>NC_135712.1:207699500-208419104 GCF_964656455.1 Halichoerus grypus
AGATCATGACCCGAGCCAAAGGCAGACGCTTAACCAACTGAGCCACCCAGGCGTCCCTGACTACCTGTTTTCTTTTTTTTTTTTTTTTTTTTTATTGTTATGTTAATCCCCATACATTACATCATTAGTTCTAGACATCCTGACTACCTGTTTTCAATTCTTTGGGATATATACCTAGGAGTGGAATTGCTGGGTCATATGGTAACTCTTGTCCAACTTTTGGATTGCTTAACTTTTGGAAGAATCATCAGACTTTTCCACAGTAGCTGCATTTTCCATTCCCACCAGCAGTTTACGGGGTTCCAATTTCTCTCTACATGGCCATCTTAGTGGGTGCATTGAGCTGGCTTTTATATTACTTGCTTCCCCCCTCCCTTTGTGGCACGTGATAATATTTTGCCTTTTTGTGCGATGCGTTTGTGATGCACCAGCTCTGATTGTGGGTCTGTGGTAATGTGTCTACATCTGGGCAGGGTTGTGCACTTTTCACTATCAGAGTGTGAGATTCCACGTTGGCAGGGTTGTCTTTGACTGGCCGCGCCCCCTATGGTTGGGGGGTAGCTGTGCAATTGTGTGAGCACTTACAAACTGTGACAGTGACCGGGGGCCTGAATATGTAAGGTGGTAGGTTTTCTACGGTGCCATGAATGGTTGTGTGTGATGTATAGGTGTGTGCATTACTACAGCATCGTGGGTTTGTGAGTGGTTGTGTGTTCCCATGTGTTTCTGGAACAGTGTGTGATTGTGGCGGTACCTGTCTGTGTGATTATGAATTCTGTGTCTGAGAGATCGTGTGACTACATCACTGTGTAACCAGTGCAGTGTATAGCTGTGTTTTTGTGCCTGGGAATTGGGTGTCTGTACAGGGCCTACATGATAGGCAGACGCACAGTTCCGTGTGCAGGGACTATATGGTCTGTGTGACTGAGGGGCCAGGAATCTGTGTCGCTATGTAACTGCCGACTGTGCGTGGATATGACCGTGAACTAGGTGTCTATGACGTGTCCGTAGCGTCCACCCGGGTTCCCAGGGCACAACAGTGCAGGCGCCCGGTGTAGAAGCTTGGATCCCACCCCCCCCATGTGGGGCAGCGATCAGAGAGCAGCCAGGCCTAGAGCAGGGGCTGCTGAGGGTCTCCTGCACATTCTCAGGTACTTCCTGTGGCCTGATCCGACCGTCCCATTTCACCCTGCAGAGGGGGTCACTTCCCCCGCCCCGGCCCCATCACACCGGAGCAACTGTGGTCACAGCAGCATCCCCCACACACACAGCCCAACTCCACGCAGCACCCCCCAGAGGGTCCATGGTCGACAGCAGGTGGCCGATTGGGAGGGGCTCCTCCTGGCACTGGGCTCAGGCCCTGGGAACTCACAATCCAGGCAATTTCAAACCAACCCAACATGAAGCCCCAGCCCCCAACCCTCCCACTCATCAGGAACAGAGCTTCGGCTGTTCTGGGCCCCCACCTGATAGCAGGCTCCAACATCTGGGGTGTCTGATAATGCTTGGCTTGGCAGGGACTTCATGCCAAGTCCCGCCATCAGCACGGTCGCTGCTGTTTATTGGGGAGGGGGAGAGCTACAGGGACCCGGTCACAGGAAAGGGTGTCTCAAAGCCCCTTCTCGGGATCCCCATTCTGTCTGTTACCCCTTCTACAGGAAGATAACTAAGAGTAGGGCACCAAGTCTATCCTTTTGTGGGGACTCAGTGCCTCGCTTTACCCAACACCTGAACCCTCAACCTCTGAGCCCCCAGCCCCTGAACCTCTGACTTGGCTTTATATATGGGGTCAGTCCTTAAGGCCCAGCCCTTAAACAGGCTGAGATGAGGTCTCTTCCCCAGAAACAGTGACCCCCGCCTTGCCTGCCTCTTATCAGGGGCTGCAGCCAATCAGCTGAGGGCAGAGAGGAGCCCTCCAAGGGGCCATTGGTGTCTCAGAGCCCACGAGGCCACGGAGGGAGAGGAGGCCTGAGGCCCAGGGTGGGCACCAGCCGGCCATGGCTGCAGCTGAGACCGCCTTGCCCTCCATCAGCACGCTGACCACCCTGGGCCCCTTCCTGGACACACAGGAGGACTTTCTCAAGGTGGGGCCAGGTGGGGTGTAGGTGGGCTGGCTGGGGTCCTGGGCTGTGGTGAGAGCTTGGGGGGGGGGTGTCTAGTCTGCATCTTGCTCTGCATCTTACCCAAGGCTGGGGGTCCTCAGTCCAGGGTAGGAGTCTGAACTTGGTCTAAGGACCTATTCTTGTCATATAAGACTGAGGCTTGGAGGGGCACCTGGCTGGCTCAGTAGGTAGAACATGCAACTCTTGATCTCAGGGTCATGAGTTCCAGCCCCATGTTGGGCATAGAGCTTACTTTGGGGGAAAAAAAAAAAGGAAAGGAAAGGAAAGAAAGAAAAGAAAAAAGAACCTGAGGTTTGAAGCTGAACACTGCAGCAGTCCACAGTAAGACAACCCTAGATATCAGGGGAAACAGCAAATGCAGGAATTTAATCTTGGGAATTAATTTTTGGGGGGACAGGGAAGGAGAGGGAGAGCCTGGGGGAAACTGAGGCAAGGCTGCCCCCCACCCAGCCTTCCATGCCTAGCTCTGCCCCCCCTTCCCCCATGCCTGAGTGTGGCTCCAGATAATGTCAGTCTTATCTTGGGTCTCCAGCCAGACCCATCGACCTCTGTCCCCGGACTTGGGGGGGCTGGAGGGAGTGTGCAGTGTAAGGGAGGGGGACAGACTGACATGACAGACAAGCAACCAAGACCCCTTTCCAGAGCCTCTGGCCAGCCTGCCCCCATCAGGGCATCCAGCCCCTTCCATCTCTGGGCAGGGTACCCTGGTGTCCACGGAAGCCTCACGCTACCGGGTCCCTCCCCAGTGGTGGCGCTCTGAGGAGGTGCAGGACTTGGGTCCGGGTCCCCCTGATCCCACCGGGCTGCCCCTCCACGTGAGGCCGGAGTTGCAGGACGCGCCCAGGGAGGACGAAGACGGCGAGAGGGACTCGGCCACTGCCTGGGATCTGGATCTCCTTCTCACCAATTTCTCGTGCCCAGAGCCGGGCGGCGCGCCCCAAACCTGCGCTTTGGCGCCAGGCGAGTGCTCCGGGGTGCAATTCCCGCCGCCGCCGCTGCTGCCGCCGCCGCCACCCGAGACTCCCAGCCCGTATGTGGGCGGCCCGGGGCTGGTGGCTGGGCTCTTGGGTCCCGAGGAGCACCCGGGCTGGGCACGCCCGGCCCCAAGAGCCCCGGCCCCGGACGCCTTCGCGGGCTCAGCCCTGGGCCCAGCCCCCGAGCCCAAGGCACTGCCGCTGCAGCCGGTGTACCCCGGGCCAGGTGCGGGCTCCTCCGGCAGCTACTTCTCGAGGACCGGGCTTTCAGTGCCCACGGCGCCAGGCGCCCCCTACGGGCTGCTGTCCGGGTACCCAGCGCTGTACCCGGTGCCGCAGTACCAAGGGCACTTCCAGCTCTTCCGCGGGCTCCCGGCGCCTGCGCCCGGCCCATCACCCCCCTCTTTCTTGAGTTGTCTGGGACCCGGGACGGCGGGTGCCGGACTCCGAGGGACCGCAGGAGACCCAGGAGGGATCGCGGACGCGGCGCCATCCAAACGCAGCCGGCGATCGTGGGCGCGCAAGAGGCAGGCGGCGCACACATGCACGCACCCGGGCTGTGGGAAGAGCTACACCAAGAGCTCGCACCTAAAGGCTCATCTGCGCACGCACACAGGTGAGGGAGCGGGGCGCGGGGCTGGAGGATGGGCCTCAGGACCAGAGAATGGCTGGGGAGCTGGAAAACCCGAGCAAGTGGCGGAGCTAAAGCAGAATTTCGGAGCCACGGGCAGGGCAGAGGGAGCTGGGAGCCGGCCTGGGACCCCAGGAGCCGGGTGGGGGCACTGAGACAACCTGGGGAACCTGAGGAGCGTCTCAGGGAAGAGACGGGTAAGACCTGGGCAGGGGAAGGGCTAAAGAGCAGAAAGCCTGGCAAGTGACAAAGGGGGCGGGCTAGAGGAGGGACTGCGGAGAGGGGACAAGCTTGGAATGCCAGGGGCGGGGTCAAAGACAGAGGGTTCAGGTGCGGGGCCAACGGAGAGCGGAGTTAGCCGCCAGGAGTATAAAGCGTGGGTTGCTTGCCGGGGAGGCGGAGCCAGACTGTAGGGGGCGTGGCCGCACTCAGGAGGAGAGGCAGGGCCAGAGTCAGTTTCCGGAGCCCAGAAGCCGAGGCAGGTCCAGGAGGATAGAGGGAATAGAAAGGAGGATGGGCATAGGGGAAGAAAGCTGGGTCCCAGGGATCCTAAGACGGGGCGGGGCTGTGGAATAGAGGCTGGGGGGAGGAGGAAGGGTGAAGCCTGAATTTAGGAGTCCCCACAGGGCCATGTGTACCTTCCTGTGCAGAGACGCAGGGGGAGAGGCCAGGAGTAGCCTGGGGAGAGAACAATCACCGGGGACTGGGCCTGGATTTCGAGGCCCAAGGGTCAAGGCCGGGGGGGGCGGGGGGGGGCGGGCAGAATTAGGCAGCAGCTGGAGGGTCCCCAGGGAGGGGCTGGAACACAGGGAGCCAAGCCAAAGGACGAAGGTGGGGATGGCTTTAGGACTCCGGGGCAGGGTAATAGGGAACAGTAAATGAAGCCAGTGGGGTAGGGGACACGACTTGGGTCCAGGAAATGAGAATGGGTTTGGCGCCAAATGCAGGTACAGAGGGGTTGAGGTCGCAGAGGCAGGACGTGGGTGCAGAATCAGGGCCTTCCCCTGAGAGTTGAGCGCCTCCCTACATTTTGCGTGCTGGGGCGCCTCCGTACTTGCCTCACCCCAGTACGGACCAAGGCTGAGCAAAGGAGTGCGACCAGATAGGTGCAGATAGATGCAGAGGCAGACCGGGGAGGGGTGGGGCGGATAGTGGCGCTCAAGGCTTCCTCATCCCCCACCCATCCCCCAGGGGAGAAGCCCTACGCCTGCACGTGGGACGGCTGTGGCTGGAGGTTCGCGCGCTCGGACGAACTGACCCGCCACTACCGGAAGCACACTGGACAGCGCCCCTTCCGCTGCCAGCTCTGCCCGCGCGCTTTTTCACGCTCCGATCACCTGGCCCTGCACATGAAGCGTCATCTTTGAGCCCTGCCCCAACACTTGGACCCTTCCTGGGGATTGGGGATGGAACAAGAGCAGATCCACACAGGGTGGTTTTTCCCTCGGACGGGCCCTCTCCTGGATTCGCGGCCCCACAGATCCACCCAAAGATCAAGGACTGGCCCATAGACAGACTGGGGGAGCCTCCAACCCAAGCTCCCACACGTCCTCAGCAACAGAGCTACACAGATACAGCAAGACAGAGACCTCCAAATAAATGGACTCAGTTGGACACTCAGACATTTCGGACAGAGAGATAGACCCTCAGAGAGCTGGACCCTCAGACCAGCTTACAAGAGGCCCTGGGCAGTGGGAGTGGTTGTGGGGTGAGGCTTCCCAAAGACCCTGGGCCTAGAAGGGGGCTTCACACCTTGACTAATGAAGCTCTGCATAGTGGCTGGATCTGCTGTGAATGGTTATGGGTCCTGTACCAATGCCCCTCCCAGATAAAGGTTCAGCGTTGGCCTGACTTTGTGGGTTTTGGCTGCTGGAAGATGAGAGGAAGTTTACTCTCAGGGGTGAGTTTGGGGGGCCATACACACCTTCACACCCTCATGTAAACTTCAGTGACCCCTCTTGGCACTGGAGGCTTTGCCGCCCCTCCCGGTCACACCCCCAGATTAGCCTAAATCGTCCTTGTCTCCTGCCTTGAACCCCAGGTACATTCACTGGGACCGTCTCCCTCGGTCCCCAGCCCTCAGCCTGGCCCCATCACCCTCCACCGTGACCCGATCCAAAATATTCCCTTGAATAGCTACCTCAGGGGGCCCCAGGAAAACATGTGGAATAAAAAGGGGGAGGATCAGGAGCACAAGCGCCCCTTAAAAGAGCAAAGTTCACAAGAGTTAGACCTCAGGTTGTAAGACAGGAAAGGAAAAAATCCAAATCTGCGTTTGACCCAGGAGCCGGAGCAGCGGGGTGCTAACGGAAGAGAGCGGTTTGAGACTAGCCACAGTAGAAAGAGACGGAGGCGGGGCCTAGCGGAGGGATGTGAGCTATGATTGGCCAGGAAAGGAGTCGGAGGCGGGAGAAGGGTCATAGGAGGCGTGGCCTGAGCCGGACGGGTGGGTGGAGTATATCAAGAGTTGAGTCCGCCGGAAGCGCGTGGAGGTGCCCGAGGGGAGTGACGGTCAGAAGGGAAGCCCCGCCCCCAGAGGGCCCCGAACTGACTTTCCAAATTTAAGCTTCTCTGTCTCGCGGGCAGTTTCCATCCTCGTGAGGTTCCGGCTGGGGTTCCCACGCCTGTCTGGGGAAGTGAAAGTCGACTAGGGACCGGCCCGGCCCAGCTCGTGACCTGGCGACCCGGGCCCCAACACAGATTCCTGGACCCAAGCGCCATGGCCACGCTGAGCCCGATGCTCCTGGCCGCGCTGCTGTGGGTCCCAGTAAGGACCCTGACCTGCTACGGGGACTCGGGGCAACCTGTGGACTGGTGAGTGCGCAGGTGCCGACCATCCCCCTGGGTTGGCCTGGGGGGTGCACCGCAACTGGGTGAAGCCTGGGGTTCCCTCTCTTCCCCTCCCTCCATTTCTCCCATTCCTCAACTTCAAGGTTTGTCGTCTACAAGCTGCCAGCCCAGAGCGGGCCCGGGAAAGCGGCGCAGAGCGGACTGCGATACAAGTACATGGATAAGGACTCAGGGGGCTGGCGCGACGGCGCGGGGTCCATCAACAGCTCGGCGGGGGCCGTGGGCCGCAGCCTGCTGCCGCTGTACCAGAACGCCAGCCAGGTGAAGGGGCGCCTGGGCTGAACCTGGGATGAGACTCTAGGGCCCAGCCTGGAGGGAAATTTAAAGTTGCCCCATCCATCTCCCCCCAGCTCGCCTTCCTGCTATACAATGACCAGCCACCTAAACCCACTGGGGCTCAGGACTGGTCCAGCCGGGGGCACACAAAGGGTGAGTCCCAGATTGGGGCTGGGGAAGGGCTCTGGTTTTCTATGCATTTTCCCCAGCTAACCCCTGCCCTGCCCAGGGATGGGGTGGGGGGGGGGGTGCTCTGTCAGACTCTGGACATCTGCTTCCTCATTATACTAATATTGTTTTTCTTCTTGACTATGAGAATTGACAGCTGCAGAAACTGAGCTCAGCAGTGGTGTCAACACTGTCCACACCTTCTCCAGGCCCCTGGCAAATGGAGGGTGTTCCTGGTGGCATACGTGCTTGTTGGGATGCCTTGAGCAGTCCTTCTGATCCCTGTCTTCTGGTTCAGGTGTGCTGCTCCTGGACCAAGAAGGGGGCTTCTGGCTGGTCCACAGTGTTCCACGGTTCCCTCCACCCGCCTCCTCCACTGCATACAGCTGGCCTTTTAATGCCCAAACCTATGGGCAGACCCTGCTCTGTGTGTCTTTTCCCCTCACTCAGTTCTGGAAGATTGGTGAGTGTGGACAGGGAGGCAAAGTGAATCCCTGATTCCCAGGCCAGAATGTGGAACAGTCCTTCATTTTCTCCACCCTTGCCCTCCAGGCAGACAGCTGACCTACACCTACCCCCTAGTGTATGACCACAAGCTAGACGTGGCCTTCGCTCAGAAAATCCCCTACCTGGAGGATGCGGTCAAGGGCCACCATGTTCTCCATGGCCCTTGGAACAGCAGTGTAACACTCACATCCAAGGCAGGGGACACATTCCAGAGCTTTGCCAAATTTGGAAAATTTGGAGATGGTGAGTCAGATGGAGGGTTGCAAAGCTCTTTTTCTGCAGGGGGGGTGCCTGGCATGTCCATGGCTAAGGGCAGGTCAGGAATAAGGACTAGGACTTTTTGAGAGCCACAAGCAAATGAGAGGTAGATAACAGACTTGGGTTCACATATTAGTTTCTGGCTATGTGATGTGTGATTCAACCAGAGCCTCAGTTTAACCCATCTGAGAAATGGGGACACCGATATCTACTTTAAAGGATTGCTATGAATGAAATGATGCATGTAAAGCATTTGGTAAGGGCTATTAGTTTTTGTCATTCCCTGTGTTTCCAGGAATTGACAACTGAGGAAACTGAGCTCAGAAAGGGGAAGGGGCCCTGGCAGCGACCCTGACCCTGTCCATGCCCTTTTTCCATCCTCCACAGACCTGTACTCTGGCTGGTTGGCAGAAGCCCTTGGCAGTAACCTGCAGGTCCAATTCTGGCAAAACTCTCACGGCATCCTACCCTCTAACTGCTCCAGGGTCCAGCATGTGCTGGACGTGACCCAGATAGCTTTCCCTGGGCCAGTTGGACCAGCCTTCAGTGCCACAGAAGACCACTCCAAGTGGTGTGTAGCCCCAGAAGGGCCCTGGGCCTGTGTGGGTGACATGAATCGGAACCTCAGAGAGGAGCAGCGGGGTGGGGGCACATTATGTGCCCAGCTACCAGCCCTCTGGAAGGCCTTCCAGCCTCTGGTGAAGGCCTGGAAGCCCTGTGGGGAGAACAGAACCTTCTCTCCATGAAGCCCAGCAGAGCATGTAAGAGCTAAGGCTCAGAAGCCAGTTGGGACTTCAGCTTGAACCCCAGTTTAATGCCTAATTGTGTGACCTTAATGATGTGCCTTAACTTGTGACTCAGTCTACTCATCTGCAAAATGAGAATCACAATACCTGATTCAAGACTGTTGAGAAATCAAAGGAAATTGGTGGATGGATGGGGCTGTTAACCTTTTTTCTTCAAGTGGACACTGGGACTCCAGACAACATTACAGCCCTTCTTCTCTCCCTGACGGTCTGGGGACAGCTGGTATATAAATGAGACCCAGGGGCGCCTGGGTGGCTCAGTCGGTTAAGCGACTGCCTTCGGCTCAGGTCATGATCCTGGGGTCCTGGGATTGAGCCCCGCATCGGGCTCCCTGCTCAGCGGGAAGCCTGCTTCTCCCTCTCCCACTCCCCCTACTTGTGTTCCCCCTCACGCTCTCTCTCTCTGTGTCAATTAAATAAATAAATAAAATCTTTAAAAATAAATAAATAAAAAATAAAATAAATAAATGAGACCCAAAGTGGGACCACAAGGAAGGGTCCACCCAAGACTCACCTCCCTTCTCGATGGTAATCAGACCTCAAGACGCACACAGGCAAGGGGGCAGAAACACGATGTCTTGCCCCGCCAGGGGAGGTGGGGTGAGCCCCAGAAAGCTCACACGGCACAGACACGCTTTATTTATATGTGTACATATGTATACAGGCGGCTGTACAGAGCAGGGCCAGCGGCCCCCTCGGCTACGGGCCTGGGGGCGTGGGGCAGGGTGCACCTTTTTTGGTCAGGCCTGCTGGGGGTACAGCTTCAGCAGGGCCCCGGGAGGTCAGCCCCACCTCAGGCTTGGTGGCTGGGACCAAGAGGGAAGTGGGTAGGGCTGGGGGCCCTGCACTGCTGGGCGCATTCTTTGTGGGGGCTGGGGAGGGGGTTTGGGGTTCTGGAGAGAGTTTGGGGGAGGTGGGCTTGGAGCGAGGCCCGCTCAGCGTGGTCCGCTCCTCCACCACCTCTAGCACCCAGCACTCCCGACCCCGGGGGACCTCAGCTGCGGGAGGCGCCAGGGACGTGGATTCCTGCAACCCTTTGGAGTCTGCACCAGGAAGCTGGGGCGCCCCGGCCTTGGCCCCGGGACGCACAGGCTCTACGACAATTGGCACCAGGGGTGTGCCTGCCTCACCCGAGCTGCTGCGCCTGCCGGTCTCGTGCTCCTGCACTGGGCTCAGCGCGGCCTTCGCCACAGCCCTGGCCACCCCACCTGCTCCATCCTCTGTCTGCACGCTCTGGTGCCGTGTGCCGCTGGTGTCCAGGGTCCGGCCCCCGGGGGTCGTCACACGGGGTGGGGTGCAGGCCTCGGCACCACCCGGAGACTCCTTCTCCTTACTGGACGCCGGCGGCCTGGGGGCGCCCTCGGGCAGCAGCGGGTCCGCGCCCAAGCTCAGGGGCGACTCTTGGCGGCCCAGGCGACGGACGGCGACCTGCCTAGGTGTGCCGGGACCCTCGATGGGGGGCGTCTCGCCGTCAGACTCGGCGAGGCTATGCAGCGCCAGCTCGCCGTGGAAGTCCTTGCGGAAATCCGGGTGGCCCACCTCGAGGCTGTGTTTGCGCAGCGCGCCCTTCTTGTCGGCGCCCAGCGAGGCTCCCAGCTTCTCCGCCGACTGCACGCGTTTGAGGAGCGGCGAGCGCGGGGGCTCGGCACTCTTGGGGCGCGGGCGCACCACCGGCGGGGACGAGTGCAGCTTCGCAGGGAAGCTCTGCGTCGTGTGCGAGCTGCCCACCGTGTGGCCCGGCAGCGGCGGCGGCGACGCCTGTGTCGGGGACGGCGTGTGTGCCAGCGGCGACAGCGGGATGTTGCCGGCCGACTTGCAGCGCGCGGAGCGGTACTGGCGGTGCAATTTCGGCGACAGGCCGTGCAGCGTGCTGGGCCGGATGTGGTGCGACGCCGACGACGCTGGCGAGTTGGGCGTGCTCGAGGCCGGCGAGCTGCTCTGGGAGGAGGCGCCTGCGGGCGGGCGAGAGGGGCTGTTGCGCGCCGGGGGCACAGCCAGGGCACAGCCCCGCCACCCTGCGCCGCTCGGCCCGCCGCGCGCAGGCGCAGAGCGTACCTAGGTAGGCGGAGTCGGGCGTGGAGCGGTAGCTGTGCGTAGGCGAGCGTGCGGGCAGCCCGTGCGTGGGCGAGCCCGGGAGGCTGTCGCTGGACGACAGCGACCGGTTCAGCGACGACAGCGAGCGGCTAGTGTGCAGCAGGTTTGACTGCTTTGTGATCTTGCGGAAGAGGGAGCTGCGCTTCTTGCTGGGGGACAAAGAGGGGGCCACCTACCCTTCACCAAGTTCCAGAACGCCTGGCTTCTTCCACTTTAGGGCCGCACATCCGCCCCTGGGGACCGCTCACCCCTCCTGGCCCCTCCCTCTCCAGCTGCCACCTACCTATCAAAACCGAAAGAACTTTTCCTAACTCTGGTCCTATTTGGCTCCTCCCCATCTCAGGCCCCCATTCCTTTCTGGCCGCTCCCAGCCCAAGCGAGAACACCCATCCACACCGAACCAACTTTTCCCGGCCCCGCCCACCTCTCTAGCCCCTCCCTCTCCAGCTGCCACCCACCTAACAGGGCAGGAAGAAATTCACCTGACTCAGTTTTGTCTGGCTCCTCTCACTCAGATCCCCCACTCAACGACTTGTCCAGGCCAAAACGCCAAAACCCTCTGATCTAAATACAACAGTCTCCTGGCCCCACCCACCTCTCCTAGCTCCTCCTACCCCTAAGGGAAGAAATTATTTCAGTCGGCCCAGTCTTGCCTAGGGGGCTCATTTCACATAGAAATCCCTTCTCCTATGGGGCGCCTGGGTGGCTCAGTCGTTAAGCGTCTGCCTTCGGCTCAGGTCATGATCCCAGGGTCCTGGGATCGAGCCCCACATCGGGCTCCCTGCTCGGCCAGGAGCCTGCTTCTCCCTCTCCCACTCCCCCTGCTTGTGTTCCCTCTCTAGCTGCCTCTCTCTCTCTCTGTCAAATAAATAAATAAAATATTTAAAAAAAAAAAAAAAAAGAAAGAAATCCCTTCTCCTAGCCGCCCCAGCCGCCTAAATATATCCAACAGGTCAGGACCGGCTCCCGGACAGCACCCTCTCTAATGGACAAGTGCTGGCCCTGCCCACCTCCCAAGACACCTCCCACAAGGTTTTTCTCCCAGCCTAGAAACCTGGCACAGCTTCCTTTCCTGGCTTCTCGCACTCTCCCAGCCCTTCTCACTCTGTCCTCTTGGTTTTGTTCGATGGCCCGGCCAGCCACTTTTCCTGGGCACGTCCCTTCTCCGGTCCTCACCACCTCCCACCTTAGCCCCGCCCACTGCTCAAACAACAACACAAAACCACAAGTGTTCCCTCAGCCTGCTGTTTATAGGCCTGCCAACTGCACTTGACCCCACTTACCTCTCCTGACCCTCCTTGGCAGAGGGCCGCTTGTTCCTCCTAGCCATTTTGGCTTTGTAGCTGCTGCGCCGTGCGGGGCCAATGCGAATGGAGGTATTTTCGAAGGGCGTTGTAGTCACCGCTACCTTATTGCCACTCTAGGGGAAGAAAGGGGAGAAATGCCCTGCTGGAGGCTGCTCAGGCAGCTCCAGTTCCCCAGGATCTCTCAACCCTCCCTGGCCCTCCCCGCACGGGGCTCCCTCCCTTGCACTCACCTTAAGGATCAGCTCAACGACCTCAGGATGCACCATGCCATGCACAGGCTCCCCGTTCACGTGGGTGATGAGGTCACCAGCACAAAGCCCGGCCTCCTGGGCTGGGCCTCCCTCTTCCACGTGCTGGGGACAAGACACCCCACAGGGGTAGAGTCACAGGATTGGTAACAAAGAAAACTCCCTGAGCTTCTGTGCCAGACGCCTAACTCTGCATGCACAGCAATCCTCATAACACCTAATGAAACAGTAATCATCTTCCCCATTTTACAAATGAAGAAACTGAGGCTCAGAAAGGGAAGTGAGAGCACAGGTCACAGAGGACTCTTATCCAGGTCCTGGTTCTACAATTTGGCTGTCCCTCATTCCTGGAGGTCCTTCTTTCCCCTCCACCCACCCCCCACCTCCGGACATAGACTCCAAGCACGTGTGCTCACCCAGACAATGTGATGGACACTGTAGACATCCGAGTCACCCATGTAGACCCGAATGGCACGCAGTGTGAAGCCGTACTTCTTGCCAGAGCGTTGGATGGTGATAGGGGAGCGGAGTCCACTGACAGCCGGTGAGTAGTCCCGGCTGGGTGAGGAGTCCCGTGAGGATGGGTTAGAGGAGAGAGATCGTGGGGACATGGGACTGGCCAGGGGTGAGCTTCCATGGGGGTCCACTGCAGACAAAGAATCACAGTCAGAGATTGGGGCCAACAAGATACATCTCTCCCTGTAGCTGCTCCTCATTCCTCCCAAGTCAAAGTCCCAGGGTTCTCATTGGTCCATCCCAGAGCCAATCATTGTGGACAGGGAAAATACAGTGTTCTCATTGGCCTATCCTGCCACAAATGGAGACAGCCCCTCCCCTGCTACGTGGAGACCCGCGTCACCTGCAGGAATCATGACGGACAAAGCAGTGGCGGAAGCTGACTTGATGACTTTGCCCCCAGTTCGAGAAGGTCTCTTCTCTACTGCGGGGTCTCCTGACAGTTGTTGGTGCCGCGCCCGGCGCAGAACCAGGTCATTGGTGGCCCTCGGGCTGGATGAGTCCCCATCCTTCGAGGCTGGACAGAGGTCACCTGGGCGTGGGCGGTCAGCTGCAACAGAGCAAGTGGGTTAGGGGTCAGTCTAAGGCCACGGACTTCCTGCATGCTGTTCCCTCTGCCTGAAATGCTCTTCCCGCTTCTCTCTCTTACTTGTGAGTTTCACGAAAGCAGGTAACATATCCATCTAGCACAGCTCCTGATACAGAGGAGTGCTCAAATACATTTGTTGACTGAGCATGGAATATGGGGTGTTCCCCATGTTGATGAGAATCCCCAGGCTGCAGTGTGAAGAGTGGGTGAGCTCTTGCATAAACAGCACCACGCTCACTGAAATGTTCACTATATGGCCACTGCGGAATTGGGGGAGGCGGCAGGAGGGAGCACTCACTGGCCTCGGGGTCCCCAGCGCTGGGGGTGCCATCCCCTTGAGCTGCCTCTTTCGGGGCCCGCGCATCCAGCGAGCCCGGGGGGTCAGAGCTGGGCCGGGGAGGCCTGCGCAACCGGCCCTCATCCTCGTCCTCTTGGGGGGCGCTGAAGCGGCTGGGCTCCAGCAGCGCGGAGAAACGGCGGCGCGCGCCCAGCGGGGGACTGGCCTCCCCCTCCAGGAAGCTGGCCTCCGAAGCCGAGAAACGCTTGCTGCACGAAGGGGTAGTGGTCAGAAGAGACACGCCCCCTCGGACCCCGCCCCCAAGCCCAGTTCTGTCCCTGCTCACATCTCCGGGGAGCCCCCTCTCCAGGTCTTCTCGCGCAGGGTCAGGCCTCCCAGGCCCTCCCGCTTGCCGGCCGCCTTCTCCTCTGGGCCCTTGGCGCTCGGCTCCCGCTTGCTGGGCCCCGCTGCCGCCACCGGGGTCTTGGGCTCGTGCTGCGACAGTTGCTCCATGCTGCTATACACCTGAACGGGCGGGCGGGTGGTGGTGGGAGGCAAGCCCGGCCCCGGTTCCCGCCTTCGCTCCCGAACCAATCCGCTTCCCGCTACTGGACCCGTCCACACTACGCTCCACCCCCCAAGTCCGGGCCCCCGCCCAATTCTGAGAGGTACCCCAACCACCTACAATTCTTCAACTCAGGCCCCACTCCACAAAGTTAGGCCCTGCCCTGCCCATGCCCTCAAGAATATGCTCTCCTTCGTGCCCCACCTCCCCAGGCTTCACCCAGTTATGTCTACTCTCGCCCCGGCTAGGCCCTGAACCCCCTTACACGCCGTTCCTCAATGCGAGATCTTGCCCAGCCTTGCCAAGCCTTGCCCCGGCCCCCCCGCTGCTCTTTCTGTCCAGCCCCAGGTCCCGACCCCGCCCCGTCCAGAACTAGCCCCGCCCCACCGTGGGCCTGCTTTCCACATCTGTCCAGGTTCCCGTCAGATTCCACTCAGCGCCACAGGCCAGTCCCAAGACCCCCAGGCTGCCTCCCCCGCAGGCCTTATCACCCCCAGATCTCTTACCCCTTCAGTAATTCCCCGGCTTGAGACCTCGGGCCTGGGACCCTGCTCTCCTGTCTCCTCAGCCCCGCCCCATTGCGGACCCACCACCCTTCGCCTCCTCAACCCGTCGTGCAGGGGAAGCAAAGACCCGCCTCCACCCAGGCCCCGCCCCCCCGGGTTTCACCCCACCCCTAGCCCAGCCTTGGCCCACCTTGCTGAAGCGCGGCGAGCAAGAGGAGAACTGGCGTATTTCCACAGGCTCCTCTTCGGTGGTGTCATCCTCGTCATAGGAGTTCACGTGATGATACCTGTCTGAGCGGGCTGAGGATTGGGGGGTGGGCCATAACCGCAGGCAAGGGTCCACGCCTCAGATAAAACCCCCACCGGAACCGGATCCTCGTTCCAGCCGGGCCCACAGGCTCGGCCACGCCCCTGCCAGGCCCCTGCCCTATTCTCGGGTAGATTCAGGCCCCTCCCCCAGGCTGGGTCCTAGCCCCACTCTCGGCTCCAGAAAAGCCACGCCTCCAGATCCCACCTAGGGCACTCCATGCCAGGCCACGCCTCCGAGCAACCACGCCCCCTCCACAACTTCAGCCCTCTCATCCGGCTGGGGCTTGGAGGTCTCCTGCTCGGCTCGCGTCCCAGCCTAGGCCTAACCGAGGGCCCGATCTCACCGGATCCCGCCCCCTGTCCCTGCTCACTGTCGAAGTAGCTGGTGTCATCCTCGGACTCCAGGTGGGGGATGAACTCGGCCTTCTGCCTCAGCAGTCCCGTCCAGTCCAGGTCTCGAAAGAAACTGTGCTGCTTCACTTCAAAGGCACCACCTGGGGATGGAGTGGTGGAGGGAGGAGGGGAGGTGGTTACAGGGACCGCTGAAGGCCAACCCCGCAGATAGCCCCGGACCACTTGGACTTGGAGTCCTACTCTCTGGCAATGGCCCCCAGTCCTTAGTTTCTCTGAAAAGCAGACCCCTTACCTGCCCCTAGCCGGACCAGGGGGTTGGTCTGCAGGAGGCTGGATATCAGGAGCTGGGCGTCGGTGGGCAGGGCCTCATCCCCCTCCGGCCACAGGATGTCATCTGCAGAAAAGGCAGGGCTGGGGGGTCGCTTTTGGAGCCTACAAAACCTTGGGTGGGCCTGTGTCCCCGTGCCCCCCTGCCCCCCCCCCACAGAGGCACGCACCGCTGATGACCTGTCCAAACAGTTCTTCGGGCGTATCGCCAAAGAAGGGTACGCAGCCCACCAGGAACTCATAGAGAATGATGCCCATGGCCCACCAGTCCACCGGCTTGCCGTATCCCTGGCGCAGGATGACCTCGGGTGCGATGTACTCTGGGGTCCCACACACCTGGGGGCAGGCCGTCAGCCTGCACCCGGGGCCGCAGGAGGGGCCTCGAGGGAGAGCCGAGTCCCCCACCAGGCCCTGGGCCCCACAGTTCTGTCGGGTCACTCCACCCACGGTGACCCCCACGACCGCACACACACCTGTTTGTCCAGGAATTCCCGGGCATCCTTCTCGATGTGGCCTTCATACAGGT
The DNA here is from genome assembly GCF_964656455.1 of Halichoerus grypus. NCBI lineage: Eukaryota > Metazoa > Chordata > Mammalia > Carnivora > Phocidae > Halichoerus > Halichoerus grypus. The sequence goes on from NC_135712.1 coordinate 207,715,712, forward strand.
TGGTGGTGAGGCTCATAAGCCCCATCTTGGAGAGGCCAAAATCCGTGAGCTTGATGTGCCCCATAGAGGTGATGAGTAGGCTGCAATGAGTGTGTGTGTTGGGGGGCGGGGGTCTCAGAAGTGAGGCCCGCGGCCACTTCATTCCTGGTCCTTTTAGGCCAGGGCTGCCCCAGGGGCAGGAATGAAGTGATAGGAGAGGCTCACTTGTCAGGCTTGAGGTCCCGGTGCACAATGCCATAGTTGTGCAGGTACTCCAGGGCCAGGACTGTCTCTGCGAAGTACATGCGGGCCATCTCCACGGGCAGCGCCCCGATGTTCTTCAGCAGGGTGGCGCAGTCCCCCCCTGTGGGGGAAGGAGTTGGCCCACGTGAAGAGGGAGGCACCCTCGGCCCAGAGCTGAGCACTCACCAGCCACCAAGTCCTCACCTCACACGGCTCCCATTTTACAGCCAAAGACAACTGAGGCTTGGAGAGGGGCCTCCCCTCCCCAGGTCCCATGGGGAGTGCCCTCTACCAGGCTTCTCTCCTCTTAGCCATCCTCCCAAGTGAGTCTAATCAGCCAATGTCACACAGGAGGGGATTGAGACTCAGAGAGGTTGGGTCATGCAGGGAGTCGATGGTGGAGGTGAGATCTGGTCAGGATTAAAGCCTGGGAGCATGGCCCTTGATCTCCTGGAGTCTGAATCTTGAGGGTCTGGGGCCTTAAAATGTAGATTCCTGGCCCCTAGCAGGTTTGCTGTAGATGGCATTCGTATTTTGGTCTCCTAAGATCCACTCCTAACCTCTCTTTCAAGGGCCAGATTTTCTTCCAGGTGCAGCGGCTGGGTCAGCATGTAACCCAGTCGCTTCAGTGAATCAGCCTTCAGACTTCCCCTTCTATTTTCACAAAGATTGCTGAACTCATAAATGATGTAAACTGTGATCAGCTGGATGACAACTCTGCTATGTCAGGGCCTGTCTAGAGGGAAGTCCACACATGCAAGAGCAGAGTCAAGAGATGAAGAGATTCCTAGTGACATAGTTTGAGCACCTAGATACAACCATTCCTGAAGGTGACATGATTTTTTTAATCACAACTTCTTTTTCTTTCTTTCTTTCTTTCAGCTTGAGCCAGATTTAGCTCAGCATCAGAAACTGACAAATCAGACTGACTCCCTGAGGATGGGGCTCAGGAATCTGCATTTGGCCACAACCTTAGGTAATCCTGACACACACTTATGATGAGAACCAAGCTGGATTGACTTCCAAATGAGACTTTGGGGCTGGGCCACACTCAGGAGGCACATGACCTTAAACGTGTGCTGTCACCTCCATCTTGATCTCCTTGCTTCTGCCCTCACTGCAGCAGCTAAATGGACATTCTCAAAATATAAATCAGATCCTATCAGCTCTGCTTAAAACCTTCCTTATAGCTGATGTCTGTTGCACTGGAGTGAAATCCAATGCCATTCGGGGCTCTGCTAAGCTCTGCATGCTCAGCCCCATCACCTCTCCATCCTCATCTCCCCCCACTCTCCCCCTGGCTTGCTCGCCTGGCTCCAGCTTTATTGGCCTCCTCACTGCTCCTCCAAATCCAGACACCTTCTCACTTAAGAGAGTTTGTGCTTGGGATTCCTCTCCATTACAGTCCTTGATGCCATCCTCATATATGAAATCACCTGCTCTCCTTTGGCTTGTTTATTGTCTGGCTACACAGACCAGCATGTAACCTCCACAAGGCAGAGGTATGTCCATCTGGGTCCCAACTGTGCCGTCAGTGGCATGTGGCATGAGGAAAACCATGAGGGGACATCTGTTGAGTGAATGGGTGGTGGACTAAAGGCTTGGGGGCAGCATAGTGTGGTTCCATGAGACCATGTGTGTCCTAATAACCACAGTATGTGTGTTTGGGGCAATGGATGAATTAATATTTGCGTGAATATAAGCATTGATGGGTGGATAAACAGATGAAAAAAATATACATTGGTGGCTGGATGGACAGATATTAAGTAGATGGATGTATAAACTGATGGACAAATTGTGGACGAATGGAAGGAGATAGCCAGATAGGATGAGAGGCTGCTAGAATAGAGTTGTGGATGGAGGAATAAAAATATGATAGTAAATAGATGGGTGGATGATGGATTAATAAATAGATACATAGGTATTGATGAATGGATGAGTGGTGAGTAGGTGGGTGAATAAATGAATGGGTGACTGAATGGCTAGATATATAAAAAGATGGATAGATGAAAATAGATGTGTAAGGCAAAGAGCGAACTCTACTATAGGGACTTCAGTTAATAATCATGTATCCATATTGGTTCGATTATAACAAATGTGTCACACAAACACAACATGTGAAGAGTAGAGGCAACTGTGAGGAAAGGGGGTATGTGGGAACTCAATGTACTTTGCAGTCAATTTTTCAGTAAATCTAAAATATTTTTAAAAATAAAGTCTATTAATTTTTAAAAATAGATGTATAATGGATAACAGATAATATGAATGAACAAAGGGATGATAATCAAATGATTGGATGAATGGATGGGATGGATGGATGGATGGGATGGATGGATGGGATGCATAGATGGGTGGATGGATGAATGAATGGGTGGATGGATGGATGTGTGGGTGGATGGATGGATGCGTGGGTGGATGGATGGATGGGATGGATGGGTGGATGGATGGAAGGATGGACAGGATGGATGGGTGGATGGATTAATGGATGGATAGGATGGATGGATGAATGGGATGGATTGATGGATGGGATGGATTGATGGATGGATGGATAGATGGATAGATGGGTGGATGGATGGGATGGATGGATGGATGGACGGATGGGCAGGATGGATGGATGGATGGGCAGGATGGATGGATGGATGGACAGGATGGAGAGATGGGTGGATGGATGAATGGATGGATGGGGTGGGTGGAAGGATGAATGGATGAAGAAATGGTACATGGATGGATGGATGGAAAAACTGATGGATTAGCAAATGAATATATGGAGGATGGATGGGTAATTGGATGGATGTTCTATATTGAATGAAATGAAAACAGATAAACCAATAGATGGCTAGGTTATAAACAGATGAGATGGATAATCAATGACTGAATAAATAGGTAGATAAACGTACAGGTGGATAGTCAATATGGTGACTAGGGCTCAGACAGGCCGCTGAGCAACCATGACCAGCATGCATCCCCCCATCTTCCCTGCGATCCTGCAGGCAGCCACACCTTCCACGTATTCCATGACCATGCAGAGGTGGCGCCGGGTCTCGAAGGAGCAGAACATGCCAACCACAAAGGGGTTCTCGGCAAAGGTGAGTATATCACGCTCCACGAAGGCCTGCTGGATCTGGTTGCGCAAGATCAGGTTCTGTTTGTTGATCTTCTTCATTGCAAAGCGCTGTCTCGTATCGCGGTGCCGCACAAGGTAGACAGCGCTGCAGGGGGAGAGAGCGAGGACCGGCCATCACCTCCGAGACACCCGGCCTCCGCCACCCTCCCCCCGCCAGAGCCCCGGGTGGCTCACCCGTAGGCACCATTGCTTATGAGCTTGATGGTCTCGAAGTCATTCTCTCCAGGTGGTTTCTTAGCCTTGGTGGTGGTGCTGCGGCCCTGCAGGGGATAAATGGAGACGACCACCACCATCATCATAAAATTGGAACTCTTATTATTCCATTGACATATGAGGAATCTGAGGGGGTGGATGGATCCTTCACCCAAGTGCCACAGTAAGGGAGTAACAAAGTCAGGACTGAACCATACTGTCTGACTCTGAAGCCATATTCCTAACTTTTTTCCATTAGGAAAGAAGCCTACAAAATAATCACCTTAATATACAAAGAACTTCCAGAAATCAATAACAAAAAGCCTAACAATTGAAGAGAAAATATAGGCAAGATAGTTCATAGTTCATGTATCTTGCTTATATTTTCTCTTCAATTGTTCATGTATTGCCTATGAAAAGATGCTGAACCTCATATATGGTGGCAGAAGAGCAAATTAAAACTACCCCAAGATATAATTTTTCACCTAGCAGATTGGCAAAAATTCCAAAAGGCTGACACACTCTGAGTAAAGCTGTGGAGGAACAGGTACTTTTATACCTTGCTATTTGGAGTGTGAATTGGTACAACCCCCATGGCAGGTACTTTGGCATACAAAAGAATTCCAAATGCATGTTCCCTTTGATCCAGTAATTTCATTTTTGAATTAATGCTACAGATTTGCATGTGAAAAATTACAAATGTATTATCTTGCCCATTGCAAGACTGGAAACAGCTCATATGTTCATCTATAGGAAATTGGTTAAATAAACACATGAGGAGTATCTGTGTAAAGGAATATTGTGCCACTGTTAAAAAGAATGAGGAATCTCTCAGTACATTTATTCAGAAGGCCCTCCAAAGTATTTTATTAAGTGGGTGGGAGGGGAAGCAAGGAACAATATGTACTGTATGTTTTTGTGGCAAAATGGAGCTAGCTATCTAATCATATTTGGGGGGTGCTCAGTAGCACATATACTAATAATATTTGGGGGGATATAGGTCAGTGGGGGACAAGGGTGGGTATAGGATATTTCACTGTATACCTTTTTTTGAAAATTATGTTTATTTTTCTTTAGGATGAAGAGATTCATTCCATAAACATTACACAAGAATGTGTGATATAAAAATATTAAATGTGTATGCTCCTCAGAATGTAGCCTAAAAACATCTGACACAAAAAATTGATAGACTTGCAGGAAGAAATTGCTGAAAACCAGGATTTAACACATATTTCTCAGAAACTATTAGATTAATCAGGAAAAAAAAAAAGAATAGGGAGATGGAAGATTTGAATCACTCAACAAGTTTGATTGAATGGAATAGGTAGAATCCTACAAACAACAATTAAAGATAAATACCTTTTTAGTGTTTTAGAGTTTTGAGTGATGTCATTCCATTACCTATTCAAAAAATTAAACAAATGGCATGGGTAGTGAGATTCTGTTAAATATATATATAAAGGAAAGACGTGTTTGTATATGTGTGAGAATTCATAGATAGAGTTTGAAACAAAGGGTGTTACAAGTTCAAATGCCTTCAGGGGCCAGACAGGATAGGTGGGGGCCATGGGTGACTGGGAGGCAGGTACCCCTTATCACAAGCCAGCCCCCACTTAGTGCCAGCTGGCTCCACAACCATGTTATTAGAACCTCTGATTTTTCAAAAGAAGGCCCACACTCAGATTTTGAGTCAAAATCATCTCCTCTCTATATTTTGCTTCAAATTTTTAAAAAACACTGCACAGTTCAGCAAAAACACATGTGTGGCCAGTATGTGACATGGGGACATCTGTCAAAGTGTGGCTGGCTTAGAGGTGGGATTATGGCAATTTTCACTATGCTGAGCTGTTAACACAGAGAGACATCCAACCTACTCAAAACCCCATGCAGGGCTCCCCACAATTACCATATGACCAGCAATTCTGCTCCTGGGTATATACTCAAAAGAGCTGAAACAGTTGTCCAAACACTTGTACACAAATGTTCATAGCAGCACTATTCATACAACCAAAAGATAGAAACAACCCAAATATCCATCCACGGACAACGGACAAACAAATATGGTGGATCCCTATGATGGAATATTATTCAGCCATAAAAAGGAATGAAGCACTGATTTCATGTTACAATATGGATGAACCTTGAAAATGTTATGCCAGATGCAAAAGGCCACAGAGTGAAAGTGAATTTATATGAAATGTATAGGAAATATACATTTCTGTGAAATATGAAATTTATATGAAATATCCAGAATAGGCAAATCTATAGAGTCAGAATGCAGATTAGTGGTTGCCAGGGGCTGGTGGGGGGAGGGGGAATGGGGAGAAACTGCTTAATGGGGACATGGTTTCCTTTTGGGGGTAATGAAAATGTTCCAGAACTAGAGAGAGGTGATGGCCACACAACATTGTGAATGTACTAAAACCCAATGAATTGTTTATTTTTAAATGGTTAAAATGGGGGTGCCTGGGTGGCTCAGTCTGTTAAGCATCCAACTCTTGGTTTCAGCTCAGGTCATGATCTCAGGGTGGTTAGATCAAGCCCCACGTGGGGCTCCATACTCAACACCAAGCCTGCTTGTCCCTCTCCTTCTGCTTCTATCTCCACCTCTCTCTCACACTCTCGAATAAATAAAAAATCTTTTTAAAAATGTTTTAAAATGGTTAAAATGGCACATTTTATGTACCATGTGTACATGGGTGTGTATTATGTGTATTTGACCATGAAAAGAAAAAAGCCCATGGAGGAACAGCTGTTATTATTAGCCCATTTCTCAGATGGGGAAACTGAGGCTCAGAGCGGGAACCAAGAGTCCCGGCCAGAACCAGAGTGCTGACCGCTGGCCCTCCTGGCCTTACCTCAGACAGTTCATCCTGCTCGGGCGTGTTGGAGCCACCGCTGTCCTGTTCCTCCAGGTGCACCACATCTAGGAAGGGACTGAGAGTGAGCAGAGGCAGGGGTCCGGGCGGGTCCACCCACAGCCCCCTGCGCCCACCAGCTGGCACCTGGAAAGGGGTCACGGGTGAGGCCCAGCTGGCGGATGATGTAGCGGGGGATGTCGGTCTTGACAAGGTGGCCCTCCTTGGCGTGGCCCTCCGCCGCCTCCAGCAGGTGGTAGAACTCCTCGGGGTTGAATTCCTAAGGCAGGGCAGGGACGGGCTGGCAGCGGATCCAAGACCGCCCCCCAACCCTCCCCCCTGCCCATGCCCAGCCCCCTCACCAGACACTCCAGCAGCCTCGCGGGGCGCGAGATGATAATGAGCAGCTTCTTGACCAGCTGAGTGACGAAGGCTACTTCCATGCTCTCGGAGCGTTCATAGGCCTGGGGTGGTGGGCACAGTGGCGGTGGTCAGGGAGCGGTTCACAGGTGCTCTGCTTTAGCCAGGCCCCTCTCCCAACCCCACACACTGCTGCTGTTGTCCCATTTTATGAGTGAGAAAACTAAGGCCAAGGCCACACGGTAAAAATTATGATGATGGGGGCTCCAGGGTGGCCCAGTTGGCTGAGCATCGGACTCTTGGTTTGGGCTCAGGTCCTGATCTCATGAGTTTTGAGATCGAGCCCCATGATGGGCTCCATGCCCAGGGCAGAGTCAGCTTGAGAATTCTCTTCCTCTGCCCCTCCCCCCACTCACGTGCGCACGCTCTCTCTCTACCTCTCTCAAATAAATAAATAAATCTTTTTTTTAAGACTTTATTTATCTGGGGCGCCTGGGTGGCTCAGTCGTTAAGCGTCTGCCTTCGGCTCAAGTCATGATCCCAGGGTCCTGGGATCGAGCCCTGCATCGGGCTCCCTGCTTGGAGGGAAGCCTGCTTCTCCCTCTCCCACTCCCCCTGCTTGTGTTCCCTCTCTCGCTGTGTCTCTCTCTGTCAAATAAATAAATAAAATCTTAAAAAAAAAAAGACTTTATTTATTTGTCAGAGGGAGAGAGAGAGCGCACAAGCAGGGGGAGCGGCATGCAGAGGGAGAAGCAGGCTCCCCACTGAGCAAATAGCCCAAAGTGGGACTTGATCCCAGGACCCCAGGACCATGACCCGAGCCAAAGGCAGACACTTAACTGACTGAGCAACCCAGGCATCCCTAAATAAATAAATCTTTAAAAAAAAATGATGGTGATGATTATAGGCCCCGCTGTCCTAAAACCTTCACTCATTCAATTCATCTTCAAAACAACCCTATATTCCAGGCCAAATTAGAATCCCTCTGCCTGGCATTCTCTCCTCTCCAGTCCCTGGGCAGCTCCCTACTTCTGTTCCTTCGGTCTCTGCTCCATTGTCACCTCCTCATGGAGCCCTCCTCTGACCCCACCACCCCACTCTAAAAATCACACCCACACCCCACCTCCTGACTGCATCTTCAATCGCTATTACCCTACTCTACTTCTCCTGTTTTCTACCCCATGAAGCCCCTTCTAAAAAGCCACATATAAATTTCTCTATCATGCCTCTCAGGGCCAAGACCAGGGTGAGGCAATGAGACATTCACCTTGATGCCAAAAATCTCAGTCTTCAAGATAACTGATATTTTAATGCAGTATTTGAAAAAATAATGCAAAAGATCTATGATAAGCAAAATAACAAAATTTAAATAAGGATAGGATCCAGTAGGGTTGTGCCAAGCCATATTGGAGCTTGAAGCAAAAGGAATAGTGTGTGGCAATCTATACATGGTTTCTCAATGATTTTTTTATTTATTTATTTTTTTTTTTTTTTAAAGATTTTGTTTATTTATTTGACAGAGATACACAGCGAGAGAGAGAACACAAGCAGGGGGAGTGGGAGAGGGAGAAGCAGGCTTTCTGCAGAGCAGGGAGCCCGATGTGGGGCTCGATCCCAGGACCCTGGGATCATGACCTGAGCCGAAGGCAGACGCTTAACCATCTGAGCCACCCAGGCGCCACCTCTCAATGATTTTTTTAAAGTTGGATTTATTTATTTGAGGGGGAGAGGGGGGAGAGGGAAGAGGGAGCGGGAGAGAGAATCTCAAGTAGACTCTGCACTGAACATGGAGCCCTGTGCCGGGCTCCATCTCATGACCCTGAGATCATGACCTGAGCTGAAATCAAGAGTTTTACACTTAACCAACAGAGCCACCAAGGAGCCCCTCAGTGATTAACAGTTTTAATGAAAATATTATTGATGAGTTTGTTTTCATTAAAAGCAGGAAAGTAAAATTCTAACAAATTCTGGTTTGATTATAAATAAAATACTTGGGGCACCTGGGTGGCTCAAGTCGTTAAGCATCTACTTTCAGCTCAGGTCATGATCTCAGGGTCCTGGGATCGAGCCCCGCATGGGGCTCCCTGCTCAGCGGGGAGCCTGCTTCTCCCTCTCCCTCAGCTGCTCCCCCTACTTGTGCTCTCTCTGTCAAATAAATAAATAAAAAATCTTTTAAAAATTTTTTGAAAAATACTTAAAATAATGTTAAGTTTTAATACACCTACTTTTTAATTTTTTCAATAATGTTTTTTGGGGGGTGAATCACTTGCCTCATCCTAGTCCCAGTCCTGATGCCTATTATTTATCTTCTGACTCTTCCTATTAGAATATCAGCTTCCTGAGGGCAGGGACTTTTGTTTGTTTTATTTCTAGGTAATTCTCCAGCTTCTAGGGCAGTGGGAGGCCCAAATAGGTGCTTGATGAATATTTGTGGAGTTAATGAATGAGCAAATTCCCTTCTTATAGCAGAAGGACTGAGGCGCAGAGAGGTTAAGTAACTTGGCAAAGGCTGCACAGTAAGTGATGAGCTAGATATGAATCTAGGCCATTTGGAGTCTGTGCCCTCAAATCCTATGAACCTAGTGGCAGAATCTAGACTCAAACCAGATCTGATGCTAAAACCCATAATGATACCAATGTACTGCCCTTCAGGTCTGAGTGGGGGCCTACAGCCCAAAGCTCTGTATTTTGGTCCTTGTGCCCTTATCCAACTTCATTTCACTTGGCTTCTGTGCTCCTGGAATTTCCCAGACTCCATTCTCACGTCTGGCTCTTCACCCTGCTCAGCACACATTTCCCCCAGCATTTCTCATAACTGTCATTTCCTCATTATTCTTGCCCCAATTTCAATGTCACCTCCTCCGGGGAGGCCTCCTGGACATTACAAGGCAGCCCCTGACACTCTGTCAAGTTGCCCTGTTCTATTTGCTTCATAGCCCTAAGCATCAGCTGAAATCGAGGAATTCCTTGATTTGTCTGTTTCCATGTTTCCTATCCACCTCCCATATTAGAATATCAGCCCCAAGGGGGCGCCTGGATGGTTTAGTCAGTTAAGCGTTGGACTCTTGATTTCATTTCGGTTCAGGTCATGATCTCTGCCTCATGAGATCAAACCCCTGCCAGCTCCCCGCTCAGTGGGGAGTCTGCTTGTCCCTCTCCCTCTGCTCCTCCCCCTGCTCTCTCTCTCTCTCTAAAATGGATAAATAAATACAATTTAAAAAAAAGGGGGGGGGCGCCTGGGTGGCTCAGACGGTTAAGCGTCTGCCTTCGGCTCAGGTCATGATCCCAGTGTCCTGGGATCGAGCCCCGCATCGGGCTCCCTGCTGAGCAAGGAGCCTGCTTCTCCCTCTCCCTCTGCCTGCTGCTCCACCTGCTTGTACACTCTCTCTTTCTGTCAAAAATAAATAAAAATCTTAAAAAAAAAAAAGGGGGGGCGCCTGGGTGGCTCAGTCAGTTAAGCGTCTGCCTTCGGCTCAGGTCATAATCTCAGGGTCCTGGGATCAAGCCCCGCGACGGGCTCCCTGCTCAGCGGGAAGCCTGCTTCTCCCTCTCCCACTCCCCCTGCTTGTGTTCCCTCTCTCACTGTGTCTCTCTCTGTCAAATAAATAAAATCTTTAAAAAAAAAAAAAAAAAAAAGAGGGGCGCCTGAGTGGTTCAGTTGGTTAAGTGTCAGACTCTTGATTTCAGCTCAGGTCATGATCTCAGGTCATGATCCCTGCTCAGCGGGGAGTCGGCTTGAGATTCTCTCTCTCTCTCCCTCCCCCTCTGCCCCTCCCCTGTGCTCTCTCTCGCTTGCACTCTCCCTATCTTCCTCAAATAAATACACAAAATCTTAAAAAACAAAACAAAAAAAAAGTATCAGCCCCAAGAGGGCAGGAATATTTCTCTGGTCTGTTCACTGCTGGGTTCCCAGTACCCCAGCACACAGCAGTTGCTTCGTAATTTCAGTAAGTGAGACAAGAAATAAGACAAAAAAGAAAAAAAAAAAAAATACATCATGCTGGATGGTGCTAAGTGCTAAGGAGAAAACTAAAGAGACAGTGGGTGGTGAGTTTGAGCAGAGGTTTACATTTTAAATAAGGGGGTCTAGAGGCCACCTGAGAGTAAAGACCTGAAGGAGGTGAGGGAGGTTAAATTCTTGCCGCCCCCATCAGATCTAGCCGCAGACCACGGCCTTCTCTTGGGGAGCACGTCTTTCTTGTCCACCCCTGGAATCTCAGCTCCACGCCGGCGCCTGGCACGCGGTAGGCGCCCTCTGAATGGAAGTGGGGTGAAGGAAGGCATCGGGCACGAATGAGGCCAGCCTCCCGTGCACTCACGTCCTGCAGCAGCTTCTCCAAGTTCTCCTGCAATTCGTAGAAGTAGACGGTGGTGATGAGGCCGTCTCGCGACTTGGTCAAGCAGTCCCGGGCCAACTCGATGATCTGGTGGTGGATGAAGCTGAGCACGCCGTCGGCCAGCGGCAGCACGCTGTCAGGTTCGTAGGCGCGGGCGAAATCGCGCAGCTTCTCCTCCATCTGCGCGGTGGCCTGCGGGAGGGACAGAGGCGGGGCGGGGGTGCCGGCACGGGGCTGCGCCTGGAGGCAGTGGCCACCAGGAGCCTGCGCTGCGCGCGCCGGCCACCAGGGGGCGCGCGGAGCTAAGGCGAGCGAGGGCTCCCGCCGCCCGGCCTCCCAGCGGCCGCCCCCCGCCCCGCCTCACCTTCGGGAACCTCTCCTTGTAGACATGGTTCATCATCACGATCTCGTTGTCGTAGGAAGAGGGGGAGCGCCCGGGGCTGCGGGGAGAGGAGCCCATCCTGTCCAGCCCCCTGCCTCCGAAAACAGCCAGGCACCAGATTCCTCCCCACCCCCCCCAACCCCGGTAAAACTTCACCCATCGTGTTGCAACTCGTTTAATCACGCGGACAGGGGTCTCGCAGTACACAGACCCCCAGATCATCAGCTTGGGTGGGTGTGGGGGGGTGTCTGCCCACCTGAGGCTCCGCGAGCGAGGCCGCACGGCAGGAGAGCGGCGGCCACCATCCTCGTCAGTGATGCTCTCGGTGCTGCCAAAGTGTTTGGAGAGGAAGTGGAGCTCATCCACGGTGGGCTGGTAGGGCAGCTGGTGCAGACGCTCCTGGGAGGAGCAGGAAGACTGCGGGGAGGAGCGGGGCCGGGGTCAGAGCCACCGCGGTCCCCCCACATCTCGCGACCCTGGGCTGGGACTCCTGGGGCTGATGGGCCACTGGGCAGGGTCGGGATCAGGACCTGGTTTATGATCCTTGGATCCCAGGGTCCAGGTTGGGACTCCTGGAGACAGACAGGGGGACAGGGACAGACACGGATGAGAACTGTGACACTCACACAGATGTGGCCAGTGGGAGCCTGTTTAAAACCTGAGTCAAGTCACATCCCTCCTCTGTTCAGAACCCTCCATGGCTCCCACCTTACTCAGGGTGGACCCTGAAGTCCTTCCCAAGACCCACAACATCCTGCAAGATTGGGTCCTATCTCTCTGCCGTCACCTCCTCCCACTCTCCCCATCATTTACTCTGCTCCAGCTGCACAGTCCTCCTTGATGGTCTTTGAACAAGCCACACACACCCTGCCTCGGGGCCTTTGCACTGACTGTTCCCTCTGCCTGGAGCATATCTACTACTGATCATTCCTCCTTCACACCTTTGCTTAAATGTCACCTCTCTGGGTGACATTCATCCCTCTGAATACACATCCATCATTCCCTATCCCTGCCCTATATTGTTTCTTCTTGCCATATTTATCTCCTGCCTTACTATATCTTTACTACTAATTTTTATTGCTGTCTGCTCCTTGATGGGAAGATCTTGGTTCTGCTTGGTCCCTAGTCAGGACCTAACATGCACAAACACAGACCCACAGATATCAGTGGAGAAAACAAGGATATCCACTGGATTCTGCAGGCAGAAGGATCCTTTGAAACATTACATCATTCACTCCCCATCCCATCAGAGTCTATTAAAATAATTTTTTCAATGCACATAACCTATGATCTACAGAACCACAATTTCAAATATTTCAGGCTGAAATTTTAGTATAATTTAATATAAAGCAAAAAAGACTTTGTATGGCTTCCCACCACATTTAGAATAAGATCTACTTCCCTGCCCTGGCTGAGAAGCCCCAGTATGACCAAGGGTGCTGCCTGCCTCACCCCCGTTCCTCCACTTCCAGCCCAAAGCTCCAGCCACTCAAAGCTATCTTCAGCTTTCCAAAGGCAACAAGTTGTCTGTTGCCCCTGGGAGTTTACACATGCTGTTCCCTTGTCCCCTTCCTGAAACACCCTTCCTTTCCTTCTTCCACCTGCCAAACTCCTGCTGCTCCTTTGTCTTGGCTTCAATTCCACGTCTTCCAGGAAGCCTTCCTTGACCCTCCCCCCAGCTGAATCAGGTCCCCCCTATATTGCTATCACCTCACCTGGTGCTACTCCCATAACAGCTCCCACCACCCCGTGTTGCAAATGTCTTCTTACTGCTCTGTCTCCCCTCATGAGGGCTTCATCAGTCCTTGGATCCCGGCCCAGCTTATAGAGCCCACCCACCATATGACAGTCACATAAACGTCTACTGAACATCATACCAATGGATGGATGAGTGAACCAGAGACATAGGTAGAAAAGGGAGCAGATGGAGAGAGAGAGACTTTGGATATTGCAGTGGTGGAGCAAATGTGTTCTGGGTGAAGGGTGTGCTGACCTTGGCCAGCTGAGCCCCTTGGGCAAGTGGCTCAACACATGAGCCTTAATATCTTTATCTGTAAAATAAGTCGGTGATGAGTAGGACCCCCAAGAAGATACGTTGAGGGTGGAGAACAGGGCTTTCGAGGGGACCTGTAACTTGCCAATAGATGGACGGGTGACATCTTGGAAAACAAGAAAAACCCCAAACTCTCCTTAAGGTCAGCCTGACCACTGGCCTGGCTGTGGGCCTTCAGGTTGCAGGGCTTCCCTGAAGCTCCCACCCACTCGCCCACCTGCCAACTCACCGAGACGGTGGAGCTGGGTGTGTTGGTGCCATAGCCAGACGAAGGAAGCGAAGCCAGAGACCAACGGCGTCCGTCCGCCCTGGAACCCAGCCAAGATGTTCAGAGGCTGCAAGGCCCCACTGGTCCCCCCACTCCTCAGGGTGTGATAGAAGCCATTGGCCACCACCAGGGTAAGGGATGCGGGGATATATCTGTGCTCTGCCTGAGATTCCAAAAGGCCCTCAGAGCCAAGGGGGTAAAAAGGAAGTCTTGCAGCCAGGCACCAGGGACCTGGAGCAAAGATCAGTCTCCTCTGCTCCTTACGATGATCCTCCTTTCCTGTCATCCTCACATCAAACAAGCCTCCAAAGCGAACCCCGAGGAGGACCAGAAAAAGCCCACTCAGGGAAATCAATCCAGAGGAGTCCCAATAGTTGCCCCCAATGAGAAAGCGCTCAGAGTGAGACCACTTGAGTCTTTTCAGAGAAGAAAGGCCCCTCCCTCAAACATACACACACACACACACACAGACGTGATCACTCTCATGTCCACACCCACTAGTGTTGTTGCGACTAGTGTGGTCAAATTCACACACTGACAGTCACACACATTCACACATGACTCCTCAACACACTCACACACACTCACTGTCCCCTACGCGGATCCAAATATCACACTTTCCTACACTAACACCCACACACATGCAAAACCAGATATGCGCTCACATATAAACACATACACGTAGAGACCCAGTATTCACCCTCTGACACAAAGACACACACTCCCCCACACACTTTCTACCCTTCCACATTCACACAGACACATTTCAGAACCCTCACGCACTCAGTCACACATTCGAACTCCCACACAGCCACACATTCATTCACACTCCCACCAGATTGCACACTCACACGGAGACATTCCTGGAAGGGCATGCTCCCTCACATATTCACACACATTTACAAATGTACACGTACACACTCACACATGTTCACATTCGCACACTGATGCACACCTCTACGGACACATGTGTAGGCACGGGCTGCCTCACATTTTCATAGTCTCACAGACTCATACTCGCACATCCACATCAGCACACAGATCGCACATCACAGGGACACACACTCCCGTGCACGAGACTCGTCCCTCATTCCTCCCTCCAGGCAGTGCCCTCCCAGCCCAGGCAACTGCACCAAGCCCAATCTTAGAGCCATTTTCTGGCTCCCTGTTGCCCTCAGCTGAATTCCACAGCCAAGGGGGTCTTCCCCACCCACCCCAGGGAGCCATCCTCTGTCCCCACAGTCCCGTGTGAGTCCCACACGACAGCCTTCACCAGCCTTTGTGGTGATCCAGGTTTTCTGGTATGCCACCCCAACTTAACTCCGAAGATAGAGACGGGGTGTCATTCACCTGTTATGCTCAATTCCCAGATCACAGCACGTGTTCAGACAACGTTTTTAGAATGAATAAAGTTTAAAGAAAAAGAGACCCGCCCAAACATCCTGGTGACTCCCAGAAGTTTCTCCAAAACACATTGGAGGAATCTTTTTGCCTCCCCCAATTTCGCCAAAAGCCCGAGGAAATTCATTAGCGACACTCCAGAAACCCCCAAAGACCCCAGTAGGGACACCTGAAATTCCTCCTCTTGGGCCCCTCGAGAAATAGCCCCAGGTGCCCTTCCTCTTGTTGGAGATCAAGAGTCCCTCGGTGGGCATCATGAAGTCTGCGCTTGCGCACCTCATCTCCGCTCCCTGTCCTGTTGCTATGGAAACGCCCGGCCAGGAACTAGAGGCTAGGGAGACTGAGACCCTGGGCTCAGGGCGCAGGCGCTTTCGCTCCAAGGCAGAGGAAGTCCCACTCCTCCTCTGATTCCTGAGAGGAGGTTGGCCCCGCCTTCTCATAGACCCCGCCCCTAAGGCCAGGCGCTTATTCCCGCTGGGACGTTGGGGCACTCTGCGCGTCCCTCGGGCCCTGGCTCAGGTGCAATTAGGAGGGGAACAGATGGTGGCCCAGACGGTGGGTCGGGAGGGTCCGGCCAGGGTTCTAGGGCCCTGGAGAGAGGGACTCACCTTCGGGAGGAGGCAAACGAGAAGTGGGCGGGGGTGTTGGGGGAGAAGTTGCGGGGGCTGTCCAGGGGACTGCTACCTGTGGCGGAAAGAGGGTGATTTTAAGGCTTGGTGTGGGAAGCAATCCCACCAGGCCTTCCAATCCTCAAAGAGGGTTGCAAACACCAGCTCCTCCCCACTTTAGTCTACCCACACCCACGTATGAGTGGACCACGCCCCCTTAGCTGTGGCCCCGCTTCCCTAAGTTACCGAGTCAGCCCAGCCCCCCTCCAGGCCGGTTCTGTCTTCATCAGAGATGGCCCCGCTCCTCAGGTATGGTTCCTCCCTTCAGTCCCATCCTCTTTTCAATCTAGCTCCGTCTGAGCCTCTGCCCACCAATGCCTGTCCCTCAGCCGACTGACCAAGGCCACACAAGGATGGTCCCGCCCTTTGCCCAATCCGGCTCTTCCTCTGTCCAGACTCGGCCCAGTCCTGCGGCATGAACACACCCTTCGCCTGTGGCCCCTCCCTTAGGCTGTGGCCACGCCCCTAACAGGTGGCCACACCTCTTCTAGTCTGGTCCATACCCACCACCTGTCTCACCCAGGTGTCCAGGCAGTGGGGAGTGGGGTCGCGGCAGCGTGGGCGAAGTGCTGGTCAAGATGAGGCTTTTCCGGTTACTGGTGCGGCAGCTGCGCGGAAGGCGAGGCAAGGGGACCGGGCCAGGCCACAGCCCAGTGAGTTTGTGAACCCAACCGTCCACCTTCCCATCTCAGATCCCCACCTGTCCCCTATCTGTGGGTGCTTGGAGGTGCCCCCAGGGGATTGGTCAGTGGAGGAGGTGACAGAGGTCTCAGCATGTGTGACCATGTGAGCACAGCGTCAGTCATGGAATAATAGACATGCTGTCCATGTGACACCATGGGAGATACTGAGTGCACGTGTGTCTTTGGGGCTGTGCATGACATTCTCTGTATGTATGCACATGTAGGCACCCAGGGTGTGAGCTCAGCACTGGGTTGGGTTTATCTTATGTGATACAACCTGTACCTTTGTGTGTCTGTGTGGCACAGTGTGTAATGCCACTTGTCCACGGCTGTGTGCCATTGTGTGCTGTACCACATGCGTGTATGATTTCTGCTGCATGTGTCTATGTCTTTGTGCGGCGTTCTAAGTCTATGTGATATCCTGCCCTTGCGTATGTGACATTCACCTCATGTATCCACGTGTAGCATCTATCGTGTCTGAGTTTCACACCCTGTGACACTGGGCGTGTTTGAACCTGCCACCATGTGTGACATTCCCTAGATGAGCCTTCCATGTGTGATTCTGTGTCTCTCTATCTCTGCAAGATTCCCTGTGTCATTTATTCTGCATCCATGTAACACTGCATGTGACATGCTTAGGTGATATGATGTGCTGTGACACTGTTGGGTGCATGGATGTCATTGCCATACATGTGTCTGTGTGCATCTTAGGTGCCAGAATCGTGTGTGCGTGTGTGTGTGTGTGTGTTACCATGCATGTGACATCTTACTGGGTGTACCCAACACTGTACCTGTGAGCTTACTCGTCTGTGTGTGATGCTGGGGGGTCCCTGTGTGTCTGGGCATGACTCGGACCTATGGCCACTGCATGCGTGATGGCTCCAGGGTGTATCTGGGCCACTGGGGCTGTAGTGTGTGTATGTGTGTGACATCATGTCCTACGTGACGCTGTGTGTCACTATTTTCCGTATGAGGCTGTGTTCTTGGTGGGGGGTAGTTTGGGCTATGATAAAGCCCCCCCTTTCCCTCTGCCCCTCAGGATCCCAGCTTCTGAAGAGGGAGCCCCCAGCCCCTCCATTCCCCCCACTCCCCGCCACAGTGACTGAGCATATTAGCGAGGCCGGGAACACGCGGCATGGGGGTGGGGGGGAGGCCAGGCTGCGGCTATTGTTCCGAGGGTGCCAAGTCCCCCACCCTCCCCTTCTTCCCCTACCCCCACTGGGTTGCCGGAGTCCGCAGCGCCAGCAGACAAAGGCGCCGCAACCCCCCACCCGGCGCAGCCTCCTCCCCCCCCGCCCCGTGGCGGTCCTCTCCGGCATACAGTCCCCCCAGTCTCGGCCCACACAGTCCCCAATTCAGCCCCATCCCCCCTCAGGAAGGGGCCGCACGGGCACCTCTGGCGCAGCTGGACCGGGTGCAGCATCCCGGGCCCCGCCCTGCGGCAGCGGCCAGAGGGGCGGCTTTGGTGGGGAGGGCCGGGTCAGGGTCTGAGGGATGGGGTTCTACCTCTTGGTGCGGCGGAACATACTGCCGCCAGGGAAGGAGGGCATCGAGAAATTGGAAAGCGCGGTCCAGAGAGAGTCAGACATGACCCGGCGGCGGCGACATGGTGGCAGGTGCGGCAGTGGCGGCGGCAGCGCGGGGAGCGAGCGCGCGGGGCGGAGGCTGAAGCCGCAGCGGGCAGGGGAGGGCGGGGGAAGGGAGGGCCGTGCCACTGCCGCCCGCCGGGAGGGGGCGCTGCTGTGCCCCAGCGCGCCAGGCCCCGCCCGCGCGCGCCCCTGGCGCCCCCACCCGGGCTCGAGAAGGGACCGCCAGCCCCGCGCATCTTTCCTTTCCCCAAGGCTCACCTGCTGCTTTTCCGGGGCAGAGGCAAATCCTTCTGGAAGGCAAAGGGGCAAAAGGATAGAGGTCAGCGTGGACCAGCAGCTGCTGTCTGCAAGCCCTGTCACCCCCTGGAGGAGCAAATGTTGGGTGGGACGAGTCCCTCATCAGCAGCCTCACCTGCACCCTTCGTTATGCCTGGAGGGCAGGGCTCTTTGAGGGAGAAGGTGCCAGAGTGATTTCTCTCCCGACCGCAGAGACCAACACAGAGCCCCATATTGGCCTCCTGAGTTGACATCTCAATGTGCGTTTGTGCAAATGAAACAAGAGCCTATTTGAAAAATACTTCTTGAGCACCTCTTATATGCCAGGCCCTGTCCTAGGCACTGGGGACACAGCAACGAATGAGAGAAAAATTCCTGCCCTTTTGGGACTAGCATTTAGAGAAGGGAAGCAGACAATAAACAAGATTAATATAGAAGTGAACATGATAAGTTTAAGCATTCCTAAGTGTCATGAATAAAATTAGGGTGATGTGAGGGAAAATGGTGAGGAAAAGGACATGATGGTCAGAGGGCTGCTCTGGGGAAGTGACTTTTTTTTTTTTTTTTAAGATTTTATTTATTTATTTGACAGAGAGAGACAGTGAGAGAGGGAACACAAGCAGGGGGAGTGGGAGAGGGAGAAGCAGGCTTCCCGCGGAGCAGGGAGCCCGACGCGGGGCTCGATCCCAGGACCTGGAATCATGACCTGAGCCGAAGGCAGACGCTTAACGACTGAGCCACCCAGGCGCCCCTGACTTTTTTTTTTTAATAGATGTTTTATTTTTTATAAAGATTTTGTTGGGGCGCCTGGGTGGCTCAGTCGTTAAGCATCTGCCTTTGGCTCAGGTCACGATCACAGGGTCCTGGGATCGAGCCCCGCATTGGACTCCCTGCTCAGCAGGAAGCCTGCTTCTCCCTCTCCCACTCCCCCTGCTTGTGTTCCCTCTCTTGCTGTGTCTCTCTCTGTCAAATAAATAAATAAAATCTTTAAAAAAAAAGATTTTGTTTATTTGACAGAGAGAGAGAGCACAAGCAGAGGGGTGGGGGGCAGCAGAGGGAGAGGGAGAGCAGGCTCCTTGCTGAGCAGGGAGCACGATGCAGGGCTCGATCCCAGGACCCTGGGATCATGACCTGAACCAAAGGTAGACACTTGACTGACTGAGCCACCCAGGCGCCCCTGGGGAAGTGACTTTTAAGATAGTTGTTGAAAAAATAAGAGCCAGCCATGAAGGATCTGTGGAGAGAGCATTCCATATAGAAGGAACTGCAAAGCGCCCAAAGGAGACAGGAATGGACTTGGCACGCTCAAGCATGGAAGGTTGAATGAATGAATGAATGTTCTATCCCACCCCCAGCCAGATTCAGTGTTGAGGGTGGGGTAGTTAGGATGGCTTAAAACGAAAATTGGAAAGGGAATCAGATGATGGCCAAGTGGTCTTTTTGATCATGATGATGATAATTGCTAAATATTAACATTATGTGTCCACACCAGAAGAAGGTTGTGTTTTGTTTGTCAAGCACTCAGGAAGCTACTACAGGGATCAGAAGTTATGGAAGTCAGTGCCTTTTCCCAGGAAAGCAGTGGGGAGAGGGAGTGCCACCTTCCAGTCAGTTCTGTGTCCACAGGCCAAAGTGAATAAAGGAGGTTGGGTGGAGCTACAGATAGAAAGATTCTAGTGAGGGTTTCAAAAGCCTTTTGGTGGGGACTCCAACAAGGGGAAAATGAGGAACCTTCTAGATCCTTTCTAGGATCTCTGAAAGCAGAAAGCTCTGGGTTCAAATCCCAGCTTTGCCTCTTATAACCTTGGCAAATGACCTCCCAACAGTCCCATTTCTCCTAGAGGATTCTGTGAGATGATTCAGGTGCCTAACACCTTAGCATGATGCCTAGCACATAGTAAGCACTCAATAAATATTAGGTCATAGAAACAGGACTTATTGTGAATGGACATGCTGTATGAAAGAGGGTGGGCCAAAGGGACCTCCCACTCCCATGTACAGAGGACACACATATGGTTGGGGTCAAAGAGAACATTGTCCAGATCGGCAGCCCTGCCCTCCTGAGCCACGGGTGACCAGAAATCCATTCCAGGTTTTCCCTCTGTTTTTGCAGGATCAGTTTGAATGAGCTTCGGCAGGGACCCGCCGGCTGGGTTGGACGACTGCAATGGCCCAAGCAAAATCTAGACCTGGATTTTCCGGCCACGGAGCCCAGGATTCCAGATCCAGGTACACTGGGCCTTCGAGGGTGAGCCCCCAGGGGACCTTTAAACACCTCCCGGAGAAGTCCTCGAACCTAGCTCCATTTGCTAGCGCCCCTAAACATTCTAGAGTCTAAGAAAAGGGCAAACTGGAGCTGTAGAGGATTTGGATCCTCAGCGTCAGAGTAAAGAGACGCCACCTCCATCACTAGCTGCAGAGCCGCTCCGCCAAGCGGATTCTGCATCTCCCTGGGATTGATGGACGGTGCTGTGGATAGGGCTTTCGAACTCAGGATGCTGTTCATATATACAATCCCAGCTGCACACAGTTGGAGGCCCTCGGGCGCTCCGCGGTTGTGGGACAGCTCCTAAGGGGTTGCATCAATGTGTGAGGATGTGTCCAAGGCAGTGAAGTGGTTAACCCTGCCATAAGGGAAGAGGTAGAGGCAGGACTCCGGCGGGGTAGCCTGGCCCAGAGGATGCCTCAGGAAGGAAGGGTGGGGGAGTGGGAGGATCCCAGGCTGGGGGCGGGGTCTTGAGCAAGAGATGGAAGGCCCGCGTGGCGCTGAGCCAATGGGAGTCGGCGCCGGCCCGGAGGGCGGAACACACCCCCTTACAGGCCCCGCCCCTTTCCGCCCTTTTCCTGGGGACCCGACGGCGCGGACCCAGACTGGCTGCTTCAGCACCTGCTCTGGCTTTGGCGCTGCTCCCTCCCTTTTCTCAGAACCCCTTCTCCCACCCAGCACTAAGATGGGGTGGGAATCCAGGGGAGATTTCGAGAGCCCAAGTCTCTTAGATGGAGCCATCTGGGTTCTGTTTGAAAGCAAATTAGCTTTCCAACCCAGGTCTGGCTCCAGCATCATCCAGACTACCTGGGAAGTCCTTCCTATCATCTGACTCAGATTTTTCCTGCTGCAACGACCGATCAGCTAACCTTGGTCTCCAACCTCAGGGATAGTGTGGTTTAGAGGAGTCCTGAAATGGACGAGGCCCTGGGTGAAGGTTTGAATCCTCCCCTTCTTTTTCCAAGCACCAGGGTAGGTATGTACCTTGAGTGTGGGGCCACCTAGGCTTTATCTAAACTCCTCCAGGTTATTTAGCGTGGGTCCAGGAAGCCTCACGAGGACCAGACCCCAGGCAGGCCTTGGGGTGAAGCTTTGATCAGTTTCCTCGCTGGGGTCAGTTTAAGAGCAACATCGAACCTTCCTATTAACCCTTAGAAGCTCACGAGAAAGATAGTAGAAGAGGACCCTTCTGAGCTTCAGAATCCCCACCCATCTTTAAGGTGGGAGTTCCTGACGCGTGGATTTCCCCACACTCCACAGTCCTCAGTGTCCCACTCTGTGCAGTGGACTCACTCCCGCGCCTGCGCAGCATGGAGACCAGTATCTTCTAAGGCTACAAGGAGCTAAAAATCGCTCCCGCCCACCCACAAGCTGGGCTGGACTTGAGGATCTCGCGGGGCGGGGGGGGGGGGGGGGGGGGGCGGGTAGTGAAAGGAGGGGGAATGAAGAGTGAGGAGGGAGGCTGTCTAGGGTGTCTGTCCAATTAGGGCAGTAGGAAGAATCCTGGTGGCCGGGCAGATGCATGGAGGTCGAAGGGGTTCCCCATGCCTCAGAAAGGGGTTCCTGGGGTAGTGAGGGGCTAGGCTGCAGCATAAACATGTTTACGGCCTCTGCGGCGCGCCGGTGGCCCCGAGGGGCGCGAGCCCTGGGGCAATAACTTTGCTCTGCACCCCCTCACCCCCAGCCTGGCGTTGCGCCCTGGCGATGACTTCGGTCCCAGCCCCCTCCCCCTCCAGCGGGCCAGGTGCCCCTCAGGCTATCCTCGAGGGGGAGCGCTAGGCTGCACCCCCTCCGTCAGTTCCCTGGATCCCCGGGCGGCGCCTGAGGGGCGGGGTCGCCAGCGCGGCGGGACGCGCGGCTACCGCGTTCCCCTCTGGTAGCGTCCCGAGGCGGTGGGAGGGGGCGCCCCGGCCGGCCCCGGCGCAAGTTCTCCCGCCCCCTACCGGGCCCCGCCTCAGGGCGCCGACCCCTTCCCCGCCACCCGGGACCGAGGCCGCCGCGTACCTGCAGCCTCCGGCGGCGGATCAGGCCCGAATCGTCCATGGCGGCGGCGGCTTCGGCCCCGGGGAGGGAGGAGGGAGGTGGCGGCAGCGGCGGCGGCGGGAGGAGGGAAGAGGGAGGGAGTGAGAAGCCGCGGGGACCGCGGCGGCGGCGGCGGCGGGGGGGTGGGTGGCGGGGGCGGAGCAAAGTGGGGCGGACCCGGCGCCGTCACTGCGTCTGGGCGCCCGAGCCGGGCCTCGGCCAAGGCTGCCCGCGCGGCGGGGTGGGAGGGGGCAAGAGGGGGAGGAGCTTCCCTATGTCCCCAAGGGAGCCAAGCTACGGAGAGACCCCTATAAGCAGAGATACCCCAGGGGAGAGACATGCCCATGGGTAGACCTCCAACCCAAGAAACACCCAAGGGAGACATTCTCTCTAAGATTATTCCTTATGCGGATACCCATCCCTCCCCGCAGCGACCCCCTCAGGGAGACACATTTCCACGGGTTGATAGTCTCCATCGGGAGGCCCTCTCCAATCAGAAACTCCCCCCTCACCCTGAAAATCATTCCTAAGACAGATGGTCTCTGAGAGGTAGCGTTTCCTCTCAAAAGCCCCCTGCCGCCCCCAAGAAAAGACACTTCCGCAGAGAAAAATCCCCACGAGTGACATTTCCCGTGGAGAGCCTGGTGAAGATACCCCCAAAGAAAGACCCCCCTAAAAGCCATATTCTCTGTGGGAAATTGTTCCTACCCACGAGACCCCCACATGCTGAGGAGATACATTCTTACAGAGTGACATTCGCATTGAGGACACCCATCCTCACGGGAGATGTTCCCACAGAAAAACATTTTGCATGCATACACCGCCCCCCTCCCCAATCAGAGCCTCCTCGGGGAACCCTGCAGCCCCTCTAACGACCCCCTCCCTCACCGTCAGGATTAAGTAGCCAGGCCAGGCTGGACTGTATTTATAGGAGCGATTAGCTGGTAGTTTGGGAGGGGGGCAGCTGAAGCGATTTCCACACACACACACACACACACACACACAACCCGCGCAGTGTTCCTACAGCTGAGACCAAGCCGACCATGCTTCCCAGAGTTGGTGTGGAAAGTATTGGCGACCTCTCCACTCCAAGCATTGGGGGACAGGGTGCCGAAGGAGCTTCCCAAGGGTCCCTGTCCCTAACTGACCAGGAAAGCCCTGGAGGGCGCGGTCACCGGGCGGGAGCGACCCCTGCCGGCCAATGAGTGAGACGGCAAGGTCTAGGTCCAGGTGTTCCCCAGACACTTGTTTCCTCATCTCTGCGCCTTTGCCTGAGTTATCTCAGTGCTGCTCTCTGTCTCTGTTTGTTGGCATGTTTGTTTGCCATCCCGTTAAATCTCTTCTTCAAACTTCTCTGTCAAAGGCCCAGACTCCGCTCCTGTCGCCTCTTCTAAAGCTGGCTGTCGCGGGAGCTCTCCATGGTGCTGATCTCACGCGCTCCTGTCCGCGGTGCTGAATTCCGAGGGCAGGGTTGGGGGCTGAGGTCAGGGGAGGGAAGGGTTGGCGGGAGGCACAGCCCAAAGACTGAACAGATCTGACACACAAGCACCATGGACCAGGGGAAGGCTAGGTCCACTAGGTCTTGGTTGCTGAAGCCTATAGGACATCAATGGGTGGGTACCCCTGGAGGGGCCAGGAGACAGGGCCTCCTGATTCGTTAATTTACTCAACACTTACTGAGCACCTACTATGTACAAAGTAGTGTTTTGATATCTGGGAGTTCCGCAGTGAAAGAGACAAACAAAAACTCTGCACTAGCCTGAGAAGGGAGGGAGATTTGTGGTAGTGGGCATTGCTCACAAAAACGCATATGCACACACTACCAGCACAGGCACACACACACACACTGCAAACATACACACAGACACGAACGTACCAGCACATGCTCAGGAAACAGACTCACATACACATAGTCACACACTCTGCAAATATGTACTCCTCAAAAATACACACACATACACATTCTCAGCAAACACAGACTCACACACAAACACATATATATATTTGCAAATATGCACTTAGAAAACACAGACACACTGAATCCTATACAAACACAAAAACACAGAATACAAACACAAAATCAGCAAACACAAGCAAACACAAACACATATACACATAAACTCACTCTGCAAAGACACACATATGCAAACACATACTGAGAAAACACAGACATACACACACTCAGCAAATGCAGACACACATAAGCAACATGTACACTCAACAGACACAAGCTCACACACATAATACCAAAACCAAAAGAAGCTCAGCTTTCACACAAACTCTTACCCAACACACAGACACAGTATCCTCCCCACACAACACATGGACACACATACACACTCACATACCTGCTGCAGGGCTGTTCTTCTCACAAGACTTTCCCACTAGAATGTAAGTTCTGTGAAGTTGAGATTTTTTTTTTTTTAAGATTTTATTTATTTGTCAGAGAGAGAGAGAGGGAGCGTGCACAAGCAGGGGAGTGGCAGGCAGAGGAAGAAGCAGGCTCCCTAATGAGCAAGGAGCCCTATTTGGGACTCGGTCCCAGAACCCTGAGATCATGACCTGAGCCAAAGGCAGATGCTTAACCGACTGAGCCACCCAGGCGTCTCGAGGTTGAGATTTTCATTTCTTCCTGCATCCACAGAACCTGACACACAAGAGGTGCTCCATAAACATTTGTTGAATGAATGGATGAATTGAGGGAATGTTTGCAAGAAACTCACATTCACAGAAACTGCAGAGGAACACACACACACGTTTCAGATACAGACACACACCCTCTCCACACATGTCAACACCTCCTTGTTCACTAATGGTCACCATTCATGGTCAACAACCTTTATCCACTGACTTATCCATAATATTCTCACAGGACAGACATCCTGATCCTACATCCCCCTCCTTCACATTTATTATATCTTACTCAATTGGACACACTTAGCTTGGGATACATACAGGCTTCCTCACCCAGATTTTGAACACACACACACACACATACAACCACTCAACCAAGAGCCACACATACTATACCCTCACACAACAGTCGTACAAACACACTCTCATCTATACACTCTCTATACACACACAGTCGTACAAACACACTCTCATCCAACACACATACACATAGATAGAGTTTAAGCCACAATCTCAACAGAAAGGCCAACACAAGGATATATACACAGCAGTCCCAGGTTCATTGGCCTTTGGTCAGCTGGAGCAGGGGGTGGGGCAATGGGAAACTCCTCCTCTGCATCAAACCACACCCCCTTTGGCTGCCACTCTTTCTTGCACTTGACCCTGAGGTGTCTCAGCAGCGCCCTAGACCCCTGTCCAGTTAACAGGTGAGGAGTGGCCAGAGGGGGCAGAGGAGGGGAGGGAATTGTCTTGTCTCCACAGACCCTCAGGTTCCCCTACCTTGTGGCTTTTGGACCCCAGCGGCAAAACTCGAGTCCTGCCACAGCCAACCTTGGCTTCAAAGGCCCAGCCCTGGTGGCAGCCCCTAAGCCGATTGTGGGCCGAGAGAAGGTGACCATGAGAGGGGCCAGCAGGGATCAAGAGGGAGGGAGGAGACTGGGCAGAAGAGAGGGAGGAATTACTGGACAGAAGAGGGAGATTGCAAGAGCTGGGGAGTCCCTTTAGTTCTGAAGACAGAGGGGATCACCTGAGGGCCAACAGGGTGGGAGATCCTGCTGGGTGTGAGGGGGAGGGGCACCATGGTCAAACTAGAGGAGGGGGCACTTGGGCCCTAAAGGGATGGAGGGGACATGAGTCTGATGGGGGAGAAGGGACTCCTGGGTCAGAGGCAGGACTTCAAGGCCCCGTGGGATTTGGTCCTTGGTCATTGCCTCCCCATCAACTGCTCTTTCTCTGCTCTCTCTGCCACTGTCTCTTGGGTAGGCATCAGGAGGGTACTACCCTGAGCTCCCGGAAAGGGACAGCCAAACCTCACCACATACCCCAGCTGACTCTTGTCTCAGGTGGACATGGCCTGCAGGGGCCACGCTCGACCCAAGGGACTGACCTGGACCCTAGGACTGACCCTGGCATGGATCCTGCTGGGAGCCTGTGGAGGAAGCCGCCTACTCCCAGCTATGTCCCGGAGACATCATAGGCTGGCGGCCGATCTTGGCACAGGTCAGCTGCACCTTGCAGGTGAGCACTCCAGACCCTGCCTAACCTCCAACACCCAAGAAATCCCACTTCACCATAGCAATACCAGAATTTCCTTATGAGAGGAGCTTAGGGTGACGCATGGGTGGGGGAAGATGGGGAGTCAGGGCTTGTGCTGAAGAATGGTAGTTAAAGGGGCACCTGGATGGCGCAGTCAGTTAAGCGTCTGCCTTCAGCTTAGGTCATGATCCCAGGGTCCTGCTTCTCCCTCTCCCTCTGCCTGCCACTCCCCGCTGCTTGCGCGCTCTCTCTCTCTTTCTGTGTGTGTCAAATAAATAAGTAAAATCTTAAAAAAAAAAAAAAAAAAGAATGGTAGTTAAAGTGCACAGATTCTGGAGTCAGACTGCCTGGATTCAAATCCCAATCCCAATTCTGCCACTTCATAACTGTGTGACTCTGAGCAAGTCACTTAACCTCTCTGGACTTCATGTAGACCATTAAAAAGGGAGAAAAATAATAGACCTACCTCATAGGGGTATTGTAAAGGGGTATATGTAAGTATATGGAAACTTATACCATTATCAGGGACATAATAAATAATAAGCTGATTATGATAAACTATTATTATTATTATTATTATTATTATTATTCGAAATTGCATTTGTGTCCCAAGAGAAGTGTCTTTATTTAACTTTAATGTTTGGGCAGCACTGACATAACTGGGGTTATGTTCAGGGGACCCCCAGGCCTTGGTTCCCCAATCCTACCTGAGGATCCAAGACCCCAACTCACAGTCCCCTTCTCCATGGTCCTGTTGTCCCTCAGAGATGGACACGCCAGAGGCATCGGACCCTGGGATGGTCCCAGAACGCTGTGGGGACCCGAGCCCCGGGTGAGTACAGTACTCGCCAGCGTTTCCTTGTGTTCTTTGCTCCAATTGCCCCTGCCAGGGGCCACAGCCCCTGTGCATCCTGACCCAAACGAACCTGTCTTTCCCGATGTTCAGGTGCGAATCCTTTCTGGGACACCTCCAAGTTGCCCTCCACAGTCGCTTCCGCCTGCTGTTACTGGGGATACGCCAAGCGCAGCCGCTCTGTTCCGAGCTCTGCGATGTCTGGTATGGGAGGCGGGGCATAAGGGGCGTGTCCTATGGTTTGGGCAGGACCAAAGGCAGGATCTGCAGTTTGCTAATCCTAGAGTTTGAAGGGGCGTGGCCTGCCTCCCAACAAGGCCAAGGTCTAAAGATGAGGCCTAGTGTTTAGAAGCCAGGTAGAAAGGAGCGGGGCCTGTAAAGGACCCGGCTTTTAAGATTGGCAGTACGGAGGCGTGGCCTTCCATGGACCTGGGCTTTTAAGGGGCGGGGCCTCCTGATAGAAAAGAGAAGCTAAAATGGTGGGGAATGTAAGGGGCTGGCCTAAATTAGATGGTCTGAAGTCTGCAGGGATGAGGCCAGTTGTGCCAGGGCCCCGGGTATGTGTGGAGAATATAGGGCAGGGTGAAATCTGGAGGATGGCGTCCCTGGAGACGTGGTCCTAAGAGGCGGGACCTGGATCTGGGGGCGGGACACACACGGAGAGAAGACTTAGAGGGCAGGAAACCCACTAGGACGCGACTGCGGAGACTTTACCCACCTTCCCTCTACACACCATCCACAGGTTTGCCACATGCGAAAACGATATTACCTGCGGCCCAACTTGGCTCCCACTTCTAGAAAAGAGGGGCTGTGAGCCTGGCTGCACTACCTATGAGCAGGTGAGCTTGAGACAGAAGGTGCGGGTGAGAGACTGGGACCTCCCCTTATTATGTCCAGTCTTAACCCGCCTAGGCCCCAGGATCCGGACTGACACTCCCAAGGCCCCTGCTCCCACCCTTCCCCCTTCCGCAGCCCAACCTCCATAGTGGGATACGTCTGTACGCTCCTTAGGGCCCACTGAGTCTGGATTTGGGCTCCCCAAGGGACCGTCTCTGCTCCAGGCCCATCCACAGTTTCCCCTGGAAGACCCAGAAGCCCGAATCACCTTCCCTAAGGCCCCAGCCTTAATCTGGCCCTCCCCCACCCCAACCCGGGGACCCAGTAAAAATAACTCGCCCTCCCAGGACTCCACTCCTGTTATGGCCCCGCCCCCACACTCCCGGGAGGACCCAAAGCGGGTAATTGCTCAGATTGACTCAGATTTAAAATTTGGGATGTAAGTGCTACTCCTGATCCTCCTCCTATCCGAGAGCCTTAGGACAGCCTGTAGACCGCGCTTCTACACTGGCCCCTACTTGCAAAGTCCGGGATTTTCCCTTTCCAAGGCCACGCCCCTCAGCCCTCCCTCCTCCCCAGCCCGAATGCCACGCCCCCCGAGTATCAGGACTCAGCCCACTCGGGCCCTAACTCCACCCCCTCTCCCCAGACCTTCGCTGACGGGGCGGACCTTTGCCGCTCCGTTCTGGGCTACGCGCTGCCGGTGGCAGCTCCTGGCGCCGGTCACTGCCTCAACATTTCCATCTCGGTACTGCCGGGTTCCAGACAGGAACGGAAGGCCCGGGAAATCGCCTTCCCGCGTTTCCGCCGTTCACGCACCTGGATCCTGGATGGTGGGGGCAGCGGGAGTGGCAGTGGAGGCGGCAGCGGCCCCTAGGGGGGCGCGGGGCCTTGGATGGGAGATGAGCCCCTTCCCCTGACCCGGCCCTCAAGACACCCAGAGCTCCACCTCTCTCCCGCTCTGCCTTCTAGTTTCGAGTCCTGTCCCGCCTCCCTGGAGTCCCAGAGACTCGCCCTTCTCCAGGTGATCAAAGAAATAATCCAGCTCTAGCTCATCTTCCCCTCTCCCCCCTGAATAAAGTCGCCAACTAGAGCACTGTGATGTGGCTGCTTCTTGGGGAAATAGGTGGCAAGAATAGCTGCCAGAAAGTGATCAGGGTCTCACTTCAAATCCTCAGGTCCCAGAGTTAGCAAGTGATGCGCACTAGCATGTAAATGACAGCCTATATTCTGAGCACTTTCACAATTTGGAATATCCAGGTGTCAGAAATGGAGAGGGGTCCAGAAGAGGGGCTGACAAGGGCAAAAGATATGCTCCCCCACTGTATGCCACCAGGTCCATGAGGAAGCTCCTTGACTTGTATAGACCTCAAGACAAACTTTATGGCCCTCCCCTCTAAGCCGACCCAACAGTGGCTAGCCTGATGCCTCCTTCATTCCTCCCTCCCTTTCTTCCAAATCCCAGTCCTCTATCTAAGACAAAGGACTTGACTCAGATTTAAAATTTGGGATATAAGTGCTACTCCTGATCCTCCTCCTATCCAAGAGCCTTAGGACAGCCTGTTTCCTCACCAGTAAAACAGGGGCAATGTGCCTTTTAGTTCTGTTCAATAGAACAAGACTGATGATGTCTCCTGTGCCCAGACACTGCTGTGATAGATCAGGCCCATTCTCTGCCCTCAGGGAAGATGGTAAGGCATAAGAGAAGAGACTCCTGCGAGAGTAGCAGATAGACCTCTTTCAGCCGCAAGAGAGAAACTCAGCTCAAATTACCTTTCGCCAACAGTGATGAGCTTCAGGAATGGCTGTATCTAGGTCCTTAAATGATGTTAGGAATGTATCTGCATCTTTTTCTTGGCTATACTTTTGGACAGGATCTCCTCGCAACAGCAAAGATGGACCAGCAACTACATGATTCCAGTGGTTAAAATGGGCCTATTGCTCTGTAAAGCCAGCAAAGTTTCCAGTGTTGGCACTCAATGATCCTGCCTTATCATGAGCCCATCACCAAACCAATCACTGTGCCCAGAGGGATGCTGTACTCTCACTGGCCTGATATGGGTTATGGGCTTGTCCCTGAAGGCAAGGTGGGGTCAGTTCCATCTGAGCCATATGGACTGAGGATGGTGGAGACGTGGTCCCAAAGGAAAATCAGGTGCTGGAACCAGAAGGTTAAGGAGTGCTGGGGAGGGAATCAAGATATATTGGCCGTAGAGATGTGGCTACGACCCTGACTCTGGAGTATGTCCACCTGGGTTCAACATCCCAGTTCTACCATTTACTCATGCTGTAACTTTGCGAATGTTGCCCAGCCATTCTGAGTCTGTTTCTTTATCTATCAAATGGGGATGATAATCATTCCTCTCCTAGGGTTGTTGGGAGAATTAATGGGTGAATGCAAGTTGTTCTGGTTGTACATCGCTGGGTAGCAACTCCAAACTCAGTGGTAAAAAACAACAATCATTACGCTTTCTGGTTTCTGGTGGTGGTCCTTGTTCACTTAAACACTGGCCGGGGTTAGTCATCTTAAAGGTGTCTTCATTCACACATCTGTGGGTTGGCACTGGCTCTTGCCTTGAACCCCAGGTGGGGCTGCCGACCAGAATCGCTACACGTGACCAGTCCCTGTGGCTTGGGCTTCTTCACAGTATGGCATCTGGGCTCCAAGAGCAAGAGTTTCCAAGACAGTCTGGTTGAAGTGGTCTCTTCTCTGACTCCCTAGCCTTGGAAATCAGTGTCGTCTCCACTCTCTGTTCGCTGATGTTGTATCACCAGACCTAGCTCATATTCAAGGGGAAGCATCTAGACTCCATCTCCTCATGGGAGGGAGGTCACATAAAATACTTAGAAACAGCCGGGCACATAATTAACAATAAGTGTAGACGTCATCCATTATCATTGTTGCGGTTATATACTGTATTATTGTGACAAGGATAAGCTGGCATTCAAGGAAGAAAGTAGATAAGCCTTTGAAGGATCTCCAGGCAGATGACCAAGCGATAGGCAAGGGCATTTCAAGTAGAAGGCCTGGGTATTTCAGGGTCTGGGAATTCCCAGTTGCTCAGTGAGCCTGGAACACAGCATGGGAGATGGGGTCAGATCACAGAAGGCCTTGAACACCAGGCAAAGGGCCTTGGCCCTGATGATAAGGGGTGTGAAAGCCATGGAAGGTTTACACAGAGAAAGATCCATCAGACTGACACTTTTTTTTTTAAAGATTTTATTTATTTATTTATTTGAGAGAGAGAGAGAGCAGGAGTAGGGGGGAAGGGACAGAGGCAGAGGGAGAAGCAGATTCCCCGCTGAGCAGGAAGCCCGATGCAGGGCTCAATCCCAGGACCCTGGGATCATGACCTGAGCCGAAGGCAGACGCTTAACCGACTGAGCCACCTGGGCGCCCCCAGACTGACACTCTTGACTGCCTGGATAAGGAACACCAGTGAGGACCTCGGGACAGGAAGCAGAAGGTGGGCAGAGATGGGTGAAAGAGAACCAGAGGAATAACCCCCATGGTGGTCCTAAGGAGAGCAGGATTGTGTGCAACCTTCCAGAAACGGGTTGTGGTTAACTTCATTTTATTTTTTTTAATTTTTAAAGAAGAATTGATTGATTGATTGATTGACTGTGAGAGTAGGGAGGAGCAGAATCCCAAGCAGCCTCCACGCTCAGGGTGGAGCCCAACATAGGGCTCGATTTCA
Organism: Halichoerus grypus; assembly: GCF_964656455.1. Classification (NCBI taxonomy): domain Eukaryota; kingdom Metazoa; phylum Chordata; class Mammalia; order Carnivora; family Phocidae; genus Halichoerus; species Halichoerus grypus. Next base: position 207,747,971 of record NC_135712.1, read on the forward strand.
CGATCCTGAGATCATGACCTGAGTCGAAATCAAGAGTCAGACACTTAACCTACTGAGCCACCCAGGTGCCCCCAGACTCCACATTTCTAACAGATGAGCTTGATGCTGCTGATCTGGGGATCCCTAGTTGAATATCCAGGGATTCAAAGACATTTGTTAGAAGTAACATTTGCGGGCGCATGGGTGGCTCAGTCCGTTAAGTGTCTGCCTTCAGTTCAGGTCATGATCCCAGGGTCCTGGGATCAGCCCCGCATCAGGCTTCCTGCTCAGCGGGGAGCCTGCTTCTCCCTCTTTCTCTGCTGCTCCCCCTGCTTGTGCTCTCTAGCTGTCAAAATAAATAAAAAATCTTAAAAAAAAAAAAAAAAAGAAGGGGTGCCTGGGTGGCTCAGTCGTTAAGCGTCTGCCTTCGGCTCAGGTCATGATCCCAGTGTCCTGGGATCGAGCCCCGCATCGGGCTCCCTGCTCGGCAGGAAGCCTGCTTCTCCCTCTCCCACTCCCCCTGCTTGTGTTCCTTTTCTCGCTGTGTCTCTCTCTGTCAAATAAATAAAATCTTTAAAAAAAAAAAAAAGAAGAAGAAGTAACATTTGCAAATTACATCTTTAGGGTGCCCACTGGCTTCTGGTTATGGCCAGCTATGAAAAAGGGGGATAGTTTATCTTGTCCAGGAAAATTCCATCAGCAGTCAGAAGAGCCTATAAATTAAAGATAAACTGTAATTCTAATAATTCTGAGGAAAAAAATGTAAATCCAAACTCGAGAGCATAAATTTACAAATTTACAGCACAGAAAAGGACAGGGCAGAATTTTTTTTTTTTTTTGACAGGGCAGAATTATTAATGGAATCTGGATGGGTAAACATTTTGCAACTACAATGATAACCAGAGGCTGTGGCTTGAATAGAAGGTGCCCCTAGGGTGGGGAAATGGGGAGGCCACAGTTCCTCCCCAAGGTCCGCCTTCACTATCCCTGCCCTCAGGCCTTCGCAAAGCAGGTCTTCTCATCTCCAGGTATCTGCGCTTACTGTTCCCACTGCCTGGAGCCCTCCTCACCCTCCTGTTCCACGGCTCACCCTTCCCCACCCTTCCCGATCTCCGCCATTCAGCTCCTCAGGCTCTGTGAGCCCCAGGGCAGAGCTGCCATCCCCCTCATGCACTCCTGAGCTCCCCTGGACCTCAGTGGGTACTCAGAGACCTTTTGTAGCTGGCTCAGCGCTGGCTTCCTGGTGCCCAGCATGGGACCTATATGGAGTGGAGAGGTATTCGGTTATCCCACTCCCCAAATTCATGCTGCAGTCCTAACCCCAGTACCTCAGAATGTGACTATGTTTGGATAGGGTCTTTAAAGAGGTAATTAAAGTAAACTAACGTCATATGGGTGGGCCATAATCCAATGACTGGAGTCCTTAAAAGAAAAGATTAGGGGCAGCTGGGTGGCTTAGTCGGTTAAGCATCTGCCTTCAGCTCAGGTCATGATCCCAGGGTCCTAGGATTGAGTCCCGCATTGGGCTCCTTGCTCAGCAGGGAGTCTGCTTCTCCCTCTCCCTCTGGCCCTCCCTGCAGCTCGTGCTCTCTCTCTGTCTGTCAAATAAATAAATAAATAAATTTTTTAAAAAAATTTAAAAAAAAAAGGAAAGAAATCAACCCTGCCAAAACCTTCATCTTGAACTTCTAGCCTCCAGAACCGTGAGAAAATAAATTTGTTTAAGCCACCCAGTCTGTGGCACTTTGTTATGCAGCCCTAACCAACTAATACATGCTCCATAAATAATATTTGCACAATACCCTGGGCTTCTGCCAACGGAACATTTACTAACAAGTGAAAAGCCATCCCCTTTCTTCCTTCTATGAAATTGCCACTGCTTGAGTCAAGGAGGGGTCAAGGGTGAGGGAAAGAAGTGGGGGGGTGGGTACTGGGTCTCTCCCACCCCCAGGTACCAGTTCTTAACTTTTTACCCGATATTCCCTTCCCCCTGACAGGGATTGCTTTGGGCATAGATATGTCCTACTTTCAGCCAGGAAGTGACAGGGCAGCTGCTTGGGGATGAGGCCTTTGGAGGTTGAGATGTGATGTCTGGAACTGTGGCAGCCATAGTGGGACCATGAGAGGCAAAAAAACATCAAAAATGGCAAAAGAGAAGATGAATTTAAAAAATAGTGTCCTTGAGGGGTGCCTGGGTGGCTCAGTTGGTTAAGCATCTGACTTTTTTTTTTTTTTTTTTAAAGATTCTATTCATTTATTTGACAGAGAGACAGCGAGAGAGGGAACACAAGCAGGGAGAATGGGAGAGGGAGAAGCAGGCCTCCCGCCGAGCAGGGAGCCCTACGTGGGGCTCGATCCCAGGACCCTGAGATCATGACCCAAGCCAAAGGCAGTTGCTTAACCAACTGAGCCGCCCAGGCGCCCCAAGCATCCCACTCTTGCTTTTGGCTCAGGTCATGATCTTGGGGTCATGGGATCAAGCCCCGAGTCAGGCACTGTGCTCAGTGCAGAGTCTGCTTGAGATTTTCTCTCCTTCTCCCTCTGCCCCTCCCCTCCTCCCATGCTCGCTCTCTCTAAAATAAAAAAATAATAATCTTTTTTTAAAAAAATGGTGTCCCTGATGTTGAGCCACCTGACTTCCAACCTTCTCAGAGTGAGATAAACCTATGTTGCTACTGGCAAGGCTGTGCGGGAAGGAAGTGCTTACTTACATTGCTGGTAGGAGTGCCGTGGAGTACAAGTCTTCACAGAGAGGAATTCGGGAATCTCTCTCCAAATTACAAACCACATAGATCCTCTAACCCAGCAAGCCCACCTCCGGGAACTTTCCTACAGACAAAACTGCATGAGAAATGATGGCCCACTCCAGTCATTCTCCAATGTAACGGCAAGCTGGGCGACAACTCAGTGTCTCTTAAGAAGCGTTAAATAAACCACAGGACAGTCACGCCGAGGACTCTGTAGCTAGAAAGGGAACGAGGAAGGTCTTTAGGCACCCATTTGGAATTACCTCCAAGATGCAGTGAAGAGTAATGAATGTGCACTATCTAGGCTAGAGTTTGTTTCCATTCCTAAAACAAAAACAAACTTCAGGAAAGTATCCGCACATATATTTTGTAACATGCCAGGCTATCTCCAGAAGGATGTAAAAGTTACCTGCTGTAGCCTGAATATCTGTGTTTCCCCGAGGTTCATGTTGATATCCTAATTCCCACAGATAACGGTATTAAGAGGTGATTAGGTCAAGAAAGGGATTAGTGCTCTTATAAAACGGACCTAGAGAAGGTTCCCTGCCCCTTCCACCATGTGAGCACACAGTGAGAAGTTGGCAGTCTACAGCCTGGAAAAGGGTCCTCACCATAACTTGACCATGCAGGCAACTGTGATCTTGGACTTCCGGCCCCCAGAACTGTAATAAATGTCTGTTGTTTATAAACCACCCGGGCTGTGTTATTTTGTCATAGCAGCCTGAAGAGACAGACACCTTGGTAAGCCCACTAGTGATCTGGGAGCACAGTGGGAGGGAGGCTTCTCAATGTCCTCCCTCCTAATTCTGCATCCTACAAATATATTATGCATTTAAAAAATTAAATAAGGGCACCTGGGTGGCACAGTCAATTAAAGGTCCGACTCTTGGTTTCAGCTCAGGTTGTGATTTCAGTGTCGGGCTTCAGGCTCAGCATGGAAGTCTGCCTGAGATTCTGTATCTCCCTCTGCCTCTCCCTGCCCTCGCTCCATGCACACATGCACTCTCTCTAAAATAAATAAATAAATCTTTAAAAAGTGAAATCAAATAAAAATATAAAATAAAATAAAATCAGCCAGGGCCCATCCTGTTTCGGTTCGGAAAGTCTGTAGCTGGGTCCAGCTGCAGAGCACCCTCCCAACCTGCTTCCACCGCAAAGTACAACCAAATGCTTAGCTTTCAGTAAACAACTTTTAATCACAAAAGGGGGGCGGGGGGGGGGTGAGGGATGCACATAAAGGGAGAACAGGCTGGCTCCTAGAAGGTGGTGGCTGACTCCAGGCCTCGCTCCTGGAAGTACCGGTGCGGGAGGTGGGGGTGGGTTCGGGGGCCTTTGCTGAAGTAGGACATGATCCTCCCAGATCCCTCCTGATCCCCTGTCGGCGAGTCCTCCCTGTGGGAGAGGTGGTGATACTGGCCACTTCGGGGTGTTGGGGGGGAGGTATTCCCAGGGAGGGCTGAACCCTGGCCTCCTTCCCTCTCTCCTCACAGCACCTCCAGGACACCCACCACAGAACGCCTTCTGCCTCCTTCTCCAGGATGCTCTGGGCCGTGCGCCAGCTGAACCGGACAAACTGGGGGAAGCCGAACACAGGCTCCACGTGCTTCCTCAACCACGCTTTTGTCTTGGGATCTGAGGGATGGGAAGGGTGGGGTGGGCAGTGGTGATGGTCCCTGAGCCCTGACACAATGTCCGAGTTCCTCAGCCTGGCACCTGAGGTCCCACTACCTCATCTCCAGCCGCCAGAGTACCGGAGGCCCCTCCCACTGTTTGAGGCCCATTCCTGCCTCAGAACCTTTGCCCAGGCAGCTCCCTGCTCCAACTGCCAACAGGTGCTCAAGGTAGTTTAGGGGAGACTGCCTCTGAAACATCCTTTCACCCCCTCAAGGACAACGGTCATTAAATGAGCATCTGTGGACCATGGTGTTACTGCCCAAAATCCCCCCCAAAACTAGAAGCCCAGTGGGGACAGGGAGGTCCCTGTTGACCTTGCTCATGGCTATATCCCCAGGCCCTCAGTAAGCACTAAATGCGACCCAAACTGTCTTTGGCCTGGACCTGGTTTCCTTACTTTGGCCTCACCTAAGTTCCAATCACAGACTTGCTGTGTCTCCCCACCCAACTGCCCATCCCTCCCTGGGCCTCAGAAGGACCAGAGGGTTCCTTGAACCCAGCCACTGACTCTTGAAATCTACTCATGGGGACGCCTGGGTGGCTCAGTTGGTTAAGCATCTGCCTTCGGCTCAGGTCATGATCCCAGGGTCCTGAGATCGAGCCCCGCATCAGGCTCTCTGCTCCGCAGGAAGCCTGCTTCTCCCTCTCCCTCTCCCCCTGCTTGTGTTCCCTCTCTCGCTGTGTCTCTCTCTGTCAAATAAATAAATAAAATCTTTAAAAAAAAAAAAGAAAAGAAAAGAAATCTACTCATGGCGGGGGGTGGGCACATGATCACCTACCACACAGACAAGGAGAGTGAGCCTCATAACTGGGAAGAAAACAATAGATTTAAGCTGGGGCTACTGGACATCAGCTGGCACCCCTCGCCCCTGCCCCTTAACAAACAGATGCCCACCAAGGGTGTCAGGCCCTCACTGGGGCTCCAGAGACAGGAGAGAGGGAGAGGGAAGGGAGGAGAGAGCCTGCCCGCTGGAATCCAGCTCTGCCACAGGCTGGCCATAGCAAGTGGCTCCCCGTCTGAGCCTCAGGCTCTTCCACTGTGGAGCGGGATGAGTGCAACGCAGAAAACCGTAGAAGCGCGCTCAGGCCTCCCTTGTCAGTGTTACTGCCAATACCACTGTCTCAGGGCGGCTCCAATCTGCTCACCATTGGGGTAACCAGAGCCATAATCAGCATCCAGGTCCTGCAGTTTTTCCACAAAGTGCCAGTTCTTTACAGCCTGGTCACGGGCCACCTGTGGGCAAGATACAAACTTGGGATCTCCCTCCCTGGAAGCAGGCACGCCTGCCTCCTGCCCAGAGGGACGCTAGGAGCTGGCCACAGCCAGCAGGAGCCCAACCTTGGCACAGATACTCGCAGCGCTGACCACAGGGTAGAGGGCATCTGCCTTGGCCTTGACTGTCACCTCAATGCCGGGAAACCGCTCCTGCAGCCGCTCCTGGTAAGTCTCTGGTGGCCCCACAGTGTCCACAAATACCTGCATGGTGACAGAAATGTATTCATTCAGCAGACATCTGGAGAAACAACTGTGTAAGTGATCCAGCCCCCCAGCATTTACACACGCTATTCCTGTGCCTGGAATATTCTTCTCTCAGCTCATCCCTAGGGTGCAGCTTTCTCGGGCATTTCTGTCCAAAGTCCTCTCCAGGGGCACCTGGCTGGCTCAAGTGGCAGAGCGTGCGACTCCTGATCTTGAGGTCATGGACTTGAGCCCCACACTGGGTGTAGAGATTACTAAAAAAAAAAAAAAAAAAAAAAGTCCCCTCCAAAAGAGGCTGTCCCTGATCAAGTTGAATCCATTCTACACACACTGAGCACCTAAGCATACCATGGCTACACCAGATGCCAGGAATATGGCAGTAAACACACCAGACAAAAATCTCTGTCTTCCTGGAGTGGATACCCTGGTGAGGGCCACAGACAAAAAGCAGGATAAATAATAAAGGACAGGGAAAAGTCGGGACGGATTATTATTTTATTTCTTCTCTACTTGTTTTTTTAAGTAAGCTCTATGCCCCACGCGGGGCTTGAACTCACGACCCTGAGATCAAGAGTCCCATGCTCTACTGACTGAGGCAGCAAGGTGCCCCGGGAGGGGTTATCATTTTAAACAGTGGTGGGAGAGATTCGGAGAGGTCACTCTGAGGTGGTGACATCTGAATAAAGGCCTGAAAGAGATGAGGGAATGAGTCATGGGGAGATCTCAGAAAGAGGATTCTTGACAGAAGGAAGAGCCAGTGCAAAGGCCCTGAGGTGGGACCATGCCGAGTATGCTATACAGCAGCAGGGAGGCCTCATGGCTGGAGTAGAGAGAGGAGATCCATGATCTCCACTGCTGTTATCCTCAGAAATCACCTTTGTCATCTGCTTACCAGCTGACCATCTGTGTCCCCTGACTTGGCCATGAACCCCAGAGGGCAGAGCTCTTGTCTGTCTGCTCCAGTACTGCACCTTCAATGCTACGTTCCAGTCCAGGACCTCAGCCATCTCCCCAGCAAGGTCGGCCTTGTTCGTTCCCTATCTCAAGTGTATTTATCCTTGCTATTCTCTCACAACAGCCTGTTCTTTGCTGCAGAGTACTGGATGCAATGCCAACTTATATTTCCCTCTGGTAATTTAATCTCACTCTCTCTCTTCCACTTGACACTGAACTTCCCAGGTTTAATTTTTACTGAAATCAAAAAGTTAAATGTTGAGATCTATGACTCAGATGACTATCTGGGGGCGCCTGGGTGGCTCAGTCGTTAAGTGTCTGCCTTCGGCTCAGATCATGATCCCAGGGTCCTGGGATCGAGCCCCGCATCAGGCTCCCTGCTTAGCAGGAAGCCTGCTTCTCCCTCTCCCACTCCCCCTGCTTGTGTTCCCTCTCTCGTTGTCTCTCTCTGTCAAATAAATAAATAAAATCTTTAAAAAAAAAAAAAAGAAGAAGAAGATGACTATCTGCTGCATGAGGAGCAGACTGTAAAGAACAGGCCTCCTGGGCGCCTGGGTGGCTCAGTTGGTTAGGCGACTGCCTTCAGCTCAGGTCATGGTCCTGGAGTCCTGGGATCGAGTCCCACATCAGGCTCCCGGCTCGGCGGGGAGCCTGCTTCTCCCTCTGACCCTCTCCCCTCTCATGCTGTTTCTCTCTCTCTCTCTCTCGAATAAATAAATAAAATAAAATCTTTAAAAAAAAAAAAAAAAACAGGCCTCCAAGTGGGGGGAGGATGGGGCAGGAATCCAGGAGAGGAGGGTACCCTGGGCTAGCACAGAGGCTTTGGGCAGGTGGACAGATGCGGATTTGTTCTGGACTCTGAGCCTTTAGAATACAGAGATAAATTAAATGAGAGTGGAGCTGGGGGCTCCTCCTTGGTCCAGGGTGGGGCACACATTTAGGGTAGAAAAAGTAGTAAAATGTCAAAGGCAGCAACATATACTCCTGAGGTAACCCAGGCATGTCTGACCTTGAATCACCCACTGCACTTGTATACCTCCATTTTACCCTGAGGTGATCAAACATGCGCAACCCAACAGTCAGCTCACCTGGGCAACTTTCACACCCTGATCCAAGGCATATTGCACCAGCCCAGTGGCTGTATCATGGGATAGGGAATTCAGGTTGTACTTGACCCTGCAGTGGGAGACAACCCAGTCAACCCCGATCCAGATACGGATCCCTTCCAGCCCATGCTGGCTGCCCCTCCACCCTGGCCCCTCCGGGAGGCCCCTCACCGCCCAAGCATGCTGGTAGAGATGAGGTTTGGAGACAGCACGTCCAATGCCCAGCCCACAAAGTCCCCGTCCTCCTCCATTTTCACAAAGAGCCTGTCCCGCTCGCTCTCCGATAGGGTCTTTGAGTCTGGGAGGAGGGTTGGGAAAGAAGGGGAGCGACTAGTTCTCCCAGCTCCTGTTCTCCCCCTCCAGTTTGCACCCGCCCCTGCACACGCCCAGGAACCCCCTCACGAGACTCACAACTCCAGCTCACCTGCCACTTTCAGGGCCTCCAGATGTGCCAGGCGTGAGAGGGGGCAATAACAGATGGCGTAGACCATGGGGCCTGGAGAAGCGGGGGTCCAACCAGTGAGCCAGTGAAAACCGCTATCCCTATTCCATAATCACCGCTTTCTTCGGTGTCATCGCCACTATGACCCCCCCCTCCCCGGGTAGGGTACAATCCCAGCTCCCGTTCCAGTGCAACCTGCGTTCCCCTTATCACGCCCCTCCCCCAGCCCAGTCCCGGAGGCGCACCCAGCACCGGGCCCCGGCCCGCTTCATCGACGCCCAGGACGCAGGGCTCCTTGCGGCACACCGCGGGCACAGGCGAGTTCAGGCGACAGCGGCCCGTACTGTCTCTGTCCAGCTCGCCAAGATCCATGCCGCCTCTGCAGCCGCCACCCGCAGCAAGAACGAGGTCTGCAGGCTCAGGTCCAGGCGCGCGTTTTCCGCGGGCCCCGAAACGGCTCTCACTCCCGACCAATCGGTGCCCAGGACACTCCCCCGACGCTCCTGCCGCCGTTGACGTTTGCGCAGGCGCCACCGAAGCTCCTGCCGTATGGCTTCCTGGGAATTGTAGTTCCCAAGGCCGACAGCCGAGCTCTTCCTTGGGGGCACGGGGTGGGCGGAGTCGCTTTCCAAGCTCCGCCCCGGAGTCCCTGACGCCCCGCCCGTCAGGGCTGGTAAGAGGATAGGGAAATAAACGGGAAACTGACGCAGGCCTTGGAGAACTTGGCCCAGTCGGGAACTTGAAGGTCAAATACCACTATATTGCCAGAATACTGCCAGTGTCCACATCACTGGATCCCTGTCCATCTGGATGCTGGCTATTTGTACTCCGTGTCCCTGCCACTCCACACAATCTAAGCCCTCTGGACTAGGTACTCCTACTTCCACTGAGCTCAGGCCTTCAGATTTGGGGTCCAACTCTCTCTCTCTCCCTCTCGGTACCTCACCGGGGCCCTCGCCCCTCCCCCCCGCTTCCTAACCTCTAACTGGGGCTAAGCCTCCCCCACCCACCTCCTCCCAACTGTGATCCCAGATCTCAACAGACTTCTGCTAAGAGCCTGCGCCCACCAGGCGGGGCCATTCCCCCCAGTTCAGGGTTCATGTCCCTCAATTCTCGAGTCTCAGCGGGGCTCACGTCCTCAGCCTGTAGGTGTCTGACCCGCATCAGGCTCATACCCCTTCTTCAAGGTCACAGTTCCTCCATCTCTGATTCCCCCTCCCTGCCCCTCACCATCTTTCTTCCTTTCTCCCCGGATGTCAAAGGGGGCTCACGGCTCCTGACTCAGCTCTCCCCTCTCCACCATCTTCTAGCCTCAGCCCTAAAGGCCCTCCTCGCACCCGCCCCCACCCGCGGCCCTTCCCCTCTCCCCGCCCACCCTGGGGACTCTCAACACCGGACTTGACAGCCCGCCCTAGGCCCGCCTCCTCTGCGTTTGTCTCTCACCCGGGTTCAGGGCCTCCAGTCGCAATCGGTTGGTTTGCAGGATGAACAATCCTGTTGCCTGCAGGGCCGCACCTGCACCAGATTCTCGCGGTCCATGAACACCGGGCCCGGCGCTGTGCCCAGGACCTCGCGGCTGCGCTCCTGCTTGCCCAGGTCGCAGAAACAGCGCCACTTTCCCCACGGGCCAAGGATCGAGTCCTCCACGTCTAGGGATGGAGGGCCAGGTAGGGGGGACCCTACCCCCTGTGCCCTCCTCTAGGAAGGGAGGAGGATAAAGACACTAACAACAACATCTCCTGTTTGCTGGGCTCTGCCTCTGTGCCAGGCACCCCCCCCATAGATTATCTCATGTAATTTCCCCATCATTCCAAGGTGGGGAAACTGAGACCTATAGAAAGCAAGCCACCCTTTGAGCTCATACATCTGGTGTGTGACCCAGAGGAACTGCAAACTGACACTTCCCACCAGTGCTAGCCTGTCCAGTTGGAAGTGTGATACAACACGCTGGGTGCCCACGATCTGAAGCTGACTCCTGTCTTCAGGGGTGTGATGATGGGCCTGTTCAGTAGGCATAGTGTCACCTAACTAGCAGGGCTGCAGGTGGTAAATTAAGTGACATAACTGGCGTAATAGAACGAAGGTACTGAAAGCCTCTGGCGATGTGCTGGCATGTAGTACAAAAGCAATTATTATGGCCACTTTTCAAGCAGCTACAACCTTCTGAGTGCTTATCAGGGGCTCTTTACAATGCTTTTTTATGGACTCCTCCCTATGCCCCTAGGAAACAGGTCTTACCCCAACTCTGCAGCTCACAAAGTCCTAACACTTCATGCCTTACCAAGCCTCAGCCAGACAACACTGGATTCTTTTTTTTCCTCCGTCCAGCCCTTTGGCTTTGGCACTTGCTGTTCCCATTCCCTGGCACATTCTTCTCCCTAAATCTTTGCATTTGGGGCTTTTGCTGGATTCCTGCTGCATTGGTTACCCATCCTCTTCAGCCCGGCCTTCTCTGACTTCAGACGTTTGTTTACCCGTCCCCTCCTTTCTCTATCTCCACCCTTCCTAGCACACATCCATGAGTTTATGGATGTGTCTGCTTGGGGGTTTATTGCCGACCCATGTCCACTCTTCCCCTGGGAGAGGCTTAAAGTCGGTCTCTATTTCAATTTACAGATAAGAAAACTGAGCCTCAGAGAAAAGTAACCAGCCCAAGGGGGCCACGCCAGGGCGCAGATGGGGAGAGGTCTGAAGTCCCTGGAGGAGGGCGTGTTTGCAGCCAGCTGTTGAAGTGGGGCAATGGGGCACCTTTCCGCACCATCACACCCGCGGCGTGCGGTTACCTTTCTCCTGATGCTGCAGCCGCAGTTCCTCCCAGGTGTCGCCTCCGCTCTTCTCGCCAAAGTAATGGTAGTCGCGGGAGACCTGGGCAGGGGTCCCCAGCAGCAGGAGAATCAGAGGCAGCAGCAGTAAGTCCGCCGGGCTCCCGGCCATGCCGGACTCCAACCGACCCGGGCGCGCTCCGAGGAGGAGCTCCTCGCGGGGTATGTGGTGCCCGCACTACCCCCACCAGCGGAGGCGGTGGTCGGGGCCCGCGACTCCGCGACTCCTCCCGCCGCTTGCAGGCGCGTGGACCGGGCCTGCTTCGCTCCCCACACCCCCCCCCCTGCGGTTGCAGTGGACCCGACCGCTCACTCGTCCGCCCACCCCCCCGCCGCCCTACGCGTCATGGTTCGTGCCGCGCATAAAAGGCACCCAGGCCCAGGGCGCGCTTGGTGCTGAGAACGCGAGTTCGCGCGTGTGCTGGTCTGTGCGTGCCGCCTTGCCCACGCAGGTATGGACACCTGGAGGGCACCGGGCTCTGGGGAGCCCCCTTGGAGCAGCTCCGGCCGGGTCCAGACCTCAGCGCTGCAGCCTTTGTTTTCCGCCCGCCGTAGTGGCCGCCTTTGTCCTTGCAGGGGGAAACCGAGGCCTTGGCCTTGCATGCAGTACAGGCCGCATCGCCGAGCTCCCCGCCCCCTGCTCGCGGGCTCTCCTCCTGGAGCGGTGGGCTTGCGCCAGGGCCCTCAGGCCGACACGCTAATGGGGGGTCCCCGGCGGCTGCAGCCGGGCCGCTTTTGCTGGTCAGGGGGACGGGTCTCCTGCAGTCTCAAGGCCGCGCAGACCGGGTACCCGGGAGGGTGTGGGGTAGTGCTGCGCCCTCTGCCTCTCTTCCTCGGTCACCGGGCCCAGCACGCAGCGTGACCTTGGGAAGGCAGGACAAAGGGTCTTCCCGGGCGCACTGACCGGGCCGGGGGTCTCAGCTTTCAGTCATGGCCTCTGGCAAGGCGCACATCGGAAAGCCCGCCCCGCCGTTCCAGGCCACCGCCGTGGTGGACGGCGCCTTCAAGGAGGTGAAGCTTTGCGACTACAAAGGTGAGGGCGGCCGAGAGTGGGCCCAGGTGGGGGTGGGGCCCAGACATCAGAGGCCTAACTCCTTCTATGCCCGCTCCCTCCCGCAGGGAAATACTTGGTCCTCTTTTTCTACCCGCTGGACTTCACCTTTGTCTGCCCCACGGAGATCATCGCTTTCAGCGAGCGTGCCGAGGACTTCCGCAAGCTGGGCTGTGAGGTGCTGGGGGTCTCTGTCGACTCTCAGTTCACCCACCTGGCTTGGTATGAGCGGGGACTAGCAGGGAGGGAGGATGCAGCCAAGCCCACGTCCTCCATAGGATCCGAGCTATGTGTTCTTGCGGCTGTTGCTCAACATCTGGGCCTCCCTTTCCCCATCTTGAAAATAATAAAATTAAGGACGCCCAAGTCCTTAATGATGATGGCAGTAATTAGCATTTGAAAACTAGTTGCTGGGCCCAGAGAGTTGGAGATGCCTTCTCTCACTTAGGGCAACATAACCTCCCTTCCAATAACTATTTCAAGAAGGTGGAAACTCCAGTTCTAGACAATGAAGGGCTGGGCCCCAACACACAGAGCTGGAGAGAGGAGGATGGGGACTCTGAGGCAGGCTTTCTGCCCCAAGATGTGGGAGGTCACCGGCATATGTGAACACCCTTTGCTGGACCTGGAGCCTCGGCTTAGTCTTCCCAGCTGCGGGAAAGAGCCCCTATACGCTCTTCAGGGTGGGGTGGGTGGGGATCCTAGAACCTTGCTCTAAAGCCCCTTATCTCTCAGCTGCAGCACCCCCTCTTCAGCCTTTATCACACCCAGGCCCCCAGGGTGAGGACCCTGCTGTATCAGCATCTTGGGTCCCAGACTTGTCTCTTCCACTCCTAGGATCAACACTCCCAGGAAGGAAGGAGGCCTGGGTCCCCTGAACATCCCCTTGCTGGCCGATGTAACCAGAAGTTTGTCCGAAGATTATGGTGTGCTGAAGAAAGATGAGGGCATTGCCTACAGGTACTGTGGGGCCCTCAGGGAGCCCCCAATCCTCAGGATAAGGGGACAATGCTTGGGCACTGTCTTCCCTGCCCCCAGCCCTGTGGCCGGTAGGGAGTTGATACTCCCTCCCCGGCTCTGGCAATGGGAACTCCCAGCTCCTCACCATGAACCCTGATATCTTCAGGGGCCTCTTTATCATCGATGGCAAGGGTGTCCTTCGCCAGATCACTGTCAATGATTTGCCTGTGGGGCGCTCTGTGGACGAAGTTCTGCGGCTGGTCCAGGCCTTCCAGTACACGGATGAGCATGGGGAAGGTGAGCAGCCACACACGTTCACCTGGGTTCAGCTGTGGGTACATACTCAGCCCTCATGCAGACATTGACTGCCTGCTCTATCACTTGTGTGGGATGGATGGGAGGGCCCCAAAGAAGATTCAGTTCAGGGCCTCATCCGCAGGACTTTTCTAGTCTGGTGGGGGAGATACCCCAATATGAGGGTGGGGAGCTGGGAGATAACAGATCTATAGAAGATATTTGAGAAGGCATGTACCAAGTCAAGCTTGAATAATATTAGTTGGATCAGAGTACCTTCTCCTGTGGAGGACACAGCCTGATCACAGACCCTCGATGTCCGGTGGGTCTATGGCTGACGGAGAAGCAGGATTAAAGGGGTCAAAAAGAGGGGCACTAGGATGGCTCAGTCGGTTAAGCATCTGACTCTTGGTTTCAGCTCGGGTCATGATCTCAGGGTTGTGAGGTTGGGCTCTGTGCTCAGCAAGGAGTCTGCTGGAGATTCTCCCCCTCTGCCGCTTCCCCCACTCCCCCCACCCCCCGGGGGCAGGAAGAAAGTAATCTTTTTAAAAGGGGGGTGGGTGCCTGGGTGGCTCAGTCAGTTAAGCATCGGACTCTTGGTTTTGGCTCAGGTTATGGTCTCTGGGTCCTGGGATCCAGCCCCTTGTCAGGCTCCACACTCAGTGGGGAGCCTACTGGAGGATTTTCTGTTCCTCTCCCTCTGCCCCCCCCCCACTTCCACACTCTTGTGCTCATGCTCTCTCCAAATAAATAAATAAATATATTTTTAAAAGATTTTATTTATTTATTTGACCGAGAGAGACACAGTGAGAGAGGGAACACAAGCAGGGGGAGTGGGAGAGGGAGAAGCAGGCTTCCCGCGGAGCAGGGAGTCCAATGCGGGGCTCAATCCCAGGACCCCGGGATGATGACCTGAGCCGAAGGCAGACACTTAACGACTGAGCCACCCAGGCGCCCCTCAAATAAATAAATAAATCTTTTAAAAACGCTGTGGGGGTGGTCAAAAAGAAATAAAAATGTCAGCCAGAACATCCTGTAGCTGGGCTTGAAGGGCTTTTCCCAACGTGCTATATGGCCTTGGGGCTGTACCACTTGGCTCTGGGCTTTTTTTTCTGCCACTCCGGCTCTTTGCCTCTGTTCATCCCCTCGTAACTGCCCTACCTTGAAGATGTAGCCCTAGCCTCAAATGTGCATCCCTGTGTCTTCCCACAGTCTGTCCTGCTGGCTGGAAGCCAGGCGGTGACACAATCAAGCCTAACGTGGACGACAGCAAGGAATACTTCTCCAAACACAACTAGACTGCAGATAGGTGGGAAGCTTGGGCTGTTGGCCTCCACCTCCACCTCTACCTGGATACCCCATGGTGACCCAGGAAAGGCCAGACTTGCCCCTTTAAACTCCGTAGTCTGTGAACCTGGAGGGCTTGGCCAAGGCCTTCTCATTCTCCCAGCTGGGAGCTGGTAAATGGTGAGCCCCTCCCTGGACCCATCTAGCTGGGCACAGGCCTAGAGGTGACCAATAAAGTATTAGGACAGACATGAGTCTGCATCGGTGTGGTCTCTCCTGGTGTCCTTGCCACCTCTGCCCTTTCTCCCTGGGAAACTGACGCTGTAGTTACTTATCTTCACCACAAGGTGGGAGCCTTACCTCATGCTCACTGCTTCCTCTCCTTGGCCAGAGGGTGCTTTCCGTCGCGGGGGGGGGGGGGGGGGGGGGTTGGGGGAGGGTGGGAGGTAGGGTAGGCTGTTGGCCCCTTGCTGGGAGCAAGCCCCAGGATGCTCTATGTCCTAAAACCTGGCCACCCAGGACAGCACCCACACTTTGCCATCAGCCAGGCTGTGTTCAAATGCCATTCAAGAGCTGTGATTTTCCCTGTGATTGTCTCTTCAACAGTCAAATGAGAATAAAGACAACTAACTCACATCACCACGCACATTAAATGCAATACAGTATGTGAAGCTTGGGCCCAGTTAATGGTTATTAGGATTGGTCCCTGGGGCTGGAAGAAGAGGGTGGGGACCCAGTCCTAGGAGCAGAACCAAGAGCTTGAGCTACATGCACAGTCCCTGCTGCAAGCTCTGACCCACTCTAGGTTGGAAGGGCTGCCCACCTGCCCCTGGGGTGGAAGGGTGAGGGTCAGGCTGGGAGGCAGATGTTAGGAGCCAGAGTGTTCCCAGGAGTACAGTTTGATGCTGTGCATGTTCAGGCAAGTGGTTTTGCCACTCTGAGCCCCCATTTCCTTCCACAGGACTGACATGTTCATTTAATCCATAGGCCCATTATTAATATTGCTATCCAGCCTAATAACCCTCCAAAACACTCATGTGGGCCTTGGAATTTTATCTACACTCCTTCCCCAAGGCCCTCCGTGGTCTTCCCTGACCTCATCTACCCACTCTTGGTTCACTCGAATCCAGGCACACACTGGTATCTTGCTATTCTTTAACAAGCCGATCTTGTTCTGGCCACAGGAACTTTGCATGTACTGTTCCCTCTTGCCCAGAACGTTGTTTTCTCAGAGCCTGTCTTTAAATCTGAAAAGTCGCATCATTAAAGGTCCACGTTTCCAATCCATTCTCCAAAGCAGCTCACCTCCCCTGCCCCATCACTACCACTTGGACCTGTTTTTTTCTTTTGCTAGCACTTACCACCATCTCCAAATCATGTTTGTTTGTTTATTGTCTGTCTGCCATGGTCCAGGCAGTGTCTCCTGGGCTAGGTTGTTCAGCATTTCATAAATGAATTAATGAATTTGTTCTGCCCACCCCACCCGTGCGGTTTCTCAGCGTGTGTTTTTCTCTGCTGTTCTGGGGGCTTCCAGCTCCGAAGCCAGCTAGACCCCTCCCGGGAGCACCAGCCGCCCTCCCACCAGCCCCAGTTGCGGAGGCGGGCGTCCCGCGAGAGGGCGGTGACGGCGCCCGGCGGCCCAAGCAGCCGCCCCGGCAGGACCAGACCTGGCAGTCGCCCTGCTCCCAACCTGGCACCCGGGAGGGGAAATTGGCAGGCGGGAGCCGCCCTTCCTGGCGGGGGTGGGGGGCACGGCGGCGGCGACGAAGGCTGCAGCAAGCCCCCGCCCGGGTCAGGTCAGACGGAGCGCGCGTGGGCGCGGCGGGGCCCGGACGCCAACCCGAGGGGGCAGGCTTTGGGTTGGCTCCGGGACCCAGGAGCATGGCCCTCCCACCGCGGATGCTCTGGACCCAGGCCTGGGGCTTTCCGGGCCCGGGCAGCCGCCTGCCTGGGAAAATCCCGGCCCCCTTCCCGGCGCCGCAGCCCTGCCCGGCAGAGCGGGGGAGGGGATTCCCGGAATCTGCCCGGAGACCGCCGTCGCGTCACTGGACAGAATCGGCCCATGTAGGGGCAGCGCTTCCGCTGCGTCAGCGGGGAAAGCCCCAGCGCGCGCTGCTGGGCGGGGCTGCGCCCGCGCACTGCGCGTCTCGCTCCAGGCATCCTGCCCCCTGGTGATGGGCGGCTGGACAGCGTCCCCGCCCTGGACCTTCCAACCCCAGAGATCAGGGGACAAGAGAAGGGTTGGACGCCCGGACTGAGGCTGCAAGATACTTAGGTAGAGCTGGCGAGGAGGACACAAACACTGGAGCGAGTCACAAACAGGAGTGGGTTGGGGGCAGCCCACTATTCTCCTCCCTCCTCCCGCCCGGCTTGGAAAAAAAGACAACAGAAATTAATAAAGAACCATTTTTTTTTACTTAAATAGATTCAATAAAAAGTCGGAACAACAAACACACACATACACAACACATCTTAAAATAAACTCTTTAGAGACGAAGTGCGTGTTTCTTATCCACAGTACTGTGCAGAGGGGGGAGGGCAGGGGGCGGGGGTCCCTTCCCCAGTGTCCCCGCGGGCTTGAGTACCAGGCGGCGGGGCCAGCTCCGCCGCGATCGCCCCCTCCTCCCCTCCCTGTTAAATACACAAATATATTATATTCAATATGAATCGAGTCTGTTTCCAGCAGAAAAAAAAAAAAAAAAAAACATACAAAAAAACGTGGAAGGGGGGCTTGTAAACGTCGAGGTGGAAGGACCGGGCGCAGAGCGGGCGGGCAGGAGTCCAGTGTGGTTTGCGGTGCCCCGGGGGCCGGTGCCCACCGCCTGCCCCCTCGCCCCTTGGGAGGCGTGCGCCCAGTCGTCCAGACTGGGGGAATGTCCGTACGGGGGGCGCTCAGAAGGCGTGTCCCTTGACCCCGAGCAGCAGCTGGCAGCCGTTGCTGACGTGGGTCATGACCTTCTGTTTGAGCTGGGCCACCTGCTCCCGGAGGAGCCCAGCAGTGCTCGACAGCCCCGCGTTCTCGGCCTTGAGTGTCTTCACCTTGTCCTCCAGGCGCGCGATGCGCTCCAGCTTCCGCTTCCGGCACTTGGTGGCCGCCAGCCGGTTCCGCAGCCGCTTGCGCTCCACTTTGATGCGCTCCTGGTCTTCCATATTGATGGGGGACACCGGTGGCGTGGCGTCGCGGCTGCGCGCCTCAGGCACCGTCTGCGGTTCCTCCTTGAAGGCGGAGGCTCCTCGGCCCAGGCCCAGTTGTGCCGGGTGGCCGCCAGCGAAGGGTGGCGCGTGTGGGAGGTAGCTGATGGTGGCCGTCGGGTACGAGCTCCCAGTCCCGACGGCGGCCCCGGCGCCTCCAGAGGGCGCAGAGGCTGGGGAATAGCTGCTGAGGTTGGTGTAGACTGGAGGAGGCTCCGGGCCGGCGTAGACGCCCCCGGGCCCAGCCGGGGGCCCCGAGCTGGCGCCCAGGGACACGTTGGGGGGCGTCACGTGGTTCATCTTGTGCAGGTCGTCCAGGGCTTTGACAAAGCCGTCGGCGAAGCCCTCCTGCTCCTCGGTGACACCGCCCCCGGCGCCCCCCGCGCCTCCGCCGCTGCCTCCCCCGCGGGGGTAAAAGTACTGTCCCGGGGGCGTGGGTGTCGTCGTGATCACTCCGTTGCTGTTGGGGACGATCAGGCGCTCCAGCTCCGATGAGGCAAGCTTGAGCGACGCGCCTGTGTCCGAACCCTGGCCGGAAAAGTAGCTGCTGCCACCGCTGCCCTCTGGTCCTGGGCCCCGCGCCCCGGGTGCTTTGAGACTTCGGTAGGGGTCGGCCAGGTTGAGCGCCAGGCTGGGTTTCAGGAGTTTGTAGTCGTGTAGAGAAAGGCCGCCCGGAGCCCGGCCGTATCCCGCTGCTGCGTATGAGTCGTCGTGGTAGAAGGGCTGTTCCATTTTAGTGCACATCCGGGCGGCCCAGGCGGTCTGGGGGGTCCCTGCGGGGCCGCCCCGGGCCTCGCTGCGGCGAGCGGCGCTCTGTCCGCGACGGTGGCTGGACCGGGTATCTGGACGCGCGTTCCCAGGAGCTGGCACCGGCAGGAAGAGGCCAGCCGGCGGCTGTGCGCGGAAGCTCCGTGCGGCTTCTCGAGCCCTTCTGCCTCTGTCTGGCGCGCTCGCTTTCCTGGTGTCGCTTCCCCCTGCTCCCCGCTCCCCGCTGACTCCGATGCTGGCCTGGCCGCGCTCAAGGTCCCGGCAGCTCAGCCTGAGCCACACGCCTTTATACGGCTATTGTCAGCTACGGAAGTGCGCTCCGATTGGCCGTCGCGCGAGCCGGGCCCCCGCGCCCCCCTCCTCCAGCGTGGGGAAGGGGAGGAGGCGGCTCGCGTCACTGTCAGGAAGCGCGTGTCCTTGTAAACAGCGGCCACGGGCTGGGTGGCTCGGCGCGGCTGCAGGGGGAGGGGCTCAGGGGACCCCAGGGTGCGCGAAGAAGGGGGTGCTGGTCCGAGACACACGGGGAGGGACTCCAGGGAAGGCGATGATTCCCCTGGATAGGAGGAACTGATACAAAGCAAGTGTCTGTATGTGTGTGTGGGGGTGGGGGGGTCTCCAGGGTGTACACGAAAAGGCCTGAGGGACTTGGAGTATCCGAGAGGGGTTGGAGGGCTGATTATTCACCGGGAGACCCCACAGAGGTGAGACAGGAGGGTTAACCGGGTTTAATGAGGGAGGGGTAAGGAAATACCTGATTCAATAATTGTGTGGGGGTCCTGAGTACAGAGGGGTTAAAGGATTGAATTTTTACTGGAGGGACTGAACCCAGGAAGAGTGAGGAGGGGGAAAAATCAAAAGGGTAAAGGGAGGGGGATGGAGGATCCATTACGCAAGATATGAGTAGGGGTCCTGAAGTCCATGGGAGAGACTGAGGGCCTCCATAAGGGGAAGGAATTGGGGGAATCTAGATATGTAGAAAGTGAGCTTACCGGCGTATACTGAGTCAGGGAAAATATGGAGGGGGAAAAGATGAGGACACTGTTAGAGGTTGGGAGTCACTGGGGTCATCTGCAAGGCCCTGATGAAGGAGTTAAAAGTGTCGGGACACACCTTCAGAGCTTAGATGATAATGACACAGGGTCTCCAGTTGAGACTTGAGAGGAGGGCTTTTTGAGGATCCTGGGGATTTGGACTACTGGATCTTCCATGATTGGCACCCCCTCTTGTGGGTGACTTCTAGGCGCCTGTATTCTTTGCTCCCATCTCAAAGCCCTCCTCCAGTGACCCGGGGCTTGACCTACACCGCGTCCACTCCTGGTGCGTGAACCTACCCCGACGGCCGGGGTGCGGTCGCCCAACCCCACTCCTTCCTTAGAAACAGGCTGGGAAAAGAGCGCCGCGGCAGGAAGTGTGGCAACAGCCCCCGGGGAAGGAGCCCGGCCCTGCCTCCGTCACTCGGATCCTACCGGACCCTGCGCCCCGCCCTGGGTCCGGTCGGGTTCTGCGCCTCAGAAGAGGAACGTGGACGTGAGACCCTGGCTAAGGCCAGGGTGCGCAGAACACGCCCAGCCGCGTAGGCCTCCAGTCACTCTACCCCCTCTCCCAGCAATGGTTCAGCCCGCGGCACCCGCAGGCGATCGCGGAGGCTGGCAGTCCGGGGACGATTCCATTAGCCCGACGGAGGGGGACGCACCGGGGAGCGGGCCTGGTCGCCATGGCAACAGGCCGGAGTCCGCGGGCTGAACTGGGGGCGGGGCGGCCCCGGGAGGCTCTCTCCCGCGCCCATATAAGGACACAGGAAGGGGTGGGGCCAGCGCCGTCCCGGGGCCCTGAGCCAGGGCCCGGGAGCCCGAGTATCTGCCAGGTCCCAGGGCGCGCCCGGGCCCCCGGACGGCTAGTCCCGACCAGCCCCGCCGCCGCCCCCGAGGCCCCCACGGCCGCCTCGCTGGGCCCCACCCAGCTACTCTGGGGCTGCGTCCTGCCGGGCCCGGCCCGGCCCAGCCTGGCAGGTCCCCGCCTGCCCGCGGGCCTCGGTCGGACTTCGCCCCCGGCCCGACAGGGCGCGGAGGGGCGGGCCAATGCCTCGAGGTGCCCCCGGCGCCTGGGCGGGCTGGCACGACTGCCTCCTTCCTCGGGTGGGGTACCCTTCCTTTACAGCAGGAGGTCTGGGCCTCTCCTCCCCACATCCCTAGGGGCTGGGGTGCCCCTTCTCTCACACCAGTAGGCGCGTTTAGTCTAGGGGTCCGTCAACCATCCAGAATACCTAAAAAGGGGGGATCCCTTCCCTCTCCGGGATGTCTCCTTCATCCAGTCACAGGAGACCAGAAAATCCAGGGGAGAGAATCTGAGAGAACTCAGTGCCCCTTCCCCAGCACTACATGGAGGTTTAGATGGTGAGGCTCCTAGTTAGATTTAAAGTGGGACTTCCAAGCAGAATGTGAGCCACTAGAACAACAGGTGAAAGATCAGTCTCTCTCTCTCTCTCTCTCTCTTTCTCTGAGAGAGAGAGGCCTCTATCTTCTGGGAGGATGGAAATTTCTTTAGGGTAGAGAGAGGCTGAGAGACAGGGGCTAGCCTGACTTTGTAGGGCAGAGAGAGAGCACAGTTAAGTGTGAGGGAGAGAAGGAAAATGAAAGACGCAAAAAAGAAACTGAGCTTGTGGGGGCAGGGGGAAGTCCAGTAGAGCAGTGAAGTTAGGGAGGAAGGTCCCATGAGAAGCTGGGGGTATCCCCATTTCTGGAGGGTCCTTGTGACCCCTGGGTGCTCCCTCCCCTCCTCCTCTTGCTTGAACTGCTCCCCTAACCCCACCCCAGGCTCAAGGGAGATTCCAGCGGCTGGCCGCTGAGTCTGGCGGGCTTGCTGCCAGGCCTGTGTCTCCCGCCCATGCTAATAACTGCAGCTGACATCTGGCTGGGCCCTGCGGGGGCGCAGTGGGCAGCGTTGGGGGGCTGGGCAGGTCTGGCCTGAGGGCAGCATCTTGGGAAGCCAACCTGCAGGTCCCGCAGGCCAGGAGGCCACAGTGATTCAGCCCTGGCCAGTGCTGAGGTTGGCCATGCCAGGGGAGTCCTGGACGGAGGTGAGGCTGGCCCAGAGAGGGTCGAGATGGAGGACAAAGATGGAGCAAGGAAAAGTGGATGTGTGGGGGCGGGGGTCAGGGCAGGGAGAGAGATGCCCAGAGAGACAAACCGGGGGCAGGGTTAGCGTCATGCAGACTAACAGTGAGACTCAGAGACACTTAAGATAGGCAGACAGACTGAGAAATAATAATTATTATTTTAATAGCTAACACTTATATGGCTCTTACCATGGGCCAGGCACTCTTCTAAGCGGTTTACATAGAGTAACTCATTGCCTGCCTCCCAACAACCCAGCGAAATGCATGCTCTTTGTATCCCCATTTAACAGACAAGAAAACTGAGACACACAAAGGTAAGGAACTTGCTTGATATCCCATAGCTACAAGTACTGGAGTCAGAATATAACCTGGACTGTCTGGTTCCAGAGTATTAGCCACTGTCTTGTGGATTTTCGTAACCAGAGAGGCATTTATGCTATACCAAGTGTATGGCAAGCTCTGCAGGCCCTTTCCTGAAGGGTCTCTTTCTAATCTGCGAAGTAGAGCTGGGCACAGGGCAGAGGGGTGGGGGTGGGGGTGAGAGCAGGCTAGCATGTTGAAGTGGGGTCGGGTTGCTCCATGTACTCTGCATGGGTGTTTGAGCAGGGGGTGGGGATTGGGCCAGCAAAGGAGGGCGGGGGCCCAGCCGAGCTGGTACAGCCGGTTCCAGGCCCCTGCCAGTCTCACCCTTGTGGCCTGGGCACCACCCCCTCACACCGCCCTGCTGGCGCCAAGGCCGGCTGGGCTGTGAGGAGGGTGTAAGGAATAGCCCCCTCCCCCACCCAGCCTGGGTGCCCAAACTGGCAGCTGGGTACTGCCCAGCCCCTGGGCTTCAGATCAGCATCTGGCTGAGAAGTCTGTGCCCAGACTTCTCCAACACCCAGGGGCCTGGGGCCTGAGGAGTGGAATAAGGAGGAAGTTCACCCACCCCCACCCACAGGTTTCTCTGGGGCTTTTGGCCTTGAGGGACTTCTCCTTCTTATAAATAGCCTGGTGACCCCCTTGCCCCAGCCCCACTGACTGACCGGGCCCTCACCAGGAAACTGGGCTGGGGGCTGCCCGTGAGTCAGCCAGTGGGCAGGCCAGGGCGAGAACCCACAAGTCATAGCACCCAGCCTCCCGCGTCCCTGCCCCTGGGTGTGGACAGACAGCTGGGCAGGAAGAGGCTGAGAATCACGGAGGCCCTCCTCCAGGAACCCCTGGCCTGCCAGCCACCCCCTCCCCCACCTCTGCGGTTTGGGGGTCCCTCACCCCCTCTCCTGGAGAGGAAGCTTCTGGGTTTTCTTGGAAGCAGGAAGGAGAGTCTGTCTCCTCAGGCTGACTCAGCTGGGCATGAGGGGAGTTTCCCACAAAGCTACTTCTGCCCCCCCCCACTGCTGGGAGCGGTCTTGGGGGGCCTAAGCATGGCTGACATCCTGGGTCACCCCTTTACAGGGGATGTGGTAAAAAAATAAGCCCACACCCCACCAAGGACTGAGGCTGATGAGCTGGGCCTCCTAGGGGAAGTGACAAACAGCAGGGAGGGAAGTGGGGGGGGTGATGTT
Organism: Halichoerus grypus; assembly: GCF_964656455.1. NCBI lineage: Eukaryota > Metazoa > Chordata > Mammalia > Carnivora > Phocidae > Halichoerus > Halichoerus grypus. Next base: position 207,771,386 of record NC_135712.1, read on the forward strand.
TGGAGAGAGGAAGCACCAGGATGGGGGGGGCAGAAACAGACTGGGAAGCACAGAGCCCCACAGCACCTCAGCATGGTCCAGGAGCACGTGTGTGTCTGGTTGGCTGTGGGTTTGCATGTGGCTGGCCTGTCAGGGCGTGTGAGAGTGTGTGTGAGGCCTCTCTCCTCAGTGCATGTGTCTGTGTGTTGGCCCAACCCTGCAGGGGTGCGTAGGGCCTGTCTGCTTTGGGGGGCAGGAGGTGCGTGAGTGTATGTGCATGGTCTGTGGAACAGGTTGCATGTGGCTGACCCGTATGCATTTGCTGCTTTGGAGTTCATACGGCTAACCTATTCGTGTTTGGTGTGTTTTGTGTGTTTGTGTGTGTGAGGTCCACAGCTTGCCTGTGTGAGGTCTGTGTGTGCATGTGAGGTCTGTGGCTAGTCTGTACGTCTGTGTGAGCTCTGTGGCTGTGTGTGTGTGTGCGTGCGTGTGCGTGTGGCTGGTCTGTACGTCTGTGTGAGCTCTGTGGCTGTGTGTGTGTGTGTGTGCGTGTGGCTACTCTGTACATCTGTGTGAGCTCTGTGGCTGTGTGTGTGTGTGTGTGTGCGTGTGGCTGGTCTGTACGTCTGTGTGAGCTCTGTGGCTGTGTGTGTGTGTGCGTGCGTGTGCGTGTGGCTGGTCTGTACATCTGTGTGAGCTCTGTGGCTGTGTGTGTGCGTGCGTGTGCGTGTGGCTGGTCTGTACATCTGTGTGAGCTCTGTGGCTGTGTGTGCGTGCGTGTGCGTGTGGCTGGTTTGTACGTCTCTGTGAGCTCTGTGGCTGTGTGTGTGTGTGTGTGCGCGTGTGCGTGTGGCTGGTCTGTACGTCTGTGTGAGCTCTGTGGCTGTGTGTGTGCGTGCGTGCGTGTGCGTGTGGCTGGTCTGTACGTCTGTGTGAGCTCTGTGGCTGTGTGTGTGTGTGCGTGCGTGTGCGTGTGGCTGGTCTGTACGTCTGTGTGAGCTCTGTGGCTGTGTGTGTGCGTGTGTGTGTGCGCGCGTGTGTGTGGCTGGTCTGTACGTCTGTGTGAGCTCTGTGGCTGGGTGTGTGCGTGTGTGTGTGTGCGTGTGGCTGGTCTGTACATCTGTGTGAGCTCTGTGGCTGTGTGTGTGCGCGTGCGTGTGTGGCTGGTCTGTACGTCTGTGTGAGCTCTGTGGCTATGTGTGTGTGTGTGCGTGTGCGTGCGGCTGGTCTGTACGTCTGTGTGAGCTCTGTGGCTGGGTGTGTGCGTGTGTGTGTGTGCGTGTGGCTGGTCTGTACGTCTGTGTGAGCTCTGTGGCTGTGTGTGTGCGCGCGTGCACGTGCGCTAGCCAACAGGTCCTGTCAGGGTGTCTCTGTGCCAATGTGTTTACGAATGTCCGACTATGGCTTGTTCATGCCTCTCTTTGCTGGGTGTGACTGTCTGGCCAAACCATGTCTGTAAATATGTCCGTTTGTCTGCTTGCATCTGTCTAGTCTGTAGGTGGGTCTGAGTTGTGTGTGGTACTGCTGAGGTATTGTGTATGTGTAAGGCCGTGTCTCTGGGTCCCTTGGAGCCTTGGGAGTGTGTGTGTGCGCAGTGTGTGTGGGAGGCTGGGGTTCTCCATCATGGTGTATCTGTGTCCTCTTCATCCACCTCTCTGTAGGTTTAGGTTTGTCTCTCTTGCCTCTGAGTACCTTGCTGAGCTGGTGATCTTGTTGGTGTGTGTGTGCACGCACGTGTGTTGCTTTCTCTTGTGTCAGGATCTGACAGTGTGTGCGTGTGTGTGTCTGAACATCTCCCGAGAAGCAGTAGATGTCCCTATCCTGAAAGCAACTGTCCCTTCTCTGAGTCTATCAGCACGTGTGTGTCGCCTGCCTGTGTCTGCACCCAGTTCTCTATGTTGCTCTCCTGCCTGTGTGTCTCTGGCCTATTATATTTGTCTCAGTGCGAGTGAGTGTGGCTGTGTCTGCTGGGCTGTGTGCTTCTCACCCGAATGTCTGTCTGTGCCTGTGTTTGTCAGTGTGTCCATCTTGCCTGTGTGCCCAGTTGATTTATCTGTATCACACACACCCCACCTGCATGCCTCTGACCTGCCGATGTCTTCATGTGTTTGGCAGAGTTTCCATCTTGCTCCTGAGTCTGCCCTGTCTCTGCCCTATATGTGACGGCCGCTGCTGGGTCGGCTTGCCCAGATGTGTGTCTGACCCTGTCGGTGTGTCCCTGCTTGGCAGTCTCTCTGTGGCCAAGGTGAGAGGAGTTCGTGTGTCTGGACTGGGTCTCTTTTGGGGTGACTGTGTGTGTGTATACTCCTTGCCACCCCCTCCCCCAAGTCTGGCCACCCTGGGCCATGTTTACTCTGCCCCCAGCCGATTTCTGCCCTGCCCGGGGAGGGGCTGACCCTCCAGTCTGTCCAGCCGGCAGTCCACAGGATGTTCCCCAGACGCTGTCTCCGCCGACATCCCCTCCCTTTGGCCACCCCTGGGTCAGGACCCAGGCGTCCAGGGCAGCGGGGGTGGGGCTGCAGCGTGCGGGGGGGTGGCCTGTCAGGGCCCCGGAATGAGGGTGGGAGGTGGGGAGGCAACGGGCCCAACAGGTTCCGCCTCATTCCTGCCCCGCCTCTCACTTCCTGGGTGCCTGCCTGGGGCAGGGGGTGGACGGGATGAACCCCATGGCCTCAGAGCGCCTGGGTGGGGCACAGCCCGCCCCGCAAGACCTGGCTTCTGCTGGGCACCTTGACACCCAGGCCCGAGAGACAGGAGGAACCTGGGTCCTTCTGCCTGCCAGGCCTCCTCCTATTGCTGTGCCCAGCTCTCAGGATGCAAAGCGTCCCCTCTATTATTCACCTAATTCCCACAACAACACAATGGGCCAGGTAAAATTATCCACCATTTTCATATGGGGAAACTGAGACAGAGATGGCAATGACGGCAGAGGCAGCATTTGAACCCAGCTCTGAATGCTGCCCAAGACCCCCAGCCAGCTCATCAACTGCCTTCCTTCCCTTCTCTAAAAATGATACATGTAGGGTGGAGCGTAAACCCAGGCCCCCATGAAGCCTGGCTCAAGGGGGCGCCCGGCTTGCTCTGAGTCCAAAGGGGCCCCTGTTTGAAATGAATAAGAAAACGGCTTTAACCGTTTCATCGCCACGATGGGCTCTGCCAAAACTTCCTGTGGGCTGGGGGGGAGGGGTGGGAGCTGGGTTCCCGGAGGCCTGCGCTGTGGCGGAAGGCCCTGCCAATTCTGGGGTGGGGGGAAACACCTCCAGCGACTTTGGCGAGGGATGGCTAAGGGAAGACACCGTCAGCCCCCGGAAGGGGCGCCCCTCCCCCCTGGACCGGGAGGTCCCTAGAACTTAGTTCTCAGCCCCCACTGCCTGGAGGGGGTCTCAGAGTCCGCAGCCCCCTCCCCAGGGGCCTGACTCACACTCGGGGAAAGCCGCGAAGGGTGAGTCACGGGGGTGGAGAAGGGGGAGCAAGGTCGGCTGCGGCCAAGGGACCCCCGCGCTGGCCTGAGTCACGCATGCTCCAGCCTCGCTGACCCCCAACCCCTTCCCCAGAGACCCGGAGCGGGAAGCGCACTGCTGGTGGACCACGGAGCCGAAGGAAGAGCGGGGCTGGGGGAGGGGGGGAAGCACGCGTCAGGCCGCGCGGGAGGCTCCGGTTCCCATGGTAACTGGGGGGGTCTCTCAGCTCCACGGGGGGGGGAGTTCCTCTCAGCAGGGACGGCCCCCGCGCGCCGGGGAAGCCCCCGCGCGCTCCGTCGAGGGGCCACAAGTTTCAGGTCGGGGCAGGAAGGGGTTAACGGCGGCCCCCTTCCCGGGTTTCACCCGCGCCCAAAGCCTGGGGAGGGGGCGGGGCTCTGCCCCGCGCGCCCCACCCCCGCGGCCGCCCACGCACACGCGCACGCAGCTAGCCCATCCCCCCACGCTCGCACGCACGACCGCGTCGGGCTCCACGCATGCAGCGACCCCTGTCGTGTCTCACGTCACGCACGACGCACGCGCCTCCGCAGCGCGGGGAGGGGCCCCTCCCGGCGTAGAGCAGTGGGACGTGGGGCGTTTGGTGCCCACTGCGCACATCTCCGCCTCCGCTGAGCGCGGTGTCCCGTGTGACTTTGACTCCCCCCCCACAAGGTCACAAACTCTCCAGTGACCCACAGTGTCACACGGACACAGGATACACCTGCCATACACTGGCTCAAACCTTCACTAGTCCAGCCAGCCCCGCAGCGGACACGGTCAGGGTCACACGGACACACAGACACACGTGGAGACCCAGATGGTTACACAGGCACACCTGTTATTCCTTGTGTATGGAGGCAGGGCCCTCTCCATTCACAGACCGGTGGTATATATAGGTACTCTGATAAGGCCACACCATCACCATCAAGACAAAGTAAGACACAGATACAAAGTCTTGGATGCCAGGACTCCAGTTGCAACACAGCCATACCTCTCACACAGAGATTGTAAAGGCACAGAGACACATGGTGGGGACAGAAACGACAACCATTTAGTCACATGGTCATCACAGGGTGCACAAGTTAGAGTCACAGACAAACCCACAAGGGCACACACAGGGACACTCCGATTGTCATGGGGATGTGGACAAATCAAGGACACACATGTCAGGGTCATGCTATTACAGAAAGCCACATGGCGAGAAAAGACGTGGTCGCACAAAAACAGAACCTAAAGCCACATAGAGGTACTGATTGTCACACACTCACTTCTCATACAAAAAGATGACACAGGGATGTAGACACACAAGGCTGCATATAGAGAAGCATTGTGCCCCAGTCCCCATCAGCACCCCCACCACCAAATCACATCTGTTGCATAAATTCCCAGGGCCCCAAAACACAGGTGGATGCAGACACAATGCCTGTGCACACACAATCACAGACCCACCATCTCACACCTACATAAATGAGCACACTTTACACGGACTCAAGACACACACACACACACACACACACACACACACACGGAGGAGGACAGGATGGGAGTTCTCGGCGGGATGTCAGTGTCTTTAGTGCAAAAGGCCTGTCAGAGTCCCTCCTGGTATGGAGTGTGGTGTCCACCCTGTAGCTGTGGTCAGCCCTGGGGAAAGGGCATCATCCTCCAATTGTGTGCACCCAGGATCCCCATCCTAGCCCTCATGACTGGGTCTCTGCCCAGATGTGAAGGCCGGAGGGGACGGGCCAGGGTCCAGCTGTGGCCGCAGGGAGGGGCTGAGTCACCAGCTTCCCAGCAGTACAACCCAGGCTGGGCCCAGCTGTTCCTGGAAACAGGCAGGAGGGGGTGGGGTCTCCAAACCAGCTAGGGGCTGCTGGCCCCCACCCACACTCTTTATCCCTACTAATGGAGGCCTCTGGGGCATCCCCCAAACTTTGGGACTCCCTCCACCAAAAATGGAGCTTTGCGTCTTTCCCCGAAATATAGGGTTCCTGCCCCCAAATGAGGGCTTGTGACCCCTTTCATTGAATTGAAGGTACCCAGATCGCCCCCAACAGTGGAGCTCCCTGCATCCCATAATAGAGATTGCTGCTCTTCCCTGCCAACATGGAAGCTTCCTTTCCCCCACAAACATGAGAATCCATGCCGCCCCAAATGGAGGGTTATGGCTCCTCTCCCAAATTGAGGGCACCCAGACCTTTCTTTAAATCTGGGGACTCAGGTCCCTGAACATCTAATCTAAAAAGCCCATAATATCACATTAGAACAATTTAAGTCCATGCCTCAAATATTTGGATTCCCAGATTCTTCCTACACATCAAGATCCTTGCAGTTTTTGCAAATATTGGGGATCCCACCCCAAATATGTGGCGGTCACATGTCCCCCAACATTGGGCTAACAGGCCCTCCCACAAATATTCCAGGCACCCCCCTGCTTGTAACAACCGTGGTTCCCGGCCCATCTTCCACTTTAACCTGGGGGTAGGGTGGCCCCATTTCCCCCTATTGGCAGCACCCTGTCCTCCGGTGGGTGCGGGAAGGGGGAGCCAGCGGCAGCTGTTCCCACGCCCGCCGGAAGGCAGCCCAGTCCGGAAGCCGGCACTGCCGGCCCTTGTCCCCTTCCCTCCTCCTCCCTCTCACCCTGCTCCAAGGGGTTGGAGGCCGAAAACAACGCGGGAAGGGGGTGTGGGGGTGTAGACGAGCCTTGGAGGCCCCCGCGTGCATGCGGCTGCGCGTCTGAGTGGGCTGTAACTGGGTTTCTGATGGTAGAGTGACTGTGCTCATGTGATGCGGAGTGGGGGCTGCTCTCATCTTGCTCAACCCGCTCCAAGGCAGGGTCGTCGGAGCCAGACTCAGGGTTGGAGAGAGCAGCGCCCCTCCCCTCAGACCTAGACCCACCCCCAAAGCCGAGCCCGCCCCTCCCTCCAGGTACAGCTAATAACCTCTAATTACTGCTCATTACCTTGCCCGCCCCGTGGGAGAGGAGCTGCTGGGGTATTCTGGCGCCAAAGGGTGCGGGCCGGGGCTTTGCCCCTTCCCCTAAAGCCAGCTAGAGCCTCTGTTTCCTCTCCTGCGACCGGGAATTAAAACAGCACCTGCCACCTAGACTCATGGGAAGATGTCAACCGCCTATATCATTTAAATCGCTGAGCGCAGGAACTGCATACTGTAGACACTCAATAAATGGTGACTGCAATTTTATTAACTACTATTGTTACCACTTTCCTTTGAGCCCCCTCCACCGCCCGGGCGGGGTCTCTGAAAGGGCACGGTGCTTCCCCGCAGGCCGCGCTCCTGCAGTCTGCGCGCCCCCTGGTGGGCCTTGGGGACCTGGGCGGCCTGGTCCTGGGATCTGAGGCTGGAGGACCTCAGGGCCTCGGGGCTGGGGGTTGGGTGGGGTGGAGTGGGCATGGTGCAGGAGCAGCTCGGTGGAACTCGATCCATACTGGACAAGTGTGTCTGTCCATCACCCAAGACCTGAGTCTGGCTGACTCATCCTGTCCCCTCGACCTAGGACCACGCTCGTGTCCCCTTGTTTACCCCTGAGTCAAGACTCTCAAGTCACCTCCACCAGGAAGACCCCTTTAGGATCTCTCCTCGAAGTCCACAGAACGTGTTATGGCCTGCCCTTTCCCCGCGTAGATAAAGGCTCCGATAAGGTGGTTAGGCAGCAGAATTTCTCCCAGCTGAAGGGAGAGGACGTGAATAAGCCTGTATAACAGGGTGGGATAGCTCCGCCTCACATGATGAAGAGTTATCGTGACGTCTCCGCTACCCCCAAAAGAACCAAGGAGGAGGGGTAGCGGGTCTACATTTGGGATGTGCAAGCGTGGTCCAGGCTGACCCCTAGCGGCAGGGCGGGCGCCGGAAAGCTGCCCGGATCCAAGATGGGGGAACTGGAAGTCTGATCTGGCGTCGGGAGATCACGTGTCCGGGGCGGGGCCTGCGCCTAGGGGGCGGGGCGGGGCGGCGCTCTAGGCCGAGCGGGAGGTCGGGGCTGCGGGCGCTCGCTGGTGGCGGATCAGGAGGTGGCTGCGGTGGCTGGGCTCCGCGGCCGGGGTCGAATCCGATCGGGAGCCATGAGCGTGGACAAGGCCGAGCTATGCGGGTCTCTGCTCACCTGGGTAGGTCGGGGGCGGGGCCAGGGACAGGTGTGCGCCCGTTCTTCTTGCCCGGGAGCCCTGGCCTTGGCTCAGTCTACTCCTCTGTTCTGGGGCTGGGAGAGGGAAAGGGTGGTGGGCTTGCAGGGCGGTTGGACTCTGGCCTGAGCACCCGCCCCGGTCACGTGGCAGGTCTGCGTGGAAAGAACAGGTGAGGCTCCGCCCCTTCGCGGCTGGGTCACGTAGGGCGAGGGCACAGGTGAGCTGGCCTGGTCACGTGGGGCCTGTGGGGACCAGGTGACTCGTGGTTCCGCCCTGGCCTCGTCGCACGGGGTCTGTGGAACAGAAGTGAAGTGAGGCCACGCCCCCTCCAGGCCCAGGTGTGCAGAGGCCACACCCCCGCGGAGCTGGTGTGAGAAAACTATAGGCCAGTCCCCGCCAACCGTGTGAGGTTCCTGCTGACCGGGAAAATCTGCAAATGGGGAATGGTTCTGTTCTCCCAGGCCCTGACTGCCCCTTGCCCTTTCCTCTCCCTCCCCAGTTGCAGACGTTCCACGTCCCGTCCCCCTGTACCAGGCCCCAGGACCTGAGTAGTGGCCTCGCCATAGCCTATGTGCTGAACCAGATGTGAGTGGGGCTGAGGGGGAGGGTCCCGAAAAGGTCCTCCAGCAGCTCATGCCACCTTCTCGCCCCCAGAGATCCTTCCTGGTTCAACGAGGCGTGGCTCCAGGGCATCTCAGATGACCCAGGTCCCAACTGGAGGCTGAAGGTGACAGGTGGACTCATGACTGGGGGACAGACTGGCGAAGAGATAATCAGGGAAGGCTAAGCTAGACATATCCTGGGTGATGGGTCAGCTAGCCACATGTCCTGGGTGATGCACAGACTTGGCTAGGAAGAGGGACAGATGTCTGGTGACGAGCCAACTCTGTTCTTTCATTCTCCTATGGAGCAGGCCTGGGTGTGCAGCAAGGAAAAACAAAGACAAAAACTTGCGCGCGCACACACATATAAACATTAACTTCCAATGGCAGTAAGTTCTACAAAGACAATAAAAGCTGAGCCATGAGAGAGGGCAACTAGGTGGGTGGTTACTCCAGATGGGTTGATCTCCATGTGAAATTTGGAGAAACGGGATTCCAGGCACAGGGAACAGCAAATGCAAAGTGGGGAATAAGCTTGATGTATCGAGGAAAGGCAGGGAGGTCAGAACAGAGAACAAGGGGCCAGGAATGGTGGATGAGGTCATCAGGAGGAGGGCAGGCTGGGGCAGGGAGACGGATTCTATTTTAAGTGCTGTGCAAAGTCAAGGGAGGGTTTTAGCAGAGAGGAAAGACACAACCTGGCTTGGACTTTAAAAAGCTCCCCCTGGCTGCTTGGAGAGGAATGGGGGGTAGGCAGCAAGAGTGGAAATTGACACCAAGTTGGTGCAATAATCCAGGTGAGAGATGAAGGTGGCTAGAACCAAAGGGTGGCAGGGCAAGTGATGAGAAGTGATTGGATTCTGGGGACATGTGAACAAGATGGACAGGCGGACAAGAAGGGCAGGCGACTAGATAGGTCGTCCCTAGGAGAGAAGACATTCAGACAGAGAACGGTGTCAAACAGGATGAGATGACCAGTGATTGGGAAATGAGGCAGAGAGAAAAGGCTGGGGTAGGCAGCTTCACAGTGGGGGCTGCCTGGCTCCTTCTGGGGGCCTCTGGGACCCTGGACACAACTCCTTACCTCTCCCTAGGTCAGCAACCTGAAGACCATCTTACAGAGCTTGGTGGAGTATTCCCAGGATGTGAGTAACCATGGCAGGGCTTAGGGGGTGGGGTTGGGTTGGAAGGAGGTGAGTGTCTGTGAGCCCTCATATCCCTGATTCCCACCCCCACCCCCCTATCCTCAGGTCCTGGGGCATCCTGTTTTGGAGCAGCACCTTCCGGACGTGAGCCTCATTGGCGAGTTTTCAGACCCAGAAGAGCTTGGCAAGCTGCTTCAGCTGGTGCTTGGCTGTGCCATCAGTTGCGAGAAGAAGCAGGGTATGGGGGTTCGGGGGCCCTCAGGGGACGACCCAGGGAACTCCTTCTCACCCTCTACCCCCATGTTTCAGTGTTCTCCACCTTGATCCCCAGAGCACATCCAGAGAATCATGACGCTGGAGGAATCAGTTCAACATGTGGTAATGGAAGCCATCCAGGAGGTAGGTGGGGGTGCCCAATGTGGCAAGGAGCTTCAGGGGAGGGGACATCAGAGCAGAGGCAACTGGGCACAGGCTCTGCCCTGGTAAGGTCTGGGCTCTTCCTGGAACCCAGCTGGCCAGATTTCCCCGTCTCATGTGTCTGCCAGCGCTAAGTCACCATTTAGCACCCTCAAAGGACCCAGCCTCCCTGCTGGACCCATGGCAGGAAGGCAGCCTTTAGACTGGGGTTCTTGGGGAGCACTGGCTTTGGGGACAGGAGGATGGAGAGGCCCTTAGGCTGGGTCATGGAAGCATTAATGGCCACCCTCAGAGGGCCCAGCTCATCTCGATATCCTCCCGCCCTGCTTCAGCTCATGACCAAAGACACCCCTGACTCCCTGTCACCAGAAACATATGGGAACTTTGATAACCAGGTAAGAGGTGGGGGATCTTGTTAAAGGACCAAGCCCATTGCTGATTCTCAGGGCTGCCTAAGGAGGAGGAACTTGTCCTTAAGTGTATAAACTTCCTCCATCCCTCAGGGTCCTAGCCTCTTCCCTCGTTCCCACATCACCTTTCCTCCAGTCCCTTGGGGTCCCAGCCCTCTGTTAGATCTTGAGGGTTTCTGGGCTCCTCCTCTCTGCCACTAGAGATGCCAGCCTCCCCCCCTCTCTTCCCGTGGATCCCTGACTTCCTCGCCCCTCCCCACCCTCCACTACCCTCCTCAGTCCCGAAGGTACTACTTCCTGAGCGAGGAGGCTGATGAGGGGGATGAGTTGCGGCAGCGCTGTCTGGACCTGGAGCGGCAGGTGAGGTTGAGAGTGGTGGGGAGGGAGCACAGGTGCTCCTGGGGCAGGGTTGCTCGCCTCCGTTCTCCCCTCCAAACTCCAGCTCATCTGCACCCCCTGCTGGCAGCTGGTGCTCCTGTCCGAGGAGAAGCAGAGCCTGGCCCAGGAGAATGCGGCGCTGCGGGGGCGGGTGGGCCGGCCGGAGGGTGAGGGCGCCCCGGGCCTCACTGCCAAGAAGCTGTTGCTGCTGCAGTCCCAGCTGGAGCAGCTGCAGGAGGAGAACTTCAGGTGCGGTCAGCTGGGGATGGGGCCAGCAGGCCAGGGGATTGGCCCAGCTGCAGTCCCCTCAAGCGTCCCTTTCTTCCCCACCCCACCCCGCCAGGCTGGAGAACGGCAGGGAAGACGAGCGCCTGCACTGTGCCGAGCTGGAGCGGGAGGTCTCTGAGCTGCAGCAGCGGAACCAGGCGCTGACCAGTCTGGCCCAGGAGGCGCAGGCGCTGAAGGATGAGATGGACGAGCTGCGGTGAGTGGTCGGTCCCTGGGTCCCCACTGCACACTCTCGTTGCCACCATGTCCCTCTGATGCCATCGTCCCTCAAAAACCCCCAAATGCCCAGTGGACCCACACAGTGTCTTCTGGACGCCACCAAGATTCCTGGATCCCTGATGCCCCCCAGGACCCCACAGTGTGCCCTTGTGATCCCACATTATAGCCCCCAGACCTTGGAAGATCCCCACGACCCCAGCTACCAGCTCCCCACCCCTGCTCCCATGCTGCCCAGGTGCCCTCATGCCCCAGGATCCTATTGTGCCCTCCAGGACCCAAATGCAGTAATCCCCCCGCTGCCCCCATCACCCCTCCTGTGCCCCCTCATGATAGGACTATTCCTTTTTATGACCCCACAGCACCCCTGCAGCCCCAGAGCACTTGTTGGGCCTCCAGAACACCCATTTCCTAGACCTCAGCATGCCCTCCGTAACCTCAAAAGGCTCCCCTGTGACCCCGCAGCACCCCTGTAATGTTAAAGTGTCTAGTGAATCCCTACTGCACCTTAGAGGACCACATAGTGCTCTGCCCTGAAGCTCCCCCATGACCCCACCATGCCCTCGTTGATCCCACAGCCACCTTATAACCTCAAAGTGTCCTTGAGGCTCTTCAGAGCCTCTGGGCACCATCATTCCCCCTGGGACCCCTCAGTCATTCTATATCCCCACAATCCCCCCCCCCCCATCCCTGATTATGACCCTGGGCTAACCATTGGTGCTTAGGGCTCCCTCTATGCCCCTTAATGATCTCCCAACAACACCGGGCCCTGGCTGACTCCGGACCCTCACGATCTACCACCTTGAACCCACACATCCCCAGGTGATATGACCTCTTCCCCTGCCCGGAGGACCCCAGATCCAAGCTGAACCCTGACCCCAGACCCAGGCCTCCTCTCCCGACTTGCCTCCTCCCCCAGGCAGTCCTCTGAGCGTGCTGGGCAGCTGGAGGCCACGCTGAGCAGCTGTCGGCGCCGGCTGGGGGAGCTGCGGGAGCTGAGGCGGCAGGTGCGGCAGCTGGAGGAGCGCAACGCCGGCCATGCCGAGCGCACCCGGCAGCTGGAGGATGAGCTCCGCCGGGCCGGCTCGCTCCGTGCTCAGCTCGAGGCACAGCGACGACAGGTGCGGCAGGGATCAGGGCAGAGCCTGGAGGGCAGCGTGCTCTGGGCCGCTGGGCCCCTCGCCCCTCTCACTTTGGCCCATCCTCAGCATGGCGCTGAGCCCCTGCACCCGGAGCCCTCTCTCCCTCATTTGCATAGCTCCTCCCTAGGCTTGTAAGCCCCTCCCCTCCGAGTTCTCCGCGCCTGGCCTCTCTGGCCCCGTGCCTTCACCTTCAACCCTGCATCCTCACCCCTCCTCTCTGTTCAGGTTCAGGAACTGCAGGGCCAGAGGCAGGAAGAGGCCATGAAGGCCGAGAAATGGCTATTCGAGTGTCGAAATCTGGAGGAGAAGTATGAGTTGGTGACAAAGGAGAAGGAGGTGAGGCTGAAGTCTGGCATCCAAGTCCCACCCTGTGCATCCTGGCATAGCCCAGTCCCCAGGAGGCCAACCCTCCCTCAAATGGCATCTTGCATCCTGTCCCTCCAGCGGCTGCTGGCAGAGAGGGACTCCTTGCGGGAGGCCAATGAGGAACTGCGCTGTGCCCAGCTGCAGCCTCGGGGGCTGACCCAGGCTGGTGAGTCGGAGGCCTAACAGCCCTAGGGCCTGGGGCAGGGTTGGCCTAAGGTGCTGTTAGGGCAGACAGAAAAGCAGTGTCCCAGGGCTTGTGTAGGCTGGGGGCAGAGCTAGGCCACTTTGAAGACAGGCTAGAGCGGGAAGAGGTGACAAGGGCTGACAGAAGGCAGGGGCTGACCTCCCAGGATCAGGGTGGGGCAAAGGCAAACTCAGGCCGTGCATCACTGCTCCCTGTCAAGCTGGGAGTGAGGCTTGTATTAAGCCAGGCTTTGGGCCAAACTTGAGTCCCCAAAGATGATTCTTGGAAAGAGAACCCTAGGGCTGGGGGCAGCAGCTGTGCACGAACCTGAAGACATTTCTCACATTCTCCAGACCCCTCGCTGGATCCCACCTCACCAGCTGTGGAAAACTTAGCAGCAGAGATCCTACCTGCAGAGCTGAGGTACCCTGGGGTCGCTCAGAGCTCTGGCCGCACCCAGAGCCCACCCTCTGCCCTGCTCCCAGTGCAGGCACCTACTGCTAGCCTGGCCTGCTATGTTGGGATGCCAAGTCCTAGCCTGGCTCTTGGGCCCACTCACTCCTAATTCGGCCCTTACCTGGTCGGTGCTCTACCCCTTGTTGGTTGCTTGCCTCTCCAGGATCCATCCTCAGTGCACAAATTAGGCCCAACCCATCTGGCTCCACTCAACGGAGCAAGATTCCTACCCCCAGCCCCGCTCACCTAGGACTCTGCCCCCAGGGCGTAGCCCTGTCCTCAGTGTAGACCTTGCTAGGTTCAGTGACCCGTGTCTTGCCCAGATGAACTCCCCCACCCCAGTTCTTCCTATTTCTGCGTCTGTCTTTCCCGCAGTCTTGCTTTCTCGCAGCCCTAGCGGGGATCGTGAATGTTCTAACCCGCTCCCGTAGCCCCGCCCTTACCTGCCTCCACCCTTAGGCCCAGCTCAAAACCCCGCCCATTTTTGGTCCCCCAGCGCTGGGTCCTCATTACTCTAATCCGGCCCCGGGGTCTGGTCGGGCTCTTCCCCAGGGCTCTGTCCCTCTGCCAGCCCTGTCCGCCCAGTCTCCCTGCCAGAGCCCCCGCAGGCCTGCGGGGTGACCCGTCTCCAGCCCTGCTCACTCCCTGGCGGTCGGCAGGGAGACGCTCCTGCGGCTTCAGCTGGAGAACAAGCAGCTGTGCCAGCAGGAGGCGGCCTACCGGGAGCGGCAGGAGGAGCTGCAGCGCCACCTGGAGGACGCCAACCGCGCGCGCCACGGGCTGGAGACGCAGCTGCGGTGAGGACCCACCGGGCGGAGGGCCCCCCCTCCCCGCGCGCGCGCATGGAGGGGGCGTGTGATGCGGGGCAGAGGGCGGGCGCAGGCACTCAGCAACCCCGCACTCCTGCAGGCTGAACCAGCAGCAGCTGTTGGAGCTGCGGGCCCAGGTGGAGGACCTGCAGAAGGCCTTGCAAGAGCAGGGGGGCAAGACTGAGGATGTGAGTGCCCTCCTCCTCCCTGCCTGGCCCTCCCTCATGCCCTCCCCGTAACCCTTCTCTCTCTCCTCCCTGCTGCTCGATGTCCCCTGCAGTCCATTGTAAGTACCGTGGGCCCAGGGTGGCACCCCCTACCCTCACCCCGGGAAGGAGTTGGGACCTCTGGACCCGCATTCACCCAGTGCCTGTTCTCTCCCCCAGTCCGCCCTGCTGAAGAGGAAGCTGGAGGAACATCTGTGAGTCCCAGAGGGAGGGCATTCCTGGTGGTGGGGGGAAAGGCTGGGGCACAGATGTGGGGGTCATTTGCTGTCTATGGGGACTTATTTATGAGGCGAGCTAATTAGCCAAAACGGAGAAGGCTCAGATCAAGTAGGGTCTTGGGGGCCAAGGGAAGGAGTATGAACTGTTTGGGGGGAACAATGGGGAGCCATGGAGGGAATTGCAGTAAGGTAGTATGACAAAGTGACAATCACCTTTTACTTTTTACATTGTTAAAAAAGAAACTATTTTGGGGGCACCTGGCTGGCTCAGTCGGTAGAGCGTGTGACTCCTGATCTCAGAGTCATGGGTTTGAGCCCCGCATTAGGTATAGAAATTAAAAAAAAAATTTTTTTAACCAAAAAAAAGAAACGATTTTATTTTGTTTATTTATTTTTTAAGATTTTATTTATTTATTCATGAGAGACAGAGAGAGGGAGAGAGAGAGAAGCAGGCTCCCAAGGATCAGGGAGCCTGATGCGGGACTCAATACCAGAACCCCGGGATCCTGACCTGAGCCGAAGGCAGACGCCCAACATCTGAGCCACCCAGGCACCCCTATTTTGTTTTTGTTTTTTTTTAAAGATTTTATTTATTTATTTGAGATAGAGAGAATGAGAGAGAGCACATGAGAGGGGTTAGGGTCAGAGGGAGAAGCAGACTCCCTGCCAAGCAGGGAGCCCGATGTGGGACTCGATCCAGGGACTCCAAGATCATGACCTGAGCCGAAGGCAGTAGCTTAACCAACTGAGCCACCCAGGTGCCCTGTTTTGTTTATTTTTTAAAATTTTATTTATTTATTCATTTGAGAGAGAGACAGCATGAGCAGGGGGAGGAGCAGGGGGAGAGGGACAAGCAAGACTCTGCTGAGCACGTAGCCTGACCCGGGGCTCAATCCCATGACCCCAACATCATGACCTGAGCGGAAATCAAGAGTGGGATGCTTAACAGACTGAACCACCCAGGCGCCCCTATTTTATTTTATTATTTTTTAAAGATTTTATTTATTTATTTGAGAGAGAGAGCAAGAGAGCATGACCCAGAGGAGGGGTAGAGGCAGAGGGAGAAACAGGCTCCCTGCTGAGCAGGGAGCCCGATGTGGGACTCGATCCCAGGACCCTGAGACCATGACCTGAGCTGAAGGCAGACGCTGAACCGACTGAGCCACCCAGGCGCCCTTATTTTATTTTTTATTTATTTATTTAATTTATTTTTATTTATTTATTTTTAAAAGATTTTATTTATTTATTTGACAGAGAGACAGCACAAGTAGGCAGAGTGGCAGTCAGAGGGAGAGGGAGAAGCAAGCTCTCTGCTGAGGAGGGAGCCAGACGTGGGGTTCGATCCCAGGACCCCAGGATCATGACCTGAGCCGAAGGCAGACGCTTAACGACTGAGCCACCCAGGCACCCCCCTAATTTATTTTTTAAAAAGATTTTATTTATTTGAGAGAGAGAGCAAGCACAAGTGGGGGGAAGGGCAGAAGAAGAAGGAGAGGGAGAAGCAGGCTCCCCACTGAGCAAGGAGCCTGATGCGGGACTTGGTCCCAGGACCCTGGGATCATGACCTGAGCCACCCAGGCATCCCCCCTATTTTATTTTTTTAAGAATCTATCTTAAGTAGCTATTATATTTATAGTTTAAAGAACAAAATATATACCGAGCAATACAGAGAGAAGGTGTATACTTCTTAGTCCCCACATTGATTGTTTCTACCCCACCCCCATTCATATTAGTTCATTATAAAAATCCTTGCAGGGCGCCTGGGTGGCTCAGTTGGTTGGGCGACTGCCTTAGGCTCGGGTCATGATCCTGGAGTCCCAGGATCGAGTCCCGCATCGGGCTCCCTGCTCAGCAGGGAGTCTCCTTCTCCCTCTGACCCTAACGCCTCTCATGTGCTCTCTCTCCCTCTCTCATTATCTCTCTCAAATAAATAAATAAATAAAAATCTTTAAAAAAATAAAAAATAAAAAATAAAAATCCTTGCAGGGGTGCCTGGGTGGCTGAGTCAGTTGGGCAGCTGCCTTCAGCTCAGGTCATGATCTCAGGGTCCTGGGATCGAGCCCCGCATTGGGCTCCCTGCTCAGCGGGGAGTCTGCTTCTCCCTCTCACTCTGCCCCCCGACGTGCTCTCTCTCTCTTGTGCTCTCTTTCTCACGCTTTCTCAAATAAGTAAACAAAAATTTTATTTATTTATTTATTTATTTATTTATAAAGATTTTATTTATTTGACACAGAGAGACATAGCGAGAGAGGGAACACAAGCCGGGGGAGTGGGAGAGGGAGAAGCAGGCTTCCCGCGGAGCAGGGAGCCCGATGCGGGGCTCGATCCCAGGACCCTGGGACCATGACCTGAGCTGAAGGCAGACGCTTAACGACTGAGCCACCCAGGCACCCCTAAAATCTTTATTTTTTTTTAAGATTTTTTATTTACTTATTTGAGAGGGAGAGAGCCCGCACAAGCAGGGGGAGGGGCAGAGGGAGACGCAGACTCCCTGCTGAACAAGGAACCTGATGTGGGCCTCGATTCCAGGACCCCGGGATCATGACCTGAGCTGAAGAAAGCCGCCCAACCGACTGAGTGAGCCACCCAGGTGCCCCAAATAAAAAAATATATATATTTTTAAAGATTTTATTTTATTTGACAGAGAGACACAGCCAGAGAGGGAACACAAGCAGGGGGAGTGGGAGAGGGAGAAGTAGGCTTCCCATGGAGCAGGGAGCCCGATGCGGGGCTCGATCCCAGGACCCTGGGATCATGATCTGAGCCGAAGGCAGACGCTTAACAACTGAGCCACCCAGGCACCCTAAAATCTTTTTTTTTTTTAAGATTTTATTTATTCATTTGAGAGAGAGAGGGAGAGAATGCACAAGCAGGGGGAGAGGCAGAGGGAGAGGGAGAAGCAGACTCCCTGCTGAGCAGGGAGCCCGACCTGGGGCTCGATCCCAGGACCTGGAGATCATGACCCGAGTCGAAGGCAGACGCTTAACCATCTGAGCCACCCAGGTGTCCCGAATAAAATCTTTAAAAAAATAAAAAATCGGGGCGCCTGGGTGGCTCAGATGGTCAAGCGTCTGCCTTCGGCTCAGGTCATGATCCCAGGGTCCAGGGATCGAGTCCCGCATTGGGCTCCCTACTGGGCAGGGAGCCTGCTTCTCCCTCTGCCTCTGCCTCTCTCTCTCTCTCTGACTCTCATGAATAAATAAAACATTAAAAAAAAATAAAAATCCTTATGAAATTTTTTAAGCAAATGCAAATGAATATTATATAAATTTTTATTCTGATTCCTCATTTACATGAGAGGTAGTGTGATATCTGCTAGTTTGCACTTCGCTTCTCCTACTTAAGAAGATGGCTGGGAAATTTTGCCATATGAATAGTTTTTTTTTTTTTTTTTTTTTTTAATAAATACAGTAGCTTTTGTCGACTGGGGTTCCATGGAGAAATTAGGCCTTACAGAAAATGATTTGTTTGACTCTTCTCCCTTCTGCCAAGGATGGAGTGTAGCTAGTACCAACCCAGAGTGCAGAAAAAGTTATTTCCTTACAGAGGATGGATATATGGAAACATGAGGGCTTAATTCTCCTGTAAAATTCCAGTCCGGAAGGGCTGGCCTATAACATTTTATTGTGAATGTCATAATGTATTTAAGTCATTCTTTCTGGTGCCTGGATGGCTCAGTCAGTTAAGCATTTGCCTTCAGCTCGGGTCATGATCCCAGAGTCCTGGGATCAAGCCCAGGCTCGCTGCTCACTGGGGAGTCTGCTCCTCCCTCTCCCTTTGCCCCTCCCCCGGCTTGTGCTCTCTCTCGCTCACTCTCTCTCTCAAATAAATAAATAAAATCTTTAAAAAAAAAAAAGTCATTCTTTCTAGGTATTTGCAATTTCAAACAGTGCAACAAAGTAAAACCTTGTATGTGCATCATTCTGCTTGTGTGCAGATATGTGGAAAAAGTGGAATTGGTGGCTTAGAGGGCACATGCCTTTGTAACCTTAGTAGACGTAGCGCAAGTTTCGTAATTAGGTGTTAGACCACGTTCCATATCCGGTGCACGAAAATAATCTCACCTACAAGGAGTGTTCTTAGATCTTTGGGGTTTTGCCTCAGGTGGCAGAACTGTAAGGTTTTACACTTTTGTTAGAAGAGATCTGCATGCTAGAAAGATCCCTGGCTGCTGGGTGGAGAGAGGAATGAGATCGAGTGTAGAAGAGACTGGCAAGGGGGTCATGGTGGCTGTACCAGTGTGTGGGCTGTGGCACGGAGCGAAGCGGACACACAGGGGGCTGGTCCAGGGCCCACCCGACGAGGGGTGTGGAAGGTTGTGGCTCCCGTGGCTAAGGAGATGGTGGGACCAAGGCATATGGCTTCCGTCTCGGGGGGCTGGCACACAGGTCTCTGCAGCCGGGCAGGTGCACGTTGGCCAGCCGGGAAGGCTGTGGCCACCAGTGGGAGGAAGGGAAGGAGGCCCAGTGGTCAGCCCACTGCTGCCCATCCTCTGTCCACAGGCAGAAGCTGCATGAAGCAGATCTGGAGCTGCAGCGGAAGCGGGAGTACATTGAGGAGCTGGAACCGCCCGCTGACAGTGGCAGTGAGTGGGATGCAGCGGCTGGGTGGGGCGGGAGGGCCCTGAGCTTGGCAGGGAGCTGAGGGGTCCCCTTGTTCCCCCAGCAGCTCGGCGTATCGAGGAGCTGCAGCACAGCCTGCAGAAGAAGGATGCGGACCTGCGGGCCATGGAGGAGCGCTACCGTCGCTACGTGGACAAGGCGCGCACGGTGAGGACACTGGGGGCTGCACGGGCCTCCTGCCAAGACTGCTGCCTCCCACTGACTCATGCCTCCCCCCAGCGCGCACCTCTCTGCCCCCACTCCCGCACCTGCCGTACCCCATCATATCACAGACGTCTGCACCACACTTCATGCGGCCCAACACGTCCGACGGCCTGCAAGGCCAAGGTCACCCTGCCTGGGTCTTTCCCAAACCCTAGGTCATACAGACCCTGGAACCCAAACAACGGCCATCCGGGGGGGCACCCCCAGAACTTCACACCCTGAGGACACAGCTCCGGGAGCGGGACGTCCGCATCCGGCACCTGGAGGTGGGTGTCCTCATCACTTCTCACTGTCCCCAGCATGTCCAGGCCCCTGACTGTTCCCTCCTTGGCAGATGGACTTTGAGAAGAGTCGAAGTCAGAGGGAGCAGGAAGAAAAGCTGCTCATCAGTGCCTGGTATAATATGGTGAGTGCACGTCACCGTAGTGAGGATACCGGGATGTGCCATGGGCTCACTGGACGCCAGCCATGACTCCTTCCTCCCTCCAGGGCATGGCTCTGCAGCAGCGAGCTGGGGAGGAGCGGGCACCTGCCCATGCCCAGTCATTCCTGGCACAACAGCGGCTGGCCACCAACACTCGCCGCGGGCCTCTGGGACGCCTAGCATCTCTGAACACGCGCCCCACCGACAAGCACTGATGGGCCTCAGGATCCTGCCCCCTGCCCAGCCAGTTGGGGCTCAGTCTGCCCTGGATTCCCCCAACTCACCTGGGGCCCAGCATCAGGAAGGCCTAGGGTCAGCTGCCTGAGAGCCTTAAGGTCATGACTTCTGCCCTTTGTTCTCTCAGATGGGACAAGAGTACAGGATAGGGCAGGAGGCAGGAGTGGGTCTGTTCTTTTTAGCAATGTGATTCTTATCCTTGATTTTCAGCCTGGGATTAATGAGATGCTAGGGGAGAGAGTGATTTTTATATTTGAGAAGAAAAATAATAAAGATTTTCAATCTGTCCTGGCTGGACTCTGGGCACTGAGGGGAGGGAGAGAAGATGGGCCAGATCATTGCTTTTAGAAAGGCCTGGCTTGTGTTCTTACTAAAGCGTGAATGACTGACGGCACCCACTGGGAGGTGAGAACCATGTTTGTGTCTGTGTAACAGTATGTGCGTGAGGTCGTTTTTCGAAGAGGCTTCAGACAAAAATTCCTGCCTTATGAAGTTGTCGTTTCTCATGAAGGGAGACAGACAATAAACAAAATAGATAAAGTGAAAGTTTGATGTGAGAAGTGCTACAGAGAAAAAGAAAGCAGGCAGAGTGATGGGGATGTGGGACGTCCATTTGGGATGTGGTGGTTTTATTTTTTTATTTTTTTAAAGATTTTATTTATTTATTTGAGAGAGAGAGAGAGAAACAGCATGAGAGGGGATAGGGTCAGAGGGAGAAGCAGGCTCCCCGCTGAGCCGGGAGCCCAATGTGGGACTCGATCCCAGGACTCCGGGATCATGACCTGAGCCGAAGGCAGTTGCTTAACCAACTGAGCCACCCAGGCGCCCCTGGATGTGGTGGTTTTAAATAAAAGGCCAGCAGAAGAGGCCTCACCAAGGAAGTGGCATAATTTAAGCAGAGACCTGAAGGAGGTGAGGGAGGGGCCCTGTAGATATCTGGGAAAGAGTGATCCAGGCAGAGGGAACAGCATATGTGTGAGGCCCTGAGATGAGGCTTTGCTTGGTGGTTAGAGGGACAGTGAGGAGGCCAGTGTGGAGTGAGTGAGGGGAGGAGGGGAAAGAGATGAGGGCAGGGAGATTGTGAACTGTAGGGAGTACTTTTATTCTAAGGAACATGGGAGTCATGTAGGGTTCTAAGGAAAGGAGGGACATTACCTGACTCAGGTATTCATAGGCTCTCCTTGGCTACTGTGGAAGGAACAGACTGGGGGCGGTTAGGGCCAGAGCTGGGAGACAAGGGCAGTGGTCCATGGTCTAGGTGGGTGGGTGGGTGACATCGGTGGCTCTAAGATGTGGGCCCTAGAGGAATGGGAAATGGTTGGATTCTGGATATAATTTGAAGACTGAGCTGATAGGATTTGCTGCTAGGTTGACACGGAGGGGGTAAGAGAACGAGTTGGAGAGGACTCCCAGATTTGGGCCTATCACCCGGAAGGACAAAGCCAACAGATAGGTTGGGGCAGGTTGGGGAGCCAGTAGGGAGCTGGTTTGGGGGGAATGCTCTGTTCAAGGTGCCACATGAAGATCTCGAG
The DNA here is from genome assembly GCF_964656455.1 of Halichoerus grypus. Lineage (NCBI taxonomy): Eukaryota > Metazoa > Chordata > Mammalia > Carnivora > Phocidae > Halichoerus > Halichoerus grypus. Next base: position 207,792,839 of record NC_135712.1, read on the forward strand.
GAGGCAGGTGGCTCTCCCAGTCTAGAATCTGGAGAGGGATCCCGGCTGGACTTCTAAATTCACCATATGATTGAATTATGACTGGGAGCTCCGAAGGAGTATTGGAGAAGGCAGTGAATTGGGGCAGAGAAGTCGCTGGCAGAATCATAAAACAAGACTGACAGGAGGAGGCTGTGGTCTGGGGACTGGCTGGTACATTAATGAATGAGTAAAGCCATGGACACATGGGGTCATTTCAGAGGGCAGAGTTTGGGAAGAAGGAGGCAAGGTGCAATCAAAGAATCTGGAGGAATTCTCAAATCTTATTTAGCCTAATTCCTGGCAGGAAGAGTCGGGCTAATAATGTTTGAGTAAAAACCACTAACATTTTATTGAGCACCTATTATGTATCAACATTCTAAAACCGTTATTTCATCCCCATAACTCAATGAGGTAGGCACTCACATCTCCACTTTAAGGAAAGAATGAAGGCAGGGCACACTAATGGGGGCCTTTCAGGCAGTGGAGGGAGGGAAGTAGAGCTGGTAGGAAGGACCGCCTGTTCAAAGAAGCTGGAAGAATCCTTCACCCTGAGCCCAGTGCCTGGCCCACAGGAGGCGCTCCAAGCCCCAGTGCCAGACGTGAAGGCCGGCGCGCAGGAGGCGGGAACGGGTCAAAATCGGACAGGTGGAGTCCACACGCGGCTTATGCAGACCCGGACTGCTGCCTGCGTGCCCCGTCGGCGTTTGTGTCCCTGTCCTTGGGGGATCCTGGGCCTGAGGGCCTCAGGCTAGACTCTCCTCCTCCTCGCCAATGGGGCTGGGCAGCCAGGGTGGAGCCGGGCCCCGGGGCGCGGGCATAGGCACAGTGGTGAAGGGCTCAGCGGCGGGCCCCGGGACGGGCAGCTCGGGGCCGGCGGGGAGCTCCGGCTCTGGCTCCCGCAGGCCGGAGTCGAGCAGCGGGTCCCCGCAACCGCACTCCGGGGCCGCGCCGTCGGGGGCGCCTGCGCACGTGCAGCTGGCGGCTGTGGACGTCTCAGACACGCAGCTGTTCTTGCGGCGCATTAAGGACAGGCGCCGGCCCAGCAGGCCTCCCGCGGCCATGCCTGCGCCTACCGGCAGGAGGCGCTGCAAAAAGTCGCCGTGCGCCTCGCCCAGCGGCCCGTCCACGCCGTCCAGCCGCTGGAACTGCATGTCCTCTTTGGCCAGCCTGTCGGACGGACAGTGGTTCAGCGTTGCGACCTCGCTCCTCTCCTTGGCTGACAGAGCTGGGACAGAGACACGCTGCTTCTCCTGGTTCCATCCATCCCTTTGTCTCACTTATCCCCAAAGACCTCGGTCCTTCTCCTGAGAGCCTGCTTTTATCCTCTGGCTTCGGCTAAGCTCAAATTTAGCTCTTCAAGCCTCAGTCGGGACTGCCGCGTCTCTGGCGCTGCCTCTGGCCGCGCGTCCAATCCTCATCGGCCTTAGCCCTTGGGTCGGCCCCCAGTTAGTGGCCGGGTCCCAGACCTTGACCCGGATCCCTGCCCCCTACCCCCATTCTAGTCCTCACAGACTTTAGGTCTTAGCCGAGTCTCCAAATTGGCCCTGTGCTGGTAGCCCAGAGCCCCTCCAATCGGATCATCCCCCGCAGGGCCAGAAGCGCCTCCTCCGGGAGGCCCCACCCATCCCGCTGGCTCACGTGATATCGAAGGTGGAGCCCTGGAAGGAGGGCTGCTGCCGCAGGAACGCGGTGGCTGCGGTGTAGGGGGCGCGAGCCTCGGTTGCGTCCCAGTACAGATCCTTCTCCAGCATGGCCAGGTCGTCATACATCTCGTCCACGGCCAGCATTGACACCTGCGGGCGTGCACGGGGTGGACCCCTCAGGATGGGCTAGGCGTATGGTGACCAAAAAAAGAAGGATGATGGTTCAGGGTCCAGGCCCGGGCAAGTCTTCGAGGGATGGGGCCAAGGCTGGTTTGGGAGCCCGGGATGGTCTCACCCGAGTCTCACCTGGAAGTTGCGGTCGATCAGAAAGTTGGTCTCAAAGTCATCGTCGTCCTCTCCGAAGGGATTGATGAGCTGCTCGGCTACCTGAAGGGGGAGGGGATAGTTAGGTAGAGCCCTGAGAACCCGTGCCTATCCGACCCCGAGAGTCCCTACCTCTGAGCCCCACCCACCTTGAGCCAGCCCGCATAGAAGAAGAACTGCAGCAGGGTGAAGATGGGCACGCACAGGTCCAGGTTGTGGCCTTCGTAGCCCTGAGCTGGGTCCAGGAACTGGCGACCGATGAGGCAGGCCAGGAAGTAGCTGTACACAGCGATGGTCACCACCTGGGGGCAGGGTGGGTCACCAGGTCAGGGTTCTCCCGGTCTCAGGAGGTCTTGGAGAGACCAGGACTAGGATGGGGCATCACGGATATGGGGTCTCAGCTGGCCCTCAGTCTTCCCTTGAGACCAGTGCGTCAGAGCGTCCGATGCCGGATTTAAACAGAGGCACGGCAGGGTTACCTGGGTATAGACAAGGGGTACGCTGATCCAGTCGTAGTGAAAGAGCATTCCGCACTTGCCCCGAAACACGGTCAGCTCCTGGGTGCAGATACACGTCATGAGAAGGCCTGAATTGCGAGTGCACGCATGGGGATTAGGTGTGGGTACTTGGGATGGAGGTGAGTGGTTACCTGGTGGGATGTGGGCGTGTGCTTCTGGGTCTCCAGGGAGAGTATTTAGTGGTGAGTGTACATCTGGGGTAGGGGGCACTATGCGCCGGGGAGTCGGCCCCCTAGAGATAAGTGTGCACCTGGGGGCTGCTTGGTAAGGGTGTTGGGAATCTGCCTCGGGGGAGGCGCGTGGCAGGCCGCCATCTGACACAATTCCGGGGAGGTGTCATTTCCCTGGAATTTTGTATGAATGACCTCCTGGCGGGCCCACCTCGAGCAGCAGTTTAAGGGCGCTGTTGTCGCGGATGCGGCCCTCACGCCGGGCCTGCGCAGCCAGGTTGGAGAACCAGACGCAGGGCACCCAGTACTTGTTGTAGGACGAGTTCAGGTTCTCGAACTTCTTACGCTCCTCGCGGGTCATAAATCCTGGAGGGGCGAGGTCGGGGTGTGTGTGTGTTGGGGGGGTTACTCGCCCCGCCCCCCCGTTCTCAGCCCCGCCCCCCGCCCCGCTTCAGGCAGGAGCCTCACCCGCCTCCACTACGTGGTCTATGGTGGGGAAGCGCTTGAAGACCGCGGTGCTGACTGAGCGCAGGATAAGCACAGCCGAGAGCCCGGCGTAGCGCATGAGCGTACGCCGGTAGAGGCGGCCCCGCTCGTCGCGTCCGTGCACCGTGCCTGCCACCACGCACATGAGCGCGTCCGGCAGCGGCATGCATAGGTACTGGTTCCACCAGCGGTGCACCACCAGCGTCACATAGAAACCTGCGGGACAGCCGGGAATAGGGGGGCTAAGTGGGGATACTAGGGCCAGCTCGTGGCAAGAGGGATGATAGAGGCTCTGCACCAGAGACACCAGGGGAGGCTTATCACCCACCCACCTCGCGGAGCCACCTGGGCTGGGAATTTGGGGGCCACCCTGGCTATCTGATTGTCACCTGGGATGTGGGATTGGGATGTCAGTATGGAGGTGGAGACACAGGGCCTATGTTCGGGGCACATAGGCAGGTTGTCACCCTGGCCACAAGGAATCACTCGGTTGGGAGCGTGGGGACCTGAAACAGGAGGCTGGGGTCACATGAAGTCACTGACTTGTCAGAGAAATGTCCTCCGGGCGGGACTTGAGAGGATGGAGTCATAGGGGGTCACCGGAGGGGTCCCTGGGACCCAGGACATGTGGGGAGCCACTAGTAGTCTCATGCAGACACAGGTGGGAGACCCTGAGATGACCAGGGATTAAGCCTATGGGTGACACGGAGCTCTCATGGCTTACTGTAACCAGGTGACATCCAAGGTCTCTGGAAATTGGGGCCACACCTGGCATGAAAGATGTAGAAATAAGGGTCTGTTGGGGTTGGATTTGAGGGGGGTCTTCTGAGGAATGGGGTCTCCAAAAGGCCTGGAAATGGGTTTCTTAGTATTAGGGGAATGGGGAACTCAGGAGCGAACGCACCCAGCACGAAAGAGACCGGGATGAGACTGGCATACTGATCACAGTAAATGACGAGCTTCTCGAAGTAGCGCTTCTGCCCTTCGGTCAGCACGAAGCTGCGAGGGAGGGGGCAGGGGGTCACAGGAGAGCCTCCCTCCTGGACACACCCAAGGTCCCTTCCCTAGTCCCCTCCCCCCCCGCGCCTCCCACCCCAGGGCCGCCTCACCGATAGGCGGCACTCAGCGCCATGTAGAGCCCCAGGAAACAGACCAGCTCGCGCCACAGAAGTTTGTAGATGCTCCCGCGCCACAGCAACAGCAGCTGCGAGAAGCCGCCGAAGCGCGCATTGGCCACGCGGGCTGTGTAGGTGACGGTCATCGCAGCCCCGGGCCGGCTGCGCCGAAGGAGAAGGGGCTGAACCGGACCCCAGCCTGTGGGCGGAGGAAAGGGTCCCCCGGGCTGCGGGCAGGGGCGGAGAGGTGCGGGCCGACTCAGCTTCGCGTCCCCAGCCCAGGTTCCGGTCTCCTCCCAGGCCTGCTCAGTCCAGCCCTAGCCCCCAGTCCTTCCCAAGCCCCCTCTCGCAGGCCTCCCTCTTCCCAGGACTCCTGGTCCCAGCTCCTTGCGTCTACCTCTCCTGGCCCTCTCCCTCCATCCTCCATCCCCAAGACCCTTGGGTCCACCAATCAGCCCCAGTAGCCCTCCTTACCTGGGCTCCCATCTACAGCCTTCCCCACTCCCTGAGTCCCCAGCGCCTCAGTTTCTAGAGTCTTAGGACTCCAGCTCTTCCCCAGCCTCGATCCCCTTCTTCAGGTCCCATCTCTGCCCGTCCCCCACCCCACTCCTACAGCTCCCATTCTCAGCCCATCCTCCACCCCTGCACTCCCTTCTTTGAAGCCCTTGGAAGCCCAATCCCCAAGCTTCCAGTTCCCCCAGGCCCTGTACCCCAGGCCCTCTCCCCTGGCTGGTCTCTCCCTTACACAGTTCCCCAAGCCTACCCACCTCCCCACTTAATGGCCCTGGCTCTGCCCCTTCCCCCTTCTCCTGGACCCACCTTGACCTTTCATCTGTCCAATCCCCTCCAGCCTTCAGAGCCCTCAGCTCCCCACCCTGAGGAGTTTGATGGATTCCTGCCTGAGGACCCATCTGTCCTCAGGATCCTCTGTTCCCCCAGGCCTGGGCCCTTCTCACCTGGTGGAGGGTGCAGAGACAAACGGGGCCAGGGACAGAATGGGCGGGTGAATTCAGCTTTAGGTGGGGCTGAGGCCAGACCCCAGGGGGAGGGGGCTGGGGAGTGGGCGTGGGCAGCCCCTCCCTGGCCCGCCCCCACCTTGGCTGCAGCCTCAGAAGTTTGTTTGGAGAAGTCTTGCCAGTTTGTTACCTGGGGCAGGGGGAGCAATCCACCCTGTCCTCCCTTGCTCCTCCCTGTCTCTCTCCCAGTTAGTCACTGGCAGGTCCAAGGGATCTTGGACCTAAGCTGGGGGAGGGGGCAGTGACTGTCTCCTTCCCAGTTCCAGAGACACACACACACTGTTCAGTGAGGCTGTGTCACTCCACACCGTCACAAGGATGCACAAAGAAACACACACCATAGACCCAGACACAAATTTAACTTCTTTTAACACAGCCTCCCACAACCACGGTAACCCAGAGCGCAGTATACACTGTCACAGACTTAAAAAGTCACAGAAGACACGTGTAGCTCTACCCACCCCCAACATTCAATATAGGCAGATGGACCCTAACCCGCCAGGCTCTCGGCTCTCAGGTATCCATCCATATGGTACTCCAGCCACTCAGGAGCACATGGGCAGGGACCTGGGACCCTGCATTCCCTCACGATGGCACGATGTAACAAAGACACGTGCAACATCACACAACCGCTAAGCACAGACCCCAGAATGCCTTCACACAGACAACCGCACGCTGTCACACACGAGGGACCATGCATTTATTCCCGATTTCTCCTGCACAAAGACTGACCTATGGTCACACACCAGATGCATGCACACCTGCCCTCAAAACAGTGGTACATGGTCCTGGGGTCAGAGCAGGGCCCTAAACACACTCATACAAAAGAGACCCCTCCCCTACAGTCCCATAGAGCCTTCTAACTAGATGGGCTCATGCCCATACCCTCCCATAAAATTCACCCGCATTTACACATCAATACATAAGACACTCTCCCCAGTGCTCCCTCAACCATACACACATCTCAGGTCTCACTCTCAGTATTGCCATGAACACACAAGCTTGGGGACACACCTTGTCCCCAAATTTGGCATGGATGTAGACAGATGCTCCCCCTTCACAGACACACTTACAAAGGGGGCACCCCCAGCCTGACACAAATAGCCCCCTCATCCCCAACATCAGACTCATAACCCAGTGTGGAAGGTGCGGAGGCTCAGAGTTCCAACCGTAAGAGGGGCACCCTTAAAGCCCCTTGTGTTCACCGTTCGCACTAGGAGGCCCATTGCAGCCCCGCCCTGCAGCCCTGCCAGCCAGGACACTGTGTTCCCGGCCTGGCAGATGTCTGCCCTGCCCTGGGTAATTAGGAACTGGCCTGGGCTGGCCACCCTCAGACCCAAATCTCCGCTGTCCAGCTGCCGGACAGCCCATAAAAAGGGGAGAGGGAGTGGCGCGGCTAGCTTCAGGGCCTGGGGGAGGGCACGGGCTTCAAGAGGATGCTCTCGGTTCCTGAGCAGAGGCCCCCACTTCCTACGACACGTCCTTACATGCACTACAGCTCGCCCCTACCCTGTGCTCAGCCACCCGCCCCCAACTCACGTGTCCCCACACACTTCTGATTGCTGGCCCCCCGCCGGCCCCGGGGCAGGTTGCCCGAGCTAGTTCACATGCTTAATAATTGTTACAGTGAAGAATAACAAACCCTCCTTGGCAGTTACGTGCCTGGTGCTGTTGTAAAGGCTCTGCTTATTTCATCTCATTGAGTCCTTACAAGCGGACGTAAGAAATTGGTGCTTTTGTTATTCCTGCTATCCAGGTAGGGAAACTGAGGCTCAGATGACACACAGCTTGTGGCACAGCTGGTTTTTGAACCCAGGCAGTTTGGCTCGGAACCTGGGGTCTGTCATAGGTTGCACCACTGTGTTTGTTTACAAGGGCCACCCCAACCTGTCCACATCCAGTGGAATAGTGGGGGGTGGCACGTCTAGGCTTGGGGCTGGGTTCCCCTTACACGCACACCCTGGCACACCCGTGTGCAGCCTGAACACCACTTCTTGACTCATGCATGTCCTCAGGCATCCTCATTCTGTCCCCTCGAGCCAGCACTGGCTTGGAAATTGCAAATGCTCAACGTCACTGCCCCGGTCTTGGGTCTCTCAAGTGGGGATGACACTGGCTGTCCAGGAAGTGGCAGAGGGAGGAGTGAAGGGATATGGGAGCCCACTAAGTCCCTTCCAAGCTGGTGTGCTAAACCCTTCCAGGGTCCGGTGAATTTTCCCATGATTCTGAACAACCACACTTTATGTTTCCATTTAGGGATAAAGAGAGCGGAGCTCAAACTGCAGGAAGCATGCTGCCTATCACTCAGCCTAACACTCAGCGACGCAGACAGGACTTCAGGGGCCCACCTGACCCAAGTCCTCTGCCATCCTGCCTCCTAATTAGCCCCCCTGTTGCAGCCCTGTGCTGGGAAGGGCTGATGCCATCCCATGGGAACAGGAATTGGGGGGTGGAGACTGTTAATCCTCAGTCTGGCAGGCCCAACCTCTGCCCAGGGCGCCCACTAATTCCCAAACCAAACAGCAGGCAGTGCTGGGCCCGCTGCCGGCCTAATCCGTTCCCCACCAGCCTAGGGATGGCCAAGGGGCCTCCCAGTTCCCACGCTCTGAACCTCAAAGGAAGTGGGCAGATGCTCCCCTTCTACTACAGGTTTTATAGCCTCAGCAGGGACACTGCTACCAGAGTTAGAAAAGCACACCCCCTTACTGAAGATACCCTCCTCCCAAAATTATCATAATAAACATACATCTCTATTAGATCTCTGGTGTGACTTGGTCCCTCTAGATGTGCCATCTTTGTGCAGTGTACAACCTGTGCAACGGTACATAAAGATGCTGACCCCTAACTCCTCTACATCAACATCCATCGTGGTTTAAGATCATTTTATTGAGAGGCGAGAGGCAGGGAGAGGTGGGGGGCAGCTACAGCCCCCTCAGCCCCACCAGGGGGAACAGACCTCCTCCCCGCCCCCTGCCCCCCAAGTGGCTCCCCCTATACTATGGGGGGGACTTTGTGCAAACTCTGCCCCCCCAGGGGGGTGGAGGGGGGGTATGAAATGGTAGCAACTGGGGCTGGCAGCAGTGCTACTGGGCACTGGGGGGCTTGTAGGGCTCCAAGAGGAGGGCAGAGAAGGTGTTGACCTTGTCCGCCCCCCGCACCTCGTGGGGCAGCAGCGGCAGCTTCACAATGTGGAAGTCTTCGTACAGGTCCTCCATCTGTGGCCAGGGCACAGGGCAGATGGTGGCAGTCAGGGGGTTGCAGGGCAGGGACAGAATGTCAGGGTCAATGGGAAGGGTCAGGTTGGGGATCTCCCAGGATCAGGGGAGAATGTGGGGCAGGGGCTTCATATGCTGATAGGTGGGAGTGAGACCAGTGAGGTCAGAGATCACTGGGCTGGACCTCCCCCTCCCTGGGGTCAGAGGTACCCAGGCCAGGCCAGCTATTGTCTTCAAGAGCCAGAATTAGGGTTAGGAGCAGGAGGTTGGGGCAGAGGATTAGAAGATAGGATGGAGTAAAAGGTCAGAGAATACAGTAACTGATCCGTGGGGCCTTGGTTGGGCTGGGCCAGGCCCCAACTTCCAGGGTCAAAGGTGTGAGGGCTGGGCAGGCAGTTGGGCATGCACACCTGGTCCAGGTACTTGGCCTGAATCTTGTGGCGGGCCTCACACATCTTGCAGGGCTTCTCAGGGTCAGGGAAGACGAGCTGGTTGACGATGATGTTGTGGGTATCAATCTTGCATTTGGCTAGCTCTTGAATCAGCCGCTCTGTCTCATACAGGGACAGGAACTCAGCAATGCACACGCAGATGAACGTTGTCTGCTCCTGCAGGGCGTGAGAGAGGACAGCGAGGGGCAAGTTCTGGCCCTGTCCCCATCGCAAGCCTCTCACCACCCGCCCGTACCATGACTCACAGGGTCCTTGAACTGTTCGCTGACGGAGCGGATGACGGGCAGCGTCTCCTCCAGCTTGGACGCCAGTTGGTCTGCGTTCATGTCCCCTAGGCCCAGCATGTTGCACATCTGTGGGGAGGACGTGGGAGGCTCACAGCTTACCTGGGGTGCCTTACAGCACCCGGGTTGGGGACTGACACCTCCTGGGGTTAAAGGTCCTCAAGCAGACCACAGGGGTCAAGCCAGCTCGGCCATTTCTGGGGGTTTGTGGCCAGGGGGCTTGACTTCCTGGAGCCTCAGTTTCCCCACATGTAGACCTTACCTCCAACAGCTGTTGTACTGACCACACACCACCAGGGAGAGGGTGGCGGCGGTGGTGTGCCTAAATGTGGGGGCATTGGGCTTGTCATGTTGTCCTGCTAAGAACCACCCATGGGACACCCGTATGGCCTCCATTTGACAGACAAGGAAGGTGAGACCCAGAGAAGTGAAGTGACTTGCTTGAGGTCCCAGAGTCGTGTCACACCAGACTGTAAAGCATTTGAGCCCAGGCCGCCTGGCTCTGGAATATGTGTTTTCAAGCTCTGCCTGGAGCACTCCGCGGGTGGGGGCAAGACACGAGTCCTATGGAGTAGGCGGACAGCCCCCCCACCCCCATGGTGGAGGATCCATCCCATCCGGTGGGGAACCACGGACTGAGAGGGCGTGTGTGCGGAAGGCCTTTGTCAGTGCAGGTCTGCACACTGACACAGGGGGTGCCCGGATGCCCTGGGGCCCTGCCTGCCTGGGAGATGAAGGGGCTGATCTGGTTCTTGATCTGCATGAGGCGGCCTAGGCCCCGCTCCACGATGGTGGGGAAGTTGAGCAGCCTCAGTGTGTGGCCGGTGGGCGCCGTGTCGAACACCACCACCGAGAAGTTCATGCCCTTCACCAGCCTGCGGGGGAGAGGAGGATCAGGCCCGTTTGCCCCCTTCCACCCCAGCCTTACACAGCACCCTCCCCTATTGGCAGGGCCTGACCTCATGACCTCTGCGTAGCTCATGGCCTCGTCAATGCCGGGGAAGGCACTCATGGCCTCCTGCATCATCTTCTTGCCCATGCTGAGCATGTTGTCCTCCTCGAAGAACTCGTCAGGCAATTCGGCCACGCCAAGGCTGGGGTCAATCTCCTGAGGGCCGAGGGATCAAGACTCAGGTGCTGCTGCCGCCGGACCTTCCCACCCAGGCACCAGGCGCAAGAGCCCATGAAGGGCCCCGAATACCAACCTTCATCAGTTCATGGCTGGGGATACCCCTGAGGCACTTCAGGTCTCGTGTGGTCACACAAGTGGTCAAACCATTTCACAAGCAGATGGAAAATTGTAAACTGTGATCAGTGCCCCAGAGGGAAGTCAGAGCCCATGGCTGGGCCCTTGCATTGGCCGTTCCCCAAATGGGGCCCCGACCTCGTCCAGATCATTTCTCTAACAGGAGCCCTCCCTGACCATCCCATCTAACAATGTCGCCCCAGCTCCCCCTGCCCTGCCTTCATTTCTCCTTAACCCCGAGCCCCAGCTCACATGGTTTACTCAGCACGTTCATCACCTTTATCAGCTGTCAGCACTGCGAAGCCCACAGTGGGTCCTCAACATGTATGTAGAATCCATGAAGGGATGATTGTCCCCGGGCTGTCTGGTCTGCTCTGGACTCAGTGCCTCTCTCTCCATCCTCCTCCCATGTCACCTCTTGGTGACTTCACAGGTCCCATGGTGAAGCCCCCAACTCGCTGGCCTCAGAGGTCATTTCCCTGCAGGGAGCATGCCCACCCATCACCCCTGACAGTCACAACCTTGATGGGTTGTTGCCAGTAACTGGGCCACCTCTAAGCTCCCACACCTCACTCCCTGACCTGGGCCTCCTTGCCTCCTACCTCTTTGGGCCATCTTGTCCCCACACCCCTGCCCCATTGTTCACTGTCAGTGTCCCTCGTGGCCGGCACCCTTCTCCAGCCTGGGCTCCATAGGGTGCCTCTGCAGACACTCCCTTTTCCCCGTGGCTGGCGACATCCCCACTCTGGTTATTCCCAGCTCTCTGGTATAGCTGCACCGAGGTGAACAGCTGGGGAACGCACTTGATGAATAATTCCCACGTTGCTCCCCATTCCTGAACACAACTCTCCAACAGGCACTCAAGCCAGACACACCCTCGGGAGTTTCTTCTTTCTCCTCAAACCCCATCCATCCCGTTCACCCCCTGTTCTCTGCTGAGACCAGTGCTGTGCCCGATTAGAAAAAGAAGCCACTCATCTGCCAACACCCTCATCTCCTCCCAGGAAATGTCCCCATGCCCACCCCACCCCCCTGTCCCTCCCTGCCCTGCTTCCATGTCCTGGGTCTGTGAGCTGAATGGAACTCGCACCCACCTACCTGCCTGAGGACCGTCCTCTGCCAGCATCCTTGCTCCCTCCCACAGCATCACTTGTCCCTCCCTGTTGGAGCGTTTACATCAGCAAACAAACATACTCTGGCATCTCCTTTCTCCCCCCGCCCCCCCAAAAAAAGCCTCCTTAACACCACCCACCCTCAGCTCCCTCCAGCAATGGCCCTATTTCTCAGCCACCATGATGGCGATCACTGTCCCCACTCCTCAGCTCACCCACTCTGTGCAGGCTTTTGCCCCCATCCCCTATTCCCAGAGTGGTCTCTCTAGATCTGATGTGCCTGCTGAAGCCCACTATTTCTTCCCACCGAGTCCCTCTGTCCTGGAGCTCAGGAGCTCACGATGCCTGGCTTCCTCCCACTTCACCTGTGGCTCCTTCTTGGCCTCCTTCACTGGTACCCGCACCCCTCCCCCCAGCTGGACCCTAAATGTTGATGTGACCTCAGTTTGTTTCTGGGCTTCTCCGTTCTCTCTCATTCTCCTCCACTTGCGCAGCTTTAAATACCATCCTTGAGACAATGACTCCCAAATCAACCCCAACCTCTTCGAAGCTCACATATCTCACATAACTAAGCCACTGTCCTGGCATCTCCACTTGGATGTCCAGTGGGCACCCTGGATTCACTGGGACCAAAATGGAATTCCTTGTTTGTCCCTTCGAAACCTGCTTCTCTCCTAGTCGCCCCCATCCTGGCTGTCGAGGGAGCCAACTAAGAGACGTACTTAGTTCACTTCTTTCCCTTGCCCATTACAACCAAACATCTGTTTTAATTCCAAAATACATTCCAAATGTGACCACTTCTCCCAACATTCTGCCCCCACCTGAGTTTCTCCGCACGGCAGTCATAGGTAACTTTTTGAAAAATGAATTTGGACATGACACTGCCCTGCTTAAAATGAACAGCTTCCTATTAAACTTGGAATCAAACATAACTGCTCCCAGGGGCCTGTAAGGTCCTATACCACGTAGCTGTGATTGACCTATGACATCTCCTTCCTCCCCTTGTTTGCTAAACTCTGGTCACTCTGGCCTCCTTTCTGCTCCGCAAACATTCCTCATTCGTTCTCCTGTGGGTACGTTGAGGGATGATGCAGAATAGGCAGGGCATGGTAGCTGATGGTGGGTGTTCACAGAGAGGGCCTGAACGGCCTTTGCCAGAGTGGGGAGCTGAGCCCACCTCCACTCACCATGGCGAAGAGGTTGTCATAGCCTTTGACCTTGGTGGGCACCTTGGAGAACTTCTGGTCAAATGCATCGGAGATGTTGTGGGCTGGGTCGGTGGAGATGATCAGAACACTCTCCCGCCCCTTGGACAGCTGGACCGCTAGGCTGCAGCTGGGCAAGGGAAAGGTCAAAAGGCAGGGAGTGAGGGGTCAGGCTCTGCTACCTAGGTCTGCAAGGGGTTATATAGGGCCCAGGAGCAGGGGACCTGGATTAACAGGGGCCTTGAGACAGAATATGGGTAACTGTGGAATCAAGACTTAATCCCTATATAGGGACCTTCTCAGACTTCACCTACTGACCCCTCTGGGTGACTACAGTGGTAAGGTTCAGCTGTCCGGGCCGGTCTGGCCTGATGCCTGCTGCTTCTTTGTTGGCACAGAGTGGCACGGTCCAGCTGTCCAGCCAGCCTAGCTTGACCCTGTGCCCCCTCCCTAAACGCTAAGCTAAGGGGTCCCTTGCATCGCCCGCTAAATTCAGGATGGTTCAGTCCACTTGTTCAGGGTAATTTGCCCCAGGGACCCCTCCCCCTCCTCCCAGCCGACTGGTATGGTCTAATCACGTGCCTCCCCTCCCGCCTACCACCTCTACCCCCACGTGGCCAGAGAATGGCAAGGTTCACCAGACTAGGATAGCTTGCCCCTCCCCCTACTCCGAGCTCACTCTGGTACCGTCCAGCAGATTGGGACACCTAAGTGCTCTCCTGCGTCCCGTGCGCTGGGTTCAATGTGGTCCTACCCTTGAACCCCAACGGGGGCGGTCCAAAACAGAGGGTTCCAGGCCTGCATTCAGGCAATATCTTCCATTTGCCCCAGGTAACTTCTGGGAGTACGATCCGGAAGACCCCGGCCCAGCCCCCTTTCTCGGCTTGGGGTGGAAGAGCCAGTCCCGAACCTCCCCTTCGCCCAGTGGTACATCCCACCCGTCTTCCCGGCCCCCGCCGCAGCTTCCTTACCTGCAGGTGGTCTTGCCAACGCCACCCTTGCCCCCGACGAAGATCCACTTAAGGCTGCGCTGCTCGATGATGTTGCTAAGCGTGGGCTCCAGCGGCTCCACATCAGGCGCATCCTCAAACTCCTCTGCCTCAACCCCCCACCCGGCCACCCCTGCCGCCATCTTGGAACCGGCTCACGTGATCAAGCGGAGCGCACCACGAAAAGAACCTACAGGGGAAATTGCCTAGCACATACCCATCAAGTCTAGGAGCCTGAATTAATTTCCTCATGGCCCGATTTTTAGGAGATAATAGAAACTATATTTCCAATGTCTTTCGCTTCCAGGGTTCACTTAGTCGCCCTCTTGTCCAAGTTTTTTCAAAGACTCCCCCTGCCGATTAACATATTGGTACTTTTCAGTCTACTCCCCTTCTCTGATTGGTTCCCAAGTCTCTCAGCTCTCCTTTCATTGGCTACATTTTTTCTCACTTTCACCAATCATTCTCACCTCCCCGTAGCCGCCAACCTCTCCTTAGCAACCAGCCAAACACCAAGTCCATGCCCTTTCCATGAAGTTAGATCCGAGGTCCGCCCTGGCCTGACTCCATAGGTTCAACTTCTTGTCGATCATTTGTCCTTATTCTCCAAAATGGGTCCCAACATCGCCTCAGGTCCGTCTCCTCTGCTATCCAATTGGCTGTGAGCCACCTGGCTCTTGACGCAAACCAATCAGAGACGAACCGATTAGTTGGCTGAAGACAGGTCCCTGGACTGCAAGTGGATTAGAGGGAGAACAAGTCCCGTAGTGGGCAAGGTCCGCCGATCTTCGTCCAGTGCGCCCTGAGCCCCATGCTGGGCAGGCCAGGGCAGGGACCACACCTACAACTGTGCTCCTCGTCATAGAAGGGGCTCTATTCCCAGAAACCTTCTTGCACTTTGCTCCCTGTTCGAGGGGAGACTCTAGCGAATTCCCTGTTTGAACCTCTGTCCTGGGCAGGAATACAAGATGAGTGCCAGGCCTTTGGCGAACACTCTTAACCTTAGATAGACTATAGCCTAAAAATACCCGCGACTTCATTTGAGTACTCCAGCCCATAACACCCTTATTCTCAGTGGGGACCCCAACTCCACGGAGCCAGCTGTATTCCCATTCCCAAATGAGAGCTCCATCCCAGAGACAGGTACCCAACCAAACCAGAGATATCCCCATTTCTAGTCGGGAGGGTGTGTGTGTGCGTGTGTGTTTAGGCTAGATATCTGCCCTCTAGACCGAGTTCGGGACCTCGGTTTCTTTTTTTTTTTTTTTTTGGGACCTCGGTTTCGAGGTGTCAGTTGAACACACAGTCTTAGACGGGGTCCTTTCCCTCAGAGATTATCCCTGGTGCCAGAAGGGGATCCTAGCCCCGGAAAGGTAATATGCCCCCAGTTTCAAGTGGGAACCTCACTCCGGAGACCAGCTACAGCCCCAGTCCCAGACAATGGTTCCAGTCCCAGGGAAACCGCCCAAATCTAGACGGATTATAAAAATCCGCGTGGCTGGCTGGGCGGGCCCGTGGCGTCAGGTTTTACCCCTTATTCGCCCCGCCCCTTATACCCCGCCCCTACTGCGGACGCTTGAGGGCCAGACCGCTCTTCCCGGCATGCATTGCCCGGGACGGGGCAAGTCGGGCGCCAAGCGCCGGGCCGGAGCCGCCTTCCCGGAGTCCTTTGCGCGGCACCTGGCGACAAAATGGCTGCCCGAGGGAGACGGGCGGAGCCTCCGGGCCGGGAGGCGCCGGGCCCCGCGGGCGGCGGCGGTGTCGGGAGCCGATGGGCTGAGTCGGGGCCCGGGACGTCGCCCGAGAGCGGGGACGAGGAAGCGTCGGGCGCGGGTTCTAGCCCGGTGTCGGGCGGTGTGAACTTGTTCGCCAACGACGGCAGCTTCCTGGAGCTGTTCAAGCGGAAGATGGAGGAGGAGCAGCGGCAGCGGCAGGAGGAGCCGCCCCCGGGCCCGCCGCGACCCGACCAGCCTGCCGCCGCCGCCGCCGCCGCGGGCCCTGGGGATCTGAAGAGGAAGGGCGGCCCGGGCCCCACGCTCAGCTTCGTAAGGAGCCGCGGGGGTGGGGGCGGGCGCCGGGGCCTGCCTTGGCAGAGGGAATCGGGGCCCGAGAAAGGGAATCGGGATCCAGGTCCACCCTCCGGCCCCGATGAGGGGGCCGTCCGGTCGCCCGCTGAGGATCCGGAACCTGGATTCTCGACGAGAGGTTTGGGGGCGGGGGTGGGGACCCCCGGAGACCGCCCGCGGGGACCGGGAGCCAGGCAGTTGCATTCGAAACAGCGCTCCGGGGATGGGGAAATCAGGATACCGGGATTCCTATTTGAGTGGTACTTAAACTTGGATACTGGGACCATCTCCCACTATGGGGAAGAGGGGCAAATTCAAATCTGGAATCTGAGCTGTGTGGATTAGAGACTCAGTGCTTAACTGTGTGACCTTAGGAAATTTGTTCTGTTTTCCCTGAGTCTCGTTTGTCCGGTGTCCATTTATTGAGCACCATACCTTATGCTGAGCATTGTGCTGGGTGCTGGATGTGCCGTGTTGAACATGACAAGATCGTTTTCCTGGAGTGTCTGGGCTGGCCTACCCTCAATTTTCCCATTTGCAAAAATGGTTACCATCGCATCTTGTGATGTGATGAGGGTTCTGTGAGGCCATCCCGGAGGTTAGTACAGGGTTTGTCTTAAACGAAGGGCTAAACCACCAGTGGTTTTTAGTTGGGAATGAACAATCTCCCCCCCCCCCCCCCCACAAGCCCCCTCAAATTTGGCAGTCTGGAGAAATTTTTGGTTGTCAGAATTGGGGGAGGGGTGCTGTTGACATCTCTGAGTAAAGACTAGAGATGCTGCTCAACGTCCTACAATGCACAGGATAGTTCCCCCCACCCCGCAAAAATGATCCAGCTCAAAATGTCACTAGTGTGAGGTCAAGAAACTCTAGGCTAAATAAATGGCAACTATATTGATGGTCAAGTCTGAGCTTGCTTTGTTTCTGGTATTGAGATCAAGTCCCTGGAGGCCCCTGGCTGGCTCAGTCGGTAGAACACGCAACTCTTGATCTCAGGGTCTAGAGTTCAAGACCCACGTTGGGTGTACAGCCTATTTAAAAAAAAAAAAAAAAAAAAGACATACTTAAAGGTTTCTTTAATAACCAAGAAAGAAAGAAAGAGGAAAAAAAAGAAAAAGAAGTAGCTAATTCACAGCCCAGGTATTAATTTGTTCAGAGATCAAGTCCCTGTGGTGTGGAGGAAAGTGTTGACTTGAGAGTAACAGACTGGAGGTCAAGTCTTAACTCCAGCAGTGTGATTTCGGGCAAGTGATTTAACCTCTCCAAGCCTCATTTTCTTCATTTGTTAAAAGTGAGTGGGGGTAGTCCCAGCAGCACGGGTTACTTAATGCTGGCTGAGGGGTAGAACGGGAGGATGTCTGTAAAGCCTGTTGCTGCCCGTGGACACAGAAAGTGCTCAGTGGGAGAAGGTGGAGGACCAGGATGAGGTCTAGAGTGAGACTTCTTTTGGAGGAAGGGAGAGTGTCAGGATTCTAGGTTCCTGGCTTGGTGTAAGAACCAGAGGTGGAGGCCGAGTGACCCTTTGTGAGCGGGAGTAGCAGTAGTTGTCACTGCCTTTTTCATTTCTTCATCGAGGGGCACCTTAAAGAGGCCAGGTTAGGTGCAGGGGACACAGTGTCCTTTGTTGGGTAAGGATGCTGCTCTGTGACGTGGACCCATCTGACCCTGAATCCAGTTCCATTGCTTGCTGCCAACCAAGGGTAGGCCCTCTTCTTTCTCAAAGGTGTACCCTCATCTATAAAATGGGGATGGTTGTAAGCTTCCTCTTGGAGCAGCCGTGAAAGTGAAGGATGATACATCCAAAGTACTTGGCACAGAGCTTAGCATACAGTGAGTGCTCAGTAAAGGGAGCTGTTGCTGCCTGTGTGGTCCCTGCTAGGGGAGGGTGAGGACAGCCGGTCCCCACTGATGTGGGGGTTCTTCTTGCTTTTGGGGAGGGCAGCCCAGGGGCCCACGACTGCCAGGGCATCATGGGCCCAGGGCAGACGCTAAGAGTCGCGTGTGCTCCTCTCTGATTGCTGCGCAGGTCGGCCGGCTGGCGGAGCTGGGCGCGGCGTCGGGACGGGCCACCGGGCCGGGCTAGGAAGGTGTAGTGGGCCTCAGCGCCGCCAAGGCCGGGCCCGGCTCCTGTAACCGTTGCAGTCTTCTGTCCCTTCACCCAGGTGGGCAAGCGCAGAGGCGGAAACAAACTAGCCCTCAAGACGGGAATAGTAGCCAAGAAGCAGAAGACGGAGGATGAGGTGAGCAGGCTGGGTGAGGGGGCCCACCCGCGGTGCCTTTCCCTTCCAGCCTCAGTGCCTGGCTGCTGAGCCCTTTCCCTTCTGTCCAGCCCCTGGGGCCTTGGATGCGGGGGCTGGGTGGGGGAGGAGGGCTTTCAACAGTTTCCCCAGATAAATTGAGTCTGCACATCTTTACTTCAAACCCACGACCTTAAGGGTGACACGGGGTGGGTGTGTGTGTGTGTGTGGGGGGGTGTCAGCTGTCTCAGGACAGTCCTGACCCCAGTTCCTGGCCTCCTTGGTATCCCCTTGCAACCCCTGTGTGCCCCCCCCCCCCCACAGGTATTAACAAGTAAAGGTGACGCATGGGCCAAGTACATGGCAGAGGTGAAAAAGTACAAAGCCCATCAGTGTGGTGATGATGATAAAACTCGGCCCCTGGTGAAATGACCCCCTTCCCTGCCTGCCTACGGCCTGGGACTCTCTGCGATGTACATAACTATTTAATGCAGCGGCAGCGGCGGCAGCCTTTACCCCCCCCAAGGACTTCTACACAGAAGGAAATCGAGATGCTTCCCGCAGCCGCGGACGATTCTCCAGGACTCTTTTTTACCTTGAGCACTTGCCTCCTGAGACTTATAGAACAGTGGTTTACTGTCCCCTCTCCTCCCACCTCCTTGCTCTCTCTGGCTCCTTCTTTCTTCCTCCCCCCACCCCCACCCCCTCTTAGCCATCACTTCTGGGAAGTAAAGAACTTGACTTAGTGCCGGAGCGGTGTGCTTGGTTTGCCTTCTTTGTTCTCCACCCTGAGCACTCCCCTCCCCCCATTGCCTGGTCCTACACCTGGTCCTGGGTCTGGCATGGTGAGGGAGTTATTTGGGGGTGTGGGGAGGACAGGGGTGCATCCCCTCCTGTTGGCCTGGACTCTCCTCAGGACCCACTTCCCCCTGCCCCTGACAGAGCCCCAGTGTTGCTGCTCATGTTCAGTGTCCCATCACAGCCCCATTAGGCTGGGCCAGAGCTGTCAGTTTGTTCATTCAGCTGACACTTGATGAGAGCCTGCTGTGTGCCTCTGCTGTCCTGGGCCTCGGGGCCCTAACAGTGAGCAGAACAGACCATGGACACTCCCTGCCCTTCTGGAAAGAAACAGACAAAAAGGGGAAGCCGTTTTGGGAGGTGACTGGGAAAAAATACAGGGGGAAGGTGTCTATTTCCCTTGACATCTGGTCTGAGTCCTTAGGGAGGTGAGGAAGCAGGTGGAGGGAACAGCCAGTGTAAAAACAGGTGGGAGAACATGGGGCCTTTGTGGGGAGCTTCGAGGTGGCCCACATGACTGGACCTGAAGAATGAGGACGGTGTGTGGATTAAATACACAGCCGTGTATGCTAGGGTCAGGATTTGGGACCTCATTCTTGGTGAGAGGAAGACTTGGTCCTGGGGCGGGGGGGTGCAGTATGAGCTAAGGAGCAATAGGTTATGTGTTAACTATCTTAACAGGCCCCCTCTGGCTCCTGGGACAGAACCTGGAGATGAGGCTTGGGCCATGATTGGGGGAGGGGAGGTGGTGGAGTGTTGGCAGTCGAGGTGAGGAGGGCTGGGATCTGGATTCCTGTGGGGCTGCTTTGTCCTGCCGGCTACTTGCAGCCCCTCCAGTGAGGCTGGGTTGACCCCACCCTTATGTATATATGATCAGAAGGAGCACAAATAGCACAAACACCACCTTGCAGAACATGATTATTGACATGTTGGGACAGGGTGTCCTAAAGGAAGCCTGACTTCCCTAGTGCCCCTTTAGTGCTCCTTGTACTTCGGGGCCTTCTGGAAACTGCCTGGCTGCCTGTTCCCCACTGAGCCCACAAATGTCTTAAGAGGCCCTTGCCTCCCAAACCTCCCTTCTCAAACCTGCTAGACCTGGAGCAGCATCTGGGTCCCCCAGGCATGGGCCCACCTCCCAGGCCTTCCCATGCAGGCATGCCAAGCAGCTCGGCACCTGTGCCTGTCCCAGATTCAGGCTCCCATCCCCCTCCATTGGGAGGATCATGGTGGTCACCTGGTGCCTGGGACCTGTGTAGGAAGAGGGAGGAGGGCTGAGGTAATATAGTATCCAACTGGCCTCAGACTGCCAGATCCAGCCTGTGGGGAATTGGGTGGGCATTCCAAATACTGAGCACCAAAACAGGCAAAACTTGTTCTGGTGGGACTAACATTCTAGTTGAGGAAACAAACAGGAAACGAAATAGAACACAGAACACATCAGACGGTTATACATTCTATGGGGGGAAAAGTATGAAAGGGGAACCAAGATCAGTGGGAGAGATGGCAATTTTAAGTTTGTCAGGGATGGCCTCCCTGAGAAGGTAACGTTTGTCCAAAGTTCTGAAAGCAGTAAAGATGATCCTTGGAGGTGTTTAAGGCCAAAGAAACGGGAAGTACAAAGACCCTGAGCTGAAAGCTGGCTTGGCTTTTCAAAAGAGAAAAGCACAAGCAGGCTTTGGAACCCAACTGCCCCTCTCATTTCTGGCTAACACACTGAGGCTTGTCTGATTTATTTTCCACATTGGCTCAAAGGTCTCTCCCTCCTACTTTGGGGATGGTGAGCTGGCCCAGGTGTAACTTTAGCCTTGGGGATGTAGTGTTGGGGGAGGGGACATAAGCAGCCAATGATGCCACCCTTACCTCCTTCCTCAAAGGCACCAGGAGCCGCTGGATCTTTAAAAAGAAACACAAGTGGGAGAAGTAGGTCGCCCCTGCAGCAGCTCAGCCTCTTTTCTGGAGTGTCAGGAGGCAGGAGGAGTTGATGGAGTCCCAGCATCCCCCTTCACTGCATTCGCCAGTCTTGACCTGGGGAAAGTCTGAAAGGGGAGGAGAATCAAATTCAGGGTTTGGTGAGTCACACAGCCATGGCTTCAAACCATTCTGGTGCCTGTTAGTTGTGTGATCTTGGGTAAATCACTTAGCTTTTCTGTGTTTCAAGTTGTTCATGTCTAAAACAGGTAAGGGCGGCTGGGTGGCTCATTCGGTTGTGTCTGTCTTCAGCTCAGGTCATGATCCCAGGGTCCTGGGATGGAGCCCCGCATTGGGCTCTCTGCTCAGTAGGGAGTCTGCTTCTGCTTCTCCCTCTCCCTCTTCCTCTGTGTGCGCGTGCGTGCTCTCTCTCTCCCTCCTTCTCAAATAAATAATAGGGGTAGAATATGGAAGCATCTCCACAGTCAAGTTCTAAAGTAAGGGCAATATTTAAGTCAGTGTTAACCCTGACATTATTTAAAACAGCTGTCATTGTTTCTCTGGGTGAAGCAATTGGCTTGGGTTGGGGGACGTGTTTGAAAAATGGTGACCTTTAAACACAGGTGCCCTGTGAAGAGATGCTCAGATAGGGAGACTGTTGTAAACGGAGAGGACTTTGTCTCTCATCTCAGATTCACGGTTGGGCACCAGCTCCTTGAATTTCTTTTTTGCACTGAGTGCTTCTAGTTGGGAGTAAGTTTGCTGTGTACAGGGCTGTTGTGAGAACTACATTTGGAAACTGCCTGACAGGGAGTAAAGTAGGTGCTTAAGAAATAGGGATATGAAGTGCCTGGCTGTCTCAGTCGGTTGATCTTAGGACCCTGAGTTCAAGCCTCACACTGGGCATGGAGCCTACTTTAAAAAAAAAGAAAAAGTGAAAGAAATGGAAAAGCCTAGATTCAGAACTCAAATCCACTAGCTGGGGGTAGGAAGAAAGACTTCCGTGATCACACGAGGGCCAATACCGTGGACCACAAAAACAGCAGGGATCACTTTATTCTGCCTGACTCTCCTCTCCCCTGAGTCTTGCTAAGGATCACTGGAAACTTGACATATTAATAGGAGAGGGTGAGCATTAAATTCTCTCGCGCATCTCCAGCTCTCTTCCCATTTGATCCTTATCTGGGGCAACTCCCAACCCTGAGCAGAAAACTCCTACTGTTAGCACACCTCCCGAAACTTCCAGTCCCAGTCCCTCAATATCACTCTTCCTTCCGCTCAGCGCCCACCTCCGGGGGGGGGGGTTGTCTCCTGACCACCGGGTTTTGAGTCACAGTCAGAATCCTTAAGCGCGGCTACGCGGGCGCGCGGTGAGACGGGATTTGTAGTTCTCGCGCCTCAGGGTATGCGAGGGAAGGCCATTGCGCATGCGCAGGCGGCAGCTTTCTGCACGTGTCTCTCCAGCCGGGTTTCGGTCCCGCAAAGGAAGAAAACCGGAATGCTCCTTTAGGGAGTCTCGGAGTGGCGTTAAGCAGTAGCCGACCCTTTTCAAGTCTGGAAGGCCCCAGTGCTGGCTGTCAGGAGAGGTCTTAGGTACCTGTTTTTCATGAATGAACAGAGGGGGACTGACTTTGCTAACGGGAAGTCGGCTGAGAAACCTGTCCCCTTCCTCCAGGCTGGAGCAAAAATTGACCTACCACTCCTGGAGCCAAAAAGTCCCTCAAGACAGGGCTGGGTTGTCCTTGGGGATTAGAGGCCTAGTTGATTAAATTCAGTAAATATTGGCTTAGGGCGTGGCTGAATACAGTGGCAGGACGGCCTTGAGCCTCTCCCGGTAAAAAACAAGTTTTTTAAAGAACGATTTGCCGCAGGCCTGGTAATGCTTAACTTGATGATCTCTAACCCAGCAAACTATTCTTATACCCATTTGACTAGTGGGGAAACTTAAGACTCTCAAGTGGCAGGAGGTTGCCCATCTGTTTATCAGCCTGGCCAGGAGGGGGGAAACCGAGGCCCCAGGGTCTCCAGCTTCTCCCTCGTCTGCTGCTCCACTCTTAAAAGAGGTGCCCTACTTTATCCTCAGATGGCGCAAGGATTATGAAGATGTCTTTCATCATGACCCGGCCCTTGCCTAAATTTCCTGGGTTGTTTCACCTCATTCAGCTCCAGGTGGGGAAAGAGATTAGGCCTTTCGCTTCAGCGTTTATTCATTTCGTTTAGAATTTTATATCCTTGTGGGTTTTTCTCATATCCTTGTAAAAAGTATCAAACAGTACTGGAAAATAACACAAAATGTGGCAGAGGCTTCTGCAGGAACGCAGCCTATCTTAGGCACCCCCTTTGTCTGGCTTAGTCCTTCCTTTGTCTCTGGGGTCTAAAATTCACGCTAGGCTCAGTTCCCTCCGATCTTTCCTTGAGGACACCTATTGTGCTCTTCTCAGGCACCTTCTGGATGCGTGTGGCGGGGGGAGGCCCAGTTTTATTCGTAGAGAAGGGGGTGAAAGGCACAACTGGCTGTGGCCGAGAGGTTCACGGGTCCACCACATACCAAAAGTCCCCACGCGCCACCAAACTCAGCTCCCAGCAAAGAGCTGCTGTCAGGCCTGCGTGACAGACGCTGAGGAAACGAGACGCTGGGAAGACCGAACGGCCAGAGAGGCCAGGCGAGCCGCCTACACTTCGGTCACGTGACCCGGCCTCGGCGGGGCCTCGGTCTCCCCGGTGCCGTTCCACGTGTTACAGCTGTGCCTTCCGATTGGCTCGGCTGGGCCAATTTGAACGGCGTACGGAAGCCGCCGCGGTTCATTCACGGCCGCGTTTTTTTTTTTTTTTTTTCATTCCCTCTCTTTGGCTCCCTCCTTCCGCGCGAGTCTCAGGAGAAGCCGCAGCGCAAGGCGCCGCTGCTGCCACCCGGGGCCGGGTAAGTGGGCCTTACCCGAAGCCCGACCGGCTGGGCCCGGGCTTGCGTTGACCCCCGCGGGGCTCCGGGTCTGCGCCGCGCGCGGCCCGGCCGTCGGGGCCGCGCCTGACCGGGAAAGGCCGAGAACCCGGTTTGGGCCCCATTCGCGAGGCAGCGAGAGCGGGCCGGGGCGGGGGAGGGGGAAACCGAGCCGGGGTTAGGGGGTGGGGCCTCGGAGCCGGGCGAGACCCCGGTGCCTCGAGAATCGGGCCAGTGGGGCGGCTGGGGTCGGGCTGGAGGGGATCTGGGGGAAGCGCCTGGGGACTGCTTAGGGCCTGATTGGGGAATGTCATGAGGATCGGGTGTGTGTGGGGGGGATATTTAGGCGGGGCTTTGGTTGGATCTGGTTGGGGAAGGCCTCATTGAAAAGTTGGGGGTCTTCTTGGACCCTGACAGGGAGGGTCGTCAGACTTCGTTCTAGAGGGCTTTGCTGGGTCTGACTTCGAGGCGTCGCTAGGATCCGTTGGGGGGAATGCTCCGGGAGGTGTTCAGCCAGGCCTAACTGGGGGAAGCTGCAGAGATCGGACGAAGTGGGTTTCCACCTCGAGGTGGTGGGGGGCTTGGCCGAACTTGATTACGGGAAACAACAGAGATCCGCCAGCAGGAGTTAATGCTGACTGGGGCAGGAGGTGGGGGTGTGGGGGGGAAGACTTGGCCAGACCTGATTGGGGAAAGCGACAGGGACCTGTCCAGGGGTCATCTTTCACGGGGTGGGCGGGATTGGCTGGCTCTCATTCGGAGAGGCAACTCGGACCTGTCCGGGGATTGCTTCGGACCGGATTAAGGGGAATCTCTGGATGGAGACAGGCTAGGCCAAAAAGAGGAGCGTCTGGCGTCCGGTTCAGTTTGGAGGGACGGATTAGGGGAGGTGGCAGGGATCGGGACGATTGGAGCACCTTGGGACCGTGCATCTGGGAGGCTCAGTGACCAGACCGAGGCGGAGGAGGCGGCTGGGATCTGGCGGAGCTTGAGGGCTGGGTTTCGGAAAAAGAGGGTTCTTTGGGGGCCGTGTTTGGACCGGGGAGACCACGGGGACCGGGGCGCTATCGCGGTCTGGAGCAGGGCCCCTGGATGGACAGGTGGCTGGGGCCTTGCCTGGCGGCTGTGAGGCTGGCGGAAGCCGTAACGCCCGCAGCCGGGGGAGGCGGCATGGGCCGCCCTGGAACGAAAGCTTCGTGCTGGGACCGTTGAGGGCCGTGGCCCGCTTCCATATCCCCTCACCTGCGCTCCCGAGCCCGAGACTGCGCGGACGTGGATGGCGCAGCTGGCGGGGACCCCGCACTTGGGCTGGTGTGGATCGGCGGCCTCCGCCTGTCCGCCGAGGGCGCTCCCGTCGCGCTGCCGCTACAGCCACTTCCACGGGGGCTCAGCCCGGGCCTCACACGGGGCCCCCGGGACCCAGCTCTGACCCCAGCCCCTACCTCCGCAGCTCACCTTGCGCCATGGACTGGCAGCCAGATGAGCAGGGCCTGCAGCAGGTCCTGCAGCTGCTCAAAGACTCGCAGTCGCCCAACACAGCCACGCAGCGCATCGTGCAGGACGTATCCTTCCTTCCTTCCTTCCTTCCTTCCAGGCCTAGGGGGAACAGGGCAGACATCTGCAGCCCCTGAAGGCCAGAGGAAGGGGCTGACTCCCTAATTCCCAGACTCTCTTATGGCAGGAGCTAGCTTTGGCAGAGAATTGGGGATTAGAATTCTTGGGTCCCATTTCCAGAGGAAATGTGGCCCTGTGGGGGAGGGAAGGAACACGTTTGGCTGGCACTTAGTTTTTGTTTAGGTTTATGGTTAACATTTTTTTTTCCTGGTTGATGCTTAAAATAAGTTAAAGTTTAAGGTATTTAAACTATCAGCAAGTTTTACTTGAAAATATGGATTCCCTTCTTTTTTAAAAAAGCAGGCAACATGGGACTGTTCATGAGCAGGACCGAGGAGCAGCTGCCTTGGTCCGACAGCGCGGCCCTGCCAACCCTCTCCTGCTCCGGCCAGGTCTCCGAGAGTGGATGGGAAGCTCAGGTGTGCTCTTCCACCCGCTGGATGACTTTGGTGTGCCTGTAGCGCTGTGTTGTTCTGGCACGGGGGTTGACAGGGGGTCTCAGGAGCTGTCCGCCTGGTCCCAGTGGTCAGAAGGGCTTTTAGCTACATGACAGTAAGGGGACCCACCTGGGGAAGGCCCTTGTCTCCCAAGTCCCTTAACAACCTGGCAGAAACTCAAACAACTGAACCAGTTTCCCGACTTCAACAACTACCTGATCTTTGTCCTGACCAGACTCAAGTCGGAAGGTATGCTCCCAGTGCCCCTCCACTCAGGCGGGACCCCGCTTTCTCCTCTGTGCTCCCCTGACCCTCCGCCCTCCACCCCCAGATGAGCCAACTCGTTCCCTCAGTGGTCTCATCCTCAAGAACAACGTGAAGGCACATTACCAGAGCTTTCCGCCACCTGTGGCCGACTTCATCAAACAGGAGTGTCTCAACAACATTGGTGATGCCTCCTCACTCATCCGAGCTACCATAGGTGAGAGCGAGTGGCGCCCCAAGTCCTTACTCTCAGCGAAGGAGCTTTTCAGCGTGTTAAGGGTATCGATTCACTGACTACTCCAGTATCGTGGATGGTAGTACTGTTAGTATTGCCATTTTACAGATGAGGACACTGAGGCACAGAGATGTTAAGGGACTTACCTGGTAAGTAGCAGAGCTCAAAAGCGACCAGTGCAGGTCTAGTGCTTTGAACCACGCCCTCCTGAAGCAGCCATTCCCACTTTGGAGGCAGTCATTCCATGTCCAGAATTCTGTTTAGGTCCTGAGGGTGTAGCACATTAGAAGATGAGGGCCCCCCCAATCTTGTGGAGTTTGGTGTCTTCAGCTAATTCTCACCAATAATGATGAGGTGCAATGGGAGTTTGGTTTGCGTTTGGAGCCTTCCTGACTCCCGGAGGGCTGCCTGAGCGAGTTAACAGAAGGATAACTGAGAATTCTCCGGCAATTTCACCTCATGCGTCTTCGCTACTGAGAAACACCAACCCAGTTCTTTGTCATTGACTTGCTTTTTTTCCCCACCTTTACTGAGATGTAGTTGATATAAAACCGACTTATGTTTTTATTCTTTAACGTCAACTTTTAAAAGTTGCTTTTAGGAGAAAGTTGTATGTGACTTTTAAATGAAAAGATATTTGCATGGGGTAAAGGGAAGATAACCTTAAAAACGTGCACTGAAGACAGAAAAAGAGTATTAAATTTGAGCCAGATACGGGCTTGCTAGAAGTCCTGATCTTGGGGCCTGCTACCCTTAGCCCTGACAACACCCCCTGGGAGGCCAGCAGAAAGATCAGATTTACCAAGTTCACTAGATAGCCGGGTTCTGCTCTGAGTGTTTGAATTAAGGTATTGAAACTTCCAATAGTCCTAGGGGCCCGTGCTTTTATCCTCCATTGAGCCACAGAGAGGTCAGGCCATGTGGCCAAGGTCGCACAGACAGGGATGGGACTGGGACTGGGACTGGGACTGCACTCCCAGTCCTCACGGTCTCCCTACCGCAGGTAACGCCTTCCCCAGCAGAAGCAGGAGGCAGGGTCATCTGGAGAGATGGCAGGGCCAGCGTTACCCCTGCTGGGGAAACACTGCCACCTCCTGGCTTCCAGTACACTCTCTGCACCGCCCTCACCTGAATTCAGCTCAGCTGCCAGACCGCCTCTTGGCCCTCGCGCTGCACATGCCTATTGCAGGCCGCTCTTGGGCTTCTACTCAGCAGTACAAGTCTCCCCAGGGCTCTATGGGCTGTCACAACCTGCGCCTGTCATCTCTCAGCCCTCACCGCCTCCCACTTGCCACCCCCCCGCAGCCCGCTCTGCTCAGCCCCTCTGGCTCCTCACCCATCTTGGAGCACACTGGACCTGCCCTTGCCCCAGGCCTTCGCACCTGCCATTCCCTCTGCCTGGGATGCTCTTGCCCCCGGGAGTTGGATAGCTTGTCCCTCATCTCCTTCAGGTCTTTGCTCACATAGCAAGGTATCACCCGGGTGAGGCCTCCTCTGGCCACCCATCTTAAAATGGGGCGACTGGCTGACTTGGTCAGAAGAGCATGAGACTCTTGATCTCAGGGTCGTGAGTTCAAGCCCCACGTTGGGTGTAGAGATTGCTAAAAAAAAATTAATAAACTTAAATAAATAAAATTGCTGCCCTCAACCTCCGCCCTTGCCAGCCGTCTTTTCTGCTTTAACGCCCCCCCCCCTTAGCTTTCAGCATCTAGCCTCCCAGGTCTTTTGCTCATTTATTTTTACCTGGAAGCCTCTCTCACTAGACAAGCAGCCCCCAAGGGCAGGGATTTTGTGTTTAGTTCTGTGCTGCATCCCAGGGCCTGCAACGGAGCTGGCTTACAGTAAGCCTCAGAGGATCTCGAAAGGAGTGTGTAGGGCTTCTGGGGGACTGCGCCCGGACGGCCTGCGAGCCAGCGGAGCGCGTGCGCGGCAGGCCCGCACCTAGCACGCAGCCTGAGGCAGCGTCCTTTCCCGGCTGCCCCAGGCATTCTCATCACCACCATCGCTTCCAAGGGCGAGCTGCAGATGTGGCCCGAGCTGCTGCCCCAGCTGTGCAGCCTGCTCAACTCGGAGGATTACAACACCTGTGAGGTAGGTGACCAGCTGTGGCCCACCTGGGTGGGAGCTGGGGCGGGACTGGGGTTCACGGCTGCCTGCCCACTCCTCTCCACTCAGGGAGCCTTCGGAGCCCTGCAGAAGATCTGCGAAGACTCGTCTGAGCTCCTGGACAGTGATGCCCTCAACAGGCCGCTCAACATCATGATCCCCAAGTTCTTACAGTTCTTTAAGCACTGCAGCCCAAAGATCCGGTGGGTGTGGCTCCCTGGGGAGGGGGGCCTGGAGGGGGCGGGGCCAGGGTTGACCCAGGTGCCCACTCGCCGCCAGGTCCCACGCCATCGCCTGCGTGAACCAGTTCATCATGGACCGGGCCCAGGCGCTGATGGACAACATTGACACCTTCATCGAGGTGGGCTGCCGGGCCGGGGTTGAGCAGGGCAAGGGCCGAGGGCCGTGCTGCAGCTGATCCCACCTTCCCTGCAGCACCTGTTCGCCCTGGCCGTGGACGATGACCCTGAGGTGCGGAAGAACGTGTGCCGTGCCCTGGTGATGCTGCTGGAAGTGCGGATCGACAGGCTCATCCCCCACATGCACAGCATTATCCAGGTGTGCACCACCAAGGCAGGCCCAGGTGTTCTGTGGGGCGGGCGACAGGTGGGGAGGGCACCCCTAGCCGGGCCGGGCCTTAGCCTTTCTCCCACCCTGCCCTAGTACATGCTGCAGAGGACCCAGGACCACGATGAGAACGTGGCCCTGGAGGCCTGTGAGTTCTGGCTGACGCTGGCCGAGCAGCCCATCTGCAAGGAAGTCCTGGCCTCCCACCTGGTCCAGTGAGTGCCACCCCTGCCCTCTGCCCCACCTCTGCCTCCATCCCTCTCTGTGCTCTGCCTTCCCTCTGATTATCTCCTGTGTTACCCTCAGTCTGTGTTCTCTATCTCCGTTTACTTTCTATCCCTGTGTATGTTGATTTGGTAAGTGATAAGATAGTTTTTAATGACTTAAAAATTAGGTAAGTTATAGATGAAAAAAATGAAAAGTTGACAAAGGCTTTGGGCACAACTGGATCCAGGTGCTCAAAAGGATGTAAAAGACGTCTGTGTGATATCAGATCTACGCCCTCAGTGTTGCCTTTGCCGTCAGGCACGACCTTCCCCCTTGGTAGTGTTGGGGCCTTCTGCTACCTTCAAGCTTAGGAACCTCAGAGGAAAGAAATTCTCTCTCAACCGGTATCTCCAGCACAAGTCCTAGGGCTGACCCTCCTTGACCCACTTGGATCACTTGCCCATCCCTGAGTCGTGAATCAGTTTCCACCTCCCAAGTGCATGGGCTCCAGCTGGGGAGATGAGCTGCCCTGCCTATTTGCTCGTCTGACCTGGCCCATCCCAGGGAAGGGCCGTAAGTCCTCCTTGCCTTACAGTATGCTAGGGATCAGACACTGTTCTAAGCTTCTTGGTGTATTCAGAGTTCTGGAATTCTCTGAGTGGCCAGGTCTGGGTCAAGAACCCTCTTGTGGAGCCAGGAGTGGTGTCTGCTTTGTCCCGAGTCCCAGTGGCTAAAACTAGGTCAGGATAATACCCCTAAGTTCCCTACATTGCTCCTTGGCTCCTTGATGCTTCCCGCTCGGGGGCCCCTGCATCCCGATGAGCAGCCTCTCTCCCAACAGGTTGATCCCCATCCTGGTAAATGGAATGAAGTACTCAGAAATCGACATCATTCTGCTCAAGGTCAGTCAGGGCCCACCGCCGGGCATAAACGGGCAGGTGAGGGCTGGGGCATTGAGGCTGGGTTTCCCAGTGGTGCTTAGTGATCTGCCCGGCCCCATAGGGGGACGTGGAGGAGGACGAGGCAGTCCCCGACAGTGAGCAGGACATCAAGCCACGTTTCCATAAGTCCCGCACAGTGACGCTGCCCCATGAGGCTGAGCGGCCTGATGGCTCAGAGGACGCAGAGGATGATGATGATGACGATGCTTTGTCCGACTGGAATCTGAGTGCGTGGCCCGGCCTGTGGGGGCTGGGTGGTGGTGGGGGAAGGCAGCAAGCCCAGGGGCTGCCTCTCGGGAGGTGATGAGAGACCTACTCAGAGCAGATCGTGAAGATTCTAATCATGATCTCTGATCCTGGGGAGGTGCAGTCTAGGAGGCTGGCAGCCTGTCCAAAGGGCCTCCCTGAGCCTGCCCCCACATTTCCCCTCCCCATCCCAGGGAAGTGCTCGGCAGCTGCGCTGGACGTCCTGGCCAACGTCTTCCGGGAGGAACTGCTGCCCCACCTACTCCCCCTGCTCAAGGGCCTCCTCTTCCACCCTGAGTGGGTGGTCAAAGAGTCAGGCATCCTGGTGCTGGGCGCCATCGCTGAGGGTGAGTGCCCCACTGGCGTGGTCGGGCCCGACCTCGGAGCCCCGTGCTGGCAGGAGACGGCGGAGCTGCTCCGGGCCGGGCTGTGTCGTGTAGCCCGGCGGACCCCAGCCGCAGGTTCTCTCTCAGAGGCCTGCTCAGCCCCCACCAAACAGCTCGCGGATTTGAATCTCTTCCTCGGCCTCTGGGCCTGAATGGAACCCCCAGGCCCCACGATGCAGGCCCTCCCTTTAATTCTCACAGACAGCAGTTCTGTGGGTTGTCGGCACAGTTACGGCTTCGGCGATAACCACGGGCAGCCCACCTGATGAGGTGGGGGTGCATAGATGGGGAGACTGGGGGGCCGAGAGATTTATACCACTTCCCCGGCCACCCATGGTGCAGCTGGGTGAACGGGAATATGAACGTGTTGCCCGCGTCACTCGTGACCACCTCAGCATCCAGGCCTGTCATAGAAGGTTCAGACCCGGCAGCAGGAGCCTCCACCCTGGAGAGCTTTTAAAATTTATTCAAGGAAAGGTTTCCTTATATAATAAGCACAGTGTGTGTTACGGTAACATGTGTGCGTATGTTAACGGGCTTCACGAGGTGGGAAAAGATTTTTTTTTTAAAGATTTTATTTATTTATTTGACAGAGAGAGACACAGCCAGAGAGGGAACACAAGCAGGGGGAGTGGGAGAGGGAGAAGCAGGCTTCCCGCAGAGCAGGGAGTCCGATGTGGGGCTCGATCCCAGGACCCTGAGACCACAACCTGAGCTGAAGGCAGACACTAAACCAACTGAGCCACCCAGGCGCCCCTGTTCACAGTTTTTTTTTTTTTTTTTAAAGATTTTATTTATTTATTTGACAGAGAGAGAGACAGTGAGAGAGAAAACACAAGCAGGGGGAGTGGGAGAGGGAGAAGCAGGCTTCCCACGGAGCAGGGAACCTGATGCGGGGCTCGATCCTAGGACTCTGGGATCATGACCTGAGCCGAAGGCAGACGCTTAACGACTGAGCCACCCAGGCGCCCCTGTTCACAGTTTTTTTTAAAAAAAGATGAAAAATAGAAAACTCTCAAACATCCAAGAAATGTTTCAAAAGAAAAGTATTTGGGGTGCCTGGCTGGCTCAGTCAGTGGAGCGTGCAACTCTTGGTCTTGGGGTTGTGAGTTCGAGCCCCACATTGGGTGTAGAGCTTAAGTTTGTTTGTTTGTTTATTTATTTATTTATTTATAAAGATTTTATTTATTTGAGAGAGACAGAATGAGAAACAGAGAGCATGAGAGGGAGGAGGGTCAGAGGGAGAAGCAGACTCCCCGCTGAGCAGGGAGCCCGATGCGGGACTCGATCACAGGATCCTGGGATCGCAGCCTGAGCCGAAGGCAGCCGCCTAACTGACTGAGCCATCCAGGCGTCCCTAGAGCTTAAGTTTAAAAAAAAAAAAAAAGGAAAGAGGGGTGCCTGCGTGGCTCAGTTGGTTGAGTGTCCAACTCTTGATCTCAGCTCAGGCCTTAATCTCAGGGTCCTGAGTTCAAGCCCCGTGCTGGGCTCCACGCTGGGCATGCAGCCTACTTAAAAAAATAAATACAATAAAGAAATAAAAAATAAATAAAATTTTAAAAATTGAAAGAAAAGTACTTTCTGTCCATTTTGGTCACTGTGCTGCCTCTGAATTCATGAGTGACCGTGGCAGGTGGCGCCGATGGAGGGGAAAGGCTGGTTCTGATGCTGCCTCCCATCCTGGCCCTGCCTTCCGCCGTTTCTTTTTTTTTTTTTTTTTTTTAAAGATTTTATTTATTTATCTGAGAGAGAGAGAGCACATGAGAGGGGGGAGGGTCAGAGGGAGAAGCAGACTCCCTGCTGAGCAGGGAGCCTGATGCGGGACTCGATCCTGGGACTCCAGGATCATGACCTGAGCCAAAGGCAGTCGCTTAACCAACTGACCCATCCAGGTACCCCCTTCCGCCGTTTCTGTGACTGAGCCATTGTTTCTGTGGTTTTCCCTCCCAGCCTTAGTATCCCCGTCCCGTCCCCCGGCCCTTAGATGCCGCTGAGCTCTCCCAGGAGGGTGGCTGTGGCCGGGCTCAGGCTTGCCCTGTGCTGGTCCTTGCAGGCTGCATGCAGGGCATGGTGCCCTACCTGCCGGAGCTGATCCCGCACCTCATCCAGTGCCTGTCGGACAAGAAGGCTCTGGTCCGCTCCATCGCCTGCTGGACGCTGAGCCGCTACGCCCACTGGGTGGTCAGCCAGCCGCCCGACATGCACCTCAAGCCTCTGATGACAGAGCTGCTCAAGCGCATCCTGGATGGCAACAAGAGGGTGCAGGAGGCGGCCTGCAGGTGACCTTCGACACCTGGCCCCACAGCCCCCACCCCTGCCCCACCGGCTGCCTTCTGGGAAGTGATGACACTCATGTCCCTTGACATCACGCTGATTTCTCACGTATTCGTACTGGCTGATCCCAGGGGCGTGCCTTCCCCCCCCCAGGCCCAGCCCCCCCGTGGCCACCCACTGACCCCCTTCCCCACTGCAGCGCCTTCGCCACCCTGGAGGAGGAGGCCTGTACAGAGCTGGTGCCCTACCTCAGCTATATCCTGGACACCCTCGTCTTCGCCTTCGGCAAGTACCAGCACAAGAACCTGCTCATCCTCTACGACGCCATCGGCACCCTGGCCGACTCTGTGGGCCACCACCTCAACCAGCCGGTGAGACCCCACAGCGTCTCCCTCTCGAGCCTCATGCCCCTCTGCATCCAGTGACCTGGCGGCCACCCCGTGTTGCACGCCAGGGACCTGGGCATGACCTCAACAGGCAGGCAGACAGACTCAGCCCCTGCCCTCGCCCTGCTCCCAGTCTAGTGGGGGAGACAGACAGTTTTGAGACAGCGTGGTAAGTGCTGTGCTGGGGAAGCTCAGGGGCCTGCAGGAGTGGGGAGCTGCTGACCCTGGCCGAGCGGGGTGGGCGGGGCTCGGGACGGAGAGAAGGGAAGGGACAAGATGGGCCTGGAGGTCTGGCTGGATGGCAAGGCCTCGGAGGGCCCCATGAGCCCCAGCAAGGAGCTCGGACTTCATCACTGAGGCAGTAGGTGCCTCTGAGTCACGGGGAGCCCCGCTGGTGCCAGGCTGCTCCCCCACCCCCAGGAGCCCCAACTTCACGCTCCCTCTCCAGGAATACATCCAGAAGCTGATGCCTCCACTGATCCAGAAGTGGAACGAGCTCAAGGATGAAGACAAGGACCTCTTCCCTCTGCTGGAGGTGGGTGGGCTCCCGGACCTCTCCCAAAGCCTTGCTCCACCCTTCCCGAATTCACCTCTCCTGCCCTCCTCCCGACCAGTGCCTGTCATCGGTGGCCACTGCCCTGCAGAGTGGCTTCCTGCCCTACTGCGAGCCCGTCTACCAGCGCTGTGTCACCCTGGTGCAGAAGACTCTGGCCCAGGCCATGGTGAGCATCTCACCACCCCTGCCCCACCGCCCGCTCCTCTGCGGCTGCCCTCGCCCGGGCCCACTGCCCTGACCTGCCCGCCCGCCCTGTATGTGCCCAGATGTACAGCCAGCACCCTGAGCAGTACGAGGCCCCTGACAAGGACTTCATGATTGTGGCGCTGGACCTGCTCAGTGGCCTGGCTGAGGGCCTGGGTGGCCACGTGGAACAGCTGGTGGCCCGCAGCAACATCATGACACTGCTCTTCCAGTGTATGCAGGTGGGTGGGCCCCTTGCAAACCCTCCGACTGCAGGGAAGCCCTCCGGCAGCCCATGCGGGCCACCCTGGGGTGACTCGGGGCCCTGGTGGCGCCCAGAGGACATCTGGAGAAAGGGACCCACTGGGGGCGAGGGTGGGGGAAGCTTGTACTTCTTTTAAAAAGTGATTTAAGTAAGACGTGAGTCAAATCTCATTGAATAAGCTAACAATGTAGAAAATTTAAAAGAGGAACGAGGGGCCCCTGGCCGGCTTAGTCGGTGAAGATTGTGACTCTTGATCTGGGGGTCGTGAGTTGTAGCCCCACGTTGGGCATGGGAATTACTTAAAAAAAAAAATTAGAAGAAGGAAATATGAAAGCAGAAGCCCTTCCAGCTTTACACACGTGCATGCCCAGTGTGTTAGGATGGTTAGGCCTGCTCCCTGCCGTAGCAGTATCCCGAGCAGGGCAGGGGTACACTATGGCTCAGTGTGCCCCAAGTCCCAGATTTACAGATGGGGCCTGTGATGGGAAGTGACAGGGTCAGGCCGTGCCCCAGGGACTGCTCCCCCAGCTTCCCAGCCCTGAGGGATTAGTTGGGACCCCAGCTGGTTGGGGGGCAGGGAGCCTTGCCACACTGACCCTGCTCTGACACCCCCCCCCCCCCCCCAGGACTCAATGCCTGAGGTCCGGCAGAGCTCCTTCGCGCTCCTGGGAGATCTCACCAAAGCCTGCTTCATCCACGTCAAGCCCTGTATCGGTAGGACGCCCATCTTGTCGTGACCCCATGACCCTAGCTCTGGCCTCAAATGATGGAGAAATGACTTTGGGAGGACAGTGACCAAACTGGGTTGTATTCGTACTGTCTGATGGGGTCTGCCCAGCCAGGTCCAGGAGCTCACCCTGGCTGGCCCTCCTGCTCAGCACTCCTCCTTCTCCCCACCAGCTGAGTTCATGCCCATCCTGGGCACCAACCTGAACCCTGAGTTCATCTCTGTCTGCAACAATGCCACCTGGGCCATTGGCGAGATCTGCATGCAGATGGGTGAGTGCCCTGCATCTCCCCCCTCGCTGGCCTGTTCCCTGCTGGGGGCAGGACCTGGGCTCCGCCTGACAGGTCCCCCGTAAGAGAGCCCTGGGCCTTCTTGAGGATCGCTGCAGTTGGGTGTGCAAGAAGACATCTCTGAGTCGTTTCCTCAGGGATCCTGCCAAATGGCTGAAAGGGCACCTGTGGTTGGTTTTTCTAAAGAGGCCAAACAGGAGGCCTATTCTGATTGGATTGTTTGTGACCTCCCACCCCGTGCAGTTGGTTGAAAGGCCCACTGGGATTGGTGGGGAGATTTTGGCCGCTTCCTCCCTTCTCTCCACCCCCCCCCCCCCCCGGGGAATCTGGGTAATGTGGTCTAACCCTGGTGTTGAGCAATGACTTCAGGGAAGCTTCTGGTGTTTGGAAGGTGTGGGTCTGTCCCTGGTTGGCCACGGGTCCTGAGCCGGGCACCAGCTGGAGAATGTTCTTTGTTCCCTCACTGGGTGCAGTTGGCCAATGTCTGGATGCAGCTGGGGGTCAGCATGGGTGGTATGGGCTCTGCGGGCCTCTGACCAACTGGTCCCCCAGGGGCGGAGATGCAGCCCTACGTACAGATGGTCCTCAACAACCTGGTGGAGATCATCAACCGGCCCAACACACCCAAGACGCTGCTGGAAAACACAGGTGGGCACCAGGCCTGAGCAGTTGCTGTCCCCTTACCTGGGATTGGGCTTCCCAGCTGGGAGGGTAGTGGTGAAGAGACTTCGGGAAAGAACCAGGGAAGGTGTCTGGAAAGACCTGGAAGGGGTTCTGGGAAGAGCCCCGGGGAAGATGCCTCGGGGAGACCCTGGTTGGGCCTATTCCCTTGGGGCCCACGGGGCGGGGCTGGTGCCTCGTGCCAGAGGCCCCGCCACGTACCGTCCCGGGGCCGCTCGGGGTTGCAGGTCGCCTGACGAGTCCCTCTGCCATTCCAGCCATCACCATCGGCCGCCTGGGCTACGTGTGCCCACAGGAGGTGGCACCCATGCTGCAGCAGTTCATCCGGCCCTGGTGTGTGCCCCCCCCCCCCCCCACCATGTGGGGCCTGCGTCTGGTGGGCTGGGCAGCAGGGCGGGGGTGGGGGAGGGCGGGCCGGAACTGCTCCCTTGTCTGTGTCCACCCCCAGATGCCCATCCCAGCCCATCACCTGCTGAAACCCCCCCCACCCCACGTAGATAACGTGTCCCACCCCAGCCCCGCTGACCTGCTGCTCCCCACTGCCCCCCACAGATGCCCATCCTGCCCCAGCCCCACCAGCTGACTGCCTGCCGCTCACCTCCCCCACAGGTGCACGTCCCTCAGGAATATCAGGGACAACGAGGAGAAGGATTCAGCCTTCCGAGGCATCTGCATGATGATAGGCGTCAACCCCGGGGGCGTCGTGCAGGTTGGGGCAGCTGGGGCTCGGAGGGAAGGTGCTGGGGCAGGGCTCGGGCAGCCCCTCACACAGGACCTGTCACGTTTCAGGACTTTATTTTCTTCTGCGACGCTGTAGCCTCCTGGGTGAGCCCGAAGGATGACCTTCGGGACATGTTTTATAAGGTGAGCTCCTGGGAGGCAGTGGCGGGGGGCGAGGGGGCGCCTCTGGGGAGAGAGGCTGCCTTCAGACGGCTCCACGCTGGGGCGCGCCTCACCCCCCGCCTCCCCGCAGATTCTCCACGGCTTCAAAGACCAAGTTGGGGAGGAGAACTGGCAGCAGTTCTCAGAGCAGTTCCCGCCTCTGCTCAAGGAGAGGTTGGCTGCCTTCTACGGGGTCTAGACGAGCGTCACGACTGCCAGGTGAGGAGGCTGCGCGCCGGCGGGCCGTTGCTGTTGGGGGGGGGTGGGGGGTGCAGGCCCTGACCCCCGCCTCTCTCCACAGGTTTCTGTCTGCGTCGTTGGAGGGGTTGCTGGGGAGCGCGCTGCGTCCAGAAGTCGCCGTGCCCTGGTCGAGGGGGGTTAGGGAGGAGTGAGCGGGACCCAAATCCAGACGCCTTCCCCGTCCACCTACCTGCCATGAGTGTGTGTGGCCTGGCGGCCAGCGGGCAGGTGGGTGGGGTCTCCACACTCATCCTACAAACAGGGGAGGGGGGGTGGGACTTCTTGGCAGCAAGGGCCCTTTGCTCTCAGTCGGGGTCACCTCTGGCAGCCCATTTGGGCCAGCCTCGCGGGAGGGAAGATTCAACACGGCCGAGCGATTCCGGCTTAGGCTGAGGCAAGGGGAAAGCAGGCGGGGAGGGGGGTCCTTGTAGAGACACGTACGCTCACACGTACACCCGCGGACACACGCATGTACGGCGCTGCAGCCAGCCAGGCTGGGCCGGTCGCCCCACCATTTCCCCGACTGCATGGAGACAGTAGAATTAGTGAACCCCTGAGTTAACCCGTGAGGCCTTCCGTGTAACCTGCATCTAGAGTTTAAGAAGCTTCTGCTGTTTTGCCGGCATTGGTGACTGGGGAGGGCTGGGTGGGGTGGGGGCCTCCGCCGGGCCCCTGGGGCGGGGGAAGAGGACGGCCGTCTCCGGGCCGCCAAGTCAGCACGCGCACGCTTCGGGATCTGCTCCGCACACTTCCTGCCAGCTCGGTGGCAGCCACAGCCTGCGTGGCCCCGTTCCTTGCTCGGTCCCAGCCAGAAGAGCGGGGACGGCCAGAGGGGCTGGGTCTGGCCAGAGGTTGCCCTTTCTTCTCCCCTCCCCCCCCCCCCCCCAGCAGCTGTGCTCCAGTGACTTTTGAAGACGCTGGGCCAGGGCCTTTTTCCTGAAGAGAGCTGGGGGCAGCCAGAGCTGCT
This sequence comes from Halichoerus grypus, assembly GCF_964656455.1. Classification (NCBI taxonomy): domain Eukaryota; kingdom Metazoa; phylum Chordata; class Mammalia; order Carnivora; family Phocidae; genus Halichoerus; species Halichoerus grypus. The sequence continues at coordinate 207,831,036 of NC_135712.1, forward strand.
GACCCCTACCCCCTGTGTCTCTCCATAAGCAAGTCTGTTTCAAGGGCGGCCCGTTTCTCTGTGCTTCTGAGAGCCCTCCTGTCAGGTTCCAGCCTGAGTTTTAACTTGAGGGCTGCGGCCGGGGCCTTTAACCGATGGGGGACAGAGGATGAAAGCTTATGCTCTGCCAGCAAGAAGGAAATGAAGCGCTTTGGAGGAGGAGAACGTGGTACACCCCCTGACCCCACTCTCTGTCCCTGGGGCTTCCTGTTCATCACAACTCCCAGTGGGCTACAAGACCCCACCAGACGGGGCAGTGATTCTAGGGGACCTTCTGGGATTGGTTGGGGATGCAGTCACGGTGTGGGAGGCACTCCTAGAGGGGGGGTGTGGTTACTTCCCAGTTGGCCTCAAAACTGAACCGGGCCCTGCAGCCCCCTTAGTGTTTTCCTTTTTCTCCTCCCCTACTTTTACTTTTCTGGGGGCCCCTTTGGGAGTTTTGTGGGGCTTTGACTGGATTCCTACAGCCTGGGGCTTGTTCTGTTCATCCTGCAGGGCCCTGGACCCAATCCCATCATAGCCCTGTGTCTTCCCCAGACAGGGTCAGGCCCTGCCTCTATTCCGAGGGGCACTTGGTGCACATTCCATAAACTCCACTGGCTTCCCTACCCTGTGAAACTCCAGCAGGTCTCTGGAAGCCATTTGTTTAAAAAAAAAAAAAAAAAAAAAAGGAAAAAAAAAAAAGAAAAAAAAATTAGGTACCATTTAATTTTCTGGTAATCCAGTTCTTTGGAGCATCCTCTGCTGGGTCTTGGGGTTTGTGGATAGATTGGGTGTCTGATGGGATTGGTAACCCCTTCTCCACCCAGGATGGGGGGGCTCCAGCCACCTTCAGGGAAGGGGAGCCTGGTTCTAGTTTTCTTTCTTTTCTTCTTCTTCTTCTTTTTTTTTTTTTTTAAAGAAAACTATTTAATTTTTTAATTTATTTTTGGTTGATTTTTGCACAACGAAGTTTCAGCTTCTCAACCCTCTCCCCTGCCCAGGGCTGCGGACCCTGACTGGCCTCGATCTGCAGTCCCTCTTTGTCCCACATCCCTCCTTCCCCCTCACCCTCTTCCTCCTACGGGCTCCAGGGTCTGTCCATTTGTTACTGTGCTGTGCTGGGGACTGGCGCCGAGGTGGCGTGAGATTCCACTTGTGTAGAACTTTGTTGAGTAAAGATCAGTTTCTTGTGAAACCGTTGGTCTCCATCTGGCCTCCTGTATCCTTGGCTTTGGCAGTAGAGAAGAGATCTGGAGGGGGGCTTGGGACGCCTTAGAAATGGGGATGCCCAGGACTCTATGAAATAATTCAGGAGTAGGGAAATAAGTAAGCAATTAACCAGGCACATTTCTTGGGACCCCAAGCCTCTCACTTTTCTTCCTAGTAAAATGGGAAGCTGAATGTGAACGACAAAGATTGAATGTAACATATACGTGTCGTGTGTCCCATGGAATGTAATTACAGCTCACTGAACGTCTTGAGCTCAATTTAAAAGGGAGCCATTAGTGTTACAGCCCAGGTTCAAGATCCCCATCTGCCTTAGACTAAACTAAGGGGCAGAGTCTTGCAGCACTCTCATCTTTGGCTAACCTCACAACTCTGGGTCACTGGGCAGGTCAGACATTTTTGTAGGAAGCTTAGCACTTGGCCTGTGGGAGGTGTAATAAGTATGAGACAGTTACTGAGGCAAATGAGAAATTGCGAAGTTCTTGGGACACACAGCCTCAGAATAAAATCTTGTTGCAACCTCAACAGGGCCAAAGGTCCCCTGCATCGACTTGGGAAAACAAACAAAAAGCTGACATTGCCATATATCCAGCATTCATTCGACAAATGTGTACGTTTTAGTAAGGGGATAGGAAATAAACAGCGGAACAGTGATATGTCCCATAGAGAAAAGGTGGGGAGGGAAGAGAGAACGTTGGTAAAATGGTCGTCTTTACAGTAGAGTACTGTGAGAAGGCCTCACTGCTTAGGTGATAACTGAGCATACCTGGGTATCTGAAGAGGCAGAACGGCAAGTGCTCTCAGACATTTATATGGATCGGTTAATGCCTTGCTCAAAAGACAGTTTCAGTAAATAAGAGATAAGGAGGATTTTTAGGTCATTTAGGAGAATCTGAGGCTCCGCGGTACAACCGCACATTTCTGCCCCCGGAAGGAAAGACAGGAGCTGGAATCCCTATATGGCCCAGACTGCGAACTCCGAGGGACTGCATGTCTAAGCTCAGTGCCACCTGTGAGAGGTGCCTTTGACAGAGCCGCGTCAAACCTGAGTCAGGTGCCTGTTTAACAAACGCTGTTAGAAGGAGTCTGCATGTTCTAGCACAAGGCCAACGAAGCTGCACCACCGGAGCCCTCAAAACAGCGGGATTCCGGGATCCAGCCTGTTTCCCCACGTGCGGCTCGCTTCCGGCCAGCGCTCAACGTCATCAAGCAGCGCCGGAAGTGCCTTCGCGCTGCCTAGGAGACGGGACGCGAGGCCCTCGGCTGACAGGGCCCGGCTGGCCGCGCCCACCCGGTCGCCATGGAGCTGCCCCCGGGGCCGCGCGACGATCCCCGCGCCTGGGAAGATGACTCGGACCCGGAGTCGGAGCCCGACCCGGACGCGCAGGCCGAGGCTTACGTGGCCCGCGTACTCAGTCCGCCGAAAGTCGGGCAGGCGCCCCCACGCGCCCCTTTGCTGTCCGCGCCAGTCGCATCCCCTGGCGCCCTGGAGCCGCGGGCGGCGTCCAAGGGTGCGCCCGTGGGGGTCCCGGGACTGCTGAGCCTTCCTCCGGAGCTGCTGCTCGAGATCTGCGCCTACCTAGACGCGCGCCTGGTGCTCCACGTCCTGCCGCGCGTGTGCCACACGCTGCGCGACCTCGTGCGTGACCATGTCACCTGGAGGCTACGCGCGCAGCGCCGCGTACGCGCGCCCTACCCAGTGGTGGAAGGTGCGCGCGCCTGGGGGCTGGGGTCAGCTGCCCAGGTTAGGCTGGGTGCTGTGAGCACAGCCCTGGAGCAGGCTTCCTGGTTGTCCTGGCTTGGGTGGAGGCTGAGGTAGTTACCGGTGGTGCCAAAGCCCCTGACCTCTGGGTGCACCGTGAGCCAGACGCTGGGGGTCCTGGGGCTGTGGAAATCTGCCTTGGGGGGCTGGGGTCCCTGAACTCAGGATCCAATGAGCCTCAGGCTTGGGGTCTGGTGGTACCACGGCCCCGACCCCTGGCTGGGGGTTGACACAGGGACTTGAAGTCTTAGCTGTTGGAATCTCTTGGGGTTCAGGGTAGGCCAAGAATCCAACTGGTGATGCCAAAGCGCCTCACCCTTACAGTCTTGACCTGGGTAGTGGTGGGGCAGGGACTAAAGGCCCAGAGCCTGCAACCTTTGATCCCAAGCTACATCTTAGAGGTTAGGATCCCTGATACCAGCAATCACAGATCGATCCTCAAGCCCAGGGTCTAGCCTAGTCTGGGGCTGGTGGTAATTCCTCCTGCCCCTGAGCTCATTGATCCCTGGGGGATAAGACAGCTTGGTGACCTTGAATTGATGGGGCTTTCCTGAACAGCTTGATAAACAGCTGCTTGAGCTCCATTATACCACTGAATCTCTGCAAGCATTTGAGTTCTGCATCTCGACAAAGTTCCCAAGTTTACAGACACTAATTTGAGAACACTTTCCTGGGTTTGGTTAAGATCATGGAGGCAAAACGTCTTAGTTCTGATGCATGGTGGGGTTGAGGCAGGACCTTAACATCCTGAGGCTACTATCCTCCACACTTGGGTTGGGGGTTGAGGCCTGCGAAGGTGGTCCCGAGGTTCCAGTTACCCACTTTTTGGAAACTGGGGTGAGTAGTCCTAGACCTGCTTGGAAGGTGGGTGGCTGGTGGTCCCAAAGCTAGATCCTGGGCCTTCTTGGGTGGGGTGAGGGATCCAGGTGGGGTTTTCTCCAAGTCTGGTGAAGGCTGGGCTTCCTGGAAGCCAGGGGTGGGCTTGGACAGCTGGTGTGGACGTCAGGATTCCTGCCCACTGGGGACCCTGCTCACAATGCCCCACAGAGGAGGACTTTGACTGGCCGACAGCCTGCATCGAGCTGGAGCAACACCTGTCGCGCTGGGCGGAGGATGGGCGCTGGGCTGAGTACTTCTGCTTGGCTGATGGGCACTTTGCTTCCATTGACTCGGTGCTGCTGCTCCAGGTGAGGTGGGGCTCGGTGGGGGGCAGGGGTGGACCAGGGTGACTCCGACACCACCACCTCACTCTCTTCTCAGGGTGGAGCGCTTTGTCTGTCAGGCTCCCGAGATCGCAACGTCAACCTGTGGGATCTGCGGCAGCTGGGGGTGGAGTCCAGCCAGGTTCTAGTCAAGGCCCTGGGCACCGAGAAGAACAGCACCCACAAGGTGAGGGGTTAGGAGGCAAGACGGGCACGAGGCGGGGGGCCTGGGTAGGGTGCCACGGTTAAGGGCATGAGTTTCGGCACCAGACATCATAGATTTAAATCTTGCCCTGCCATTGTTAGTGCGATGCTGGGGTGAGATGTAGGACTTCTCTGGGCCTCCGTTTCTACTTGTGTCTAGGGCTCGGTTAGGATGAGGATGAATGAGATGAATATGCCGTAGAGCTTCGCTTAGGCTGGGATACACAGGAGGCACTCGGGAGACATCAGGTATACCTTGAGAGGCGTAGGGCAGGGCAGTTACGAGGCTGCCCGTGGGGATCACAAAGCTCTGAGCATGGCTGTCAGCTCATGAGAGGCGGCCGTGCAGGAGCACCACCACCAGTCATTGAGGTGGTCCAGGCAGGTGGCCAAGAGCCTGGTCTCGGAGCTAGGCCACTGGGCTCAAATCCTCACTCTGCTACTCCCTGGCTGTGTGACCTTGGGCAAGGGACTCAACTTCTCTGTGCTCCAGTGTCCTCATTTGTAGCACCGACCAGGTACGCAGCACTCTCCTCGGAGTCTGGTGAGGAATGAGTTAGTCACCAGCCAGTGCTTTGTGCCTATTGGCTCCTGAGGCGGGGGTTGTTTTTTTGTGCCCATTTTCCCAGTGAAGAAACTGAGGGAGAGCACTTCATTTGCTCAGGTCATGGAGCGGAGGCCCCGCTTTTAGTCACATTGTTAGTGGCCTCGAACCACCACGGGTGCGGACTCTGGCAGGGACTTGACTTAGGAATATCATTCTGTGTGGGCGTGCACGTCCTCGGCTCCTGGCTCTGAAGTCAGACAGACCCACCGACCTATGTCCTGACCTCTACTTGGAGCGGACTTGCTCTGGGTTCTTGGGTCAGTCGTCTCCCTCCTCCGACCCTCAATTTTGTTACCTCTGAAACGGGGATGACCACTGGGTCCGGTCTGCAGGGCTGGGTGTGGTCGCTGGCAGCGCTGGACCACCGCGTGTGCTCTGGTTCCTGGGACAGCACGGTGAAGCTCTGGGACATGGCGGCCGATGGGCAGCAGTTCGGCGAGATAAAGTGTGTGGGGTCCTGGGCGGGGAGGTGGGGCCGGGCTGGGACCCACCTAGTCACAGCCCGAGCCTTGGGGTCCGTGTGTTCCCAGGGGCAAGGCGGCTGTGCTGTGCTTGTCCTACCGGCCTGACATCCTGGTGACTGGCACCTATGACAAGAAGGTGACCGTCTACGACCCCAGAGGTGGGCCGGGGGCCCTGGGAACCAGGTGGGGAGAGGAGAGCCGCTTGGGGTCTCCGGGGTCATGCTGGGGAAGGAGACCCTTGGCCCTCACAGCCTGGCTGGGATGACAGTCACAACCAGACGCTGACCACTCCAAGTGGCCCGTGCTGTGCTGGGACAAGGAAGGCAGCTTGGGGGGGATGGGGGTTGGGGACAGAGGCAGCCCCCTCTATCTGGGGTGTCGGGGAGGATGGGAGGCCCTCTGAGCCTCAATACTGTGGGAGGTGGAGCAGCCCCTAGGACCCTGGCTCCCCCACTTCCTAGCTGTCAAGCTTGAACCTCAGTCTCTCCCTCTGTGAAATCTGGATTAATAACTCCAGCGCCATAGGGTTAATAGGAGGAGAGGACAGTAGGAACCTTGGTGGATTAAATGTTAGTTACATAAAAAGCCTAGGAAGACACTGCCCAGCACATAAGCCTTTTCCATTGTTTCTTTCTTTATTCATTCTTATTTTAATTGAAGGGCTAGAGGGTCTTTGCCCAGGTGGGGCCAGAGGCGGGTGGGGGTGTCGTGAGGGGGCGGCTTGGCTCCGACCTGCCTGCAGGTGGAAGCCTTTTCTGCTGGGACTTGCTGAGGTCTGCGCTGTACTGAGAGCGGACGGGATTGGGACGGGGGGATGGGAGGGCCGAGATCTGGGGGCGCTGGATGGCCCAGGCCCAGCTGGGACAGGAGGGGAGAGGGACGGGATGGGGGCGCGCAGAGCAGTGCAAGGGTGGTGCCAAGCGGGGTAGGTGCCGGCGTCCTCGTGCCGCCTGATGTCCCCCCCCCTTCCCGCATCCCTCCCGAAGTCGGCCCGGCGCTGCTGAAGAGCCGGCGGCTGCACTCCAGCGCGGTGCTGGCGCTGCTGGCCGACGACCGGCACATCATCTCGGGCAGCGAGGACCACACGCTCGTGGTGTTCGACCGCCGCGCCAACAGCGTCCTGCAGCGGCTGCAGGTGGGCCCTCCCCGCGGGCCCGGACGGACCGGGGCGGTGGCTTGGCCTGGTCTGAGCTGCTCTGTCCCGTATCCCTCCCACAGCTGGACTCCTACCTGCTCTGCATGTCCTACCAGGAGCCCCAGCTCTGGGCTGGTGACAACCAGGGCCTGCTGCATGTCTTCGCCAACCACAACGGCCGCTTCCAGCTTGTCCGGGTCCGCCAGGGAGCTTGCCCCTGCCCCACCGTCCCTGGGCCTCCTCCCTGCCTCCTGACGCCCTGGGTGGCTGGCGGGTGGACCCTGGGCGAGCCCTTACCTGAGTGTCCCGTCCTTCCTTTCTGCAGTCTTTTGACGTGGGCCACAGGTCTCAGATTACAGGGATCAAACACTCACTGGGGGCCTTGTACACCACGTCCACCGACAAGACCATCCGGGTGAGGCCCCGAGACAGGCCCCGTCCCTACCCTGGCCCCACCAGCCGGCGGCGCACGTCTTGACCTTCGCCCTTTCGCCCGTTGCCCCTCACCAGGTGCATGTGCCCACGGATCCGCCGAGGACCATCTGCACCCGAAGCCACAACAATGTGCTGAATGGGGTAAGGCCCTGCCCTACGCGCCCTGCCCAGCTGCCCAGAGCGCCCCTGACTACCTCTGCCCTGCCCTCCCAGATCTGCGCGGAGGGCAACCTGGTGGTCGCCGCCTCCGGGGGCCTATCGCTGGAGGTCTGGAGGCTGCAGGCCTGAGCGGGCAGACGCCGACGTGGAGGGGGATCTGCCGGCCCACAGGCTGGGCCGTGGCCTCTGTTCTCGGGGGACCTTCCCCGCATGCTGGTGCTGCCTCTGCCCTGTCCTGAAGCCCTGAGGCACAAGGAGTCCGGGCCATGGTGAGCTGTGCCCCATGGGTTGTGCCCCGCGCCAGGGGAGGTGAGCGTGGTGTTCAGGCCCACCCAGGGGACTGCTCCCCTCCCTTGGGCCCCGTTTTTGCTAGATTTGGATACCCGCTTTCCCTTGAGAGCAAAGGAGAAATAAACCTGATGTACTGGTGTCCCCCGAGGGCCCTGCCTGTGCTTGCTTGGGACTGGGAGGCGCGGGGCGTGTGAGTCTGTGAGATGCTATTTTATGTCGAGGTGTGAGTGTACCTGCTCGAGCGCAAGCCTTCCTGCGCTCACGACCACGTGTGTGTGTGTCGCTGGGGAGGCGGGTCGGGCTGTGCGGTAACCCTGTGTGTGCGTACCTGTGTGCTGCTGGACGTGGCTGTGTGCGAGGAAGGAGGCGGCTCTTGAGGATGTGCACACGTTTGTATAATGGCACGTGTGTGTGTGTGCGTGTGTGTGAGACAGGAAGGCATGTGTGATGCGTGTTGGCACGTCGACTGGGGCTCTGACCCTGGGTGTGTCTGTGCAGTGGGCAAGGGGATCTGCTAAGGCTACCCCACGGGGGCGGGGGAGGTGCGTGCTCATGCATCCGGGGGTGCAGGATGTGTGTGCTGCTGGGGCCAGGACCCTAGAGTCGGTGGGGGACGGGGGGCTGCGCCAGGTGTGCGGGTGGCCCCAGTGCAGGCCCCCTCTGCCCCCACTGAAGCTTGACCAAGCCACGTCCTGAGGATCCTTCACTTCATTTTTATTGAGGCCTCCTGGGCGGTCGGGGCTGTGGAGGTCACAGGATGGCGCAGGGCTTCTTCTCCTTGAAGGGGTTGGCAGCCGCTGGGATGCCCACAAGGAAGGGGTCGCTCTTGGCCTGCTCCGTGCAGAACTGCAGCAGGTCGGCAGCCGCCTTGGACACCTGCAGGCCGGCCTGGTCAGCCAGGCCCGGGCTGGCCGCCTGCCCCCTCGCCCAGACACGCCCATGCCACCCTGGCCCTCACCTTCACGCGCTCGATGCCCGCCTCCATCCGCAGCTGCTCCACGGCCCGGCGGGCCTGCCCGATGTCGCTGCCGGTGGCCCCCTTGCTGGACATCTGCAGGGAAGTGAGCAGGGTCACAGGCCGTGGGCTCCATTCCCGACCCCTAGCCGTACGGCTACCCGAGAGTCCCCTAACCGCCTCCTGTGTCCCCCGCTGGGGACTGTGGGACGGGGGTGGCGGGACCCCGACCCGTCAGGACCACATACTTCAGCTGAGGCCTCCGGCTGATGCCCGACTGCTCAGTCCTCCAGCAGCCTGGCCCTGGCTCCCTCCCCTGCCAGCCTGGCCTCTCCAGCCCCGCTCCGTTCCCTCCCCCACCCCTGCAGAGACTTTGAAGCCAGGACACTCATGGAGTGAAATGTCACCAGCAGCAGCAGCTGCCTCAGCTGAGGGGGTCCCTGCCCCAGGGGGCCCAGTGGCTGCCCTGGTGTCACATGTCACCTTGGCTGGGCAAGCGGAGGGGCCCTGGCCTCTCACTGACCTGCTTGATCCTCTGCCAGTGGCCCCCAACACTCCTCCTTTGCCGGCCTCTGCCCCCGACCACGTCCAGGGTGTACCTTGGCTCAGGGGCAGCCCTGCCTCTCCCCTCTGTCTACACTCACCACCCAGGATCTTATCCACAGATAACTCCGTCCACTTGCTTATGCTGATGGCTCCCTCTGTCCCCGTCCCCGAGCCTTCCCTGATTTCAGATCCACCCGAAGAGCCTCCTGCCTCCTCAGTCTGTCATCCTGGGATCTCAGGGGTCTCTCGCCTAGCTCGGCCAAAGCTGGACTCGGGATTATCTTCCCCCAGACCTTCTACCCCCCAATTCACCACCATCCACTCAAATTCCCTGGCCCAAATCTTCAACTCCTTCGATCCTCTCTTTCTGGTGTCACCACATCTGATCCTTTCTCAGGAGCCATCAGGTCAACTTCAAATTAGGTTCTCAGTCTGGTCACTTCTCTCCATGTCTGTTTGCATGTCCCAGGTCCTGCTCCCATCTCTGCTGGCCTGGACCAGCGCAGGCGTCTCTGCCCTCATCTTCCCTGCTCTGTCCTTCCCCACTGCCCCCGTTCTCCTCAAGGCAGCCAGTGGGCTCTGGTAAAAAATGAATCACATTGCAACATGGATAAACCTTAAGGACGTATGTTAAGTGAAATAAGCCAGTCACAAAATGACCGATAATGTATGATCCCGTCTATGTGAGGTCCCTAGGGGAGTCAAATCCAGAGACAGAAAGTAGATGGTGGGTGGCAGGGGCTGGGGGAGGGGGACGGGGAGTTAATGTTTAATGGGGACAGAGTTTCATTTTGGGATGATGAAAACATTTTAGAGATGGATGGTACAACAATGCGAATGTGCTTAATGCCATAGAACTGTATACTTTAAAATGATCATGATAATAAATTTTATATTATATATGTTTTACCACAATAAAAAATTGGTGGGGTGCCTGACTGCTTCAGTCAGTGGAGCGTGCTACTCTTGATCTCAGGGTTGTGAGTTTGAGCCCCACGTTGGGTGTAGAGATTAAAAATAAAAGCTTTTTTAAAAATTGGGGAAAAAATCAGAGTCTCTCGTTCCTTTTTAAAACTCTCTAATGGTTGGGGGGCGCCTGGGTGGCTCAGTTGTTAAGTGTCTGCCTTCAGCTCAGGTCGTGATCCCAGGGTCCTGGGATGGAGCCCCGCATCAGGCTCCCTGCTCTGCGGGAAGCCTGTTTCTCCCTCTCTCACTCCCCCTGCTTGTGTTCCCTCTCTTGCTGTGTCTCTCTCTGTCAAATAAATAAAATCTTAAAAAAAAAAACAACTCTCTAAAGCGTCTGCCTTTGGCTCAGGTCATGACCCCAGGGTCCTGGGATCAAGTCCTGCATCCGGCTCCTTGTTCAGCAGGGAGCCCTCTGCCTGCCGCTCCCTCTGCTTGTGCTCTCTCTCTCTCTGACAAATAAATAAAAAATCTTAAAACTCTCCAATGGTTTCCCAGCCTCTTAGAATAAACCCACCTTCCTTACTACTGTCTGCTCTGGAACCTTCTACCTGCTCTGAATTCACTTTTTTTTTTTTTTTTTTAACAGATTTTATCTTTAAGTAATCTCTACACCCAACGTGGGGCCCAAACTCACAACCCCGAGATCAAGAATCACAAGCACCACTGATTGAGCCAGCCAGGAGCCCCTGAATTCATTTATCCACCTCTTTCCCTCCTTCATTCCTCATGGATCACCCTGATGCCCTTGTGTGGGTTCATTCATCCATTCAGCGTTATTTGCTGAGATCACAGTATGTGATCACTGCACAGAGTAAGAGAAACAGCAGTGAAACTGGACAATCCTGCCCACATGGAGCTGCCGTTCTCATCAGGGAGGGACAGGCAACAGCAAACAAAATGTATTAAGTGCTTTGAGAGACAATGACAAGCAAAGTAAGGGTGGAATCGGGTGGTCAGAGCAGGCCTCTTGGACGAGGTAATATTTAGAGACTCAGAGAAGAAGCTGGAGAAGAGGGTATTTCAGGCAGCGGGAGCAGTGGGTGCATTGTCCCTTGGTCAGGAAACGAGCTTGGTGAGTTCTAGGACAGCGAGGAGGCTGGTGTAACTGGAGAGGAGGAAGTGAGGGCAAGTGGTGGGACAGGATTTTACTCCTAGGGAGAAGCCACCGTAAGAGAGTTTGAAAAAGGAATGATTTATCTGGCTTCTGTTTCATGAGCTCTCTGGCCACAGATGGGAGATGGACTGGAGGGAAGGTAGCCCAGTGTGGAGGCTGTGAGAATGGAGAGAAGCACCTGGATAGATACCCAATCATGATGTTGTACACCTGAAACGAATATATGTCAAATTCTATCAATAAAAAAAGGCACCTGGATTTGGGACCTATTTTGTGGGTAGAACTTGTTAGAGGTGCTGAGGGATGGGTGTGGGTGTGAGAGAAAGGGAGACATCAAGCTCAATTCTCCAGTGTTGAGCCTACTAGGTGCACCGAGGGCTTATTTGCTGAGCGGAGGGCTCTTTGATGAGATGTGGAAGACCGCAGGGAGATCAGGATTAGGAGGAGTGGGAACTGAGGTGGTGAGCTTGAGATCCAAGTGGGGACTGTCAAAGATGTCAAGGAGGATGTTCTCTTCCTCCAATCAAGTGGGCTAATCTCTGGCCTCAGGACCTTTGCACTGGCAGTTCTCGTTCCCAATGGTGGGGAATGGCCTCCCCAAATATTCACAAATGCGGCCTTTCTTGGCTTTCTGGCCTTGGCTCAAATGTCCCCTCCTACGTGTCCTTCCCCAACCACCTGTCCCTGCAAATAAGGCCACTTCCCCCTCCATCCACCCCTACCTCAAAGACACATCATCATTTTTGAATCCTCAATAGCACTTACCACTATCGTTGTTAGCTTTCTAGCTCCCCAAACTGTGGACTCCAGGAGGGCAGGGTCTGCATCTCCTTCACCAATAAATCTGAAGCGCCAAACACAGAGCCCAACGTACAATATAGACTCCATAAATGGTAGAATGCCTGGTTAAAAAATTCCCCCCGGACCAGACCCTGTGCAGGGCTAGGAGGACTGAGATACAGGCCCCACCTTCGAGGGTCTCACAGTCTTGCTGGAGAGAAAGAGAGGTCAGCCTTGGGTCCCAGGGGAGGTCCCTTACCCAGAGGAAGGTCAGGGAAGGCTTCCCAGAAGAAGTGACAGCTGCAACAGCCCGGGGAAGACCAGAGGGTTACGCAGCATGTGGAGGAGGCTCTGGAGACCTGCGAGGTACGGACAGCGATCACTAAACCATTTGACGAGAGACGCTCAGGGGCAGAAACTATCTGACATTTCCTGATGACTCGAATCCTGTCCAAGGGCGACGTCTAAGAAGCCATCCTCCTTCCCCAAAGGGACAGAAACGAATAGGAAAGCGCCGCGCAACGCGGTGGGTCTCCAGCAGGCGGCAGTGAAAGTAGGAATCTTCATTCATCTCAGGCTTGTCAAGACCAGAGACAAGGAATAACGGCTCCTCGCGGCTTCCGTATTACGGAACGCGCGCGCAAACATGGCCGCGCCCTGGATTATGGGAATCAAAGAGGGTCATGTGACGAAGCAACTTCCCGTCCCCTTCTGCAGGTTTTCCCGAGCCCTACTTCCTGCACTGTCGTACAGAAGGGCGTGCCGAGGCTTAGTGCGTTTGGAGGCCGCTGGAGGCCTGGCCTGGGGCGGCTGTGATCTGGGAGTGCGGCCGCTGGAACATGGAGGGTCCTCCGGAGGGGAAGGCACCCGCGGCGGCGCTGGCCGCTGTGCTGAAGCACAGCTCGGCGCTGCCCTCCGAGAGCTCCCAAGTCCGAGGCTACGACTTCAACCGCGGCGTGGACTACCGTGCGCTACTGGAGGCCTTCGGCACCACTGGCTTCCAGGCCACCAACTTCGGGCGCGCAGTGCAGCAAGTCAACGCCATGGTGAAGCCCGGGGCGGAACTTCCTGGATTGAGGGGGTGTGGCCTAGAGTAGCGGCAATGCAGTACTTGGAGGGGGCGGGGCTCCCTTGTGAAGGAGGCGTGCCCTGTGTTGGGCGGTCCAATAGGTGGAGAGAGGCAGGGCCCATTCTGGGCGGCAGTTTCTGTGCTGGGGAGAGGGCGTCGTCCCCTCATCCCCAAAACATCCTACAATCAGGATGAAGTTGGGACTGATTCTAGGTAGGAGGCGGGTCGTAGGTAACGAGTGAAAGTGTTCTGAACGGTGCGGTTGAGGAACCTAAGTCAGGCTCAGATGGGGAAGGGGACCGGGCCTACAAAGGTCGTGCTCTCCGATTCCTTGAAAGGGGGTAAAACCTGAGCGTGTGCCCTGAGATTTGGGCTGTGGTTGGGGGTCAGAGCCTGCACAGGGGGCGTTCGTTCCCTGGCCCCATGTATTCCAGGTAGAAGTGGTAGGGGCTAGGGCTTGGGGGCCAGAGGGTAACTTGACCCTGCCCTTAACACCTAGATAGAGAAGAAACTAGAGCCGCTGTCGCAGGATGAAGACCACCATGCAGACCTGACCAAGAGCCGCCGCCCACTTACTGGCTGCACCATCTTTCTGGGCTACACATCCAATCTCATCAGTTCAGGCATCCGTGAGACCATCCGTTACCTCGTGCAGCACAACATGGTGGGGACCTGGTGCGGTTGTGGCCTTGGCCTCTCTAGGTCTTATGGGGGGCAATAAAATTATTGGTCATTTAAATGACACAGGGAGACAGGGTCAGGTTTTTTTTTTAATTTTTTATTGTTATGTTAATCACCATACATTACATCATTAGTTTTAGATGTAGTGTTCCATGATTCATTGTGCAGAACACCCAGTGCTCCATGCAGAACGTGCCCTCTTTAATACCCATCACCAGGCTAACCCCTCCTCCCACCCCCCTAGACAGGGTCATTTTAAGCAGAGGGACACGATCTACTTTTGTTTTGCAGTAGAGCTTTCTCCAAGGGTCACTGGGTTAGTGTTGGGAGTTAGGAGCCCTACCTGGGATGAGGGCAGGGCCCTTCTTCCTGGGCTAACCTCACTGACTTGTGGCTGCAGGTGGACGTCTTGGTGACCACAGCTGGCGGTGTGGAGGAAGATTTTATCAAGTGCCTGGCACCCACGTACCTGGGCGATTTCAGTCTCAGGGGGAAGGAGCTACGTGAGAACGGGATCAACAGGTTGGGGGCCCTGAGTGGTGCTGGGCGAGGGAGGTGGGCGGAGGGTCCTGGGGCCTGATGCCCACGTGCCTCATTTTCACAGGATTGGAAACTTACTGGTGCCCAATGACAATTACTGCAAGTTTGAGGACTGGTTGATGCCCATCCTGGACCAGATGGTGCTGGAGCAGAACACGGAGGTGGGGCAGGAGCGACCTGGGGGCCGGCGTGGTAGGAGTCGGGAGGCACTGCAGGCTGAAGTCCAATGTCTCCTCCTAGGGTGTGAAGTGGACACCTTCCAAGATGATTGCCCGCCTGGGCAAGGAGATCAACAACCCAGAATCAGTGTATTACTGGGCCCAGAAGGTGAGGGGCTGGGTGGGGCACGGATACCAGGCCTTGGCACATATTAGCTTGTTTCACCTTCATCGCCACCTGGAGAACCAAGTCATGATTTCTACTCTTAGGTGAGGAACCCGACACAGAGGTTAGGTAGTTTGTCTGAGGCTGCACAGCCACTGAGTGTGATCTTGGTGTCCTGGCTCTACTTCTAGACCACCCGGGATCAGTTGGGGGGGTGCCATGGGTCCCATGCTCCTCCAACGCGGAGGTCCAGCGGTCAGAGTAGTGAGAGCTACACGATCCTTTGTGTTCTGTCTGGTTTCATCACATGTGCTTCTTCATCTGTGAGGGCGGTGCTGTTGCTGTCTCCATTTTACAGTTGAGGAAACTGAGGCCCAGACAACTTAAGCACTCTGCCCAGAATCAGGCAGAGGAGGGGATGCCACTGGGGTGGGGACCAGCCTGCCCCCACTGGGCTCTGAGCTCCAGTCGCTCTTGTCTTGCTGTCCCCCAGAACCACATCCCTGTGTTGAGCCCAGCGCTCACTGACGGCTCCCTGGGTGACATGATCTTCTTCCATTCCTACAAGAACCCCGGCCTGGTCCTGGACATCGTCGAGGGTGAGGTGCTGGGGCCACAGAGCAGGGGAGGAGGGCTGGCTGGGTCCGTAGCCTGACCCCAGCACTCTTCTCCCAGACCTGCGGCTCATCAACACACAGGCCATCTTTGCCAAGAGTACTGGCATGATCATCCTGGGCGGGGGTTTGGTCAAGCATCATATTGCCAACGCCAACCTCATGGTGAGTGGGGACAGAGTACCTGGTCCCTAGTGAGGGTGGTATGCGGGCTTGCCATGCAGACATACCTGTGCGCTAGGCCTATGCCATGTGCCAGGGAGACAACTGTGGACTAGACAGGCCAGGATCCCTGTCCTCCTAGACTGATGTTCTAGTCAGGGAGACAGGCAGCGAACAAGTGACATGCAGGTCACGTGGCAGTTAACTGCTGTGGGAAAAAACGAGGGATGACATGATGGCAAGAGAAACAAGGTTCTGGGAAAGACAGCCGGTGAGCAGAGGAAACGGCCAGTGCAAAGGCTCTGAGGTGCCTGACTGAAGTCCAGGGATAGTTAGCAAGCCGGTGAAGGGGAGCGGGAGGCGACCAGCAGCCGGAGCCAGGCCTCCAGGGCGGCCACTTGCGTGCTCACAGGCGCCCTCTCTGAACAAATGGCTGGTCGGGGAGGAATGATGGGGCCAGACCAGGGTGGGAGTCTTTGTATGTGGTGGCAGCCCCTGCTGAGCAGCTGGGGGGGAGTTGTTGCTCCCTAGTCGGTGGGTTTGGGGCAGCTCTGCCCATCAACCCTACCAACCCCCAACCTCGCACTCTGCTCACGCACTGATGTGGGGCCCTTCCTGTGGAGGGGCCACTACGGGCTCCCGGCATGCAGGACGCAGCCCTCAGCCTCTGCAGCCAGCACCCTGACCCCCATGTGCAGTGACTGGCTGACCAGCTCACCCTGCCCCTCCCCACAGCGGAACGGGGCCGACTACTCTGTCTACATCAACACGGCCCAGGAGTTTGATGGCTCAGACTCTGGCGCCAGGCCAGACGAAGCGGTGTCTTGGGGCAAGATCCGGGCGGACGCCCAGCCTGTCAAGGTGAGGGCCGGTCAGCTGGCTGGGGCACAGAGTCTCCCAGAGCGCAGCCACGGGCCCTGTGGTTCACCCAGGTCCCCTCTGCAGGTCTACGCCGACGCCTCCCTGGTCTTCCCCCTGCTTGTGGCTGAAACCTTTGCCCAGAAGAGAGATGCCTTCGTGCCTGAGAAGAATGACGACTGAGTGGCTACGGTTCCAGGGAAGTCCCCCCTCGCCTCTATTTATTAGCTTGCACACCCAACCCCTCCCTCCCTCCTCGATCAGCCTCGTGTCTAGAATAAATGGTCTCCGTGATCCTGCTGAGTCTGTGTCCGTGTCCTTGGCGGCAGTGGGTCCCCACCTTCAGCTGGTGCCACCCTCAGCCTCATAAGCCTCCTCCCGCCAGCACTGGACACTGCCCCCCACAGCGGTCAGCAGGCAGGGTTCCGTGGGGTGGAAGGCCAGTGACTGCACCACACCCGGACCCACGGGCAGGGCCAGTGCCAGGGCACCCTGTGGAGGGAAGGGGCGGGCAGTGGGTATCCGTGCGTCCCTCTCTGCTGACCTTCAGCCACCCGCCTCTAATGGCTTCCCAGGCACTGCAAACCTCAGCTGCCCCAAAATGAATCCCTGAGTTGCTCCATCCTTTGGAGCACGTGTGGCTCAGGCTGAACATCTTGGGAGTCTTCCTCTTTCATGCTTCCCACCCCGTTTATCTGTCGGCAAGTGCTCCTGGCCCAGCCTTTAGACCACATCCGGATCTGCATTCACAGCCACCACGTTGCTCCAATCCTGTCCCGTCCGTTCCCGGCTTCTCCACCCTGCCGCTGTCCGGGCTCCAGGGGCCCACTGGGCAGCCTCTGTGCTCACTTCGTGCATCAGCTTACAGTCACCGCTCAACACATTCGGTCCCTCAAGCCTGCCCCCGATTGCTCTTCCCACTTCAAAAATGTCCCTCCACGCACTAACCCCCTTGAGAGTGACTTTCAGTCTGACAGACTCTAGAGAAGTAGGCGGAACATGGCGCATTCTTAGTTGCCAGAGAGAGCTGGGCCCTCAAGTCTCCAGGGCCCCCCAGTTTCCTCCATCCTCTTAGGGGCATTACTTTCCCTGGTCAAGCCCCAGCCCTGACCCCATGAGGCCAGACTAATAGTCTGTTCCCAGCCTGACCTCCCCACCAGGCCGAGACACAGCAGGACAGGGCTCACAGGGTTTGGGACTAGAAACCATGGGGATGCTCAGAGGTAGCTCAGGGTTTCTGAACTACTGCCCCCTCTCAGCTGGGGTCAGATGTGGCTGTCGGCCCCGCTCCCCCCAGGGTCAGTCCCTAGGTCGGCTGGGCTTGCTTAGTCTGGCCCTGTTGCTGCTGCCATCCCACAGTCCTTCTGTCTCCTGACCCAAGTGTGCCACACCTCCAAGCCTTAGCACACACTGTTCCCTTTGCCAGGAATGCCCTTCCTGCTTTGTCTTCTCACTCACTCCTCCAAGCCCCAGCTCTAATAGCATTCCCTTGTGCAGGTGTGGGAGTTGCTAGGGAGTTGCCTGAGACAGAGCAGGCAGCCTGGTAAGGAGTCGGGGTGAGGAGGCTCACCTCCACCAGGTCCCAGAAGTACACCTTCCCGTCCTCGGAGCAGCTGACCACGTGTGTGTCACGCTCGCTCAGGCAGCAGTCCAGCTTGTACTCCTGGTTCTTATGGCCCGAGTACCTGGGGGTGGGTGGTGTCAGGAGGGCTTGGGTCCTAGCAAGGGTAGGGGAGGGGCCCCACCACCCCGAGGACTCACTCGCCCAGCAGCTCCCCTGTGTCCTTGTCTAGAAGCCGCAACGTGGAGTCCAGGCTGGACACCAGGGTGCACTGCCCGTCCCGGCTGAAGCAGGTACAAGTGATGGGGCCTGGGGGGTGGGGAGGGGCGCAGGTGGGTGAAGCTGGGGTCCCCTTTGCTGCCCCCCACCTGCCCTGCCCGCCCCACAGCCCTGCCACACTCACTGCCCACATAGTCTGAGAAGAGTTGCCCCATCCTCAGGTCATAGCGCCTCACCCGGCCGTCCACGGAGCTGCAAGAGGATGGATCCAGCTGAAGCATCAACTGGGGCTAGTAGGTCCATGGCTCCAGTCCCTGTACTCTCCCTGACCCTGCCAGGCTCCACTGGAGCCCCGACTGGCTCCACTCACCCTGCCAGGACCTCATGGTCTGACACCTTCACACTGGATATGCCATCCCTGGCTTCGTCCAGCCTCTGCACTGGCTCAGGCCTCCGCGATCGGCAGTCCCAGCAGCGTATGCTGGAATCGATAGAGCCTGTAAGGGCCAACATGAAGGTGAGGTCGGGTTTGGGCCACAGGGGCAGTACCCTGCCTAGGCTCCAGACTCACCAGACAGGATGACTGTGGCCTCTTCATTAAACTGGACCGTGTTCACCTTCTGAGAAACAGGGATTGCCACTCAGAGGAGGCTGGACTTTGGGGGACTGGGATAAAGGCAGGGTTCCGGATGCAGGTTAAAGCAAGGGCAAAGGAGGGGCGCCTGGGTGGCTCATTCGGTTAAGTGTCTGCCTTCAGCTCAGGTCATGATCCCAGAGTGCTGGGATCGGGCCCCACATAGGGATCCCTGCTCAGCAGGGAGCCTGCTTCTCCCTCTCCCTCTGCCCCCCCCCCACTTTTGCTCTCTTTCTCTCTAATAAATAAATAAAACCTTAAAAAAAAAAAAGAAAAGCAAAGGCTAGAGATAGAGGAGGTGAAAGGTTTTGGGAAAACTGCATGCTGGGCCATGGGGAAAGGAGCCTTGCTCTGTAATGGGTAGGGGTGGAAGGGTTTCCTGTCACCACCTACACGATAACGTGGGTCCTCTCCTCCACCCACGCTCTAATGAGGCCTCTCTTTGTTTGTACTCACCCCCGCGTGGCCCCGGAATTTGCGAACGACCTGCCCCGATGCCACATCCCACAGCACCACCGCCTTGTCCCCGCCGCCGGAACACAGACTGCTGTTGTCAAAGGAGCTGGAGGGCAGAGGAGGGAAGATCAGTGCTGACCTCAGATCCCAATCTCTGCACCCGTATCTCGGCCTGGCCCCCGGCTCACCCGGCCGCGTCCAGCACCTCGTAGCCGTGGCCACTGTACGTCCGCAGCAGCGTCCCTCGCAACGGATTCCACAGCTTCAGGGTCTTGTCGCTGCCGCACGTCAAACAGTAATTGCCATCCACTGGGGAACACCAGGAAGGGGTTATAGGGCTTCGGACCTCAGAAGATAGGAGGACCCGGAATGAAGAGGGAGCTCACCATTAAATCGTACAGCTCGCACTGCCCCCTGCCCGCAGTCCAGCGTCTTCACCCGTTTTTGCGGCAGCTCCGGGCCCCGTGGTTTCGGCTCAGGGAAAGCCATTTGCTTCGGGACCCCTTCCTCGCCGCCTGACACCGGTTTGCACAGAGGATTCCGAACCCTCGGAACCCACGCTTGGATGTAACCGTGTTGTCTTCCGTAGTCTACTTCCTATTACTCACTTCCGGTTCAAATGTTCGGCTTTTTTCTGGACAGTGCTGGGAATATTGAAACCTGATTCCAGCCTCTAGGTTTCTTTCCCCACTTCTTGTTTTCAAGGAACATTTTTGGTCTCTTCTAATTCTCTGTCCCTTGGCTGGGAGGAGTCCTGGCCCCCGCCGCTGGGAACGGAAGTTCGAAGCCTGTGGGTGCTACTCTAAAAGCCACCCTCCGTTTCCGCGCCGGAAGCTGCAACTCCCGTAGCGGAAGAGGCACGACCTCCGACCCGCCATGTCCACTAACAATATGTCGGACCCACGAAGGCCGAACAAAGTGCTGAGGTGAGGACCCCAACGTCACGGGAACAGGGCTCGGGTTGTGGGGCGAGGCCCAGGGAAGCGCTTGTCCATTTCGGGGGGCGGGACTTTGAGTGCCTCTGACCCTTGAGCCTGTCGCAGGTACAAGCCCCCGCCGAGCGAGTGTAACCCGGCCTTGGACGACCCGACGCCGGACTACATGAACCTCCTCGGCATGATCTTCAGCATGTGCGGTCTCATGCTCAAGGTGGGCGGCGCTGAGTTTCCTTTGGCGTAGCTCCGCCTGATAGCGAAGCCGGTGGGGGGAGCCGATTCGGAATGAAGCGGGGCTGACGCTGAGGGGGCGGGGCGTGGGCCTGGCCGGGGGCGGGGCTGCGGTGTTGCCGGGCGGAGAAAGCCAGAGCCAGGAGGGAGGCCAGGGGTCAGGGTGAGTACATGGGAGGTCGGTCTGAAGGTGGGGCCAGGTTTTAAAGTAATTTGGAGGGGACTCGTGGAGAAAGGATGGGGTTCTTAGCATCACGAGCTATGTCAAAGGCCAGTCTTCTTAGGCCTGAGAGTATGTGGTGCGGTCAGAGACGCAGGCCAAGAGAGTAGGATGAGAAACTGGGTACCTGGAATAGGCTAGGGGGAATGGGACTGAGGGATTCTTGGGGATAAGGTCCAAGCTGCGTCGGGTGGAATCAGTGGGTTGGAACCCGTGCCTGGGAATGCCCCTATGGGGGTTCATTGGTGTGCCTGTCACTAACCGAATACCCCCATCCACCTGCCTTTCCCCAGCTGAAGTGGTGCGCTTGGGTGGCTGTCTACTGCTCCTTCATCAGCTTTGCCAACTCCCGGAGCTCTGAGGACACTAAACAGATGATGAGTAGCTTCATGTGAGTCTAGGCCTAGAGAAGGAGGACTCCTCAGTGGGAGAGGGGGACCCAAGCCTACCCATCCTGGCCTGACACTTCTCTCCTGTCTCAGGCTGTCCATCTCTGCTGTGGTGATGTCATATCTGCAGAACCCTCAGCCCATGACGCCCCCCTGGTGAAGTCAGCCTAGGACTACTCTGTACACCTTCCCCCAGGCCTGGCCCCTGGCTGTTCAGCCTCTGCCCTCAGCTGGTGTCCTGGACTTCCCTGAATGAGGTAGTCTCAGGACTCACAGCTGGATGGAGGGAACCTGACCCTTTACCTGGGATTCCACTTCTGCTGGGCAGAGGGGAATACCCTAGGCCTACCCCTCCTGCCTGCCTTCCCCACCCTGCCTGCTGCTGGAGGAGATGCTGTCCATGTCTCTACGTGTATCCACTCGTTTTTTTGTTGAAACCAGTTAATTATTAATAAAGTTTTGCATTCTGGCTGTTCTTTGGGACCTCTCTCCTGTGCATTGCCCGTGCTCTTCCTGTTGGGGCAAGGGCTCCAGATCCTCCACTCAGGCCTTTGTTGGGGCTTTAGCCTGGAGCCTTCTGGACGTTCACTTGCTTATTTCACAAGCCTTGTGACTTAAGTCAGCTGCCTGAGGCAGGACAGTGATCCCTGTCCTCTGGCAACTCAGCAGATGGGTTCTGCTGACCTGAGGAATGTGGGTTTTCATTTTCATTTTCTTTTTTTTTTTTTTGAAGATTTTATTTATTTATTTGACACACAGAGAGAGAACACAAGTAGGCAGAACAACAGGCAGAGGGAGAGGGAGAAGCAGGCTCCCCGAGGAGCAGGGAGCCTGATGCGGGGCTCGATCCCAGGGCCCTGGGATCATGACCTGAGCCGAAGGCAGCCGCCTAACCGACTGAGCCACCCAGGCGCCCTGGGTTTTCATTTTCTTATCAGACAAATCGGGTAGTATCAGTGAGCTGGATGGACTAATTGGGATTGGGAAAAGCATGAAAGACTGAGTCCTCCCCCACCTGTCACTCCTCACCTGAGTCCCATGGGTATTTCTTCCAATCAGGCTGGATACCTCCCATCCTCAGTACCCCAAGGGCAGTTCCTCTATGCATAATCCTCATAGGACAGAACAGGACCACCATCAACCCCTGCTCCTAGCAAGCTAGGTCCGTCCAAGACCCTAGCCCTGAAGATCAATGGAACATCCTAGGATCCCACGCACACACTCCCACCTCCTAAGCAAACTACACCCGGAGGAAAGTCTGAAGCCTCTGCGTCCACGGGGACAAAGGGACACTCCGAGGACACTCGGAGGCGGTGAGACACTAACGGCTCCCCTGGTTAAACCAGCACCCGAGGGTGGGACATGCCCAACGCCTCCGTACACTCCTAGTGTCCCCAGGGGCTAGCCAGAGCTGAGGCCTCAGGCCCGTGACACGCCCGGCAGCACCCTAGCCCCGCCCCCGCCAGCAACCATTGGCCAAGTTGGGCTCTGGGGGCGGGGCGTTTGCCCGGCCACTCCGGGCCCGGGAAGTCCCTGGTGGCGGCTGCGGTGGCCGTGGCGGCGGCGGCGGCAGCTGCGGAGCCATGGCCGCCGACGCGCGGCCTTCGGGGGTCCGCGCTGGCGGTGGCGGCCGGGGCGCGTCAGGGTCCACGACGAGCTCCCGCGCGCTGCAGCCACCGCTCTCGCCTCTCTCCTTCCTCTTTTTGTTGTTGGTGGCGGCGCCCGGCGCTCGGGCCGCGGGATACGAGGTGAGCGTGGCCCGGGAGCGGAAATGTACACAAGCTGGAGCGAAGCCCCGAGTAGGGTCCGGAGGTGTGGGTGGGTTTGTTCTGTGGGTGCCTAGTGAATAGTTGTTAATATGACAGTGTGGCCTGGAGGCATGCTTTGCGTCGTTGAAAGGTCTGGCCGTGAGAGTCTGAGAATTGGGCTCTCTGTACCTGCCTCCTTCCTTCTGTGGGTCGGCTTGCCTGGACTTTGCATGCACTTAACTGTGTGATTGGACATATGTGTGTATGTGGGAGCGGGGGGGATTGCTTGAGAGCTGGGACTCTGGAGTCAGCCTGCCTGGAGTTCCAGTCTGGCTCCCTGACTTCCTGGCTGTGTGACTTGGGGCAAGTCACTTAACCACTCTGATCCTCAGTGCTCTCATCTGAAAATGAGATACTGCCCCCCAAGCCCCAGGGTGGCTGCTTCCTATTTGCAAACGCCTAATAATCATTTGCTACTACTATTACTGTTAACCCAGGGTGTGAGTGAGAGCTGCCCTGAGGAGTTGTGTCAAGTGGGAGTTGTATTTGTATGCCCAACTCTGTGGGTGTCCTCCCCAGAAGGACCTGGCCCCATTTCTCTGAGTCACTCACCTCTAGATCAAAACTTATCTTGTGCCCCCAGCCCCACCCCAGCCTGCTTCTTAACCTCGGTGTAACTGACAGGATGTGTGTATTTGGGGTCCCTGTGCAGACATGCCCTGTGGTGCATCCGGACATGCTCAACGTGCACCTGGTGGCCCACACGCATGACGATGTGGGCTGGCTCAAGACTGTGGACCAGTACTTTTATGGCAGTGAGTAGAGCATGGAGACTTCCCCGTGGGGCCCCCATGCCCCTTTGAGCCCTTCAGATCCTTTCTGGGTCTTGGACATTGGGAGGGGGGACATTGTCCAGTTTGAGCGCCTGTGTCTAAGAATGCCCCCCTTGGCTCGTTTGTCCCTGACTGCCTGACCCCTGTGCCCACAGTCCAGAATGACGTCCAGCATGCGGGGGTGCAGTACATCCTAGACTCAGTCATCTCTTCCCTGCTGATGGAGCCCACCCGCCGATTCATCTATGTGGAGATTGCCTTCTTCTCCCGTTGGTGGCACCAGCAGACAAATGCAACACAGGAAGTTGTGCGGGACCTGGTGCGCCAGGGTGAGCCTGCCCGAAGGAAGTGAAAAGAGGAAGCCCAGCTCAGCTCTGTTTCTGACCCTCCTCCAGCTTCTGAGATTTTATCATGTCCTCTGCAGCCTGTATGTGCATGTGGCTCTGCCTGCCTGGAATTTCCCTTTATTTGTAGAACTCCTATGCATCCTACAGGGCCCCACCTCCAGGGGATCCACAGGGAAGCCTGCCATGCAGGGGGCCCTCTGTTCCATGTCTGGCTACACTGGCTTGGGAGTGACTCCTCTTCTCCCTCCAGGCCTAGGTTTGCAGGCAGGCCTTCTTATCCCCTGCATTGCCACCCCTGGCCCCAGTCCTGGCCCTGACAATCCACCCAGACTGCCCTTCCCGCACAGGACGCCTGGAGTTTGCCAATGGTGGCTGGGTGATGAACGATGAGGCAGCCACCCACTACGGAGCCATCATAGACCAGATGACGCTTGGATTGCGCTTTCTGGAAAACACATTTGGCAAAGATGGGCGCCCCCGTGTGGCCTGGCACATTGACCCCTTTGGTCACTCTCGGGAGCAGGCCTCACTGTTCGCACAGGTGATCTACCAACCTCACTCCTAGCTCTGACTCCTCCCTTGGCCACTCAAGCCCCGCCCTTCCCTGCAAGCTCACCTGGCCCAGGCCCTGTCCCCTGGTCCCTTGAGGCCCTGCCTCTTGGGTGAGTTATGAATCCCATTACTGCCTGCCCGACCCCCCTCCAGCCTTTCTGCTCTGCCTCCGCCCAGGATGTGACCCCACTCCAGCTGGCTCCTCCCGGGCCCCACACCTGCCCCTCACTGTAGCCCTGGCCCCACCCCATTTGCTATGATCCCGGTTCCTCTCCAAAGCCAGGTGGCGGGTGGAGGCCTGCCCAGCTTTTCAACCGGCTTCACAACCTTTGCCATGACGGTGTCCCCTTTCCACTCTCTGATCCCTTCCATTCTCAGGCTGCTTAAGGGGGATTTGAATCAGGCCCCTTTCCAAGCTGGGGAAGGTGGAAGTCTGATCTAGCATTGCACCCGCACCTCCCAGCCCTCCCGCGGTGTCATCTGACCCTTCCCCAAGCTTCAAAATGAGCTGGAGCCCTTCCTCGTTTCAGACCTGCTTTTTCTAACTGTGCTCTGACTGCCCCTCCCACGCTGAGGGGACTGGCGGGTGGTGGGCAGAGGACTGGGCACCCACTGCTCCTGCCCTCTGATCCCGGTCCTCATCCCTCCCCACCTCCAGATGGGCTTTGATGGCTTCTTCTTCGGGCGTCTGGATTATCAAGATAAGGGGGTGCGGAAGAAGAAGCAAGAGATGGAGCAGGTTTGGCGGGCTAGCGCCAGCCTGGAGCCCCCACTAGCCGACCTCTTTACCAGTAAGGGCGTGTGGGGTGGGGTCAGGGCTGGCCCCAGGGGCATGGGACCTGGGACCATGCTCAGAGGGCCTTGGGTTTGCTTTTATACTCTGTTGTCCTGAAACTCTTAATAATTTATGAACAAGGACGCAGCACTTGCACTTTGCACTGGGCCCTGCAAATTCTGAGGTCCCTCCTGGTGGGGTGTGGCAGGCTGTGATCCCGGGGCAGGTCTGGGACGCTGAGCCTGGTGTGGCATGCAGGTGTGCTCCCCAATATTTACAACCCACCGGAGAAACTGTGCTGGGACACGCTGTGTGCTGACAAGCCCTTTGTGGAGGACCCGCGCAGCCCCGAGTACAATGCCAAGGAGTTGGTCGATTACTTCCTGCAGTTGGCCACTGCCCAGGTAACCCTACTGTGCAGAGCCCGTGAGACTCGTGTTCATAATGCACTGGGCCCTCTCCACGGCGCGGGCATTCCCTAACACCTCCTCATCACCCTCGGAGGAAGGTAGCATTCCATTCACCATCGCCAGGCTCCCCTCCCAGATTTGTGTTCATTTCTGATTAGAAGACTGCAGACAACCTTTGCTGCCCCAAACGCTCACCAAAGGCATGAGACAGCATGGCGCAGTGCCTCAGTGCCCTCATCTGGGCCCACGAGGAGTACTCAACAGTGTGAGGCTATTTTTACATGTGTCCCTACGCTCCCACAGGACCCACTTCCACTGCCCCCTCCACTCCTCTACGTGCACCCACCCTTGTTTTTTAAAGATTGATTTATTATTTTTAAAGATTTTATTTATTTATTTGAGAGGGAGAGAGAGTGAGTGCACACAAGCAGGGGTGGAGGGGCAGAGGGAGAGGGAGAAGCAGACTCCCTGTAGGACCCTGAGATCATGACCTGGGCCGAAGGCAGACGCTTAACGGCTGAGCCACCCAGGCGCCCCGGCACCTGCACTCTTGACCACATATATACCACGGCACAGCTGTACGCAGGGATGGCCCAGGACACCCTGGCCTGAGGAATTCTCCATTCCACCTGCAGGGCCAGAACTACCGCACCAACCACACCATAATGACCATGGGCTCAGACTTCCAGTATGAAAATGCCAACATGTGGTTCAAGAACCTTGACCGGCTCATCGAGCTGGTCAACGCTCAGGTAAGTGTGCCAGCTCGTGTGCATGAATGTGCTTGGATCCCTGGCCCTTGGGTCATATGCATCGCAGTGGGTGCTCTCTTAGTTTTGTATTGCTACTATAACAAATGACCAACAAACGTAGCGGCTGAAAACAACAGAAATATATTATCTTACAGTTTTGTAGGCCAGAAGTCGCACACAATTCCGACTTGGGTTGGGTTAAAAATTGGGTTTGGGTTAAAAATCAAGATGTCAGCAGGGCTGGGTTCCTTTTGGAAGCTCTTGGGGAAAGTGTCCAACTTCTAGAGGCCTCCTGCATTCCTTGACTCATGGCCCCCCATCTTGCAAGCCAACCACGCAGCAGCTCTCTGCCCCTGCGTCTCTCATCACATCTCTTTCTTACTCTCACTCCCTCTTTCCTCTTCTACTTTTTTAAAAAAATTATTTATTTGGAGAGAGAGAGTGTGTGTGCTAGCGCAAGGCAGGGAGGGGCAGAGGGAGAGGGAGAGAGAGAATCTCAAGCAGACTCTACGCTAAGCATAGAGCCAGACACGGGGCTCGATCTCAAACTGCTGAGATCATGACCTGAGCCGAAATAAGGGTTGGACTCTTAACTGACTGAGCCACCCAGGTGCCCCCCCCTTCCTCTTTTAAAGACCCATGATGACACTGGGCCCTACAGATCATCTAGGATAATCTATTTTAAGGTCAGCTTATCAGCAACCTGAACTCCATTTGCAGCCTTAATTTCCCTTTACCATGTAACCTAACAGGTTCTGGGAATCAGGACTCAGACATCCTTGGGCCTCTCACATCTGAAATGTCCTTCCCATCAGTTCCATCCTCAGAGCTGTCTACTGGCAGTCTCCATGTCCTCAGCTTCCACTTGCTCCCAGCACCACTGTTTCACCCAAAACACCCTCAGGAACATCACCAAGGGCCTTCCAAATGACATTTCCCAGGCCTCGCCATGACCCCGAGGAGCCCTGGACACCTTGATCACTTTCTTCTGTAAATATCATGGTCCTGAGCTGCCACAGGTTTCCTCCTGCCCCGGACCGCTCCTCTGCCCACTGCATTCTATTGGAAATAGAGTCTCTTACTTCAAATCCCTAGCTTGCCACTTAGTGGCTCTGTGACCCTGAGAAATCTTAAGCGCTCTGCCTTAGTTTTCTTATCTAGAAAATGGGCATAATGGTGGCTCCCACCTGATAAGGCTGTTAGGGTTTAATGAGTTCATTTACACAGATCAGTAGAACAGGGCCAGGTAAATAACCAGTATTATGGTGGTTGCTTATTACTGTTATTTGGGGCTGAACACCTGCTTCTCCTTTAACATGCAAGCTGCAATGTTTCCTCCTCCAGGAAGACTTCACCAAACACAGGTGGAGCTCCTGCCCTTTCCTCTGTGTACACACAGTCCCCACAAATACCTGTGAGGCCACAGCCAGGCTGATTATAACGGACTATCTGTTCAGTATCTCTCCTCCACTTGGCTGTGGGTTCCAGGAGAGTGGGGCTGGCCTCTGCTTCTAGATTGTGTCTGAAATCGAGCATATTGAAGAAGCAAGTGATTGTTTACTGAGCAAATCCTGTGTGTGTGTGTGTAACTATGTATGTGACTGTGTGTGCAGGGGTAGACATGTGGATGCACATAAAGGTGTGTAGTCCCATTTACTTCCCTTCATGCACTCAAGTGTCAGTGAGCACCTACTGTGTACTGGGCACTGGGTTCACAACACAAGCAGAACAAACATCTTTTTCTTCACAGAGGAGGTCACCTTCTTGGTCCTCCACCTCAGTTGAAAGTGAACCTCCATTCATTCTAACAGTGGTGTCATTGAGCAATAACCTGACAGTCCTGAGAAATGATCACTCCTGCCCTATAATGTCATACTTAGTTTTTCCACACACACAAAAAAACTTTTAAGATTTTATTTCTTTATTTATTTAGAGAGGGGAGACGAGCGGGGGAGGAACAGAGGGAGAGGGAGAATCTCAAGCAGACTCCCTCCTGAACACAGAGCCTTAGGCGGGGCCTATCTCACGACCCTGAGATCATGACCTGAGCCCAAATCAAGAGTCCCACGCTTAACCAACTGAGCCACCCAGGCGCCCCACAAAAAATTTTTAATGATAAAATTGGAATTAAAAAAAAAAGTTTAGTAAAAATTTCAGGTTTATTCTTGCATCCGTGAAATTCTTTCCATGCTGGTAATGTTGAGTTGCTGCCAAAATTCAGCCTCACACTGGGCCATTGGTTTGCACTCAAAATGTGTACTACAAGAATCCGAACCCACCGCATGCATGAAGGTGAGCACATGTGTGTGAGGATGTGTGTGCACAGCTGGGGGCCCCCTGGGAAGGTGCCGGCTCCCGAGGGCTCACACACGGACACCTCCCCCCAGCAGCAGGCCAACGGGAGCCGCGTCAATGTTCTCTACTCCACTCCCGCCTGTTACCTCTGGGAGCTGAACAAGGCCAACCTCACCTGGTATTTGGGGGGACACGGGAGCTTGGGGGGGTTGGCCTGCCCTTTGGGTCATGACCCGGCCCTCAATGCCTCTGCCGCTGCAGGTCCGTAAAACAGGATGACTTCTTTCCCTACGCCGACGGCCCCCACCAGTTCTGGACCGGCTACTTTTCCAGCCGGCCGGCCCTCAAACGCTATGAGCGCCTCAGCTACAACTTTCTGCAGGTGAGTGGGCACTGGGCTCAAGGGGGCGCCCAGGGGTCCCAAAAGGTCCGGGGCCCCAACACACCTCCTCTGTTCCCCAGGTGTGCAACCAGCTGGAGGCACTGGCGGGTCCGGCAGCCAACGTGGGGCCCTATGGCTCAGGAGACAGTGCACCCCTCAGTAGGTGTTGAGACGATGAGGGGACGGGAGTGTGTCTGAAGCTGGCCACACCGACCCTCGGCCACCCCATCGAGTCCCCTCATAAAACTCCTCGGGACCCTGCCCTCCCACACGTGGTCTTTCCCGTGTCCTTGGGGTCTGGACTGAGAGTCCTGCAGAGACCCCAGCCGGTTCACCGTCTGCCTGCAGATGAGGCGATGGCGGTGCTCCAGCATCACGACGCGGTCAGCGGCACGTCCCGGCAGCACGTGGCCAATGACTACGCGCGCCAGCTAGCGGCAGGCTGGGGGCCCTGCGAGGTGCGCGGGGTGGAGCCAGGGAGGGGGCGGGGCCTGGAAGAGGTGGGTGTAGAATGAAAGGGCGGACACCGGAAGAGGCGTGGTCAAAGACAGTGGGGTGGAGTCTAGGTGTGCCTGCATGGGGCGGGGCCTGGGGTGAGAGGCGGGGACAGGAAGGGGCGGGGCCTAGGAGCGCTCGTGGGCGGGGACAGGCAAGGGGCGGGGTCCGGGAGGAGACACGGAGGAGACCTGGGTGGGCTTCCAGAGCTGACCCATGGACTTTTACGCTCCCTCCCACAGGTTCTCCTGAGCAATGCGCTCGCGCGGCTCAGCGGCTCCAAGGAGGACTTCACGTACTGCCGCAACCTCAACATCAGTGTCTGTCCGCTCAGCCAGACAGCCAAGAGCGTGAGCCGGGCTCGGGCTGGAGGGGCGGGGCCGGGAAACAGGTGGGTGGGACAGCACTGGAAACTGAGGACAGCGGGGGCGGGGCCCGGAGGAGGCGGGGCTCGGACTGAAGGGCTCTTGAGGTACCTGCCGGTGTGAAATTGGTTGGGAGGATCGGTCTGCGGAGCGATCAGTTGGGGGGCAGTGAAGCTGGGGTGGAAGAGACCAAAGCACCCCATGGGGGCTTGGATCACCCAAGGACGTTGCCGCGTGTGGTGGGTGGGTTTCAAGAAGGCCTGCTGTGACCCATGACCGATCTGGCCCTCCCACACCAGTTCCAAGTGACCATTTATAACCCCTTGGGGCGGAAAGTGGATTGGATGGTGCGGCTGCCAGTCAGCGACCACATTTTCGACGTGAGGGACCCGAATGGCACAATTGTGCCCAGTGATGTAAGCCCTTTCAACAAATATTTCTCCTATGAGTACCACCCCCCATGATTACCTCCTGCTTTGGACACCTCCTCCTGGGGATTTCTACCCCCCACCTCACCCCACTCCACGGACACATCTCCCTCCATGGATAACTCCTCCCATGGACACCTCCCTCTCTCGGGTAACTCTCATGCATATCTCCCCCTCCATCAATACCTTGGGCCTAGTACTTTTTCTTTTTCTTCCCCTTAACATCATACCCCCTTGGAAACATGCGCTCCCCCTTACCCCCCTGTCCTGCCTCTCGGACAATCTCTCCCTTTTTAATGTCTCCTCATGAATTTTTTAAAAAATATTTTATTTTGGGGCACCTGGGTGGCTCAGTCGTTAAGCGTCTGCCTTCAGCTCAGGTCATGATCCTGGGGTCCTAGGATCAAGCCCCGCATCGGGCTCCCTGCTCAGCGGGAAGCCTGCTTCTCCCTCTCCCACTTCCCCTGCTTGTGTTCCCTGTCTCGCTGTGTCTCTCTCTGTCAAATAAATAAATAAAATCTTTTAAAAAATATTTTATTTTTTAAAAGATTAATATTTTTTAAAAGATTTTATTTTTTTAAGTAATCTCCACATCCAATGTGGGGCTCCAATTTACAACACCGAGATTGAGTGGCATGCTCTACCAACTGATCCATCCAGGCATCCCGAATTTTCTTTCTTTTTTCTTGCTTTATTTCCCTCGTTCTAGAAGGCCTCTACCTATGAATCTTTTCCTCCCCCCAAACCTGCCTTTCCCTCATTCCCCTGCTTCAAGGATTTCCTTCCCCATTTCCTCCCTCACTTACCCTCCTCCCACAGTCTCTGCACCCCCTAAATGTCCCCCCCCCTTTATGAATCTTCTCTGCGATCTTTAACTCAGAATTTGACACTCCATCCTCCCTGGCCAACACCTATATTTCTTCTTCCCATCTGGGGCTCATTCTTCTCCTGGAGTTTGACCCATCCCTTTATGTACAGCTCAGTATTTATACTCATAGCCTCTTGACTCAATTTCCCTCCTCCATTACCCAAGGTGGTGAGACTTCCTAGCTCAGACAGTTCGGACCTGCTTTTCTCGGCCTCAGTGCCTGCCCTGGGCTTCAGCGTCTACTCAGTAACCCAGGTGCCCGGCCGGAGCCCCCACGCCCACAACCGCCAGCTCAGATCCCAGAAGTCCTGGTCCCGTGGCTTGGCCATCCAAAATGAGGTGAGACTCCGTTCAGATGCCCTTCCCTTCCCCTGTGACAAATTTGAGGTGTCATGGTAAGCTGCATGGACTCTGGATTAGTGGGTCTTGGGTTCATGGTCTAGTCACCAGTCCCTCGTTATGTGTCCTCCAGTAAGTGACCACCTCCCTTTGAGCCTCAGTATCCGTTCCTGGGACTGTGAGGACCCAGTGTAATCATGGATGACACTGGACAGATACGTAAGGGCTGACAGTGGTAGGGGTTTGCAAATTAAATGAGGCAGGGCAGAGATTCGAGGGAGGGAGCCACGTGGCCATGTAGGGGAAGAGGGATCCAGGCAGGCAGGGAGCTGCAGAAGCAAGAGCCCTCAGGCAGAAGGGTGCTGAGTGTTCTAGGAATCCCCTGGGGCTCAAGGGACGGGTATTGGGTGATAGGTCAGACTCTGCAAGACTTGAGGGCCTAAGGGAAAGACTTTGCCTTTCACTTCGAAGGAGCCACGTCAGGAGCAAGGCTGCATTAAGACTGTAATGGGCCCTAGCACTTTTGCCTTTGTGGGGCCCTTTTTCCATTAGAAAAAAAAAAGTTAAAATTTGTATTTCATGAGCAGGTGGCTGTAAAAGACAAGTATAATATATTCATTATTATTACATTTAAGTTTTCTTCTGATTCTAGAAGAAATCAAAATTTACATATTTCCATTGGCCCCTAAAAGTCTCCTGGGCCATGGCACTATGATTCCTTTGTCAAATGCGCTAGTCAGCCCTGGGCCCAAGCGGACTGGCTAGGATGGTATTTAGGGTGTCACTGGCGCCCTCTGGTGGCCGCGGGCGGGGGGAACTGACTGGGGAAGCGAGCCTGGAAGGGGTCTGCCGCACTAGTC
This sequence comes from Halichoerus grypus, assembly GCF_964656455.1. NCBI lineage: Eukaryota > Metazoa > Chordata > Mammalia > Carnivora > Phocidae > Halichoerus > Halichoerus grypus. Next base: position 207,863,246 of record NC_135712.1, read on the forward strand.
CTAGAAGGCCATGGAAATGGTGAGAAGTGGTCAGATTGAGGAGGAGGTGGAAGGTAGAGCTGTTAGGATTTGTTAATAGGGTCAGGTGTGAGGAGAGAGAGAGAGAGAGAGAGAGAGGGAGAGAGGAGGAGGGGAGGGTAGCTCCTGGGCTTTCTCCTGAGTCCCAGGAAGGATGAAGAAGCTGCCCTTGGCTGAGATGATGGTTATTAACCTGTGTCTGCCCTTTTCTACCCAGTACCTCCAGGCTAGGTTTGACCCTGACACGGGACTCTTGGTGGAGTTGGAGAACCTGGACCAGAACCTCCTGCTGCCTGTTCGCCAAGCCTTCTACTGGTGAGGGGGGGACCACCAGGCCAGGGAGGGGGTGTAAGTAGAGCTGGGGTCACTTACCTGACTCTCACCTGCCCCGGCCCCAGGTACAACGCCAGTGTAGGCAACGACCTAAGCAACCAGGTCTCGGGTGCCTACATCTTCAGACCCAACCGCCAGGAACCATTGATCGTGAGCCACTGGGCTCAAACACACGTGGTGAAGGTCTGGGGCCTTGAATGATGAGTGGGTGTGGGGGCGGTGTGGAGCCTGGGGGGGGTGGTGAGCCATATGTGGGTAGGGGCGGGGGGTCGGGTTTATATCTCTATCAGATAAGAGGACTAAGACCTGAGGGGAATATTGAGAATCTTCCCACAGGGCTGATATTCACGGCTGGTTGAGTAACAGTCATTCCGTGGGAGCAAGTACGAAGGCTTTCACATCTGCTGTGGGTGTCAGGATTATACTTAGCTTTTGAAACTGGGGGCGGGGTGTTCCCTCTTGGCCCGTGAATGGGGAGAACCAGGTGTAGCTGCTTGAAGAGTTCACCAAGGATCTGTGGTAGGAGGGGATTATATCTGAGGTGGATATTTGAGAGTTCACACTTGGATAGGGCTTGGGTGATTCTCACTTAGGATGGATATCTGAGGGTGCATCTGGCTGGGAACAGGGGCTCACCCTTGTGGGGTTTCTCGGGGCCTCTCATTGACATTTCCTCTTAGGGTAGGGGTGGGCCAGGTAATGGCAAGATTCACATTCGACATAATTCCCCTTGAGGTGAACTTCTGCATATGTGGGTCACTGCATTAGGATATAATTTTGCTGCAGTAACAGTTGCCAAAATTAATGGTAGACGTTTCTTTCCATCTAACAGAAAGTCTGGCTGGGCCATACAGGGCAGATGGAGTGACTTCAGAGTCATCCAGGCCTCTTCTGTCTCATTGTTCTGCCCTCCTCGACATTCAGCTTCTACCTCATGGCCCAAGATGGCTGCTTAAGCTCCAGCCGTCATATTTGCATTTGAGCCAGTGGGAGAGGGAAAGAGGCAAGGAACATTGTGTACGCCTCTTTGATCATTTTCCATTGAGCAAACCATGGTTACACAGCTACTGATAGCCTCAGGGAAGACTGGACAATATAGTCTTTATTCCAGGTAGCCACTTGCCACGCTAGAATCCTGTTCTAAGGAGGGAGGATGGGGTAACGGCGGACAGCAAGCATATATGCTACACTTAAGAATTATGTGTTAACATCTGACATGGGAAGCGTGGGGGAGGTTCCCATGCTGTGAGTGGAGTTGACCTGGATGTAGGCCTCTGTGAGGTTACTAGCAGGGGTGGGTATCCGCAGGGCTTGCCAGTGTGCGGGTGCGGGCTTAGACTTACCCCCGCCCCCATGTGCCCGCAGACACCCTTCGTGCAAGAGGTGCACCAGAACTTCTCAGCCTGGTGTTCCCAGGTGATTCGTCTGTACCCAGGACAGCGGCACCTGGAGCTGGAGTGGACGGTGGGACCAATACCTGTGGGGTGAGTAGCACCCACTGGGACTTGGGGGGTGGGGGCAAGGGCAGGGTGGCATAGGTGAAGCTCACAATCTTGCTATCCCCTCGGGTCCAGTGACGGCTGGGGGAAGGAGATCATCAGTCGCTTTGACACAGTGCTGGAGACAAAAGGACTGTTCTACACAGACAGCAATGGCCGGGAGATCCTGGAGAGGAGGTGGGGTGACTGGGGGCAGTAAAGAGTGGTCTGTGGTGTGTGGGGGCCCAGGCTTGTGGGGGCATCTGCTGATCCTCTGAGTGTGGGAGGGAGGGGATGAAGGGGGAGTGAGGAATGGATAGACCGGGGAAGGGGAGCTGGACCCCAGGCCTGACCAAACCCTCCCCCTCCCCAGGCGGGATTATCGACCCACCTGGAAGCTGAACCAGACTGAGCCAGTGGCAGGCAATTACTATCCAGTCAACAGCCGCATTTACATCAGGGTAACAACTCCATCCTGCTCCCCATTTCTTAGCACCCCTCCACAGAGTGGGGGTCGCCATCATTCTTAGCATCTCTTGGCTGTCCTTGGTGGTCTCCACCATCCCCTGTGATACCTGTCTGGGGGCCATAGCCGGCTGGCTGTGGGACCCCTCACCCTCCCCTCACCCCCCCAACGCCCAGGACGGCAAGATGCAGCTGACTGTGCTGACGGACCGCTCCCAGGGGGGCAGCAGCCTGAAGGACGGCTCCGTGGAGCTCATGGTGAGTGGCCAGAGCCCTGTTTCAGCCTGTTCCCACCCTGGCCCCCTACTGGGCCTTGAAAGCCTGTTTCTGCTCCGTTCTCTGCTAGGCGCACCCCACTGCCTGTAGTCCCCACTAAGCTGAGACCTCCATTCCTATGTGGAAAGTTTGCTCCAAGCTTTTGTTCAGTCCCTCCCTAGCTCCCCATCTTCTCCAGGCCCTGACTTGCCCTATCCCGTTAGATCCTTCCCTCCCTCTGTCCTAGTCCCTTGCTAGGTTAGATCCCCACTTCTGCTGGCGGTCCCCTACTAGACCTTTCTCCGCATCCATTCTTCTCACTCTTTAGTTTCTCTTGAAATTTCCACAAGCCCTTCCCCAAATTTCTGGCCCGGAAATCGGCCAGAGGGACTCCTCACCCTCTCCTGGCCCCTCCCCACAGGTGCACCGAAGGCTTCTGAAAGACGATGGACGGGGAGTAGGGGAGCCGCTGCTGGAGGAGGGGTTGGGGCTGTGGGTGCGAGGGCGCCACCTCGTGTTGCTGGACAAGGCTCCGACCGCGGCCACCGGGCACCGGTTGCAGGCAGAGAAAGAGCTGCTGGCCCCGCAGCTGGTGCTGGCCCCCGGTGGCGGCGCCCCCTACCACCCGGGAGTCGCCCCGCGCAAGCAGGTGAGGGGCGTGGAGCCGCCAGGTGGAGAAGACCCCAGTGAACCACGGAGGGTTTTCCTGGCCTTAGGCGGGACCCACTCCGCCCGCCCCTAACTCGTCCTGGGGAGGCCATAAGCTAGTCCCACCCCCTCAGCTCAGCCCCGTCGCCCGGCAGTCCCGGCTTGCTGAGTCCCATCCCGCCACGACTGGGTCTTAGCGCAGCCTCAGCTCTCTCCGCTCCGGCGGGCTCACTGCTCACTGGGCCCCACCCTCTCGCCTCCACTTCCCCACGCTCGGTCCCGCCCCTAGCCCCGCCCCCTGAGCTTCAGCCCCGCCCTATCTCAGTGGGTCTCGGGCCAGATCAGGTCTGCCCCTTCCGGGCTCGGGCCCGCCCCCAGCCTGGCACCGCCCTTCCCTGGGTCTGTCCCATCCTCTCATGGCTTAGCCCGACCCTTTCTAGCTGAGCCTCTTCCCTCCCTGACGAAGCCACGCCCCTTGTGTCCGAGCCCCGCCTCCTAACCGCGCCTCGGCCCCACCCCCTTCCTGCAGTTCTCAGGGCTCCGTCGAGAGCTACCTCCCTCGGTGCATCTGCTCACACTGGCCCGCTGGGACAGGACAACGCTTCTCCTGCGCTTGGAGCACCAGTTCGCTGTAGGGGAGGGCTCTGGCAACCTGAGCTCCCCGGTGACCTTGGATTTGAGGGTGAGGAGGGCAGAAGTGGGAAGGAGACAAGGGAGAGGGGAAACCCTGCTTTGTCCCCACTCAGCCCGGCCCATCCACTGCCTACAGGACCTGTTCTCCGCCTTCACCGTCACCTACCTGCAGGAGACCACGCTGGCGGCCAACCAGCTCCGGGCCAGCGCTTCCAGGCTCAAGTGGACGCCAGCCACGGGTGGGGGCCTGCCCGGGGAGTTGGGGGCTGGGGGCTGTGTGGGAGGTGTGGGAGTGTTGGCCAGGACCGGGATAGAGCTCCAGCGTCTAGGGCGGTGTTCAGATCCAGGTTAGGGGGTTAAGGGGCTTAAGTGGGTCTAAGCAAACTAGCAGTGGGTCTTGAGGGTTTGAGATGGGGATTCCCTGAGTATCTAGTTCTGGGGAGAGGGCTGTGCGCATCACTCCTGGGATTGGCGTGATGGTCTTTAGATAGGGCTTGAGGGTGTGAGGGAGATGGCCCGACATTGGGGACAGATTGGGGGATCTGGGGATAGTATTCAGGGCCTGGGAGACAGTTTAAAACGGGTCTGGGAATAAGGCCCTGGGGATAGATTTGAGGGTATATGGCTGTGTGGAGGCCGAGGGGAAGGAGCAGGAGGAGGGGGTGAGGCAGAGGAAGTTGGCACCCCTCACTTCTCCCTTGCACCTCCCCAGGCCCCACAGCCCAGCCCTCTCCCTCTCGGCTGGACCCTGCCGCCATCACGCTGCAGCCCATGGAAATCCGCACCTTCCTGGCCTTGGTCCAGTGGAAAGAGCACGGCTAGACATGCTGGGGGCAGGCACACTCTCCCCCTCCGCCTGCTGCTGCTGCCGCCACCAACAAAAGCCATTAAAATGCCACTACCAAGACTTGGGTCAAGGTGTGACTGAGTGGGGCTTTGTTTTTTGTTTGTTTTTGGAGAGGGATTTCATTTATGGCCTAGAAAGGTCAGCAAACACTATCTGACTCTTGCCCTGAGGCCTTGCAGGGAAGTCACACCAGATTACACCGTCCACGCCCCACGTCATCCACCACGGTCTCCCACTCCTCCTTCACTCCTTCGTCCACTCAGGCTGTGGTACAGCTGTTTCTAGAAGCTACCAAGAGTGGGCCTGCACGGGGTATAGGCCCAGAGAACCGGACGTACCCTGGGCCCTCCAGACCTGGCCTCGGGGGAGCCAGGCTCTGAAGGCAAGCAGTCTAGGGTCCTGGTGAAGGGGGTGGAATAGGAGCCAGGTTCCAAAGTGAGGCCTTGGACAGGTGGGCTAGAGCTGCTGGGCTCCCAGGAGACAGGCAGAGAGCCTGGCACGCCTGGTGTGCTCTGGGGTCTGTTATGGAGGAAGGGCACTTTGGGAAGAAACTGGTGGTTTAGACTTGAAAGTGAGTGACTTCCCCTCCGGTCAGGACAGCCTTATGCAGGTGCCTTAAAGGGGCATGGAGGTCAGGGGGGCATCCCAGGCTGACCTGCAGCCCATGTTTGGACCTATGCACCCCTGATTGTCAGATGCACCTCCAGAAAAAATTTTTAAGTCCCTCTTGGGGTGGCAGGCATGAGCCTGGGCAACTAGAACCTCTGGGGAGGGCACCAGGGGCCTAAATAAGGTCCCAGATGGGGTCTGGGTGCTGGATGTGCCTCTTGAAATTTTCTCTAAGTCTCCCCATAAAGAGATGGACCAGGGCGCCTGGATGGCTCAGTTGGTTAAGCGACTGCCTTCAGTTCAGGTCATGATCCTGGAGTCCTGGGATCGAGTCCCACATCGGGCTCCCAGCTCAGTGGGGAACCTGCTTCTCCCTCTGACGCTCTCCCCTCTCATGCTGTTTCTCTCTTGCTCGCTCTCTAATAAATAAATAAAATCTTAAAAAAAAAAAAAAGAGATGGACCAGAGAGGCCCAAGGAGGGAACCTCAGGCGAGTTGCCATTCTGTATGGAGTCTAATCACTGGATGCACCTCTCAGAAACTTTTTAAAGTTTCCCTCCAGGGCACCGGGGTGGCTCAGTCAAAGGGCTGCCTTCTGCTCGGGTCATGATCCCAGCGTCCTAGGATGGAGCCCCGTGTCAGGCTCCCTGCTCAGCAGGGAGTCTGCTTCCTCCCTCGGTCCTTTCCCCTGCTTGTGCTCTCTCTTGCTCTCTCTCTCAAATAAATACAATCTTTTTTTCTTTTTTTTTTCCCCTTTCCCTCCGGAAGGGAAAGGCAGCAAAACCAGGCAGGGTAGTCTGGGGATTGTGCCCCAGGGGCATCTGCTGCCCTGTGTAGGGTCCAATCTTAGAAGGTGCCCAACAAATTTGCTTATAAGTATTCCTCTGGTGGCAGGGAAAAAACTGGCCAGGTAGTGCACCCTAGGGATGACATCTTTGGCCTGGTAGTCCATGGGCTCTCCTGAAAACATGCAAATCCTCCTCCAGAGGCAGGCACTGTCCTGGCTGGCCAAGGAGACTCATGAAAGTTGCCCTGGGTCCTCCTGCAGTCCCACATGGTGCCCGATTGTTCGATATACCCCTGTGAACCCCTGTAGCTGTTCTCTGGTGATGGAGACAAGCACAGGCTAGCCAGAGAGACTCGGGGGGGGGGGGGCGGGCGGGGTGTGCCCAGGGCCAGGCTGTGCTTCTGTGTGGGCCCTGGTATTGGACCCACCTGGTGGTGCCTCCTGAGAACGTATCCACATCCCCATCCAAAGGGAAGACACCGAATGGCCTGCGCTGGACAAGTAAACCCATGAAGGATGCCGTGGCCTCAGGTGTTTTCACTCTTGGGTCCCAGTTGTTGGGAGCATTTCCCGAAAAGTTTCTATGCCCTTTTCTGGAGGTCAGGACCACCCAGTGGCTGAATGCACTCCTCCTCCCCCTCCTCGTTCTATGTCTCCCTCTGGATGAGGCAAGCAGCCCTAGCCATCCAGGGAGGCCCAGGGAGAGTGTTCCAGGCCCAGCCGCGGTCACATGTAGGCCCTATTCATCACATATGCCACTGGAAAATGTTTCCAACTCCTCTACAGGAAGGCCACACCGGGGAGGGTGTCCTGGGCCCAGCAGCCTTCCTGTGCTGGGGTTGGGGGGGGGCGGGGGTGAGACTGAGCTGAGATGGCCAGGGAGGCCCGTGGAGGGCCACTCTCAGATAGGGTCTAGTCACTGGGAGCACCTAGTGAAAATGTCTAAATTGTACTCTGGGAGCTGAGAGCAGCCCGGGCCACCCCGGGAGTTCCGTGGATGGTGCCCTGGGCCCATCAGGCTACTCCTCGGCCGCTGTGGGCCAAGGGTGAGATCCACGCAAAGTGGCACCTGGGGGTCCAGGTTCATCTAGGTCGCGTTTGTTGAACTGCGCCACCTGGCGGCTGTTTTAATGTCGTCCCCGGAGCTCGGCTGTGCGGGCCTGGAATGGGATCCAACTATCAAAAGCAAGGCTGAGTTCCAGGAGACTGGCTGCAATGTTGTCCTGTCTGCGACACACGCTGCCTCCGGATGGGCTCCCCTGAAATTGTCACTGCCATACAGAGGAGAGCGACATCCAGGAACTGCACGGATGGGCTGACACACGGCGGTCCCCTCCGCCCATGGGGTCTCCCTTGAGATGTTGCAGGTAATGGGGTAGAGAGTCCGGCGGGGGGCGGGAGGGATCCTGGTGCCTGGTTTCTAGGTTCTCCCTCCAGAGGCCGGGATCATGGCCAGGAAGGCCTGGGAGCACTCCCCTCACTTGGCTGCAGTCCTGCATGGGGCAGGGTCACGGGTGTGCATCCTGAAACTTCCCCTTCTGAAGAGGGGGCGGGGAGGCCCAGGGAGGGCACTTTGTGCCCAGCTGCACTCCCAGTGGGGCCCGTTCTTGAACACTTCCCCCAAATCTTTGGATGTCTCCCTGCGGTGGCAGCATCCATCCTGGGCCAAACAGTCATCCAGGGGTGGGCTCATTGGACCTGGTGGCCGTCTCCAGCGGGGACTTGGTAATCTCAATCACTTGCTGAAGGGGCTCCTGGGTGGCTCAGGTCATGATCCTGGGGTCCTGGGATTGAGCCCAGCCTCTGGCTCCCTGCTCAGTGGGGAGCCTACTTCTCCCTCTCCCTCTGCCACTTCCCCTGCTTGTGCTCACTTGCCCTCTGTCAAATAAATAAATAAAATCTTAAAAAAAATTTATTTTTATCACTTGCTGGAAGTGTTTCCAAGGTAGGGGTGGGGCACTGGCTCTGGCCAGTCAGGAAGGTGTGACTAGGATGCCCTGGGGGTGTGGGCCTTCCAAAAAGTTTTCTAAGTCTCCCTCGGAAGGCTGAATCCTTTGAGGGCTGCGAGGGAGGCTTGAGGAGGTTGCTTCTGGCAGGCAGCTGTCCTCAGTGGGATTCCAGTCACTACCTATCCCTTCTGAAAATGTTTCCAGAGGAAAGGAAGGCCCCAAGTCAACTCCCTACACGAGGCGAAGAGCAGTCACGTGTGGGTTCACTGGATGCACCTCCTGAAAATTTTTCTAAGTCTCTCACCATGGTAACAAGCCCGCCAGACAGGGAGGCCAAGGGAGGGTGCCCAGATCCTGTCCACAGCCCAGATTGGGCCCAGTAGTTGGTAGAAGTGTTTTCGGGGTGCTCGGGTCCTCCATCCTGCCCAGGGGAGACAAGATGCCTTCTAAACCAATGGTGGAGAATCAGCTTGTCTAGAGTCAGTGATGACTGGGGAAGGCATCCAGGTCTGGCCACAGGGATGCGAGAGGTCACGGCTGTCTCATGCACTTCCTGAAAGGGTTTCCGATTCCCCTTGCTGAAGGGGAGGCACTGTCTTGGGCCCGTTAACGGATGCACTGTGAGGGCACCCTGGACAAGAATGCGGATCTCTGAAGGGCCTGCTTGTTGGAGGCACCCCCTAAGTGTGTTAAGTCCCGATTGGTAGAAGCATCGGTCTGTGTTGCCAGGCCCCATGTTAGCCCTGGTGATCTGACTCAGCTCACAAAGACATTTCCCATTCCTGGACAGCCTGGCAGGCTTGCAGAGGGCACCCAAGGCTAGGCCTCAGTCCACCATAGGTCATGGTCACAGAGGGTGCCTCCCATAAGTTTTCTTAGTTCCTCTTTGGAGTCTGGGACTGGCTTGGGCTGGGTGGAGAGGGATAAGAGGGGGACCCCAGCCAGCCATGGTCCCATGGGGGGCCAACTTTAGTATGTTCCAAACTTTTTTTTTTATTTTTTTTTGAAGATTTTATTTATTTATTTGACAGAGAGAGACACAGTGAGAGAGGGAACACAAGCAGGGGGAGTGGGAGAGGGAGAAGCAGGCTTCCCGCAGAGCAGGGAGCCCGATGCGGGGCTCGATCCCAGGACCCTGGGATCATGACCTGAGCCGAAGGCAGACACTTAATGACTGAGCCACCCGGGTGCCCCTGTTCCAAATTTTCTAAGTCTCCAGGCTGAACATGCTAAGGACACCCTGGGAAAGTTCACTGGGCCCAGCCACTATCCTGCATGAGGCCTGGTTGTCCGATGGGCTTTCTGGAAATTTTTCTGAATCTCATTAGTGTCCTGGGCATGGGTCATGTCTGGCCAAGGAAGCCTAGGAAGATGCTCTGGGCATAGCTGTGGTCTCATGTGGCTTCCATGCATTTGGAGCATCTCACAAAATGTTTTCTAAGTACCCTCTGGAGGGCACCCAGAGCCGGGGTGCAACCCAGCGTGGGTTCAGTAGTAATTCGCTAAGGCTGCCCTAACAAAGTACTATTCCAAACTGGGCCCCTTAAACAGAAATTTGTCTGACAGTTTAGGAGACTAGATGACCTCGTTCATCTTAATTAATTATGTGTGCAATGACCCTATTCCCAAATAAGATCGCGTTCTCAGGTACTGGAGGTTAGGACTTCAACATATAAACTTTAGGGGACACAATTCAACCCATAACAGGTTCCAGGCATTGGAAGCGCTCCCTGTGGTTTTCTTAATCCCCTACCACAAGTTGGGACTGGCTCGGGGCAGAAAGGGATAGCCGTGAATAGCCCTCGGGCTGCCCCACATCTTGGGGTCCCACTGTTCAGATAAGCCTTCCCCGAATGTCAATGAAAAGGAGGACCAGTCCAGGCAGAGCAGGAAGCTCAGGGAGGGTAGGTACCCCAGAACCCTGCATGGGACTGCTGCTTGGCTATAGGAGGTTGCCCGCAGTGTTTCTAACTCTCCCTCTGCTGTTTTTGGGGTGCATCCAAATACCAGGCCCTACACGAGACCATGGCTGAACTCTCAGCACCTTCCCCCAAACCCGCTGGTCGCTGGATATGCATGCAGATTTTTCTAAGTCCTCCTCCTCTACATGTCTGTCCTTCTGCCAGGCCCATAATGTTTTGATTACTGGAGCTTTAAGTTTTGAAATCGGGGAGTGTGAGACCTCCACCTTTTTTCTTTTTGAAGATTGTTTTGGCTATTGGTGGTACCTGGAGATTCCATGTGAATTTTATTTTATTTTTAAAGACTTTATTTATTTGAGATAGAGCAAGAGTGAGAGAGAGCACAAGCAGGGGGAGCAGCAAGGGAGAGGGAGAAGCAGGCCTTCCACTGAGCAGGGAGCCCGATGCAGGACTCGATCCCAGGACCCTGGGATCATGACCTTAGCTGAAGGCAGATGCTTAATGACTGAGCTACCCAGGCACCCCCCTTAGACCACTTTTCATGCCTCTACACCAAAAGCTTAGAGTACCTTGGTTACTTTTGTTGTGTAACTAATTAGTTTATAGATTATAGCAAGGGTCAGCATCCAGTGACCGACACGCCAAATCTGGCCCTCCACCAGTATTTGTAAATCAACTTTAACTGCGTATGTTCACATAATATTCATGGCTGTTTATAAGCAAGACAATGGCAGAACTGAGTAGTTGTGACAGAGATCACAGAGATTGCTCAGATGAGCAAATCTAGTATCTGGCTCTTTTGCAGAAAGTCTACCTGCTTCTGATTTAGAACTCCTGGCACAGAGGAGATGCTTCAAAATTAGAACTGCATTAAGAGCACGATCTCTGAGCCAAATGGTATGGGTTTGAATTCAATCTTTTATCATTTACTAGCTTTTGTGACTAAAATTCATTGCAATCACTTGCTTTTTAAAAAGGAAATATAGCTACTTTGTAGAATTTGCTCAAGTTTTACTGTATTAATCTATGGGTACTGAGTAATTTCCATAAAACAATGGAAATGCTGTCTGATAGCACACTCTGCAAGGTGGGGGCTGGGCAGATAGGATTAGATAGGCGTTGGTGTTGCTAGTTGCTGGCCTGTTATTAACAAGGCTATGTCGTCATTTAAACCAATCAAAAAAGGAAAGAAGCGAAACCCCTGGTCTGATTCAGAATCAGATATGAGCAGTAACGAAAGAAACTTTGATGTCCCTCCACGAGAGAAAGAGCCACGGAGAGCAGCAACAAAAACCAAATTCACAGTGGATTTGGATTCAGATGACGATTTCTCAGATTTTGATGAAAAAACTCAAGATGAGGATTTTGTCCCATCATCAGATGTTAGTCCACTTCAGACCAAAGCTTCCCCCAAACATACTACCAAAGAACTGAAGCTGCAGAAAGTGCCACGTCAGTAATGGACCTTCATGCTGATGATGCAAGGACAGTGTGCAACTTCCTCCAGGTTCTCCTGCTGCTGATTTCCCAGCTGACGCTGAAATCCTAAACCCTGTTTCTACAGAGAAGGTGGCGGTGAAGAAGACGGCAGCAAAAAGTCAGTCTTCCACCTCCAGTACAGTGGCCAAAAAAAGGGCTGCACCAAAAGGGACCAAAAAGGACCCAGGCTTGAATTCTGATGTACCTCAAAAGTCTGATCCCCCCAAAACCAAAACTCGCCGCAAAAGGAAGCCATCCACTTCTGATGATTCCGACTCTAATTTTGAGAAAGTGATTTCTAAAACAGTCACAAAAAAGAAATCCAAGGGGGAGGGTGAGGACTTCCATCTGGACTTAGACTCAGCTGTGGCTCCTCGGGCCACATCTGGACGGGCAAAGAAACCTATAACGTACCTAGAAGAATCGGATGAAGATGATCTGTTCTAAAATGTGATATTTTTTTTTTTAAGATTTTATTTATTTATTTGACAGAGAGAGATAGCGAGAGCAGGAACACAAGCAGGGGGAGTGGGAGAGGGAGAAGCAGGCTTCCCGTGGAGCAGGGAGCCCGATGCGGGGCTCGATCCCAGGACCCCGGAATAATGACCTGAGCCGAAGGCAGACGCTTAACGACTGAGCCACCCAGGCGCCCCTAAAATGTGATAATTTTAAGTAATGGTCTTATTGAGCCCAAGACTGGTTTTAGAGTTACCTGAGTCCCGTAATTTCCTCCCCTCTGAATTTTGTTTGGGGAAGGTAGTTTTAATCCAGAACCATCAAAGTGAAGTATATAGAGCCCAAGTATCTATTACCATTTTATAATACTGTCAAAGTAGTGACCACCGTGGGCATTGTTTTCTTCTCTGCTTTGTCCATGTTTGGAGTGTCTTTTCTTTTGTCTTTAGAATCTGATTTTAAGTTCTGGGCTCTGGAGATAGTTGTGTGGTCACTTCAGCAAAACACAGTTTCTTGACCACTCATTAAGCTAAAATTGTTATAAATGTCTACTCTGCCTCTTTTCATACTTTCAGTAAATAAGAGATAGAGCATGATTAATTCTGTTTTACCTTAGTTTTATAGGTAATTTCCCATTAGATAGAACTTTATAGTTCTAGTACAAATACTCCCCACTCAGTCTTTTATGTGCTGAATTTTTGCTCAAGCAATGAGAAATTGCTCATATTCTTCGTATCCTTTTGAATATTAGCAGAGGCTGAAGAAAAATAGCCTGGCTGTCTCTGTATAACCTCAACACAGTCAATAGGGTGAAGGAAATTCGCGTTGTGACTATCTCAATTCTTGACTTGTCCCCTCGGGCTGTCTCCAAGTTCGAGTCTCCCAAAGAACAAATTTCTACGGAGGATTGGATTACAAAAAAGTCGGCGACAACATTCACTCAAAGATCTTATATCAAGGGCGCCTGGGTGGCTCAGTCGTTAAACGTCTGCCTTCGGCTCAGGTCATGATCCCAGGGTCCTGGGATGGAGTCCCGTGTCGGGCTCCCTGCTCGGTGGGAAGCCTGCTTCTCCCTCTCCCACTCCCCCTGCTTGTGTTCCCTCTCTCGCTGTCTCTCTCTGTCTGTGTCAAATAAATAAATAAATAAAATCTTAAAAAAAAAAAAAAGATCTTATATCAATGCCATCCATACTCAGCAGTGAGCGGTTCTATCCATTTTGAGAAATCTCCATAATTTTCAACTTACAAACTTTTAAAGATATTTCTGCATTTTTACATGTGTGTGAGTTGAGTGGTGTTTTCAATGTTTTTGTAAATATTTACTATGTTTTTCTATTTCACTTAATTTCAACAATTTTTTACTTTAATAAAATGTTCTAAACATTGCAAAAAAAAAAAAAACGAGGCTATGTTATTTTGATGTTGAACATAAACTCTCTTACAGACAACCCAAATCACACAGGTTCGTTCTCTGTGATGGAACAAGACCGTGAGGCCACTATCTTGCCTGTAACTGGATTATACAACAAAGTTGTCCAAGCCACAGAAATTACCAAGTGTCTCATTATTCTGGCACAAATGATTGACAATTAATTCTTCATCATTGGTTTTTATCCCCATTTCTAGATCTAATGATTAAGATACCCGATCATAGAATTACATTTACTTCCTAATATCATTAATCAATGTCCCAATTTCTTGAACTCCCTCCCCCTGCCAACCAACTAATGTAAGCCCAAATCACAGAATAAGTCCATCCTTCCTATTACCCTCTACTGAGATGCATCATGGTTCTTCATGGTGTATAGTCTCCACCATTACAATGAGTCAATAACTCAACTGTGTTCTACTATAACTGTGTTCCTGGTAATCTCTGGCTGTGTAGCATTGATGAAAGCAAGATAGAAGTTTCTACTAAAATAACAAGTCATTTTAATGGAAAAGATGTTAACTATATGGAAATAAAAGAATTTAACCTTAAAAATTGCTTTGGATCCTCGAAGAAATCAAAGAATTCAAACCACAAAAAAAGGAATTAAAAATCAAATAATAAAAAGAATTGAAAAAAACACCCTGAAGTAAATGAATATGAAAATAGAATATCAAAATTTACAGAACACACACAAAATTTTGAGGGTCAAAATTATAATTTTAAATACATTAGGAAGGAAGATCTAAAAATCAACAATAAGTTTCAACTTCAGTAAACTAGAAAAAGCACATCAAAAGTAAAATTAAAAAAAGGAAATATTAAGAAGCAGAAAAACATTAGAAGCAGAAATCAATGAAACACAACACCAGAATACCAAAAGAGAAAATCAATAAAACAATTGGTTCTCTGACAAGATCAAGAAAATTGATAAAATCAAAGCAGCACTAATCAAGAAAAAAAGAAGACACGAATAACAGAAATAGAAAAACAAGGAAACAAGTATACCCTCTCCAACCCACCCCCCAACAAAACCCACAAAACCCATACAAACCTACAAACATACCTGAGATTTTTAAAGCTATAAAGGAATCATATGAACAATTTTATCAAAAAGATTAACTTATTTGAAATGGACAGTTCCTAGCCATAGTCACACCTACTAAATCAACTCAGGAAGAAATAGAGATAGAAAATCTGAATAGGTCTCTATCAAGTTAAGAAGTTGAAGTAGTAGTTAAAAATCTTCACACAGGGGTGCCTGGGTGGCTCAGTCAGGTAAGCGTCTGCCTTTGGCTCAGGTCATGATCCCAGGGTCCTGGGATTGAGCCCCACATTGGGTTCCCTGCTCAGCCAGAAGCCTGCTTCTCCCTCTCCCACTCCCCCTGCTTGTGTTCCCTCTCTCGCTGTGTCTCTGTCAAATAAATAAATAAAATCTTAAAAAATATATATATTACTGGTTGATGGGAAGGAACTCTTAAAAAAAAAAACCTTCACACAAAGAAGAGCCATGGACCAGATAGCCTCACTGTTGGAATTCTAACAAACTTTAATGAAATACCAGGGCCACACTAATAAAAGAGGAGCAACTACATAATAAATCATTTTATCAAATCTAGACAAAGATATTACAAGAAAAAAAATGGCAGGAACCCTTTCACACGGTGCACTTGTGTCAAATCACTATGATGAACATTTTAAGTATACTTAAATTTTGTCAATTATACCTCAATAAAGCTGGAGGGGAAAAAAAGGACACCGAAACAGAAGTGGGTTTGGGTAGACTGAAGAAAGGTGAGGAAAAAACCAAAAAATCAGATGAATGACCTTCACAAACATAAAACCTCTTAAAATATTGGCAAATGAAATATGGCAAGACATATAAAGGTTTATACACTGACAAAGTGGAGTTTGTCCAAGAAGGCAAGAGTGGATTTGATTCTCACCAAATGCTATCTAGAAAGAAACTTCAATCTGATGAAACATATGAAAAGCCTACAGGTAACATCCTACTTAGAGGTGTAAGACTGAATGCATTCCCCCTCACTACTTCTATTCAGAGTTGTTCTGGAACACCTAGCTGAGGCAAGGCAAGGAAGAAAACTTAAAAGGAACAAAGATTAGAAAGAAAGAAGCAAAACTCTTATTTGCGGATGACACAATCTTGTTTGTAAAAATAACTATTGAATCTAAGGGGAAAAAGAAGTCTTTGAATAGCAAGGTCATAGGATCAAAGATCTAAGAATCAACTGTATTGCTATAGACTAGTAATGAAAAATCCAAAGCTGAAAGTAAGAAAATTCCATTCACCATAGTTTCAAAAGAAAAAAATACTATTCTGGAATGGCAGCATGAGGAGCTAGCTCTGTGGACCATCCCCCCCCCCCCCAGCAAAACAAATATAAATGGTAAGAGTCACTTTAAAAATCCAATTATCGTAAGGCTCTGGAAAGTGTCATAATGGCATATAACGAATAAACATGAATTCAATAAAACCTAAGAGTAAGGGGAGTGAGAGTCTGTGGCACTGAAACCACAACTTGCTTTCTGCCCCTCTCACGTCAATGATGCAAACACCACTCCGGGCAGGGGCAGCCAAGAACACAAGACTTCCCCTAATCCTGCTCTCAGTCCAGGGATCTATCTTCCTGGGAGGGGCAGGCACCAGCATTTGTCATTCCCTCCCAGCTACATATTGCAGAGGCTCATTTCCATCTGGCTGCCACTGATAGGAGTGGAGACCCCACTTCAGATGTGGCATGTTAAGAACACTGGAGCCCCAACTGTCCTGTCCCTAGCTCATTTATAGGGCAGAAGTTCTATGCCAAGAGGCAGGTCAAGAAGAGGCTGCCACCCACACCTAGTGTCTTTCTCCTAAAAGGGGGTTATTCAGGGGCTCAGGTGGTTATGCATCTGACTTTGGCTCACGTCATGATCTCGGGGTCCTGGGGTCGAGCCCTGCGTTGGGCTCCTGCATTCAGTGTGGAGTCTGCTTGTCCCTCTGACCCTCCCCCTGCTCGTGCTCTCTCTCTCTCAAATAAAATCTTTCCAAAAGGGGGAGGGTTATTCAGAGAAAAGCAGACCAATGTCCCCACCCATTATTCCAGAGCTGTGGCACAACGATTTTGTTCACAGGCAGAGGCAGTTCCTAAGAGCAGATAGCTCCGAAGCTCTCTCCAAAAGGGTTAAGTTTATTTGAAACAAATGGGTGGAATTTCATGACTAAGGGTGCTCTTGAAGACAATGGATGTTTTGATGGCAAGCCATGAAGCGGAAGCTAGTAGCTTCATGAGATCACTATATGAAACAAGCCAGCCAGCTAGTTTACTAGAGAACCAGGGAAAGATAAGGAAAGCCTGCTTGGGATTAGAACAAACCTCAAACCCTGGCCTCAAAAACTACTTCTACAAAGGGGCAGGAATGAAACTGGATCAGGCTCTGGAGCAATTTATGTCCCAGGGTACTGTTAAAAACAATAAAGCAACCAGTCTGCCATAACAGTGTGATGAGAGAAAAGAGACAGTCAATGAGAGAGCCCTGTCAAAACCAGTGATCCCATTGTGACTGTAAGCAAGCCCAGGGCTGTGCCCTCTGGAGAGCAACATCTGAGGCTCACATTGGAAAAAACAGATGTCACCAAAAAGTCAGCTAATCACAAAACCAATAAAACAAGCAGTCCTGAAAAGTATACAATCTAGAATGTCCAATTTTCACCTGAAAATGTATAATACATGTAAGTAAATGGAAATGATTGGCTTAAAAACGGAAAAAAGGCAGATAACTGCCTGAGAGATGATCTAGATGATAGATTTAACACAGACTTCAGGGCAGCCATTATAAATATGCTCAAAGAACTAAGGGAAACCATATTTAAAGAAGTAAAGGAGGGTATGATAACGATGTCACATTAAAGAATATCAACGAGAAGTTACAGATGGAGAGAGATTATGCAATCTAAAGAACAGATAAGAATGAAGAAAAATGAAAAGAGTCCTTGGAAAACGTGGAATACTAAGTACAAAAAATATATGCATAATGGGAATAGCAAACCGAGAAGACAGAGAAAGGAGGATATTCCACCATTGTTGGTTCAAATCAATTCTCCGCCCCTTCCTCTCCCTTTTCTCCTTCTGGGACTCCCATAATGTGAATATTGGTCGGTTTAATGGTATCCCAGAAGTTCCTTGGCTTACTTTCCTTTATTCTTTTTTTCTCTGCTCCTCAGACTTATCATTTCAAATGACCTGTTTTCAAGTTCACAGATTGTTTCTTCTGCATGTTCCAAATCTGCTTTTGATCCCTCTAGTGAGTTTTTTCAATTCAGTTTGAAAATTCCTTGGGTACCTGGGTGGCTCAGTTGCTTAAGTGACTGGCTTCAGCTCAGGTCATGATCCCAGGGTCCTGAGATCGAGCCCTGCATGGGGCTCCCTGCTCGACAGGGGGCCTGTTTCTTCCTCTCCCTCTGCCGCTTCCACTGCTTGTGCTCTCCTGCTTTCTCTGCCAAATAAATAAATAAAATAAAATCTTAAAAAAAAATTTATCTTTAATGTTCTCAATTTCTTCATCTATTCTTCTCCTGACTTTATTTTCCTCTTAAACCCTTTAAGAGTGTGTGTGTAGATATGTGTGTGTGTGTGTATGTATGTGTGTGTGTATGTTTATATATATATATATATATATATATATATATTTTTTTTTTTTTTTTTTTTTTTTTTAGTGTGTGTGCACACGCTTAAGTGGAAGGAGGTGCAGAGGGAGAGAGAATCTTAAGCAGGCCCCATGCCCAGCACGGAGCTTGACATGGGGCTTGATCTCACAACCCTGAGATCATGACCTGAGCCCAAACCAAGAGTTGGATGCTTAACCAACTGAGCCACCCAGGTGCCCCAAGAGTATTATTTTAAATCTTTGTCTACTAAGTCTGAAGCCTGTGCTTCATTAGGGTTGGTTTCTGGAGATTTATGATTTAATTTGTTTTGGAGTGGGCCATGTTTTCAAGTATCTTTGTATGCCTTGTGATCTTATGTTGAAACTTGGGCATTTGAACTCCTTGCAGAATAGCTCCCTGCACAGAAAGACTTCCACTACCAGCCTAGCATGAAGACTTAAGGTATTCTTGGGCCTTTTCTGGGCTTGGGTCTCCCCTCGGTCTGTGGGTGTGCTTCCCCCCCAATTCCCCTGTATACATGCTCTTTTATTTTTTATTTATTTTTAAAGATTTTTATTTATTGAGAGAGAGAGAATGATAGAGAGAGAGCATGAGAGGGAGGTCAGAGGGAGAAGCAGAGCTGAGCAGGGAGCCCGATGCGGGACTCGATCCCGGGACTCCAGGATTATGACCCGAGCTGAAGGCAGTCGCTTAACCAACTGAGCCACTCAGGTGCCCCTATTTTTTATTTTTTAAAAATTATTTTTACATGTCTGCTTTTCAATGTATTAATTTCTGTAGGAGTCTCACAAGTCCAAATCCTAGACCGTTTGAGCAAATTCACACTGATACAATCCATTTTTAAAAATTTTTTTACTTATTTTGGGGGCACCTGGGTGACTCGGTTAAGCATCTCACTTGGTTTTGGCTCAGGTCATGATCTTATGGGTCATGGGCTCGAAACCTGGGTCTGGCTCCACACTCAGCTGGGAGTCTGCTTGAAGATTCTCTCCCTCTGCCCCTCTCCCCACTCATACACATGCTCTCTCTAAAATAAAATAAATCTTTTAAAAAAAGTAATCTCTACACCCAATGTGGGGCTCAAGCTCACAACCCCAAGATCAAGAATCACATGATCCAACAACTGAGCCAGCCAGGTGCCCGATATCCATTGTTATTTATGGTTTGTGGTCATCTTTAATTACTACAATGCATTCCACCTCTCTCTTTTTGACTACAGATGTCATTCTGGTCGTCTTTGGAAAGAAGGCACTGACAAAACCATGATGCAAGTTTTTGGAATTAAGAATGATGAGACATTTGTTTAATTACAAAAACTGTAACTACAGAATAAAAAAAAAATTGAAAAAATACTTTAACTTGTATGCACATGATAATATAGACTCAGACTGTAAAATGATGACAAAATTACAAGTTGACTTGAAAATCCACAATTGCAATGGCATGTTTTAATATATCCTATCAGGAAATGGAGAAAATAATATTTGTTAGTATACAACAGTTAATAAGACACCTTAAAGAACATGTACAGAAACATTGGTTTGATAAAAAAAATTGTAAATCACATACAAACAGAATTGAAAATGCACTGAAGAGCTAAGTTCAGTTGTGAGTAGTCAGAAACACCCACAATCTGCCTGTAAGGGGAAGGTGCTTATTCTCACAAGAAAGGACTGGGTCACAGAAGTCACTGTACAATGCAGTAGAGAAACAAACCACCACATGGTTCCTTTTGACTGCATCACTGTAGCCGTGTTGGTGGAATGTGGAACCCACAGTCTTTAGGAGTTTAGGAGAACAAGATGCTCACTACATGTATTAGACCTTATACAAATACAATCCAGAGGAGAGGGAAGTCAGCACTTTAAAGAACATTCTCAACCATGATAGTCTAAATGTGTTGCCTGGTGGACACATGATGGCTTGCGGGAAATTCCAAATGGCCTCGAACTTTGCTATGGAACTTGTGGAGAATCTGTGGAAACCCACAGCTCTGAGAAAATGGAAGCCAAGTAGTTGGTGGTGGTACTGAAGATACTCTTGACTGGCAGGACAAAGGATCAGCAAAATGGGCTGGACGATGTATGCAAAACTCCTCTGGTCTTATCACTGCCTGTACTGTGACTCCAAAAATGAAGGCCTTCTTCCCTTCTGCCTTTCAAATCTCATGCAAGTGAGGCTATTAGTGAATTCTAACATGAAACTATAAAGAAGATAGATTCTAGACAATTAGGTCAAAACATTACCCATGTTGACCTAACACATTCCAGGAGAGCCATCTCCAATTCTACTTTTTTTTTTTGTCTGATCACAGGTCTCTTAAAGTGTAATATCCAAATCACAGAAGAAATGACAAAGAGTAAAGGGAAAATATGTAAATAGCAATTCTAATGAGATAATACTCTACGATAAACTCTGCATACTTACAAATTTATGCCAACTATTTATTAGCCAGGAAAATAAGGCTCTTTTGATGAAAGAAAAAGAAATCTTTTCTCATATGAAAGGAGGAATACTTATATAACAGATAAGGAATATCCAGTACCTGTGACATGAGGTCAATAGGAAAATCCCAACAAATACCAAAATGTCATTATTCCATGGCCCCTTCACTTACTGAACAGTTAAAAAATTATATAAAAATTAACCCTCCTTATATATTAGAAATACACTTTAACTCACCCATAGATCCAACAGACTTCAAAATGGAAAGACAACATTTTATAAGCTGATTCAAGGAAAAACACTACCTACTAAGCTTATGTACTATTGCTTAAACAGTGCTTACAGAATTGTCTCAACTCAATGTTCAGCTGAAAAGCAACAACTGGAGTTAGTTGTCCATAGTCCAGAGACTGAGTTTCAGAATGAAATTCATTATTTTTAACTTTTGAAGCATTTCTTTCATGTAGTGAATTCTCGAGTATTATGCTTGATTTAATTTGTATCAGACTTTCCCCTATTACTTACATTTATAGCATTTCTCTCCAGTGGTGTTTTTACATGACTTTGTATTTGTTAAGATTGAAAACTCTCCTGTATTTTTCAGTTATAATTTACCTATCTACTGTGCATTCTCATCACATGTTTATGTAAGGATGTGGGCCAGTTGAAGGCTTTCCCACAATGTTTACATTCAAGGAGTTTCTCTCCAGTGTGAATTCTTTCATGGCTTCTAAATGAACTGGGTCGACTGAAGGCTTTCCCACATTCTTTACACTTATAGGGTTTCTCTCCAGTGTGCACTCTCATGTGTCCTCGAAAGGTTGTACGATAAATAAAAGCTTTCCCACATTCCTTACATTCATAGGGCTTCTCTCCAGTGTGAGTTCTTTCATGTACTTGAACATAACTTGAACAACTAAAGGCTTTACCACATATTTTACATTCATAGGGTTTCTCTCCTGTGTGAGTCCTTTCATGTATTCGAAATGAACTGGGACAGTTGAAGGCTTTCCCACATTCCTTACATTTATAAGGTCCATCTCCAGTGTGTGTCATCATGTGTCTTCGAAAACTTGTGAGAGAAACAAATGCTTTCCCACATTCCTCACATTTATAGGGTTTCTCTCCAGTGTGAGTTCTTCCATGTATTTGCAAACCTAGAGGAGAACTGAAGGTTTTCCCACATTGTTTACATTCATAGGGTTTCTCTGCAGTGTGAGTCCTTTCATGTCTTCGAAAGGAAGTGGGACAACTGAGGGCTTTACCACATTGCTTACATATATAGGGTTTTTCTCCAGTGTGAGTTCTCACATGCACTTGGAAAGTGGTCAGCCAATGGAAGGCTTTTCCACATTCTTTACATTGATAAGGTTTCTCTCCAGTGTGAGTCCTTTCATGTGTTCGAAAGGAACTAGAACAACTAAAGGCTCTACCACATTGTTTACATTCATAGGGTTTTTCTCCAGTGTGAGATCTTTCATGTATTCGATATGAACTGGGACAACTGAATGCTTTCCCACATTCCTTACATTTATAAGGTCCAACTCCAGTATGCGTTATCATATGTCTTTGAAAGCTTCCAAGAGAAATGAAGGCTTTCCCACATTCCTTACAGTCATAGGGTTTCTCTCCAGTGTGAGTTCTTTCATGTTTTCGAAGAGAACTGGGACAACTGAAGGCTTTACCACACTTTTTACATTCATAGGGTTTCTCCCCTGTGTGAGTTCTTTCATGACTTCGAAAGGAACTGGGACAACTGAGGGCTTTACCACATTGCTTACATTGATAAGGCTTCTCTCCAGTGTGAGTTCTTTCATGTGTCTGAAAGGTTTGATGATATCTAAAGGCTTTTCCACATTGTTTACATTGATAGGGTTTCTCTCCAGTGTGAGTCCTTTCATGTTTTCGAACAGATTGGCGATATCTAAAGGATTTCCCACATTCTTTACATTTGTAAGATTTCTCTACACTGTGATTTCTTTCATGTTTTTGAAAAGGTTGGAGATAGCTGAAAGCTTTTCCACATTCTTTACATTTATAAGGCTTTTTTCCATATTCCTGATACTTGTATGGTTTAGGTGAAGTGTGAGATCTCTTATGCCTATTAAGGGACGAATGGCGCATGAAGACTTTTCCACACACACTGCACTCCCATGGTTTTACTTCAGTCGGAGTTTTCTTGTTCAGATTAAGATTTGGAGTAGGGCTGAAGTCTCCTCCACACTGACCACCTTCTTTACTTTGACAGCGCCTCTCTACCATATGACTTCTGCAGAAAAAATCAGAAGGGTATTACTGATTTGTAATTTCCTATCTATCAGTAAATACTAGAATTACATTGTTACCATTTACAAATAGGAAAAGGGGAGGTTTTTCTGTCCTGTCTGAATTGTTTGAAAATGAATATTCTGTAAGAGGGCTCAACTGTTAACTATTATATGAAAACAGTGATAGTCATATATGGAGTTTCTGAATAATATTTCCAAATGAACTATTCTGCAAATACTGAAGATTTGTCACATTTAAGAAAATGCTTTTAGTGAAAATTTTCTAGGAAAAAATACATTTGAAGCTGGGCTGTCTTGTGACTGCTTGCTTTTAAATTTTTGTAACATACAAAGATTCCCTGGGACACTCCTTTCCATCGTGAATGCAACTCACCTTAGTTTTCTTCCCTGGTTTTTGTACTGATCTTCAATGTTATGGTCTTTCCATTTTTTCCCTACAATTAAAACCCAGAAAAAAACAATAAATTATAGAAGAATTATTACAAATCCATGATGAGTTCTGACCATGCCTGATTTACCAAAGTATTCCTTTTATCCATTCCAAATCAAAGAACACTGATGGGCAAGAAACACTCGTCCTCTGATTGTCATCCTTACCTATTGAGGCCAGGTTCCTCAAGGTTTCCCGCATCACATCTCTGTAGAGTTTCTTCTGTGAAGGATCCAGCAGAGCCCATTCCTCCAGCGTAAAGTTTACAGCCACATCCTCAAAGGCCACTGGGTCCTAAAACATCCCATATATGTGTAGAGGAGGATGAATGAGACAGCACTAGAAATCTATAGTCAATTCATAAGAAGTTCACATGATTCTGTAATCTCAAAATATTCCATGACTTGGTCATCAGAATTCTCACTCTCGATATGTAATCGTTTCGTCATAAATTTAGGAGCATTGTGAACACACAAAAATTGTTTCTACTTTTTTACTAGTTTCAAGTCTCATTGCTCTCTAATGGTAGAGTCCCAAGCACATTAGAGAATGAAATAAATGATATACAAAGGAAAGAAACATTTCCATTTTAAGACCATCAATTCCTTGTGAGAAAAAAACCTCAGCTCCTTCCTTATTACCCACCATTATCACACAACACATGAAGCACAGGGTCACATCTTCATGAAGTTTTAATGAATAAAAACATAGTGAAACATTGGGAGCTTTTCTTTCTATTTCCACTGCCAAACATGTAAGGCCAGAGGGCCCGTGGGAATCCAATTCATAACTAGGCCCGGCTAGCCCTATTGTCCTGAAGTACTCCAGGCCATCAGTAGTAGTCAGATACATCTGGCTGAATGAAAATATCTGGTAGAGAGCATTAATTTTAACTTGTCTATAAAAATATTTGTCAGAGATTCAGTTACTCCTTTCTATTTGTCCCATTTCCAAAGTTACTCAGAAATTACAGCTCAGGTATAAAAAAAGAAAGCATCACAACTTAGAACTCCACAAAATCCCTATACTCATGGGCCTCAGAGCTGCTTCTCACCAGTTTTTAGCATATATACGCACATCTACTGGGATGATAAGATGCTAGAAGAGCTTCTCCTGGCAGAACCATTAACAGTGTACCTCAGGCCTTGCTGAGCTAGAGGAACTGGAAAGAAGTTGCAATTTGCAAAGAGGTTCATTTGAAAGCCACAATGGTTTGATGGTGAATGCATCCATTGTTATAAAACACACAAAGGATTCAGCAGTGTTTTCCTCTAAAAGAACATAAAAACTTCCCTTCTCCAATTTCAGGAGGCAGTGATTTTCCACCAGCTGCCCTAGAGGCTGCCCTTCCATTTCTCTCACTTCTGTGCCCTCATGTGGGGCACAGGAGTATGACTTCCTAACCTCTGGGCACAGATATTCCTCAGCTAATTCATTCTCCCAAATGCTGGTCTCTGAAAAGATCATTAACCCACTGATGTCTACATGCAGGTGATAGAGGAAAACGCTCCTACACAGTAATTTGGATGGCAGAATTTGCCCATTTGGTTAAGAAAACAGAACAGGAAACGCACACTTCTCAGTAGATCCAATGAGCTCCTTGGGTTGGCTCTAATGACTCTTTCTGTAGGGGACCCGCAGCACTCGCTCATAACAGTGTCCCACTAACTAGTGTGAAGAGAGTGAACATTACTAGCAGGCTTGAGACTGCTGATCCTTACAAATGCCTGCTCACAGTATTTGTCCTTCATTGGTATCTGGGAGCCAAGATGTAGGAGGGGCCCCACCAATGTGATGAGAGTGACTCAGTGTGCCTAAACTGTTTATGCAAAGAATATGATATATCCCAAACTCTAGTTTCCTTCTGAGAGTCTGAACTTCCGTTACGCACAGCACAGGGTGCCTATGTGACCTAGGCACTGAGTCTCTAATGAGCTTCCCGGGAAGACAATATTTTACATGTGTTGTCACAACCTGTTGCTTGGGGAATTGAACCCATCCTATGGATTACAATAGGAGATAACATCTCCTTGAAGCTTGCATCTGGTTTCCTCCAGAACAAATTTACATATATTTAAAAATTTGATTTATTTATTTGACAGAGAGAGAGACAGCGAGAGAGGGAACACAAGCAGGGGGAGCGGAGAGGGAGAAGCAGGCTTCCCGCGGAGCAGGGAGCCCGATGCGGGGCTTGATCCCAGGACCCTGGGATCATGACCTCAGCGGAAGGCAGACACTTAACGACTGAGCCATCAGGTGCCCCTACTTATATATTTTTTTTAAATTTATTTATTTTTAAGTAATCTCTATACCCAATGTGGGGCTCAAACTCACAACCCGGGATCAAGAGGCACATTCTCTTCCAACTGAGCCAGCCAGGCACCCCACCGCCCAACAAATTTAATTAAATACTAAACAAGACTAACGAATGATATTTAATTATTCTAATAGAAAAAGATTTAAATTTTTAGAAGATTTTATGTATTTATTTGAAAAAGAGAGAGAGAGTGAGCACAAGCAGGGGGATCAGGAGGCAAAGGGAGAGGGAGAAGCAGGCTCCCCACTGAGCAGGGAGCCTGATGTTTTGGTCTTGATCCCAGGACTCTGGGATCATGACCTGAGCCGAAGGCAGCCGCTTAACCGACTGAGCCACCCAGGCACCCAAAAAGATTTAAAAAAAGAAATTTTTTTAAAAGATTTTATTTATTTGTCAGAGACAGAGAGCACAAGCAGGGGAAGAGGCAGGCAGAGGGAGAAGCAGGCTCCCTGCCAAGCAAGGAGCCTGATGCGGGACTCGATCCCAGGACCCTGGGATCAGGGCCCAAGCCAAAGTCAGCTGCTTGACCGACTGAGCCACCCAAGCGTCCCAAGAATTAAATTTTTATCGCGTATCAAAGGAGAATGAAAAAAAGTGAAAATATGGTACATGTTCTTAGAAATAACTCAATTTCCCAAGATGTTTCCTCTCCCAAAATGTAATTTTACAAAATCCCATCAATCCCCAAAACAGACTTTTTCTGGGGTCAACAAAAACTATTCCTCCAAACCTAATATGAGGAACAAATGTCAAAAAAATGGGCAAAGTCTTCTAAAGGACAAACGGGCGGCTTGCCTAATATACATCAAAGATTTTCAAACTATAGCATTCCAGACAGCATACTATTAGCACAGAGAAAAACAGACCAAGGGAAAGGAAAATATCTTCCCTGGGCCAGCATTAAATACTGAAAGCTGGTCAAGGACAGATCGGGCATCGTAGAGCAGTGGCAGACATCAGAAACCCTTTTAATACGTGCGGCAAAGACAAACTGTTATCTAACTGGAAAAATACACTATATTCACTTCTATTCCATGGAAAATAGCCAATTCATTGTAGATTTAAATGTGGAAGATAAAACTAGGACACTTGTAGAAGTCATAAATAAATGCTTCAATGATCCAAAAATGGGGAGAATTTTCTCAGATAAGGGAAAGAGTAAGACCTGAAACAAGAGACTGAACAATTCATAATCAAACTAAGGACATTAAAAAACAAGGTAGGAGAAAATATCTGTATTAACATGCAATATTAAAGAATTAGGGAGCGCCTGCGTGGCTCAGTTGGTTGAGCATCTGCCTTCGGCTCAGGTCATGATCCCAGGGTCCTGGGATCGAGCCCCGCATCGGGCTCCTTGCTCAGCAGGGAGTATGCTTCTCCCTCTGCCTGCCGCTCCCCCTGCCCACGCTCTCTCTCTCTGTCAGATGGATAAATAAAATCTTAAAAAAAATACTTTAAAAAATAGTGTGCAGAGTAAGACTGAACATACAGTTTAAAAATTAGAAAATAATCAAAACATATATTTTTTTAAAGATTTTACTATTTATTTGACAGAGAGAGGGAGCACAAGCAGGGGAGTGGGAGAGGGAGGTTTCCCGTGGAGCAGGGAGCCCAATGCGGGGCTGGATCCCAGGACCCTGGGATCATGACCTGAACCGAAAGCAGACGTTTAATGACTGCTAGCCACCCAGGTGCCCCTAATCAAAACATATTTAACAGAAGATGGAAGACCACATATGAAAAAATGTCCATCTGAGGGCTCCACGCTCAGTGCAGAGTCTGGTTGGTATTCTCTCTACCTCTCCCTCTGCCCCTCCAGCTTGTGCCACTCTCTCTAAAATAAATAAATCTTAAAAAAAAAAAAAAAAAAAAGTCCATCTGCTAAGTAATAAGAAAAAAAAAGACCAAGCACATTACATTTCATACTGATTAGGACAAAAATTAGTCAATTTAATAATGCTGTGTGTTGATGACCAGTCAACAAATACATAAATCATGCACGAATGGAGGAAAGGTTAACTGGTATGCTTCACTGTCATTTCTTGTCAATTTGAACTTGATCACGATCTACAATTTTTCTCCAATGTCCAGAGAATTTATTGTGTATTTGCACTTGGTGTCTGATACAAGAATGAAAGGAGCTGTATTTTTTTTTATTTTTATTTTTTTTTAGATTTTATTTATTTATTTGAGAGACACAGATAGAGAGAGCACAAGTGGGGAGGAGAGGGAGAAGCAGGCTCTCTGCAGAGCAAGGAGCCTGATGCGGGGCTCGATCCCAGGACCCCGGGATCATGACCTGAGCCGAAGGCAGATGCCCAACCGACTGAGCCACCCAGGCGCCCAGGAGCTGTATTTTTAATGAGAGTAAAAATTAAATTTGAAAAAGCCCAAATACCATAACCATAGCAATGGATGAGTAACTTGGATGGCCTACATTTACAAGATACAAACATTTATGAAACATACTGTTGCAAAGAACCAACCAAAACACATTTTGAATGTAATTTCATTAATATTTATTTATTTAGACAGAGCAAGAGAGCACAAGCAGGGGGCACAGTAGAGGGAGAGGAAGAAGCAGGCTCCCTGCCAAGCAGGGAGCCCAATGTGGGTCTCGATCCCAGGACCCTGGGACCGTGACCCGAGGCGAAGGCAGATGCCCAACCACCTGAGCTACCCAGGCACCCCTATATTCATTTATTTATTTATTTATTTATTATTTTATTTTATTTTTTTAAAGATTTTATTTATTTATTTGACAGAGAGATAGAGAGAGAACACAAGTAGGCAGAGAAGCAGGCAGAGGGAGAGGGAGAAGCAGGCTCCCCGCAGAGCAGGGAGCCCGATGCGGGACTTGATCCCAGGACCCTGGGATCATGACCTGAGCTGAAGGCAGCCGCTTAACCGACTGAGCCACCCAGGTGCCCCTATATTCATTTATTTAAAGATAAAACTAAAAGAATACCATTTAGTGAAAAAAAAAAAGTAAAGGTTATGAAGAATAAAGAATTAAGACAGAGGTCATATAATACGGTGCAGGATGGAGAGAAGTCAGGTCAGGAACCTCAGGAGACAAACAACTGCCCAATGCCCACTTATAAATCTTGATGATTACAAAGATGTTTATGTTGTTATTACCACAAAATCTTCTCAAAAAGCATTATGCATATCATTTTCTGAATACACTTGATGATAAAAATATAAGAATCAAGTTTGAAGAAGTATGCAATTTTTATTTTTTATTTTTTGCCCTGTAATGTAGAAATCTGAATTCTAGTTCACAGATTTTTGGCAGCAAAAACTGGTAACAAGTGTTTATTTTGAAAGAATTGGTTACAGACCTCTTATAAACAAAGGGTGACACGTACTGGTATGGAAAGATGTGAAGGATTTATCAATAGAATAATTAAGTAAAATGCACTGCAATATATACACCAGGTTACCTTTTCTGTAACTCTAATAGTCAACTGCAGAGGAAGGTGGACTCCCACCTAAGATTTGATTCAGATGTCCAGACTGACAACACACACATGCCAACAGGGCATGAAAAGGTTTCTTCCATAATGCAAGAGGGCAGGGCAGGGCAGGCCTCTCAAACAGGTGAGAAATGCCCTGAGAAAGCAAGGAAAGGAGCCTAGTTGGGTTTTTTATTGGGATTTGGGGGTGGGCTAGGGTGAGACTTCACGTACAGGGGCAGGGCCTTCAGTAAACTGAATATCTTGCCAGAGCCAAAGCAGTGACGAGCCAGGCTGTCTTGGACAGAGGTGGAGCGCAAGGGGAGGAAAGGAGGGATGAAGGTTGAAAGCTGTCAGCAGACAAACCTCAAACAACGTCAGAGACTCCTGGTTTCTGGTCAAACATGTAAGGAGTTTAGATGCTGGTATTCCTGTCCTCATAAGAAAGAAAAAAACCAACACGCTAAAATCAACAACTCTTCTTAGATCCATGAGAGAATTGAGGTCACAGGGAAACTACTAGCTCCAAAGTCAGACAAAAAAGTAGCCATTTATTTATTTATTTTTTTAAAGATTTTATTTATTTATTTGACAGAGAGAGACACAGTGAGAGAGGGAACACAAGCAGGGGGAGTGGGAGAGGGAGAAGCAGGCTTCCTGCTGAGCAGGGAGTCTGATGCGGGACTCGATCGCAGGACCCCGGGATCATGACCTGAGCCGAAGGCAGACACTTAATGACTGAGCCACCCAGGCGCCCCAAAAAAGTAGCCATTTAAAAATAGGTCCAGAATATTCTGTTCTTAACAAGGCCTGTCCTTTCAAAATCTGTTTTACGAGAGCATGACTGACTGGGATTTTCTTGGGGTCTGACTGACCCGAGGAGGTGGACAGAGAAACACTTGGGACAGTGACAGGATTTTCCCTTCCTGACATAAAGCACGTGGCGGTTTCTCTAACGCCACCTGCTCCGACTCTGACTCACCCATTATGTGTCTGGTAGTTCAGCTCAATACTAACACTATCCACACTCAGCATCTTTCACAGATCGAGCACTCACTACAACAAAACTGCCCCACTTCAGATGCCAGCCATAAAGGGGGTGCCTTGTCTACTGACATTTCCACCCAGCTGCCTACAAATCCACAGATGCCTTTGAAACCTCCTGAGGTTTGACAATTTGTTAAAACGACTCTGAGAACTCAAGAAAGCACTTGACTTAACAATTATTGGTTTATGACAAGAGATACAACTTAGGAACAGTCCAATGGAAGAGATACGTAGGGATTGTAAATAATAGAATGAGATATAGCCAGACATTTATTACAATGGCTAAAATTCAAGACATTGAGAAAAAAATAACACATAATAGTGAAGATGTGGGGCAACAGGAGCCCTCATTCATTGCTGATGGGAACGGAAAATTTATGCCGACCCTGGAAGATGGGCAGTTTCTTAAACAACTAAACCTATTTTTTAACCATACTATCCAGCAATCACCATCCTTCCTATTACCCCAAATGAGTTGCAAAATCATAAAGAAACTTCATAAAGAAACCCGCACACGAATGTTTATAAGAGCTTTATTCATGATTGCCAAGATTTACAGGTAACCAAGATATCCTCCAACAGGTGAATAGAAAAACAATCACTGGAACCTCCATATGATGAAATATTATTCAGTGATAACAGGAAATGAGGTATCAAGCCAAAAAGACATGGAATAACCTCAAAATCATATTGCTAAGTGAAAGCAGAGACTATGACAAGGCTACACACTATATGATTCCAAGCATAGTCCTGGAAAGCACAAAACTATGAGAGTAAATGAGCTACACTTGCCAGAGATTTGGGGGTGGGAAGGAGGAATGAAAACAGATGGGATGACAGGGAATGTTTAGGGAAGTGGAAGTACACTACCTGATACAGAAATGATAGACACGTATCATTTTATGTTGCCAAAGCTCAGAGACTGTATAACACAGAGTCTGGCTATTGTAAACCAAGGACTTTATTGCAGCAATATTGGCTCATTGAATATAACAACTGTACCACAGTGATGCAAAATATAAAAAATAGGGCAAACTATATGAAGCAGGGGGGGCTATGTGGGATCTCTGTATTTTTTTTTTAAGCTTTTTTTTATTCACTTGAGAGAGAGAGAGAACGCGCACATACCCGTGCACACAAGTGGGGGCTGGGGCAGAGGGAGAAGGAGAAGCAGGGTCCCAGCTGAGCAGGGAGTCCCATGCGGGGCTCAATCCCAGGACCCTGGGATCATGACCTGAGCTGAAGGCAGATGCTGAACTGACTGAGCCACCCAGGCACCCCCTCTCTGTACTTTGTGATTAAGTTTTCTGTAAACCTAAAACTGCTGTAAAGAAGTTCATCACAAAAAAAAGATGAAGACAGATGCATTAATATTCATCCCTGATGACTGACAAATGAAAAAGGCCATTGTTCATTCAATTGATTTGAATTTATTCAATAACCTATTATGGCACCCTATGAGGTCTAAACCCTGAGACGTGGGAGAGCAGAAATTTCCACTGAATGTCTTCTTGAGAGCCCACCATTGTATGTCCTGAGAAGTGAAATAAATGCCTTCATCACTCTCAGTAGTGTCTGGAACTCTGAAGTGGATATGGAGTGTCCAGGCAAGGACTTACATTGAGACCTTAGTACATGTGGGGACAAATGTTACCTTGATTTATATGCTGGAGATATCTGTGAGGCCGGAGAGTCCCAGAATTCTTTTACCACGAAGGAGCATCTCAGAGACAATCACCCAAGAGTCTATGAACATAGCTGAGGCCATTGCTGGTCAGTGCTAAGATGACTGACTGATGGCATACAGTTTGGGCTCTAGGGCCACTTCTTGCATCAGATGCCTATGGACGACTTAAGGCCATCACGGGCAACCCCAGGAAGCATGAGAGGAGATCATTGAAGCCTCTATTGTGAAACAGTGTTGGAGGGCACTCACAGGCATGCCTGCTGCGTGGCAATTTGACCAGAGTCCAGAGCCTTCCTGTTTTGTTGGTGAATGGGGTTCTTATTCAGAGTGGGCCATTTAACAAGTAAGAGCATCGATGGGCTCAAGTAAAACTTTAAGAAAGGAGTATGTTGCCTCCATAACACCAAAACAATCTAGGCAGTGTTGTGGCTGCTGAGAGGGACAACATTTACTTCTTCACCTTCTCAAGGAGGAAACGGGCTCCAGATTACCAAATAATTTTTAAGAATTTTTTTTAGGGGCGCTTCGGTGGCTCAGTTGTTAAGCATCTGCTTTCGGCTCAGGTCATGATCCCAGGGTACTGGGATCGAGTCCTACATCGGGCTCCCTGCTCGGCAGGAAGCCTGCTTCTCCCGCTCCCACTCCCCCTGCTTGTGTTCCCTCTTTCGCTGTCTCTCTCTGTCAAATAAATAAAATCTTTAAAAAATTTTTTGTTTTTTTAAAAGATTTTTAATTTTTATTTATTTATTTTATTTTTATTTATCTCAGGACCCTGGGATCATGACCTGAGCCGAAGGCAGAAGCTTAACGACTGAGCCACCCAGGCACCCCAGAATTTTATTTTAAAAGATTTTCTTTGAGAGAGAGAGCACAAGCGGGGGGGGGGGGGGTGCAAAGGCAGAGGGAGAGGGACAAGCAGACTTCCCACTGAGCAGGGAGCCTGATGCAGGGCTCGGTCCCAGGACCCCGAGATCATGACCTGAGCCGAAGGCAGACACTTAACCAAGAGAGCCACCCAGGTGCCTCAATTTTTAAGAATTTAAACAAGGCGCCAGGGCCTGGCATATATATGGCAATGGCCTATCCCCTTTTTACGAGCTTTTTTTTTTTTTAATTTTTATTTATTCATTTGAGAGAGAGGGAGGGACAGAGAGAGCACGAGCAGGGGGAGAGGCAGAGGGAGAGGGAGAAGCAGGCTCCCCTTTGAGCTGGGAGCCCGACGCAGGGCTTGATCCCAGGACCTGGAGACCAACCATCTGAGCCACCCAGGCGCCCCTTTATGAGCTCTTTTTATCAAAAAAAAATTTTTTTTTAAGCAAAGCTCAGTTTTATTTTCTGCAGTAACAAACATTTAAGCAGCAAACAAAACAAATGGACCCTGAGTGCCCTAGGGCCAGCAGCGGCAGAAGATCAGGCCCCCCTAACACCATTGCAGCTACTACTACAGGGATGACTGCCCCAGGGAAGGACGCAGTGCCTTGGGAAGGGACAAGAGGTTAGGCCTTAGCCCCCTCTCCCCAGCCCAGGCTTAGCGGGAAACGGGGGGCCCAAAGCGCCGCATGGTCTGCATCACCAGGGAAAGCTGATCAAGAAAGGTGATGATGGAAATTCGGAGGAGGCGAGGATCTTTAGCTCTCCAGCGGACGGCCACGACGCTGCCACTCACTGTGAGCTGCTTCTCAACAGCCCCTCTGTGGGGTTCCGCATCTGGGGCCAGGGACCCATAGGCGATCTCCGCCTCCAAGTCGGACGGGAAAGGCACGCAGAGGGCAAATACGTGTATTCGGCTTTCCGGCCTTGGAATCTTGGAAGCAGCATCTCCGCCTGGCCCCGGGACGTGCTGTGGGCGAGAGATAGGCTGGGCCCTGCCGGCGGCAGGCCGACCCCGCGCCGCCGGGAAAGCCGGGGCCGCCGCGGCCACCATGGCAGTCATGGCCGTCCCGGCAGTCCCGGCCGTTGTCCACACCTCCCGCCCCGCCGCCTGCGCCTGCGTCCGCTCCTGCCGCCTGCATTCTTTTTATCAAAATTTTTATGTCCCAAATATCCTCAGCGGAGGATGTCATTGGTGTGATGTCATACCTGCGCTGCTGGAGCAAGGTGGATGCAGTTCAGACCCCACCTGCAGAGGCTGTGTGCACCGGCTGCGGTGTGGAGACCCCCTGCAGGGACCAGGTAAAGGTGGATCCTATCACCTGAGAGGTAAAGGCCAGCTGCACCTGACAGGCTGCTGAAGCAGGCACTGAACAAAACCGACTTGGTCAAATCTGTGAGGGCAGGATATTTATCTGTTGCTGAATGGATGGAGTCAGGTATTTCCATAATGGTGGGGGCGGGGAATAGGGATTTATGGGGTGCAGCCACAGCCTCAAGGTTGCAGGAATCCACTGAGGTGTCACTCATTCTTTCCAGATTTAAAGAATAGGACAAATATGGCTGTTAAAAGGAGAACCAGAGGGAATAACCGCTTCTTCATTTTAAAAAAGGGGGTTTTCAATCAATGGTTCTGATTCCTTCAAATGTTTAAATTACATTGGGTCCGATTAAGTAATTTAACTGGGGGTGGTGCAGTAAAAGGTCGGTGGGGTCCCATTTTGTCAGTACAATTTGGAAGTGCCAAACACAAAATGTGAAAATTTGTTAAAGGTTTTTTAAAAGATTTTATTTATTTATTTGTGAGAGAGACAGAGATAGCGACAGAGAGCATGAGAGGGGAGGAGAGGGAGAAATTTATGACACACTGGGTTCAGCCTTTCTCTGTTCAGTATGGGATATTTAAAGAAAATGGGTGTGGGGTCCCTGGGTGTCTTAGTCGGTTAAGTGTCTGTCTTCGGCTCAGGTCATGATCTCAGGTTCATGGGGTCAAGCCCCGCATTGGGCTCTCTGCTCAGCGGGGAGTCTGCTTCTCCCTCTCCCTCTGTGCATTCTCTCTCTCTAATAAATAAATAAAATCTTTAAAATAAAAAAAAATAAAGGGGCACCTGGCTCAGTCGTTAAGCATCTGCCTTTGGTTCAGGTCATGGTCCCAGGGTCCTGGGATCGATTCCCGCACTGGGCTCCCTGCTCGGCGGGAAACCTACTTCTCCCTCTCCCACTCCCCCTGCTTGTGTTCCCTCTCTCGCTGTGTCTCTCTCTGTCAAATAAACAAATAAAAATCTTTAAAATAAAAAAAAAAAAATAAAGACAAGGAGCGCTAAGACCATGACAGATTTTTAGTAAGATCACGGTTCTCATGGTTCAAGTGAGACATGCTTATTTGTCCTCTGCATTATATTCAGCAACTCCCTTAAGATTATCAGGGGTACCCTGCTTAAGTATAGTGGGGTCCCCAGCTTTAACTGCAAGTTGAATCTTAGTATTACTTGCATAAACGTTCCTAAATTAGTGCATTCTAGCAGATGGCAAGATTAATTCAGAACCCATGTTGTAGAGGCCCAAATCACCAAGGAGTGTACTTTTACCTTTTTTGCTGTGTAAATTCTTTCAGTATATGTTGAATTTTCAATTGGTCAAATTGTAGACCTTGGTTTTGAGAGAGGAAAACTGAAGGGACCTCATGATAAAAAGGCTTTTTTCTTTTCTTTGCTCCTTTTCCTGCTTCCATTCTTGCTAGTACCTGCTCCCCGGCCTTACACATGCCTCTTTTTTTTTTTTTTTTAAGTAGGTTCCAACACAGGGCCTGAACTCATGACCCTGAGATCCAGATCTGAGCTGAGATCAAGAGTCAGAGGCTTAACTGACTCAGCCACCCAGGCGCCCCCTTACACATGCCTTAATGTATGTCCTCCTTGTAAAGATCAAGGAGTTAACGATTTCTTTGGAGTTTTCCAGCACAATAGATAACATCTAAGGAGTGACCTGGAGGGGTCATCATATACCTTTTCCAAGACCGCTGACTCCAGATACCTTGCCGCCAAAATACCTGGCTCCAGGGCGTAAGTGAGGTCTGGAGGACACCAGTTCCCAGATACCTGAGAGGACATGTACACCAAACCACCATTCTCAATAGAAACTGCAGACCCAGGGGGCACCTGGGTGCCTCAGTTGGTTAAGCACCTGTCTTCGGCTCAGGTCATGATCCCAGGGTCCTGGGATGGAGCCCCTGCTTCTCCCTCTCCCTCTGCCCCTACCCCTGCTTGTGCTTTCTCTCTCTCTCTGTGTCAAATAAAGTCTTAAAAAAATGCTCTTTAAAACCTCCAGACCTCAAACAAAGATGAGACTCATTCTCCTTTTCCTTTTTGAGTCTCCCAGACGCTCTCTCTCTGTATCTTCAATAAATTCTGCTCTCACTTCCTGCTGACTTACATTTGATTTCTATCCTGTGCATAGCCAAGGACCCTCTTGGCTGGTCCTGTGGGACCCCCTCTGGGTCTTCAGAGCCGGCCTCTCTGCATCAGTTTCAACATTTTTTTCTTTTGCTTCCTCTCCAGTTTTGTTTTTTTCCATCACTGGATATACTTCAGGGGAGCGAGTGTCCTCTACCTGGGTATTTATACATTTTTTCCTCCAGAGAGCCTCAAAGAAGCGCCGGCAGGGTTAGGAGCCTTCCGCATGACAACTGGTTGCTTTATAGGGTTTTGGAACCCTGGACTTAAGTCAAGTTTGAACTAATCCCTTTGCTGTGCCACAGGGGGACCATGAGTGTCGCCCCCTAAACTCGAGGCTCCAGATCTTTGCTGCAGTAAAGGCAGGGGTAGCAGCAGAGGGCCTGAAGGGTCCCTGGGGTTAGGAGTGTGGACTCAGCCCATTAGCTACTGGCTGCTCTTCACTCTCCTCTTTCTCTAACTCAATGACTGCTATTTCACGAGTGACCACCCAGTGGGCCCCCCTCTTGCACAGGACAGAGTCCTCTCTGCCACCCCACCCTCTGTCACAGCGTCACCCTAACACAGATAGAAACCAGCAAACACATCAGCCGGGGACCACCTGAAGGAGGGCCTCGATCTAACACTCCTGCTCCCACATGCCTAGGGCTTCTGTAAACTGCTGACTCTGGCCGGCCGAACACAGAACTGAGGCTTGGGAGGGTCACGCGTGCGACACGGGGCAGCACAGGTCACAGCACGAGCTCCCCAGCCCCGAGCGCCCGCGGAACATGCCGCCATCAAGCATCAGAGCAGCTGAGCAAGTCAGAGCAAGAGAAGCAGACCCACAGCATAGCAGTCACGTCTGGACGTGGCTCACGGTGCCAGTAATTATGGTCACCTGCAGAGACGTGGTGCCCATGTTGAGACTGAGGTCAGTGTGGCACGGGGACACACATACACATATCAAGATGGTAGGAAAAGGTTTACAAATCACATAATGAAGGTCTCTGGGGAGGGCAGGGCTGGCCCCTCAAGCAGCTATGATCAGGCTTCAGAAAGCAATGAAAAGAGCCTGGTCTGGGGTTCATTGTGGCTGGGGGCTGGGGCAAGAATTCTTGCCCAGGGGCAGGGGCCTGTGTGATCTTAATTTCTTGCCATCTCTAGAGGAGATACCACTCAGACTTTCTCATCGGCTTGACCAAGTGGGAGGCATAAGAGAAAGAGGGAGGGAGGAGGCTTAAACTGTGAGCAAACATCCAAAATATGGACCTGATTGCTCATACAAGGAGAAAATCGTGGTTAAGAAAAACATGCATTTGCAAGTGCTTGTTTTCATATAAAGAAACACTAATAGGATGCTCAAGAAATGACCAGTACTCATTTTGGGGGGTGCCTGAAGCAAGAGCTCTGGAGTAGACCAGGCTGTTCTGACACTGAGTCTCTTTAGACTGTATTTTACATATTTTTGCTAACCCTTGCATACATTATTATTTAAGGTAAGTAGTAATATATATAAACCACATTTTTTCTTTTTAGTAGCCTTTATTTTGAATGACCTTATTTTGCTTTTTAAGATTTAATGAAAAAATTTTTTTCTACATAGGAAACCGTTCTAAGATTTCATCCTCGAAACATGAACACTTAAGGGATACCTGGGTGGCTCGGTCGGTTGAGTGTCCAGCTCTTGATTCTGGCTCAAGTCATGAACTCCAGGTTGTGGGATTGAGCCCTGTGTTGGGCTCCATCCTCAGCAGGGAGTCTGTTTGAGATTTTCTCTCTCTCTCTATCTCTCTCTCCCGCTGTCCCTCCCCCTGCTCGTGTGTGTGCTTAAGGGGCGCCTGGGTGGCTCAGTCGGTTAAGCGTCTGCCTTCGGCTCAGGTCATGATCCCAGGGTCCTGGAATCGAGCCCTACATCGGGCTCCCTGCTTCGTGAGCCTGCTTCTCCCTCTCCCACTCCCCCTGCTTGTGTTCCCTCTCTAGCTGTGTCTCTCTCTGTCAAATAAATAAATAAAATCTTAAAAAAATAATAATAAATTAAATTAAAAAAGAACACTTTTAAAAGTTTAAGCCATAAAAACCAAAAAATTTCAAATCTTTTTGCATAACAAAAGGCAGCATAGTTTCTCCTTATTAACTCTTACTGGGGTTTAAGATTAAGTAGCATATTACATAATACACTAGGGATTTGGCCTTCATCCATTAAATGTATTAGAATTATCAAAGATTTATGCAAGTTTTGAGTATTTTTCCTTATATCACTTAAAAGAGGAATTAATTTGCCTTAAACTTTAACAATATTATAGCATTCAAATTTCCAAAGCTCTCTCTACACAAAAAAACCTGACCTAAAATGTAAAATCTACCTGAGAACCTCAAATATCCCCATCTCACATCCTGAGAATCTTCTGCCTAAAGGGAACAAATACTGTTTGGTTCCAGGACTCTTTGCATTACTTCCATTGTATCTTTAAATCGAACTATATTTTCAAAGTCTAAGAACTAAAAATTTCATGCTCTTACAAAGAAAACAGAATCACAAATGGCTAAGGGAAGCTACCTAAAGTTAAGAGCTGCAATATACAATATACAAACATACAAGGAAAGAAATGCAAATATGGAATCAGGTGAGATAAGCAGCATGCCTCCCCACAGTTCAGAAGGAAAACTCATATTCCCAGCTTGTGGTCCAGACTGCACTTGTTGGGATATAACCCCTGAGTCAGGGCGGAGGTTTGGGGGTGGGGGGAGACACGAGCAGCCATAGGAATGAAGTCTAGAAGCTTTGTACACACCATTCTTGGGGCATAATGGAAACATTCCTCTCTCAGGGTTCAATTCTCACAAGTTAGGAAACTTTTGGCCAGATTCAATGTAAGGATCGGACTCAAAGTAACTCCCCAGTTCACAAACTTTTTGTCCAGAAGACCTACCCCCAGACCTTCACAGACTTTCTCAATGTACAAAAATTACTCTGAGTGCACCTACACTGTAGATGAAAAGCTCAAGCCTATGTCTAGAAACAGGCCCAAGGAAACCACAATTACCACCTCAGAAAGAGCAGCACTGCCCTGCCTTCTAATCCCATCCCCCATGTACACAGGCATCCCCAGCTTTCCTTGGCTCTGTAGCTTCTCTCAGCTCCTTCTGTGGTGTCTGAGCACGTAGGACACCTGCAGGGGGAGGCTCTCCAGGAAGAACCAAGTGGGCCTTCAAGCACTCAAGGCGGGGGCCTTACCTTAGAAACACTGACCTCAGGCTTCTGCTTCCTACTAAGTTGCTCTGAAGCACCACTAATATTTTAAAAATGATAAGCCCAGTGTTTGGACAAAATCACCAAATCCAGTGTTTATGTGTAAGGGAGGAAAGAAAATTGTAAAGATTCTTCTAGTTCAACAAAAAAACACACAAATATCTACTCCTTTCAAAAAATATGTCAGTTAGGGGTTCCTGGGTGGCTCAGTCGTTAAGCATTTGCCTTCAGCTCAGATCATGATCCCAGGGTCCTGGGATCGAGCCCTGCATCGGGCTCTCTGCTCGGTGGGAAGCCTGCTTCTCCCTCTCCTTCTCTCCCTGCTTGTGTTCCCTCTCTCGCTATGTCTCTATCTGTCAAATAAATAAAATCTTAAAAAAATAAAAATGTCAGTTAATTATTATTTCCACGGCAAGAAACTGTTTGGAAACAATCATAATTGAACACAATTCTAGGGGCGCCTGGGTGGCTCAGTCGTTAAGCGTCTGCCTTCGGCTCAGGTCATGATCCCAGGGTCCTGGGATCGAGTCCTGCATCGGGCTCCCTGCTCAGCAGGAAGCCTGCTTCTCCCTCTCCCACTCCCCACTGCTTGTGTTCCCTCTCTCGCTGTCTCTCTCTGTCAAATAAATTTAAAAAATCTTAAAAAAAAAAAACACAACACTTCTAGGTATTACAAGTCTAAGTCCTGATATTGCATTTCCAAATCATCTAAAAGGACAAATCTGTGGACGTTACTACATCCACTCATGGGAAGAAAAAAAGGAAAGAAAAATTTTAATAAATGTAATAATGGAATTTTTTTCCCCCTGAAATTCACCCCTTTCTTGCCTCTTTGTAAAATTTTATACTTTGGAGATCTACTGGTTAAATACATTTTAACTGAAAAATGCAGGCTTAAAAGAAGTTGAATAAAGTCACAAACTAAGGCAGGGGCAATACTGACAGGAGACAACACTCAGGGAAGTCTCCAAAGAGGAACCAGCACCCAAAGGGCTTCCCATAGGATGTCGGTGCCCAGGGAAGACCCTAGGAGGAGAGGCAAAGGGATTTCACGCGACATATTCCAGGTAAGTTATTCTTGGCTCTCCTCTTATGTAAAATATCCACAGGCCAAAAAATAAATCTTTAAAAAGAGCCGTTCATGGCTCTGTGGATAAATGATAAAATACTACGTAATTTGAAATGCATCACGGAGAACAAATAGTTAATAATGATGTTATGAACTGGAGAGGAAAGATGGCGTTTCAGAATGCAGGGAAAGATCTGGAAATTTAGGCATTTATCGCCAGTCCTATGAAGAGCTAGGCAGGGGGCACAGGGTCGCGGCTTTGAGACCCTACTCCCCAAACGTTTGGAAAAGTGAGGAGAAAGCGGGTACCCCAGGGAGAGAGGAATGGGGACCCCACAGACCACAGCATCTCCCGCGCACGAGCCCGGGAGACCGAGGCATGACTGTCCCCTGATGACCCTCCCCGTGGTCATCGCCCAACCTAAGGGAGACGCGGCCGCGCAGGGACAGGACAGGACGCCGGCGGTCCCGGCAGCCGGCCCGGCCCCGCGCTGCGTGCCGCGCCACCGGCGGCCTCGGGTCCGCAGAGTTCACGGCGGGGAGGCCAGGTCCCGCCACGGCCGGTTCCAGCCGGTCCCACCGCCCCCCTTTCCCGACTCCCGGCCCCGCACACTCACCATGGCTCGCTGTCTGGGCTAGCGGGTCGAACCACCATACGACTGCCGTGGCCGCCGGAGGTCACGGCGACAGGGGATGTGGCGGAAGCTCCCGAAGCCTCTCAGGACAGCGAGAGGGGACGCGAACCTCGGCCGGACAGCAGCGACGGCACACAGTCCCCGCCGTCCACAGCGCGTCGCCCGCACGTACGGTTCCGGCGACTCCCCTGATTGGACAGTTCGCACGGCCCCGCCCCCGCCCGCCTGAGTGACAGCAGGCCGGAGGTCACGTCTTTGAGCCGACCTTGCTTGGGCAGTGGGCGGCGACCTGTTCTCTCCGAGGTCCGTGACCCTTCTTCACAAACACGGACAAAAGTGACCTCACCGAAGGTCATGAAGAGTCTGGTTCCATTTTGATCTTTGACCATCTTCCAGCAGGGAGTCGTCTGCCCACCACGCCCCCCAACCCCACTCATTTGGATTTAAAGAATCGCGAAGCCTTGGGCCACTCGGCTTGGTGGGAGATTTGGAGCCCACAGTCCTAGACCAGCCCAGAAGCCTCAGGTGCTCGCATGTGAGAAACATACGGAGGCAAAAAACCACTGGAAAACCTTTCAGTGTAATTCCATTGATACTTACCTGTTCAAAGGCTGAAGGAGGAAAGCTGAAAGAACTCTGCTTAGTGAAAAATAATAGATGGTAAAGGTATCGAGGATAAACAAAGTATCAGGACAGTGGTCATCTATGGGGCAGGACAGAGGTGAGCCAGGGAGGAGAACATGAGGAGACCCTCCCTACTGCCCACAGTTAGGAATCTTGATGATGACTTCAAGGATGTTTATATTATTAGCAAATCCTACTGCAAAACATTTTCTACATTCTTTCCTCAATATATTTAATGATAAACAATTTTAAGAAGTAATTAAGGTTGAAAAAGAATAGAATTCGTATGTTTGTTTCTTCTGTAATGTGGCAATGTGAGTTTTCATTCTCAGCTTTGGCAGAAAAAAACTGGTAACAAGCCAACTGTCTTTAGAAGGAATGAGTTACATAAACTCATCATCATATGTACTTAAAAAAACCAAAGGTATTGATATGAAAAGATCTGGAGCATTTATCAATAGAACAAATAAGTATATTGCAATATATATACCATGTTACCTTTTCTGTAACCCGTAGAGATAGGTGGTTCCCCACCATCCCTCCCCCCAAGGTTTGGTTGAGTAGTGGAGACTAAAACACACCTACTAGGAATATACGAAAGGGTTGATTACTTTCACAATGGACGTTTCTGGGGAGGACAAGGCAGGCCTCTCAAGCAGGTGGGAATGCCTTGACAAAGCAAGGATGGGAGACTGATGTGCATTTTTATTGAGGTTGGTTGGAGGGTGGCTAGGGTGAGAGTTTGTGCACATGGGTAGGGACTTCTGTGATTGACTTTCTTGCCAGGGTCACAGCTGAGCACCCAGGCTTTCTTATCACCTTGCACAGATGTGGAGCACAAAGGGAAGAGGGAGAGATAAGACTTTAAAGTA
Source organism: Halichoerus grypus (assembly GCF_964656455.1). Lineage (NCBI taxonomy): Eukaryota > Metazoa > Chordata > Mammalia > Carnivora > Phocidae > Halichoerus > Halichoerus grypus. Next base: position 207,905,649 of record NC_135712.1, read on the forward strand.
GTCAGCTGTCAGATAATAGAAAATATATACACATATTGCTCTCTGTCCCAAATTCCTGGTACTTGTAAATTCCTAGAGATAAGAGCACTAGGAGCCAGTCTTGTTCTAATATTTGGTCTTTGACTCCGTCCCTGACACAGGTCTCCTGAAACCATGTAAATTCCTAGGTGATAAAAGCACTAGAAGCATCTTTTGTTCTAATGAGGTGACTCTGGGTGGGCTCCTGGATGGGGGCTGGTCATCAGAAAGTCCAAGCGATGCTTAGAAACTTGGAATTTTTAGCTCATCCGCCCATTTTCCTGAGGAGCTAGAAATGGGGTTAATAATTGATCATGTCTAGGGAGGGGTGCCTGGGTGGCTCATTCGGTTAACATCTGACTCTTGATTTCAGCTCAGGTCATAATCTCAGGGTCCTGGGATCAAGCCCCGATTGGGCTCCATGCTCAGCAGGGAGTCTGCTTGAGGATTCTCTCTCCCTCTGCCCCTCCCTCGTTTCTCTCTTTCTAAAATAAATTAAGTCAATCTTTTAAAAAAATGATCATGTCTACATTACTAAGCCTCCGTAAAATCCCAATAGTATGCTCTTTGGAGACTGCAGGTTGGGGAACACATCCATGTACCAGGAGGGTGGCATACCCCAACTCCATAGGGGCCCTCCAAGAACTCTCTCTACATATGTTTTCATCTGGCTGTTCATCTGTATTGCTTATCATATCCTTCAATAAACTGATAACTGTAAGTAAGTGTTTCCCTGAGTTCTGAAACCTGTTCTAACAAATTAATCGAACCTAAGGAAGGGATTGTGGGAACCTCTGATTTGTAGCAAGTCAAACAGAAGTTGTGAGTAACCTTGTTGGCACCTACTACATGTGATTGGCGTCTGAAGTGGGGTAGGAGGGTCTTGTGGGACTGAGCCCTTAACCTGTGGGATCTACACTATCTATAGGTAGATAATGTTAGGACTGAGTTAAATTATAGGACACCCTGCTGGTGTCACAATTGTGGGGGAAAAACCCTCACACATCTGGTGACCAGAACTGTCAGAAGTAAAGTGTTCTGGGTGAATATAAAGGAGATATATAGAAGAAAAGAACTGGGTTTTCTCTACTCAGGAATAATATTGGATTTTCTTGACATATCAACAGTCAAATATTTAAAAATGGAGTCAGAGACTTCTGGTTTCTTCCCTGGCATGGAAGGAGTTAGAAGGTGACATTTCTATCCTTACCAGAAAAAGCAAGCAAATTTAAATCAATGATTCTTCTTAAATCTATCAAAGAATTGAGGTCACAGTACAAACTGCTGTCTCCAAAATTGGAGACATAGAATAATAGAATAATAGCCAATCTGAAATATTCCTACAATATTTTGTTCTTCTTAACAAGACCTGTCCTCAAAAGATTGTTTCTCAAGAATCGCATGGGGGCAGGAAGGGAAATAGCCAACTTGAGCCCCTCCAGCCTTTCTGCCTGACCTAAATTGAGGGTGTGGGGGAACTTAGATACACTTGTGAGATTCACAGGTCATTTTTCACTGCTCACAGTCAATGTATTGTATTTTCCAAAACCATTTCTCCAACTCTCCAACACCAACTGGGTGGCCTACAGTTCAATTCTAACACTAACCAGAGTTAACACCAGACTCTACAGTTTAAGGGCACAATCCCACAAAATGGCGCCCCCATGTCAGATGCCAGCTGCAAATGGGAAGCCCAGGCCTTGGAGTTTCCCTAGAAACACTCCTGTGTTTGTTAATTCAGTAGAAACACTATTAGAACTAATAAAAGCTCTTTACTTATTATTATTGATTTATTATAAAAGGTATAAGTCAGAAACAGCCAAATGGAAGGGGCGTATAAGACAAAGTAGGTGGGGGAGGTAGGGAAGCTCCATGCCTTCACCAGATACAACACCCTCCTGCCACACTGAGGTCTTCACCAACTTAGAATCTCTCTGAATCCTGAGGTTTAGGAATTTTGATGGAGTTTCCTTACATAGACAGGCATGACTGATGAAATCATTGGTGGTTGGTGAATAACTCAATCTCTAGCTCCTTCCCACTCCCCAGAGGTTGGGGGCTGGGGTGAAAGTTCTAAGCCTCTAATCAAACCTTGGTCTTCCTGGTGACCAACCCCAATCCTGAAGCTATCTAGGGGCTTACAAAAAGTCACCTCTATGAATATAAGATGCTTCTATCACCTTTCTCATTCAAAAAGTCCAAGGAGGGGCGCCTGGGTGGCTCAGTCAGTTAAGCATCTGCCTTCGGCTCAGGTCATGATCCCAGGGTCCTAGGATCGAGCCCCACATCAGGCTCTCTGCTCAGTGGGGAGCCTGCTTCTCCCTCTCCCTCTGCCTGCTGCTCCCCCTGCTTGTGCTCTGTCTCTGTCAAATAAATAAATAAAACCTTAAAAAAAAAAAAGTCCAAGGACTTAGGTGGTCTTTACTAGGAACTATGGACAAAAAACAGACATTTGTGGGGAGTGCCTGGCTGGCTCAGTTGGTGGAGCACATGACTCTTGATCTCGGGGCCGTAAGTTCAAGCCCCACGTTGGGTATGGAGCCTACTTAAAAATTTTTTTTAAAAACCAGACATTTCTCTTATTATATCAAAGGTCACAGCTCAGAGACACATGCTCATTAAAATACTGAGACCAAATCAAGACTATAGAACACTTCCTCTCCATCCACAACATTCCATTATATCAGGATGACCCCCATTTAATAACAGTGGAATAAACTGAAAGAAATATACATTTCATACTTATTTTGAGAAGTCTCTATAGTACCCCCCAAAATGACATGGATGACAAAAGCAAGGACACCTGAGGATATTTTAGCCTTTGACAGCTGCAGATAGTAAACATAGCCTAAACCCTAATCAGATAAACATGAACCCTCAAGCTAAGGACCTATTTACCTCAGTTCTTTTTTCACAGTACATCATGACTGGCATTCAACATCAACAACAAAAATATTAAAATACACAGTTTAAAGAAATAATACAAGTAAAAGCACTTGATTCAGATGTAGCAAATATGTTGCAATTATTAGACAAGAGATGTAAAGCAACCATGATTAATATGCTAAGCACTTTAATGGAAATAGTGGATAATGTGCAAAAACAGAGAGGTAGGTACTTTACTCAGAGATGGAAACTAAGAATGAAAAGAAATATGCAAAAAATGAAAAAACAAAACAATAGAAGAAAAATGAAGAATTCCTTTGGGGGCCTCATCAATACAGTGAAAATATGTGATGAAAGATTCAGTGAGCTTGAGGAAAGGTCAATAGAAACTTCTAAAACTAAAATGCAAAGAGAATAAACAAAAAAGGCAAAACAAATCTAAGAAATTTGGGACAATTACATAAAGTGTAACATAACATAATTGGACAACATGAAGAAAGGAACAGGAGATGTAAGTGAAACAATAATGACTGAGATATTCCCAAATTAATGTTAGACACCAAACTATAGATCCAGGAAGCTCAGAGATCACCAAAGAAGATAAAAGCCTAAAAATGCACACCTAGAAATGTCATATTCAAAGTTGAGGAAAAAAGACAAAGAGAAAATCTTGAAGAAACTAGGGGGAGAAAACTTAGTTATATAGAAAGAAAGAAAAGAACTAAGTCAGACTTCTTTTCAGAAACCATGCAAGCAGGAAGAAAGTTTTGTTAAATAAAGTGTTGAAAGAAAAAAACCCAACTACAATTTTGTATCAAACAAAATAATCCTTCAAAAGTAAGAGAGAGAAAAAAGACTTTCTGAGACAAACAAAACTTGAGGGAATTTGTCACCAGTAAAACCTGCTTCCCAAGAAATGTTAAAAGAAACTCATCAGGGGGCGCCTGGGTGGCTCAGCTGGTTAAGCGACTGCCTTCGGCTCAGGTCATGATCCTGGAGTCCCGGGATCGAGTCCCGCATCGGGCTCCCTGCTCAGCAGGGAGTCTGCTTCTCCCTCTCCCGCTCCCCTGTCTTGTGCTCTCTCTCTCTCTCACTCTCTCTCTCAAATAAATAAATAAAAAATCTTAAAAAAAAAAAAAAGAAACTCATCAGGAAGGAGGTAATAATAAAGAAAGGGAGTGTGTCAGAGAAGGAATCAATGAAGGTAAAATACAATGATTCGTTTTTGCTATTTTTATCTAATCTGACAACATTTTGTTCAAAGTCATAATAGCAATGTTTTCAGTAATTATAGCTTATAGATAAACAAAATGAATGACCACAATGTTACAAGGGACAGCGAGGGAGGAATTGTGAAATTCCTCACAATGAAAGAATCCGTGAACTTGAAGACCAGTCATTTGAAATTTTACAGATGAAATTATACAGATGAAGGAGGTAAAAAGAAAAATGAATGAAAGGGAATGAAGAAAGCTTATGAATTTTAGAGGACACCAGTAAAATAAATAATATGCACATTATAGAAATTCCAAAAAAAGAGAGAAAGAAAGCTTATTTAAAGAAATAATGGCTGGGGGTGCCTGGGTGGTGCAGTGGGTTAAGCGTCTGACTCTTGGTTTCGACTCCGGTCTTGGGGTTGTGGGATTGAGTCCCCACCATGCTCCATGCTCAGCATGGAGTCAGCCTGAGATTCTCTCTTCCTCTCCCTCTGCCCCTCCCACTCATGCTCTCTCTCTCGAAAATAAATTAATAAATCTTAAAAAAAATAAACAGGGATGCCTGGGTGGCTCAGTCAGTTAAGCATCTGCCTTCTGTTCAAGTTGTGATCCCAGGGTCCTGGTATCAAGTCCCATATCGGGCTCCTTGCTCAGTGGAGAGCCTGCTTCTCTCTCTGCCTGCCACTCTCCCTGCTTGTGCTCTTTCTCTCGCTCTCTTGCTCTCACCCTCTCTCTCTGACAAATAAATAAAATCTTTAAAAATAATAATAAACAAATAATGGCTGGAAACTTCCCAAATCTTGGGAGAAATGTGGACACCCACGTACACGAAACTCAAAGATTCCTAAATAGGTTGAACCTAAAGACCTCACAAAGATGCATTAAAATCAATTTATCAAAAATCAAAGACAGAGAATTTTGAAAGTAGCAAGAGGAAAGCAAAACATCACATACAAAGAAATCCCAATTAGACTATTAGCCGATTTCTCGACAGAAACCTTGAGGACATGAGACAGTGAAATAATTTATGCTAGGTGCTAAAAAAAAGGAAACTGCCAACCAAGAATGCTTTACTTGGCAAAGCTATCCTTCAGAAAGGAAGGAAAGAGAAAAACTTACCCTGATAAACAAAACTAAGGGAATTTCATCACCACTAGATCTGCCTTACAAGAAATGCTATAGGGGGTGCCTGGGTGGCTCAGTCAGTTAAGCATCTGCCTTCGGCTCAGGTCATGATCCCAGGATACTGGGATGGATCCCCATGTTGTGCTCCCTGCTCAATGGGGAGTCTGCTTCTCCCTCTCCCTCTACCCCTACGCCCCCTTATGCACTCTCTCAAATAAATAAAATCTTAAAAAAAAAGAAAGGAAAATGGGCGCCTGGGTGGCTCAGTCGTTAAGCGGCTGCCTTCGGCTCAGGTCATGATCCCAGAGTCCTGGGATCGAGTCCCACATCGGGCTCTCTGCTCAGCGGTAAGCCTGCTTCTCCCTCTCCCACTCCCCCTGATTGTGTTCCTGCTCTCACTGTCTCTGTCAAATAAATAAATAAAATCTTTAAAAAAAAAAAAAAAAAAGAAAGGAAAGAAATACTATAGGAATTTTATTAAGCCGAAATGAAAGGATACTAATTAGTAACATGAAAACATATGAAAGCATAAACTATCTGGTCAAAGAAACTAAGAGTTGGTTGTTTGAAAAGATAAACAAAACTGGCAAACCTTTAACTAGACTAAGAAAAAAGAGAAAAGATTAGGGACGCCTGGGTGGCTCAGTCAGTTGAACATCTGCCTTCGGCTCAGGTCATGATCCCAGGGTCCTGGGATCGAGTTCCACATCGGGCTCCTTACTCAGCAGGGAGTCTGCTTCTCCCTCTGCCTGCTGCTCCCCCTGCTTGTACTCTCACTCTCTCTCCCTCTCACTCCCCCTCTGGCTCTCTCTCTGGCAGATAAATAAATAAAAGCTTTAAAAAGAGAGAGAGAAAAGATTAAATTAATAAAATCAGAAATTAAAAAGGAGAAATTATAACTGATAGCACAGAAATACAAAGGATCATAAGAGATTACTATGAATAAGTACATGTCAACAAATTTGATAACCTACAAGTATTGGATAAATTCTTATAAACATATAACCTACCAAGACTGAATCATGAAATAGGAAATCAAAAGCTCAGTAATGAGTAAGGAAATTGTATCAGTAATCAAAAAACTCCCAACAAAGAAAAGCCCAGGACCAGATGGATTCACTGGTGAATTCTACCAAACACTTAAAAAAAAAAATTCATACCAATGCTTTCAAACTCTTGCAACAAACAGAGAGAAAGGAACACTTGCAAAATCATTTTACAAGGCCAGCATTACAATGATAACAAAATCAGACAAGGACACTCCAAGAAAAGAAAATTACAAGCCAATATCCCTTTGGGAACATAGATGCAAAAATCTTTTACAAAATACTAGGACATCAAATTCAACATCACCATTACAAGGCTTAGACAACATGATCAAGTTAGCTTTATCCCTGGGATGCAAAGATGGTTCAACAGATGCAAATCAGTAAATGTGTTACACCAAATTAACAAAATTAAAGATAAAAGTCATATGATCATTTCAACAGATGCAGAAGAGGCATTTGACAAAATTCAACATCCTTTAATAATGAAATGAAACAAATTAGGTATAGAAAGAATGTACCTCAATACAATAAAAGCCATATATGACAAATGCACAGCTAACATCATACTGAATGCAGAAGAGTGACTTCTTGCAGAATGATGGCACCCAGCAAGGAACTGAGGAGAGCATTAAGGTGAGACATACCTATTTGTCCCCTATTTTATATTCAGTAACTCCCTACGTTATCAGGGGTAACTTGCTGAAATTTTCTGGAATCCCAATATAATTATAATTTGAACCCTAGTATTATTTGCACGAAGGTTTCTGAATTAGTGCATTGAAGCTGAGGGCAAAATTCAGAATCTCTGTTGTAGAGGCCCCCAAAGCCTTTGTCTTTTAAAGGGTTTATTTTATTTTATTTTTAAAGATTTTATTCATTTGAGAGAGAGAACAACCAAGGGGAGCAGTAGGCAGAGGGAGAGGGAGAAGCAGGGCTCGATCTCAGGACCTCGGGATCATGACCTGAGCCGAAGGTAGAGACTTACCCGACTGAGCCACGCAGGCGCCCCTGTTTTTTAAAGGGTTTAAACAGTGCCCTGTAATCTTTTTTTGTTGTGTAGATTCCTTTAGTATATTTTGGATTTCCAGTTGGGTGAAGTTGTGAACCTTTCTTTCAGTGTTTTTCTCTTTTCTTCTTTCCCTCCTGTCCTTCCCTATTTTTTTTTCTTTTCTTTTCTTTTTTTTTTTTTTTTTTTTTTTTGGTCACTGGATGAACTTCAGGGAAGGAAGTGTCCTCTCTACCTTGATATTTATATATTTTTTCCTCCAGAGAGCCTCAAATCCATGCCGTCAGGAACCGGAGACTCCCCTGTGACAACAGGTTGCTTTATAGGATTTGAAGATCCCTGACTTATGTCAGCTTAAACAAATACCTTTGTTGCGCCACAGGGAGGCCTTGTGTGTTGGCCTCCATAACCCTGAAGGTCAGAATCACCGCTGCCGTGGAGGCAGGGCAGCAGCCGCAGAGGTATTTAAGGATCCTGATGAGTCCTTTGGTATTTGGGGTCGGGACTCAGCCTGCATTCTAATGATTGTCTTTCTCCTCTCTTTTTAAATGACAGCTGTTTCAGGGGTGACCCCTTGATATGCCCTCCTCTTGTATAGTCCCAGCCTTTATCTTAGCTTCATTCTAACACACAGATAAATCCCTGTAAATCCCTGCAAACACATCAACCCAGGACCACTGTAAGGAGGGCCCCAATCCTGTACTCCTGCTCTGAAAGGCCTAGGAATCCTAGAACTACCACTTCTGGCCAGTTGATTCTAGAACTTAGGCTTGGTAGGGTCACCAAAACAGGGCAGCACAGCACACAACATGACCTCCCGAGGACTCAGCAGCCGACAGTGCATGCCCCCGTCAGGTAGAGCAGGTGAGCAAGTCAGAGTAAGACAGACCCATGCGCGGTGGCTTCGTCTGGAAATGCTGTTCACAGCCAACTGTTAATGGTCACCTGCAGATGTGTGGTTCCTGTGTTAAGACTGATGGCCTGCCCCCCCCCCCCCCACACCAAGAGAGTAGGAAAAGGCTTAGGACTTTCCTAAGTGAGATCCAGAGGAGGAGAAGTCAGCCTCTCAAATAGCTCTAAAATGGCTTCAGAAAGCAAGGAAAGGAGCCCAGCATGGGTTTTTACCATGCCTGGGGGTTAAAGAAAAAATATGCAATGACATACCCCGACAGATTTTATTCAGAACCACTGTGCCAGGTATAGAGACAATGGCAATGGGATTTCACAATGCGTGAGAAACGAGTTGGGGCTCAACTCTGAATACAGCATGGGCAAGTGGGAGTTTATGGCCAGAGAACAGGGTGGAGGTCAGTGGATGGAAAATTACTAAGAGAAAAATCAGGGGTATGCGGGTTCTGACTAAAATGACCTAACAGGATTCTTACTGAAGATAGGCTAGGGTGATCCCATTCATCTGGGGGATGATGGGGGGAGGAACTTGATCATATATCAAGGGTAATCAGATATGGAGGGGATGGGGATGATTCTGGTTCAACTGACTTAGCAAGGTTCTTGCTAAAACTGGATTTAACAAGGAGCTACCCCGACAGACTTAACAAGAAGGTTCAGGAGCCTGACTCAAGTTTGGTCAAGCAAAGAATCTTTGTCGGGGGTGGGGCCAGGGCAAGAATTCTGCACACAGGGGCTTGTGTGCTTGGAATCTGAAGCCAGTGCCATATAAGGGAGTCTCCAGACTTTCTTGTCTGTTTGTCCAAGTGCGGAGATAAGGGAAAGAGGGAGGGGTGAGGAGTAAGCTGTCAGCAAACATCAAAAGATGTGGAGTCTGGTTGCTCATTACAAGGACACACATGGGTAAGAAAAATATGCATTTGAAATGGCTTGGTTTCTATATAAAGAAACACGTACTCTTGGCACGAAGCTCACGAAATGATCAACACTGTGTATTTGAAGATGGTTGGAGTTTTAGCACTGGAAGTGAGCGGGATGTCTGAGCAGTGAGTTTTCTTAAGTTAGACTTTATCTCACGGATTTGATTTACTTCGAATAAACAGAAGTTTGTATATGCCACATTTTACTATTTAGCAATCTTTATTTAATTTTAACTTCTGTACATAGGAAACCATTCTCGGATTTAATTCCCTTTTTTTTTTTTTTTAAGATTTTATTTCTAAGTAATTTCTACACCCAGTGTGGGGGCTCAGACCCACAACCTTGAGATCAAGAGCCACAGGCTCCACTGATCGAGCCAGCCAGGTGTCCCAGAATTAATTCCTTTAAACACTAACAGTTACAAAAATGAAAACCATAGAAAGTGTATATTTTCAAATCTTTTCCTAACTAGAAGGACATGTGGCATCATAATTTGTCCTTCCCCTAGTTCAGCCTGGGGGTATTTTCAGAAATCAGTAGCATCTTCTAATGCAACAGGGGTTTGAGCTTAATTCCTTAAATGTACTGGATTTTCAAAGACTTAATAAGCTATGAGTAGCTTTCCTCACGTCAATTAAAGTAGGAATTCACTTTCTTGGGGTGTGTGGGTGGCTCAGTCGTTAGGCATCTGCTTTCAGCTCGGGTCATGATCCCAGTGTCCTGGGATTGAGCCCCGCATCGGGTGCCCTGCTCAGTGGGAAGCCTGCTTCTCCCGCTCACAGACCCCCTGCTTGTGTTCCCTCTCTCGCTCTCTCTGTCAAATAAATAAAATCTTAAAAAAAAAAAGAATTCACTTTCTTTACCCTTTTAAATGTCAGAGTCCTCTAGAGACATGCACATACAAGCACTAATGTAAAAATGAAAACATGTACCTGAAAACTTAAGCACATTCATTTCAAATCTTGAAGTTCTTTCACCTAAAAGGAACAAAAATTCTTTTTAGTTCCATAGTTTTCTTGCCTTACTGCCATCATCTCTCTCAATCAACTTACATTTTCAAGCCCAAGAAGCAAAAAATGTTCTCTCTCCCACAGGGAATAAAACTACAAAGTACTAGGGCGCCTGGGTGGCTCAGTTGGTTAAGCATCCGACTCTTGATTTTGGCTCAGGTCATGATCTCAGGGTTGTGAGCTGGAGCCCTGTGTCAGGCTCCGCGCTGGGCATAGAGCCTGCTTGGGATTCTCTCTCTCCCTCTGCACCTCCCCCCTCTCCCTCCCTCCCTCTCTTAAGTAAGTAAGTAAGTAAATAAATAAATAAATAAATAACAAAGTATTAAGGGAAACAAGAATCAAAGGGCTGCAATACTCAATCCATAAAGGAATCCAGAGAAAAGAAACATAAATATTGGATTCAGCACAGATGAGCAGCCTGCTTCTCATAGGACATTAGGAAGGCCACATTCAGAGAGTTAAACACACTCTAGACTCTCCCAGTGGAGACCAAAGCCCTGGTGTTGGTAGATCCCTGGGAAAGTGGCAGGTTGGGGCGGGGAGAAAGGGACACCTGAGCAGCCACAGGAATGAACCCTGGGAGCCCTGCACGTCCTCCCCTCCCTGGGGCATAATGGAACCCCTCTCTCCCTAAGCCTTCCATTCTCACAAGTGAAGAAACCCTCAGCTGGATTCAGTTTTAGGTTGTTACCTAAATGAACTCCCAAATTCATGAACCTGAACCCAGATACAGAACTGACTTTCACAGACTTTCTCAATACAAACAAATTACACTGAGTGCACCTGAACGGGGATGCAAAGCTCCAAACTATGTCTAGACACAGGCACCAGGTACCACAGTTACCTTGGAAGGGGTAACCTCCCTAGCCCTTTGTGCACATGCATCCCCAGCTTTCAAGGCTCTGTAGCTTCTCTTCATATAAAGGCTCCTTAGTGGTGGGTATAAGCACGTAGGACACCTGCAGAGGCTCCTCAGGAAGAACCAGCCAGGGTCTTGAAGGTATTTCCCATTGCAGGCTCAATGAGGAAGGGGGTGGGGAGCCTAGCTTGGGTCACTAATCATAGCCTTCTGCTCCCAGTCACATAGCTTTGGACTATATTGATATTTTTAATGACACAAACCCAGTATATAAAGAATCTAAACAAACCCAATGTTTATGTAGAAAAGATGGAAGAAAATTGTAAGGCCTTTTTCTAGTTCAACAAGAAAACCCTCAAGTATTTATTTTATTTATTTATTTATTTATTTATTTTTTTAAGATTTTATTTATTTATTTGACAGAGAGAGAGATAGTGAGAGCAGGAACACAAGCAGGGGGAGTGGGAGAGGGAGAAGCAGGCTTCCCGCCGAGCAGGGAGCCAGATGTGGGACTCGATCCCAGGACCCTGGGATCATGACCTGAGCCGAAGGCAGACGCTTAACGACTGAGCCACCCAGGCGCCCCTCAAGTATTTATTACTTTCAGAAAAATGATAGTAAATAATTATTTCCATGGCAAGAAATTGTCTTATAATCAATCACCGAATACTATAATTGCTGGAATTATATTGGAAATTGCTCCCCTTCCCCCTCACACACACACAAATACACACACAGACACACACTCACAAAAAGAACAGACCTCAGACTATTACTACACCTTCTCAGGGTAAGAAAAATGAGAAACAAGAAATTTTAACACATGCGATGTGATATTAGATTTTTTTTTTTCTGAAACTCACCTTTCTCTTTTCTTCTTTGGAAATACTTAATACTGTCTTTCTCAATCTATCGATTAAATACATTTTACTTTTACTTGAAAGCTGGAAACTAAAAGTGAATAAATTTTATCAAGGTGACAAACCTAGGCATGGGCAGTGTTGGCAGGATAGATCACCCAGGAAACTTTCAAAAGAGGAACCTCCCCCAAAAGGACTTCCCATTGGATGTCTGCGCCCAGGAAAAGATCCTGGGAGGAGAGGCAAAGGATTTCATAAAAACGTAGTTCCAGGTGGTTATTCTCTGCTTGCCTCTCATGTAAAATACCCGGACAAAAAATGTAAACGTTTAAAATGAGCCATCCATTGACTGTGTGAAAACGATAAACAATTAAAATACTGCATCTGTTTGAATTGCACCGCGGAGAACAAACGGTACTGATGCTATGAACTGAAGAGGGGAAGTTGGCGTCTGGGGAGGCGGGGCGGGATTTGGAAACAAGCATTTGCCAGTCCAAGGAAAGGATAGGCTGAGGGACAGGGTCGTGGATTTGACCCTCTGCTGCCCAAACATCGGGAACACTCAGGAGAAAACGGGTGCCTCCCGGGAGAAAGGAGGGATTGGAGCCCCTGGACCACAGCACCTCTCGCTCACGAAACCCGGACACCGAGTCAGGACTGTCCCCTGCCGACCCTCCCCGTGGTCACTGCACGATCGGGAGAGACGCGGCCGCGCGCAGGGACCGGACAAGACGCCGGGGTCCCGGCTGCCCGCCCAGCCCGCACGCCGCGCGCCGGAGGGGACTGAGGTCCGAGCGGCGCCACCGGGGACTCGGCTCCGCAGACTCCGGGGCTCCCGCGGGAGGTCGGGTCTCGCCACGGCCCGTTGCCAGCCCCTCCGCCCCGTCCTGGCACACCCGGCCCCGCACGCTCACCATTTCCCGGCTTCTCGGTCGGCCGGCGTCGTCCCTACGGCTCCCGCAGCCGGTGCAGGTCACCGCGCCACTGACGCGGCAGCAGAGCCACCTGGGACCGTTAAGCGCAGGTGAGACTTGACCGCGAGCAAGACCGCAAGCGTCCACGCGGCTGCGGAGCGTCGCCACACCCACCTGCCCCTGCTGCGCCCCTGATTGGACAGCTCGCAAGGACCCGCCCCTCTGCTCCTGAGTGACAACAGGGCGGGAGGTCCAATTGCTGAGGCGCAGCCGTCTCTGCGGGTGGTCGGGAGCCCGTCCCCTCCTTGGACTTTTGCTTTTAGACCAAACTTGGTCCAGGCCCTAGAGGGACAGTGGCGTCTTCCTGCAGCTCCCTCTAAACGTGGGGACACAGGTGTGCGCAGGGAGTCCCAGAGTCCGTTCCAGTGGAGCGACGCCCTTGTTCAGAGCAAGAGGGGCACCTGACCAGACCATGCCAGGCCAGACAGGAACTAGAGGGTGTTCTGGGGTTGGCATGAGGCTGGGAAATCAATGTCAGAACTGGAATAAATGCCTAAATTTTGAGATCACCTTTGCGTTACCAAATGTCACTTTCTTCTCTGATCGATATTGTTATCAACTATTTGTCCTCCATGGTGTATTTCGAACAGACTCAATGTTTCAATTGCACAGGACAACATTCAATATCCTGTATGAAATCCATGTGACTCTTCCGTAAGTGTATTTCCTGGGCACAAACATCCTATGGGAAGTCTTTTGGTAGAGTTTCCTCTTTGAAACTTTTCTGGGTGATCTGTCCTGTTGTTAGCACTGCCCACCCTGGGTTTGTCACTTTGAAAAGATGTACTAATTTATTTCTCCTTTTCCAATAGGGATAAAATTTATTTAATTAATAGAGCTTGAAAGAAAGTATGAAATATTTCCAAAGAGGTAAGAAAGTGGTGAATTTCAGGGCGCCTGGGTGGCTCAGTCGTTAAGCGTCTGCCTTCCGCTCAGGTCATGATCCCAGGATCCTGGGATTGAGCCCCACATCAGGCTCCCTGCTCAGCAGGAGGCCTGCTTCTCCCTCTCCCACTCCCCCTGCTTGTGTTCCCTCTCGCTGTGTCTCTCTCTGTCAAATAAATAAATAAAAATCTTTAAAAAAAAAAAGTACATTTATCATGATGAAAAATAACATAAGGTAAAATGATTTAAAAAAAAAAAATGATCCCGGGGCGCCTGGGTGGCTCAGTCGTTAAGCGTCTGCCTTCAGCTCAGGTCATGATCCCAGGGTCCTGGGATCGAGCCTTGCATCGGGCTCCCTGCTCTGCGGGAAGCCTGCTTCTCCCTCTTCTACTCCCCCTGCTTGTGTTCCCTCTCTCGCTGTGTCTCTCTCTGTCAAATAAATCAATAAAAATCTTTAAAAAAAAAAGATCCCGCCAAAATTGTTCAAATAAGTGGAAAATGCATTAAGAGTTTTGCAATCCAAGGGGGGTGGGGGGGATGGGTTAGCCTGGTGATGGGTATTAAAGAGGGCACGTATTGAATGGAGCACTGGGTGTTATACGCAAACAATGAATCATGGAACACTACATCAAAAACGAATGATGTATGGTGATTAACATAACATAATAAAATAAAATTTAAAAAAAAGTTTTACAATCCAATCTCTTAAGCACATTAATACTTTCCAAGAACATCCCATATTTATTTATTTATTTAAAAGATTTTTTACTTATTTATTTGAGAGAGAGAATGAGAGAGAGAGCACATGAGAGGGGTGAGGGTCAGAGGGAGAAGCAGACTCCCTGCCGAGCAGGGAGCCCGATGAGGGACTCGATCCAGGGACTCCAGGATCATGACCTGAGCCGAAGGCAGTCGCTTAACCAACTGAGCCACCCAGGCACCCAAGAACATCCCATATTTATATAACCTCTTCTTGTTTCTGGTTGTATCAGTCCGAACAGTAATCAAATTACTTACGGGTTTTATAACCTTTTATCTAGCACGGTTCTCTAAGGATGCATTCAAACAATGATCTGAAATAAATTTCCTTTCATTGTAAAACGTATACCTGAGAATTTAGTCAATACATTTTACAACTTGTGGTTGGTTTTAGAAAAATCCCTGCACCCAGCTGGGACTGGGGTTCCAACTTTCCACCACAGCCAAGTGCTTGGAACGCAATAGGATTTTTAAACTGTGAAGTTAAGTTAGGGTGGGGAAGCGTTGGGTGAAAGAGCCAACGCTGTCAATAGTCAAAGATCAAAATGGAGCCAGGTGACTCTTAAGGGTCTGTATTTGTAAAGAAGGGTCGCAGTTCCACGAGTGGCCCCTCAGCATTACCCTCCAATGTAAAAATCCCTGGAGAGAACGAGTTTCAACTGGTGTTCCACAGACACCTCACCTCTGGTGGCCAGCTGTCACTCCCGAGGGAGGGAGGGTGGGTCTCACAACCTGTCCAATCAGGGGAGACGTCAGGGCAGGTGGGTGGGGCGACGCTCCGCAGGCGCTCAGCAGGAGGCTTCTGGCTCCCGCCATTGTTGGGATCGCGGGTCCCTGCGCTTAAAACTTCCGCCTCGCTCTGCCCGGGATTCTGTCTTGCTTAGACCTGTCCCTTCCCCGAAATCGTAGGTAGAACGCCGGGAGACCCAGGAAAGCTAGAAATGGTGAGTGTGCAGGCCCGGCCTTCCAGAGAGGGAGGCGGAGTGCTGGTTGGAACCGGCCTGAGCTGGCCTCCCCGCGGACAACTCGAAGTCTGTGACTCGAGTCCGTCGGTGGCGCCGCTCCGACCTCAGTCCCCTCCGGCGCGCGGCGTGGGGGCTGGGCCGGCAGCCGGGATCCCGGCGTCCTGTCCCGTCCCTGCGCGCGGCAACTTCGGCCTTCGAGTATGTGGACAGCTCTGCGCCCGCAGCTCCGCGTCTCCCCGGATTGTGCGGTGACCCCCGGTGACAGGGGACGATCGGGACTGGCTCTCTGGAGTTCGTGCGCGGGAGGTGCCATGGTCTGCGGGGTCTCCATTCCTTCCTTTCTCTTCGTTGGGGACCCGTTTTCTCCTGAGTTTTCCAAAATTGTGGGAAACCGAGGGAAATCCACGATCCTGTCGCGGCACCCTCGCCCCCCTCCACCCGGCGCCCAGCTCTCCCTAGGACTGGCAGTCGTTGCGTAAATTTCCAGATCCCTCCTGGCCCACTTCCCATCTCCAGTTCACAGCGTCACTAGGAACTATTCGTCCTTGATGGTGCATTTCAGACAGACCCAGTATTTCAATTATTTATCTTTTTTTTCCCCCCGCTGTCAATGGATGGCGCTTTTAAACGGGGATGGCGTTTTTAAACGGGTTTAGTTTTTGTTCCTGGATATTTTACGGAAGAGAAAAGTAGCGAATAACCCCCTGGAACAACGTTGTATGAAATCCTTGTGCCCCTCCTCCCAGGATCTTTCCTGGGCACAGACATCCTATGGGAAGTCCTTTGGCTGGAGGTTCCTCTTTGAAACTTTCTTGGGTGACCTGTCCTGTCAGCATGGCCCCTCCCTCAGTTTGTCACCTTTAAACGATTTATTCAATTAACTTTAGTCCAAATTTTTCAATGAATAAAAATTTATTTAATCCACACATCGTGAAAAACAGTGTAAAATATTTCCAAAGAGTCAAGAAAGGGGTGAGTTCAGGGAAAAAAAAAAAAATTCTAGTATTACCCTGCAGGTATTATTTTTTACTTTTTTCCTCCCTTGAGTGTGTTACTGATATTCTGAGGTCTGTTCTTAAATTGGGGATGAGTTCAAATGGATTTCCAAGGCTTAGACTTGCAGACCCGTAGTGTTCAACTATGATTAGTAGTTTATAAAACAATTTGTTCTCCTGTTAATAATGAACAGCTTATTATTTATTTATTTTTGTGAATGCAGTCCATACTTGTGAGGTTTCTTGTTGAGCCAGTAAAGTGCCTTACAATTTTTTTCCTTCCTTTGCACATAAACACTGGGTCTGAGTGGTTTGCTGGATTGTTCAAACACTGGGTTTATGTCATTTAAGATATCACTGGTGGTGCAAAGCAATGTCAGTGGCAGGCAGAGGCCTCAGGACGTGTCTCTAAGCTCTGGCCCCCTTGAGCCTTCAAGGGGAAGTATATAATGCCCAGTTTTTCTTCCTGCATAGCCTCGCCTACAGGTGTGTGTTCATTCCTCTGGCTGCTCAGGTGTCCGTATCATTCTTTCCATGTACTGACCCACTCCAGGGCTTCTATCTCCACCAGGAGTGTCTAGAAGGTAGGGCTTGAGCTCATGACCCCAAGATCAGGAGTCACATGTTCTACCCACTGAGCCAGCCAGATGCCCCTAGAATGTTCTGAATGTGGCTTTCCTTCTGTCCTGTGGGAAGCAGGCTGCTCATACGTGCTGATTCTAATATTTCTTTATTTTGGGTTCCGTTACTGAGCCCTTTGGCTCTAGTTTATTTTAGCACTTGGGCTCTGAAATTGTGAGTTGATTGAGAGATACAATGGGAGGAAAACAAGAAAATTGTGGAACTAAGTAGAATTTGTGTTCTCTTTAGGCAGGAGAACCTCAAGACGTGAGAGGCACTCAATTAACTTTTCTTAAGGTCATTTTTTATTTTTGGATCAATTAGTGCATGTCCATGCCCCTAGAGAATGCTGACAGTCAACAGGCTAAAGCAGTTGAATTCCTGTTTTAATTGATGTGAGGAAAACTGCCCAAAGCTTATGTAAATATATGAAAATCCAGTACATGTAAGGAGCTGAACTCAAACACCTAATGTAGGTAATATGCTACTTATTCCTGGAAAATACCGTGTGTGTGATATAGGGGAAGGACAAACTGTGATGCCCCATGTCCTGCTAGTTAGACATTGGAAAATTTTCATAAACCATACAAATGGTTTACACTTTTGTAACCTTTAGTGTTTAAAGGAATTATATCTTAAAATGGTTTCCTGTGTACAAAGTTAAAATGAAATCAAGACTGTTAAATACTTTAATATACATAAATTCGTGTGTGTGTGTATATATATATATACATATATATATATATATTTTAAGGATTTTATTTATTCCAGAGAGAGAGGGGGGGAAGGAACAGAGGGAAAGAGACAAGCCAACTCCACGCTGAGCGCAGAGCCTGATGCGGGCCTAGATTCCAGGACCCTGAGATCACAACCTGAGCCAAAACCAAGAGTTGGACACTTAACTGACTGAGCCACCCAGGCACCCCAAATTTATATATATTTTAAAAATAAATTTGTAAGATAGGGAGTGTAACTTAAGAAAATCACCGTGAACATATCCTAGTTCCTTCCAGCACTGTTAAGCCCAGCCACCACCAAGTACACAGTTTTGATAATTTCTTGAGCCTCCGATATCCAACAAGCAATTGTGAGTGCATATTATTCTTGCTGATGTTTGTCCTTGTAATGAGCAGTCAGACTTTGCATTTTTGGATATTTGAGTGCTGACAGGTAAAGCCTCACCTCCCCCCTCTGCCCCCCACCCCTTGTGCTCCCAGCTAGACAAGCTGATGAGAAAGCCTGGGTGGTCTCTCCTCTAGAGCAGGCAGGAGATTCCAACCAGAAAAGCCCCTGCCTGTGTGCAGAACTCTTGCCCCTGCCCCACTCCCTAACCCCAATGAACTCCTTACCCAGCCAGTCTCTTCTTCATTCTTTTGAAGCCATTTCAGAACTGCCTGAGAGGCAGCCTTGCCCTGAGACCTCTGTTATGTGAGTCCTAAGCCTTTTCCTACTGTCTAGGTGTCTGTGTGTGTTGTTGGGGGCTACAGAGCCATCCCCCTTAACTTCTGAACCACTTCTCAGCAGGTGGCCATAACAGTTGATGCCATGAGTAGCATGTAGACATGCGACCACCCTTCCATGGATCTGTTTTCTCTCGCTTTAAGTTGCTCACCTGCTCCGCTGCCTGATGGTGGCATGGACTGCTGGGGGCTGGGAGCTCGTGCTGTGCCCTGTGCTGTCCTGTGTTGCATTGGTGACCTAGCAAGCCTCAGTTTTAGATTGAGCCAACCAAAGTTGGCAGTTGTGAGAATTTCTAGGCTTTTGGGAGCAGGACTGTTGGATTGGGGCCCTCCTTAAAGTGGTCCTGCATCGATGTCTTTGCTGGTTTCTCTCCCTGTGTTAGAGTGAAGCTGTGACAGAGGCTGGGTTGGCCCCTGTACACCCTATGGAAACAGGTGGCCTCATTCAAAGGTCACTCCTGGGAGAGCAGACATTTGAAAGGAGAAAGAAGAAAGAGAGTGAAAGGCAGCCCATAAGTGGTGGGCTGAGTCCACACTCTGAACACCAGATAGTTGAATGGGACCTTTGAGTATCTCTGCTGCTGCTGCCCCTGCCTCTTCTGCAAGAAGTATCCTGACTCTGTGGATTTTTGGGGACAACATCCATGGCTCCCTGTGGCACAGCAAAGGGATTAGTCCAAAGCTGACTTAAGCTCCTTGTCCTTAAACCCATTAAAACAACCAGTTATCACGGGTAAGGCTCCTAACCCAGATGGCACTGATTTGAGACTCTTAGGAGGAAACCATTTATAAATACCAGGGTAGAGAGGCACCCCCCTGCCAAAGTATATCCAGGGACAAAGAAAAGAGGGATACTCAAGGATGGGACTAATAGATAAAATACTGAAACAAAGGACCACAATTTAACCGAATTGGAAATCCAAAATGTACAAAAAGAATTTATACAGCAATAAGAATGCACTGCTTGGCTTTTCAGCCTATACAGCATAAGTTCTGGATTAATTTTGCTATCTGATGTAATTCATTAACTCAGAAACCATTAAACAATCAATCAATACTAGGTCTCAAATTATAGTTATACCTAGGATCCCACTACATTTAAGCAGGGTACCCCTGATGGTCTCACGGGTCACTGAATAGGATATAGGGGACAAACAGCAGAGCTGTTTCTTTTCTTTTTTTTTTTTAAGATTTTATTTATTTGACAGAGAGAGACACAGTGAGAAAGGGAACACAAGCAGGGGGAGTGGGAGAGGGAGAAGCAGGCTTCCAGCGGAGCAGGGAGCCTGATGCGGGGCTCAATCCCAGGACCCTGGGATCATGACCTGAGCCGAAGGCAGACACTTAATGAGCCACCCAGGTGCCCTGCAGCTGTTTCTTCTTGACCATCAGAACTATGGTCCTGAAATTCTCCATGGTCACAGCACTGTCCTAAAATAACCCATAGTGATCTAGGAAGCTCTGAACCAATGATTCATAAATTAAATAAGGCCCTTGCCACTTACAAATTGTCTTCACAAAATGAGACCTCTTGGACTGTACCCTCTAAGTAGAGTAGTTCATATGGCCCGATGTAAATTGCATAGGCCCTTGAATGATTGAAGCCATATACAAAACCTGTTTAGTGAAGGGTTGATTATTCCCAGTGCTTCTCCTTTGAACAGCGAATTTGACTTATTCTTTACCTTGAACGAATGAATGACACCTCACAGTGGATTACAACTGTGGATTACAGTGGATTACAACTGTGTACACCATAACTGTGGTCACACCCAATGGACCTCTATACCCAGTCCCCAACTTTATGGAAATTATTGACTCAACCAATCAACAACTGGGTAAATATCCTGCGGTCACAGATTGGGTGGGGTCTGTTCTGTTCAATGGTTATCTCAACAGCCTCGCAGCTGCAGTGGCCTTGATCTTGAAGGGACACAATACACCTTTCCTGGGTTATCCTCATGGATCTTCAGCAGCTTTGCCCTCCCACACAGTCACTGAAGGCAAAGATCTGAACTGCATCCTGGTTTCTCCAAGAACACAGGTGCCACATTACATTAATGATCTCCTCCTCTGAGGACATACTAGAGAAGCAAACGTTGAGAAAAGGAGCTAGCAAAATGTAGATAGGGCATTGTCGTGCATAAAATGTGAGGCCTGGTCAACCTTGTTATTTTACTGGAAATTGTTTGATAATCTGACACCCGCTCCCTCTCTAACATTACGAGGAAAAAGCTGTTCTCTCTGTCAGCACCCACAACATCTACTATGTTCCAGAGGTAACATACTTCTTGTTCACAAATTTTACTTGAACCCATTTATGCTGTTAATTACAAATGGGTGTCTGTACCTTAAAAGGCTGGAGATTCTTGAAACTGCCACTGAACTGGCACTGGTAGTGCCCACAGACTTCTTCACTTGGATGCTTCATTGACCTCCTTTCATGCCTCCTGGAGTTACCCATGATGGCCTTGAAAAAGGCTGCTCTTTGACCAGCTTGAGACATGGGGCAAACCGTGGAACTTGGGATAGCCACATACAGGAGGGCATGGCCCACTCTCTCCTCAGTCTCTTGTAAGATGCCATGGTGCTGGAGGAAGTCCCCCTTTTCCCAGACCCCTGGGTTCTCTGGGAAGCTCCATAGGAGTACCTGAGTGAAAAGCAATGGGAGTTCATAGACTTTAGGTATGACATCACCACATTCGTACATAATGGAGTTTTAGGCAGAACTGCTGCTTCTTATGTCTGAATTAGGATCAGACCAGAGGGTCGTCACAACTTACCATACATCGATGAGTCATCTTAGCACGAGGTGACAGTTGACACCATCTTCACCTGTTTACTAGTCTTGAGTGATTCTCTGAGTTGCCACACTGGGGTGAAAGAACGGAATCCTGTGTCTCCATTACCCCCAATATAAATCAAAGTAACACTTGTCTGTGTATATATTAAGGCCAGAATACAAGGCCTTGCCAGGACACATACACTCAATGTCGGAGTCCAGATGGTACTGATAGTAACAAAGGCACTCATTTCACTTCTCAAAATACACTGTGCTGGACACTCTAACAAGGCATTCAATGGAAGTTTCTCCTCTCTTCCAAGTCTCAGGGTGCAGACGTCATAAAGCACCATAATGGCTTACTGAAATAAGTTGAAATACATTGAAAGATGGTCTGTGCCTGTCATGGGTTAGTTATCAGGTGTGAATATTAATGCGTCTGTCTTTTTCTTTTCCTAGTAGACTTTTTTTTTTTTTTTAAGAGCAGTTAGGTTTACAGGAAACTTAATCAGAAAGTACAGAGACTTCCCACATAACCTCTCTGCCTGGACACAGTTTGTTCTATATTTTATATCTTGTATTGTTGTAATACATAGGTTACATTTGTTGAACCAACTTTGATGCATGAAAGTCCATACATTAAGGTTGACTCTGTGTTATATAATCTAAGGTCCTCAGCTAATATGAAATGACTTGTCTCCATCATTTTTGTATCCTATAGAATACTTTCACTCTCCTGAAAATCTCCTGTTCTCTACCTAGTTATTCACCCCTCCCTCCCACCCCAAAGGCCAGGTAACCAAAGATCTTTTGATGCCTTTTAATTTTCTCTTTTCTGGGAAATGCCCTATGCTTGGAATCATAGTGTGTAGCCTTGTTATATTGTCTTCTTTCACTTAGAATATGATTTTAAAATGTTCTCATGTCTTTTCACTTGATAACCTCATTTCTTTCATCACTGTAGAATATTTCATCCAGTGGATATACCAGTGATTTTTTTTTATCAGTTTGCCTATTGTAATTATCTTGGTTCCATGTAAGTCATGACAAGTGTGCATAAAGCTTCTATAAACATTCACATGTAGGATTTTTATGAACGTAAGTTTTAAATTCATTTGTGTACATTTGAAACACATAATTACTGCATAGTATGGTAAATGTAGCCTTAGTGTTAAGAAACTGCCTTTCTTCCAAAGTAAGTATACCATTTTCCGTTTCCACCAGCAATGACGGTTTGATGTTCTCATGATGTTTAGCCATTCTAATAAGCAACTGGTGACATCTCATTGTTCTTTTTATGTGCAATTTCCTAATGAGATATGATTTTGAAATTGTTTTCATGTGCTTATTTACTCTCTATACCACTGATGAGGTATGTGTTCAGATATTTTCCCATCTTTATTTGGATTGTTTCTTTTTGTTGCATTTTAAGAATATTTTGCTGGTGTTCAATACCAGTCCTTTATCAGATAAGTGATTTGGAAAGATTTTCTGCCAGACTATGGCTTGTGTTTTCATTCTGTTAACTTCTGTTTCACTGAGTAGTTTTTCATTGTAATGAAAACTTTTTTCTTTTTTTAAAGAAATTAATCATCAAATACCACATCACAAGGATTTTCTCCTATTTTATCTTTTAGGAGTGTTGAAATTACACAATCTACACTAAGATCTGTGATCAAATTTGAGTTAATTTTTGTGAAAGGTGTAAAGTCTGTAGATTTAAAACTTTTTTTTTTTTTTGCATGTGGATGTCCAACTTTTTGACATTATTTGTTGAAAAGACTGTTTCCATTGAGTTACCTTTGGTTCTTTGTCAAAGATGAGTTCACTATATTTGTGTAGATCTGTAGGAAAGCAATTGCCTTTTCAGTATTAACTTTATATGTGTGTGTATATATATATATATATATATTAAGATTTTATTCATCCATCTGACAGAGAGAGAGAGCGAGCACAGGGGGAGCGGCAGGCAGAGGGAGAGGGAGAAGCAGGCTCTCCAATGAGCAAGGAGCCTCATGTGGGGCTTCATCCCAGGACCCTGGGATCATGACCTGAGCCAAAGGCAGACATTTAACCAGCTGAGCCACCCAGGCACCCCAACTTTTTACATATTTTTAATTTTTTGAAGTAGTCCCCATGCCCAGTGTGGGGCTTGAACTCACTACCCTAAGATCAAGTGTTGCACACTCTACTAACTGAGCCAGCCAGGCACCCCAATATTAACTTTTTAAAAAAAGATTTTATTTATTTATTTGAGAGAGAGAATGTGCATGTGAGAGAGCACAAGTTGGGGGACGGGCAGAGGGAAAAGGAGAAGCCTACTTCCTGCTGAGCAGGGGGCCTGATGTGGGGCTTGGTCCCAGGGCCCTGGGATCACGAACCGAGCTGAAGCCAGACACCTGACTGAGCCATCCAGGTGCCCCTTAACTTTTAAATTTATTTTTTAGAAAGACTTATTTATTTTAGAGAGAGAGAGTGCAAGCAAGGGGAGGGGAGGGGTAGAGGGAGAAAAGCAGGCTCCCTGCTGAGAGTGGAACCCCACGGGCCTGTCCCATGACCCTGTAATCACAACCTGAGCGGAAACCAAGAGTTGGATGGACACTCAGCCAACTGAGCCACCCAGGCTCCCCTAGCTTTTTATCTTTTTTTTCTTCCTCTTGGTTCATGAGGTTTTCTTTGTTATTTGGGATTTTTTTGACATTTTATCAATTGACAATCTTGTCATGATACAAAGATAGTTTTATTTCTTGCTTCCCCAAATGTATACCTTTGATTTTTCATTATTTACCTTTTATTCCCCTTGTCTGAATGCATTAGCTAAGAATTCCAGTATAATGTCATCTAAGTGTAGTGAGAGGGGACATTCTTGCCTTCATCCTGAGGTTACCAGAAAGCTTGTAGTTTTTTCAGAATAGTTCACTTATATTAAATAACATCCCAGTTGATGTAGAGGTACATGGGGTCAGTGGGGAGGTATTCTCTTACCTCAGTGATTTGCTCTCAATCTTTTAGTGGGCCCTTGTCCCTGGGCTTGACCTACTGTGATATAATGAGAAAGATATACAGTAAGTGTCCTCAGTTCCTAGCAAAATCCTTTTGAATCCCTTGAGATTACTTGAGTGTTAATGGTGAAAGAATGTGTTTTGTTTAATGAGGCAACTCTTGGCCACTTACTAGGTAGCTTTTATGATGGGGTTTTGGATACCTGAAATAGCAAGCTTTTTTTTTTTTTTTTTAAGATTTATTTATTTATTTATTTGAGAGGGAGAGAGAGAGAGGAGGAGCAGGGGGAGGGGCAGAGGGAGAGGGAGAAGCAGACTCCCCACTGAGCAGGGAGCCTGAGTGGGGCTAGATCCCAGGACCCTGGGATCATGACCTGAGCCAAAGTCAGACGCTTAACCAACTGAGCCACCCAGGTGCCCCCTGAAATAGCAAGCTTTGATTAAATGTTTAGAATGTTGAGCTGCAGCTCCCAGCTGCTGGGTATAGGACAGGGGCTGGAAATTGAGTTAATCACCAGTGGCCAATGATTTAATAAATTGTGTCCATGTAATGAAACCTCCATCAGAATTCTTTTTTTTTTTTTTAAGATTTTATTTATTTGCGAGAGAGAGAATGAGAGACAGAGAGCATGAGAGGGAGGAGGGTCAGAGGGAGAAGCAGACTCCCTGCTGAGCAGGGAGCCCGATGTGGGACTCGATCCCGGGACTACAGGATCATGACCTGAGCCAAAGGCAGTCGCTTAACCAACTGAGCCACCCAGGCGCCCCCATCAGAATTCTTAAAGACAGGATTCTGACAGTTTGTGCATTGGTGAATCCATCCAGGTGCTGGGAGGTTGGTGTGTCCATAGCGAGGTAGAAGCTCTGCACACCCCCTTCTCCATTACCCTTACCCATACCACCAACTTAACTCGTCCTATGCATTGCACTTTTCTCTGTTCCTGCGTTGTATGCTTTACAGTAAACTGGTAATGGTAAATAAAGCATTTTGCTAAGTTTCTCAAAATCATTTCAGTAAATTAATAAACAAGACAGAATGTGGAGGGAATCTGAATTTGTAGTTGGCTGTCGAAATAGTAAACTTGGCTCCCCATTTGTAGCTGGTATCACAAATAGGGGCAGTGTTGGGACTGACTTCTTAAACTATGAATCTGACTTAAATTCTGGGTAGTTTATGTTAGAAGTGAAATGTTGGACACCTTTTTGGTGACATAGAATTGGAGAAGTGGCTTTGGAACAAATACCACATATTTGGTGTCAGGAGTGAGCAAACCCTATCATCCTTACAATGCCCCACCTTTGGAACAGGAAGGAAAGAAATACCTTTCTCCCCCCAGTTTACTTAGGCTCTGGAAATCATATGTGAACTACTTATAAATTGAATATAGGTTTTCAGTGGTCCATCTCACCCATCCTATGTACATATATGGGATTATTTAGGACTCAGTGGCCTTTGAGGATGTGACTATAAAGTTCACCATGGAGGAGTGGGCTCTCCTGGATCCATCCCAGAAGAAACTCTACAGAGATGTGATGCAGGAAACCTTCAGGAACCTGGCCTCAATAGGTAGGGATGACGACATTCTTACTTACTAAATCAATTAGAGATCCAATGTAACTTGCTATTTCAAGGGAAAAAAATGGAAAGGGAATATTTTCATTAATAAACCTGCCATGGTCACAACTCATCATGGACCTAGAATTCTAACAATTTTTCTATAAATTTTTATAATTTATACTGCTTTTTCCTAGTGTGTATTTCAGAAGAAAAATGGGAAATCCATGATAGTGAAGATCAGAATGAAAATCGTGGGACAGATCTAAGGTGAGTAGCATTCGCATGAGAAAACAAGGTTTCATTAGAGAATCTAGAGATGTCATGAAATTTTATTTTTATTTTTATTTTTTTTTTTAAAGATTTTATTTATTTATTTGAGAGAGAGAATGAGACAGAGAGAGCATGAGAGGGTCAGAGGGAGAAGCAGACTCCCCGCCGAGCAGGGAGCCCGATGTGGGACTCGATCCCGGGACTCCAGGATCATGACCTGAGCCGAAGGCAGTCGCTTAACCAACTGAGCCACCCAGGCGCCCCGAGATGTCATGAAATTTTAAAAACAAGCAAATAGGGGCGCCTGGGTGGCTCAGTCTTTAGGCATCTGCCTTCGGCTCGGGTCATGATCCCAGGGTCCTGGGATCGAGCCCCGTGTCGGGCTCCCTCCTCAGTGGGAAGCCTGCTTCTCCCTCTCCCACTCCCGCTGCTTGTGTTCCCTCTCTCGCTGTCACTGTCTCTGTCAATAAATTAAAAAAAAACTTTTTTTAAAAATATATTTTATTTATTTATTTGACAGAGAGAGAGACAGCGAGAGGGAACACAAGCAGGGGGAGTGGGAGAGGGAGAAGCAGGCTTCCCACAGAGCAGGGAGTCTGATGCGGGGCTAGATCCCAGGACCCTGGGATCATGACCTGAGCCGAAGGCAGACGCTTAACGACTGAGCCACCCAGGCGCCCCTAAAAAAAAAAAATCTTAAAAAAAAACAAGCAAATAAATCAGCCCAGCTTTAAATTCATTGATCCTTAGGATATTTTCACCAAAAGTTTTTTCTCACATGTGACTGAGATGTACAGTTTCTGAAAAACAGTATATCTGGAAACTGCATGTAGAAATAGTATTTATGAATATTACTGTTTTGATAATAGCTAAGATGGAGCCCTGTTGTAAAGCTGTCAGTATGTTCATTTTCAAACAATCAAAATATGCAGAAAACCTACATTTTCCTTGAAGATGGTAAAAAAGTCACTGTCATAATTAATAAATAACAAAATAAATAACAAAGCTATTAATATGTTTCCCATTTTTTACAGCAGTCAAATGGTAGAAAGACTCTGTAAAAGTAAAGAATATAGTCAGTATGAAGAAATCTTCAGCCAGATTCCATATCATAATCAGAAGAAGAAAAGTCCTACTGGAATAAAACTACGTAAATGCACTTTGTGTGGACAAGTCTTCATGTATCATTCATCCTTTAACAAGCACATGAGATCTCACATTGGCCACAAACCATATGAGTATCAGGAATGTGAAGAGAAGCCTTATAAATGTAAGGAATGTGGGAAATCCTTCAAGCATCGCCAATCCATTCGAATGCATGAAAGGACACACACTGGACAGAGGCCCTATGAATGTAAACACTGTGGGAAAGCTTTTATTTGTCACAATTACTTTCAAATTCATGAAAGGGCACACAGTGGGGAAAAGCCCTACAAGTGTACAAAATGTAGTAAAACCTTTAGTTATTCAAGTAACTTACGTAAACATGAAAGGACTCATATTGGAGAGAAACCTAGTGAATGTAAGCAATGTGGTAAAGCTTTCAGTTGTCTCAGGTCCTTTCGAATACACGAAAGGATACACAGTGCCAAAAAGCCTAAGGAATGTACAAAATGTGGTAAAACCTTCAGTTATTCAAGTAATTTACGTAAACATGAGAGAAGTCATAATGGGGAGAAACCCTATGAATGTAAGGAAGGTGGGAAAGCCTTGCATTCTCTTACCAAATTTCGAAGATACATGATCAAGCAAAGCGGAGATGGACTCTATAAATGTAAGGAGTGTGGGAAAGTCTTCAGGTGTCCCAAAAATTGTCGTAGTCATGAAATGACACACAGTGGAGTAAAGCCCTATGAATGTAAGGAATGTGGTAAAGCTTTCAGTTCTCCCAGGTCCCTTGGAAAACACAGAAGAATTCATACTGCAAGGAAGCCTCATGCATGTAAGGAATGTGGTAAAGCTTTCCGTTATCCCAGTTCCCTTCGAAATCATGAAAGAACTCATACTGGGGAGAAACCTTATAAGTGTAAGGAATGTGGGAAAGCTTTCAGTTGTCCCAATTACTTTCGAATTCATGAAAGAACTCACACCGGAGTCAAGCCATATGAATGTAAGCAATGTGGAAAAGCTTTCAGTTGTCCCCAGTCCTTTCGAATACACGAGAAGACACATAGTGCAGAAAAACCCTTTGAATGTACAAAATGTGGTAAAGTCTTCAGATATTCAAGTAACTTACGCAAACATGAGAGATCTCATACTGATGACAAACGCTATGAATGTAAACTATGTGGTAAGGCCTTCAGCAGTCACTATTATGTGCAAAAACATGAAAGAACTCACACTGGAGAAAAGCCTTACGAATGTAAGGAATGTGGGAAAGGCTTCATTTTTCGCTCAGGTGTTCGATCACACATGGTAATCCACACTGGAGATGGACCTTATAAATGTAAGAAATGTAAGAAAGCATTTATTTCTCCCAGTTCATTACGAACGCATGAAAGAACTCACACTGGAGAGAAACCTTATCAATGTAAAACTTGTTGTAAAGGCTTCAGTCTTGTTAATTCTTTAAGAAATCATGAAAGAACTCATGTGTGAAAGAAAGTCTGTGAAAATAAGGAATGTAAGAAAGCTATCATTTGTTGTATAGTCTTTCATGCATGCTGGAGAGAAATTACAGAAATGTACGGAATGTAGGAAAGCCTGTTTTTTTCAGAACTTACCAAAAAAGTCAGTGGAGAGAATTCCATTGGTGGTAAACAATGTAGGAAATCTTCATTTGTCCCACATCATGGAAAAACCAGGTTAGATTATTCACTGAATTCATACTATAGAGCTAACAAATAAAAACTCTATAATTTTTACAGATATTTTCAAGGTAGTGTGAAAATTATATGGGAAAGAAATAAGTAATATGGGTAAGCTTTGTGAACATGAATTCATGTAGAATACTTCTGAAAATCTACAACATTAAAGAAATGTAATAAATGTTATATGGTCTTTATCAGGTATTCATTCTTAAAGTAATTCTTTGTACCATGGACTTCCACTTACTTTTGCAAGCAGATATTGAAGTGAGATAATTATGTTGGTACTTTTAAAGCGAGAGTTCCTAAGTTTAGAAAGTAAATTTTTCCTTAGTAATATTTTTGTATTCTTATTTTGAAGTCTGTTGGGTCCATGGATGATTGAAGTATATTTCTAATATGCAAGTAAGTTTAATTTTTATATTTAATATTCTGTAAGGAAAGGAATGTTGAAAAGTAACACTTTCATATTTTCCTTTCCCTGGTGCCCTCCTGTGGGGCAAGTACTCAATATGCTTTAGCCATTATTTCTATATTCTGCATTTCTTTATTATCAGAAAGTTCCCTTCTCATTGGCCTGAAGAGCCTTATTCTGTTTTCCTAAATAGTTGCCATATAGTTGTGAGTATGCAAAGTTCATCATACAGTATATTCTCATGTGAATTATTATTTTCTTCTTTTGTCCTTTGTTCTTTGTCATTGGTTATGGCCGGGACTTGGAGTATAGAGTTACATTAAGAACAGAGGCCTGTGTGAGATAGAATAATAAATCTAGAGTTGGAGATGACCCTCCTTGGTACTGTTAATGTCAAAGTCAGTAATGTGAACTACTGTTCCTAGAATCTGTTGCATTTATGGTTTCATGTTAGAATTCACCAAAGCCTAATGTACATGAAACTTGGAATACAGAAGTGAAATAGGATTAGGCACATTTCTCAGCCACCTGTAGAGAGGTAGGTAGAAGCATACACCTTCACAGACATGTGCTCCCAGCCTGTTTTCCTCATTTTTTCCCCTGGCAATCAAGAATAATCTGAAAACCACCACCAACTGCTTGACTTCCATTTGATCTGAGCAGTAGGCTTCTACACTTGTCTCCAGAGTTCTACATCAAAGATCCAGCATGGGTTTAAATTTTCCTGCAAGCCCTCAGGTATCCACAGATTTAGATTGTTATGGTTGAGAATGTTCTCTGAAGTGCTACTCCCCTCTTTTCTAGATTTTATTCATATAAAGTCTAATTTGTATAGTAAACATATTTTTCTGTTAATACCACTATTAACTGTGTTCTTTTGGGATGATGGAGTGTTCTCTATCTTGAGAGTGTTACAATTATACATTTGTGAAAATGCATAGGGGCGCCTGGGTGGCTCAGTCGTTAAGTGTCTACCTTCGGCTCAGGTCATCGGGCTCCCTGCTCAGTGGGAAGCCTGCTTCTCCCTCTCCCACTCCCCCTGCTTGTGTTCCTACTCTCGCTGTCTGTCAAATAAATAAATAAAATCTTAAAGAAAAAAGAAAATACATAACTACTCTTAAATTATATGTGTATATTTACTAAAAGCAATTAATAGAAAATGGTAAAAATGTTTTCGCACGCTAGGAAAATGTTAAAACCCTAACTTTGATTTCTTGTGTGCAGTACATCCTCCAGCATGGGGTCCTTCTTAGGAAGTAGTCTAAGAAGTGGGGAGAAGGACATAGGCCACTACAGACCTGTCTTGGAACCCAGCCTAAAGTTAGAAAACACCCTACAGGCCTACACTTACCCTCATGTCATACATATAACTGGTAAGAAAGTGGTAAGACTCTCCTGGTGCCACCTTTAACAGCAGGATTCTCAGATCATATCCTGAGAATGCTGTTTCCTGAAACAAAAGTGCATCTAACAGAGATGCTGGTGGGAGCTGCCTGGATTTATCCTAATCTAATCTTTGGTTATCAGCATCAAGTCCTCCAAGAGCTGGTCTTGAGGCCATTTCCAGATGTTAAGTTTCCCATCTCTTACCTTCTTACCTTCTTGCCTTCTCTGTGCCAGGTTGCTGAGAAACAAGTTTAAGTCATAAGGGTGGGCGGGAGGGACAGAGGTAGAGAGAGACTCTTAAGCAGGCTCCATGCCCAGAACAGAGCACCACCTTGGGCTGGATCTCACAACCCTGAGATTATGACCTGAGCTGAAATCAAGATTTGGATTTTAACCGACTGAGCCACCCAGGTGCCCCCCAAGTTTAAGTTTAATGCAACACCTGTACTACTCTGGAAATGTTCTTGGTTGCAACCCCAGGTGACTGTGAAGTGAAGCTGTGGAAGAACCCAGAACGCAGGTCAGGAGGCACAGGCCCCTCAAGCATAATAATCCCTACTGCCCTATAAACATCAGCTATGCACCAACAGGCACCGTTTCACGATAGTCTCAAAACCTCCAGGGATGTCAAAAAAGAGAACCCTGCTTTGTTCTAGTCCCAGGAGGACATCAGGTGCCCTGCTGTCCCTAAACCTCCCTCCTTGAGTTCTGTGGCACAGGCCACCTTGAGGTTTCAGCTGCCCATATGCTGACTAAGCCTAGTTTCCCTCACCTAAGAGCCTCCCTCCAGAGTGAGTTTGGAGCCAACCCCCCAAGGCCCAGGCCTACCCTTTTCTGGAACAGGACTCACTCTACAGAGTTCTGGCTGGTGGTCTGTGGGAAATGGAGGTCTCTGACAGACCCTCCATAGCCCTGAGTTTCCCTTTTTAAACATGGCCCCCAGAATGCAACAGGGTCCAACGTTAAAAAAGTGGCAGGAACACGGGGGTTTCCCTCCTTCCCGAAAGCCCCAGGCGCAGGAGGTGGTGCCCTCCTTTATCAGAGGCCACACCATCTGATTCTTGAAGAGGCAGAAACGGGTTGTGGAACGTCTTGACATGGTCTTGCAACAGCATCCAGTGCTTTCCTGAGTTTACAAAGTGATCTCTCTGTGGCTGTGAGACCTGGGGTCTAGGTCCCGAGGCTGCCATGCTCCCCACCAGCAGACGTTAACTAGGATAGACATCATGACCTCAGTGAGGACAGGCCCACACGGCTGACCAGAGTGAGGTCTGCACACAGGTGAGACCTCAGGCGGACATGGATACCATACTGAGGAAAACTCAGCAGAGGACATGGCAGCTGAGGGGGGAGATACCAATCTGTGCTCCCCTCCGTGAATCCTCCAAAGAAAAGCAAAATGCGGGGCACCTGGGTGGCTTAGTTGGTTAAGCGTCTGACTCTTGGTTTCGGCTCAGGTCATGATCTCAGGTCATAGGATCATGCCCCGCATGGGGCTCTGTGCTCAGCAGGGAGTCCGCTTGAGATTCTCTCTCTCCCCCTCTGCCTCTCCCACCCTAACATAAATAAATGAATCTTAAAAAAAAAAAAAAAGGCAAAATGAGGACATGTAATGTCATGAGGGGTGTGTTTCTGGATGCAATTATAGCAGCATGAGGGGCTGGCACACGGTGGCTCCAGCTGTCATGGGCCCCAGCTCACGTCTTGAGGCTCCTGAGTTGCGTTCTTTTATTTTTCTTTTTTTCTAAAGATTTTATTTATTTATTTGACAGAGAGACAGTGAGAGAGGGAACACAAGAAGGGGGAGTGGGAGAGGGAGAAGCAGGCCTCCCGCTGAGCAGAGCGCCCGATGTGGGGCTCGATCCCAGGACCCTGGGATCATGACCTGAGCTGAAGGCAGACGCTTAACGACTGAGCCACCCAGGCGCCCCTGAGTTGTGTTCTTTTAGAGATGGCCTTGTATGGTTTCTGCTCAGGAAGTGTGAAGTCACTGGACCATCAGGAGGGGCACATGGGTCCTCCTTTGGGGGTTTGTTTGGGGGCCAGGTGAGACCTCTCTGTCACATGGGAAGGAGATGAGAACACTTCACACTGCTATGATCAAGCCAAGCAGACATGGTTCCTATGATGAGGTTGGGGTGTGTGAGTGTCTGTGAGGCCAGTTAGTCAATAAGGGTCAATCTCCAGTGTAACAGGCTCTCTAGTAGATGCTGCAGTGAATGATAGGAAGCAAATATCCGGGGCGCCTGGGTGGCTCAGTCGTTAAGCATCTGCCTTCGGCTCAGGTCATGATCCCAGGGTCCTGGGATCGAGCCCCGCATCAGGCTCCCTGCTCCGCGGGAAGCCTGCTTCTCTCTCTCCCACTCCCCCTGCTTGTGTTCCCTCTCTCGCTGTGTCTCTCTCTGTCAAATAAATAAATAAAATCTTTAAAAAAAAAAAGGAAGCAAATATCCTTGTCCCCTTGAGGCTGACATTCTAGGAGACCAGAAACAAAGACATACAAGTAAGATACGTAATGTATCAGGTGGTGCTTAGTCCTAAGGAGGGAGAGAAAGCTTCAGGGGAGTACAGAGGGCCTGGGCTGGGTGCCTCTGGGCCATTATCTCTGGGGGTTCGTGAATTTGGGTGTCTGTGTGTGTCCACACAAATGTGCCACGACAGCCTGTGATTCCATACGTCAGCCTGGGAAGGTATGCATATATGTTCTCTGGAACCTGGAATGCTATCATTTTTTTTTTTCTTGCCTAATTGCCCTTGTATCACCTCTATTACCACATTGAAATGAACTGGTGAGAGCAGACTTTTTTGTCTTTTTTCTGATCTTAGAAAACTTTTATTTTTTCACCATCAAGTATTTGTTAGCTCTGGGTTTTTCATTGATTACCTATTTCATGCTGACATAGCTTTTTGAGGTAGTTTATCACAGTTTATTGAGTGTTTTCCTTGTGAAGGTAGGTTGAACTCTGTCGAATGCTTGTTTGTGTTAGTTGAGATGATTCTGTAGTTCTTGACATTTATTCTATTAATGGTTCGTTGCATTAATTCATTTTCAGATGTAAAACCAACATTGCTTCCATGGTTTGAATCCCAAGTAGTCATGATGTTTAGGTCATTTTATATATTGCTGGAATCAGTTTACTAGTATTTTGTTGTGGCTTTTTTCATGTACATTAAAAGGAAGTATTTGTGTACTGTATTATAATGTTGTATATAGTATAAAATCATCCAATATGGTATGGCGTATACTTCTACAGACTAGTATTTTAGTGTTAGTAGCATAATGGGTATCACTACCATGTTTGTCCATGGAATTATTCAAATAAGCCGTTCACATACCCCCACGGCATACCTCACCTCACCAAGTTGATAACTGCACAGCCCACCTCACTTCGCTCCCGTTTGTTTTCTCTGCTCCAGAGTGGAACTGAAGTGTCAGTATATGTTTCCAAAAACTGAAGTAATTTATTAGCCTGAGGATTGAAATGAGTCTGTCCAGTTTGATTTTTATTATGTGCAAAGACATATGTGACCCTCCGTTGTATTCGAGTCCTTATGGGGCATAATTATCCTAGAGTGCTTTATCCCAAAGGGGTGACCTTAGATAAGGAGTTCTTGGTGCCAGGCAGCTAGATCATGGGCAATGGCCTAAAGGTCTGTAAAAATGTGAAGATAAAGTAGACTGTTGACCGGGAGCTCCTCCAGCATGATTTTCTGGAGTATAATTAATCCTGCTGCCCACTGGGTCCTGTCTTTGATCAGGGATGGCCTGGTTAAGGACAGAGAGCAGTTGTCCCATGTTCTCCATCACATGTGCTGGCACTGTGCCTACCATGGATATTAAAACAGGTGCAAGATACAGTCTTAAATGAACAGGAGAGCAAAGTTTATTTCAAAACGTAAACCACGTCACTTCTGCATATCAAAGAGAAGAAAGAAAAATATGTACTTTAAATTGCTCCTTTTTACATAACCGCTGAAAAGACAAGAAACAGATTATGTTGTTATCTACAGGAGCATGGGGAGACTAGATGCCAATGCCAGAAGACATGCTGGGAGTGTCTTTAGGTACATTTCTACATCTCAGGCTAAGTTTCTAAACTTGATAATCACAATAAACAATTAATGAAAAAAAAGTCTGTATTATCCACATATTTGTTCACATTACCCATATTGATTTATAGGTCACTTATAGTTACATTTATTGATTTATTGATCACTTACTGATCTAGATAAAAAGAGAAAAGATTCAAATTCATACAGTCAGGAAGAGGGACATTGCTACCGACATTACAGAAAGAAAAGGATGATAAAAGGATTTAATGAACAATTGTATAGCAACAAATTAGATAACTCAGATGAAATGGACAAATTCCTTAAAACAACAAACTAATGAAACTACCTCAAGAATAAATGGGAAATCTGAACATCTCTGTAACAAGTGAGGGGGTTGAACTAGTAAACAAAGAACCACCACAAATTAAGCCTAGGCCCAGATGGCTTCAACACAGAATTCTCCAAAATATTCAAAGATTATTTAATACCAATCCTTCACATCTCTTTTAAAAATTAAAACGGAGGGGCGGCTGGGTGCTCAGTCAGTGAAGCATCTGCCTTTGGCTCAGGTCATGATCTCAGGGTCCTAGGATCTAGCCCCGCCTTGGACTTTCTTGCTCAGCGGGGAGTGTGCCCCTCCCTCTTCCTCTGACCCCCTCCCCTGCTCATGCTCTTGTTCTCTCCCTCTCAAATGAATAAATAAAAAATCTTTAAAAAAATACAGTAGCCAGGATATGGAAACAACTTAAGTGTCCTTCAATAGGTGAATGGATAAAGATGTGGCATATATACACAATGAAATAATACTCAGCCATAATAAAAAATGAAATCTTGCCATTCATGACAAATGGATGGACATACAGAGCATTATCCTAAGTGAAATAAGTCAGAGAAAGACAAATCTCATACGATTTCACTTATATGTGGAATGTAAAAAAAACCCAAAATGAACAGACAACATTTTTTTTGTTGTTGAGAAACAGACTCATAGGGGCACCTGGGTGGCTCAGTCGTTAAGCGTCTGCCTTCGGCTCAGGTCATGATCCCAGGATCCTGGGATCCAGCCCCATTCAGGCTCCCTGCTCAGCGGGAAGCCTGCTTCTCCCTCTCCCACTCCCCCTGCTTGTGTTCCCTCTCGCGCTCTCTGTCAAATAAATAAATAAAATCTTAAAAAAATAATAAAAATAAAAAAATAAAACACCAACCATAAAAAAAAAAAGAAACAGACTCATAAAGTATAAACCAATGGTTGCTAGAATAGAGGGGTCGGGGACAGGTGAAATAAGTGAAGAGGATTAAGAGCTACAAACTTCCAGTGGCAAAAGAAATAAGTCAGTGGGATGAAAAGTACAGCATAGGGAAATAAGTCAATAACTTTGTATGGTGACACATGGTAACTACACCTTTCTGGGTGAGCATTTTGTAATGTATGTAATTGTTGCATCACTGTGTTCTACACCTGAAATTATATATAAACAATACTTCAATTTAAAAAAATGGACAAATACAGGTGCACCTGCCTGGCTCAGTTGGTAGAGCATGTGACTCTTGATCTCCAGGTCATGAGTTCAAGCCCCACGTTGGATGTGGAGCCTACTTAAAAAAAAAAAAGAAAGAAAGAAAAGAAAACACAAAAAATTGGATAAGTACAAAAAAAGTTATAGAGAATACCTCACATTTATTTTGTGAACCCGCAAACCCAATCCAGCGTTATATAAGAGAATTCTACAACATGACCAGGTGGGATTTATTCCAAAGATGAAAACTTGGGTTCATATCTGAAAATCCATTATTGTTATAATAAGGATATCAACAGAGTAAAAACTAAAATGGCAAGATCTTCTCAATAGCCTCAGAGAAAATAAGGCAAAATCCAATATACTTTTTTAATTAAAGCATTCTGTATATCAGGGAAAGAAGGAAATTAACTTCATTATGAGCATCTGTGGAAAATCCAAACTAATATTATTTTTAGTGATGAAAGACTGGATGCTTCCCCCTGAAAGTAAGGAACAAAAGAATATCTGCTCTTGCCACTTATGTTTGGGGATGTACTGGCTATTTTAGCCAAAACTATTACCCAAGAAAAGGAAACAATGCATTAAGATTGGTTAGGAAGATGTAAAACTATCTCTCTTCCTATTGATATATCTTATTTTTAGAAAACTCTAAGGAACCCACTAAAAAAAACCCTCTTAGGATGGATAACTGAGTTCAGCAAGTTGGTTGGATATAAGATCAATATGGAAAAATGAATTGTGGTTCTGTACACTTGTAAGGAACAATCCAATAATGAAATTAAGAAATGCACTTACAATGAAATCAAAAGGAATAAAATACTTAGGGATAATTTAGCAAAAGAAGTACAAAATGAATACTCAGAAAGTATAAAACATGAGTGAAAGAAATTAATAAATGTGTAAATAAATGGGAAAGTGGATCAGAAGACTTAACATTGTTGAAATGGCACTAGCCCCTAAATGATCTAGAGACTCAACACAATACCTATCATGATCCCAGCTTATCCCCCTTATATAAATTGTTAAGATGGTTTTTAAAATTATATGGAATTGCAAGGGAATCAGAATAGCCAAAGTACTCTTGAAAAAGAAAAACAAAGTGGTAGGACTAACATTTCTGGTAGTAAGATTAAGTGGTAGGAAGATGGGAAGATGGGAAAGTGAAAGCTAAGGGCTACAGGACTTTCTTTTTGAGGTGACAAAAATGTTGAAAAATTGTGGTGCTGATTGTGCATATCTGTGAATATACTGAAAACCTCTGAATTGTACATACTAACGGGATGCATTTTATGGTGTTTGTATTCTATCTCACTAAAGCTATTCAAGTAAATAAATGCATTAGGGCTTTATTGAACACAACTTGCAACATCTGGTTGGTCAGAGAAGAGTAGCTTATGAATGGTCATTGAAGAGTCCCTGTGCCAAGGCTGGGGCTGTGGGGTTCAAACTTGCCACCAGAGCCAAGTGCGTGGGAGCCCATGGAGTGCTTGCTTTCTTTTCTTTTTTTTTAGATTTTATTTATCAGGGAGAGAGAGAACAAGCAGGGGGATCGGCAGAGGGAGAAGCAGGCTCCCTGCTGAGCAAGGAGCCCCATGCGGGACTCGATCCCAGGACCCTGAGATCATGACCTGAGCAGAAGGCTGCCACTTAACCGACTAGGCCACCCAGGTGCCCGGAGCCCATGGAATTCTTCAGCTGATGTACCGTGTAGACCGTTACTCTGAGGTATATAAAACTGTTTTCATGAGATGTTTTGCAAGATCCCAACTTGGAAAAAAAACACATGAAAATTAAAAAAAAACTCACTGACACCATTAGAAGAGGAATCACCGGTCCTGGGCGAAAGCTAAGGCACAACCAGTTTGAGCCAGACCAGAACTGAAGCATGCGCAGAAGTCCCGAGCAACTGCCTAAGTTACCTTTAGTGCATTGCTAATACTAAAATCTTCCAGGGGGGCGCCTGGGTGGCTCAGTTGGTTAAGCGACTGCCTTCGGCTCAGGTCATGATCCTGGAGTTCCGGGATCGAGTCCCATATCGGGCTCCCTGCTCAGCAGGGGGTCTGCTTCTCCCTCTGCCCTCTTCCCTCTCGTGCTCTCTGTCTCATTCTCTCTCTCAAATAAATAAATAAAATCTTAAAAAAAAAAAAAATCTTCCAGGGGCAGGGTGTTCCACCATTTTTTGAACTGCGACCTATGTACTAGCATGTGAACACACTAAGCATGCGTGATAAACCTAAAATGCCTAAGTAATAGAATATGTGTAAATTCCCTAACGCATATGCAAGCTTCCTGCCCCTGCCTCCTCAGCACACTAAATAAAAGATAATTGCGTTAACACACTGCTTTGGGAAATACTCCCAGTGTTCTCTTTATTTGCTGTAAATAAAAGTCTTCTACACCAGGCTGTACGTCTGGGACATGTTACTGCCTCACACTCTGGGAAGGAATGGACTCGTTGAGTTAGGTAACAGTCCCACAGGTAAGGGAGTGGAGAAGGAATGGGTGGAGCCTCAGAGCTGTCATCAAAGATCAAAATGGAACCAGACTCTTTATTGCGTGTTGTGGTCTTTTTTTTTTTTTTAAAGATTTTATTTATTTATTTTAGAGAGAGAGTAAGGGGAGGGATAGAGAGGGAGGTAGAGAGAGAATCTCAAGCAGACTTGCCCTGAGCGTGGAGCGGCCTCCCCGCTGGATCTCAGGAACCCAGCCAAAACCAAGAATCCCACCACTCAAGGGACTGAGCCACCCAGGAGCCCCAAGGTGAGGTCTTTTTAAGTGTGTGTGTGTGTGTGTATTTTATTTATTTATTTGACAGAGAGAGAGACAGCTAGAGAGGGAACACAAGCAGGGGGGAGTGGGAGAGGGAGAAGCAGGCTTCCCGCTGAGCGGGGAGCCCGATGCAGGGCTCGATCCCAGGACCCTGGGACCATGACCTGAGCCGAAGGCAGATGCTTAACAACTGAGCCACCCAGGCGCCTTAAGTGTGTTTGTAAGCAAGGGTCACAGGTCCATGAGTGGTTTCTCAGCCTCATGCCAACCCCTGAGCCCAGGGAGGACCTCAGACCCTCTAGTCCCTGTCAGGCATTGCCTGGCCTGGTCAGGCGCCCCTCTTGCTCTGAACAAGGGCGTCGCTCTACTGGAAAGGACTCTGGGACTCCCTGCGCACACCTGTGTCCCCACGTTTAGAGGGAGCTGCAGGAAGACGCCACTGTCCCTCTAGGGCCTGGACCAAGTTTGGTGTAAAAGCAAAAGTCCAAGGAGGGGACGGGCTCCCGACCACCCGCAGAGACGGCTGCGCCTCAGCAATTGGACCTCCCGCCCTGTTGTCACTCAGGAGCAGAGGGGCGGGTCCTTGCGAGCTGTCCAATCAGGGGCGCAGCAGGGGCAGGTGGGTGTGGCGACGCTCCGCAGCCGCGTGGACGCTTGCGGTCTTGCTCGCGGTCAAGTCTCACCTGCGCTTAACGGTCCCGGGTGGCTCTGCTGCCGCGTCAGTGGCGCGGTGACCTGCACCGGCTGCGGGAGCCGTAGGGCCGACGCCGGCGGACCGAGAAGCCGGGAAATGGTGAGCGTGCGGGGCCGGGTGTGCCAGGACGGGGCGGAGGGGCTGGCAACGGGCCGCGGCGAGACCCGACCTCCCGCGGGAGCCCCGGAGTCTGCGGAGCCGAGTCCCCGGTGGCGCCGCTCGGACCTCAGTCCCCTCCGGCGCGCGGCGTGCGGGCTGGGCCGGCAGCCGGGACCCCGGCGTCTTGTCCGGTCCCTGCGCGCGGCCGCGTCTCCCCCGATCGTGCAGTGACCACGGGGAGGGTCGGCAGGGGACAGTCCTGACTCGGTGTCCGAGTTTCGTGCGCGGGAGGTGCTGTGGTCCAGGGGCTCCAATCCCTCCTTTCTCCCGGGAGGCACCCGTTTTCTCCTGAGTGTTCCCGATGTTTGGGCGGCAGAGGGTCAAATCCACGACCCTGTCCCCCAGCCTTTCCTTTCCTCGGACTGGCAAATGCTTGTTTCCAAATCCCGCCCCGCCTCCCCAGACGCCAACTTCCCCTCTTCAGTTCATAGCATCAGTACCAACTGTTCTCCGCGGTGCAATTCAAACAGATGCAGTATTTTAATTGTTTATCATTTTCACGCAGTCAGTGGATGGCTCATTTTAAAAGGTTTATTTTTTGTCCGGGTATTTTACAAGAGAGGAAGCAGAGAATAACCACCTGGAACAACGTTGTATTAAGTCTTCATTTTTCAATAAATGTAAAATTTATTTACGCAATAGACCTTGAAAGACAGTATGAAATATTTCCAAAGAGGTATGAAAGAAGTGTATTTCAGAAAAAATAAAATATTCCAGTATAGCATTGCATGTATTAATATTTGTAGTTTCTCAATTTTTCTCTCCTGAGCAGGTTGTAGTAATATTTTGAGGTTTGTTACTTATTTTTTTTGAGATGTGGGTGGGGTGATTTCAAATATAATTCCAGAGCTTAGACTTGAACTAGTGATTAACTGTTATAAAGCAATTTCTTGCCATGGAAATAATAGTTACTTTTTTTACTGTTTAACAGCAAAAAAAAAGTGGATTTTTTTTGTTGAACTCAAAAAATGTCTTCCTTTTCTTTCCTCCTTCCTTTCCCCATAAACATTGGGTTTAGTGATTTTGCGGGATTCTTCATTACTGGGTTTGTGTCATTTAAAACATCTCTGGTGGCCCAGAGCGACTCCAGTGGTGGTCAGAGACCCCAGGTCAGTGTCTCTAAGATAAGGGGCCCCTTGAGCCTGCAAAGGGAAGTATTTGAAGGCCCAGTAGGTTCTTCCTGGGGAACCTCCCCCTACTGGCGTCCTACCTGCTCACACCCACCAGAGGAGGAGCCTTTATACTGAGAGAAGCAACAGGCCCTGCAAGGTGGGGATGCAAGTGCATACGGGAAGGCAGGGG
Organism: Halichoerus grypus; assembly: GCF_964656455.1. Taxonomy (NCBI): domain Eukaryota; kingdom Metazoa; phylum Chordata; class Mammalia; order Carnivora; family Phocidae; genus Halichoerus; species Halichoerus grypus. Next base: position 207,946,885 of record NC_135712.1, read on the forward strand.
GGATTGCAGCGCAGATGTCTTCTAAGATTGTAACTGGTTTTGGGGGGGCTTTTTCTAAACAAAGGATTTGAGGGGCGCCTGGGTGGCTCAGTCATTAAGCGTCTGCCTTCGGCTCAGGTCATGGTCCCGGGGTCCTGGGATCGAGCCCCGCATCGGGCTCCCTGCTCAGCGGGAAGCCTGCTTCTCCCTCTCCCACTCCCCCTGCTTGTGTTCCCTCTCTCACTGTGTCTCCCTCTGTCAAATAAATAAATAAAATCTTTAAAAAAAATAAAGGGTTTGAGTCTGGCATCACATTGTAGGTGGACTCAGATTGTAATTTACTTACAATTTACTACATTGAGAAGGTCTGTGAAGGTCAGGAGTTCTGTGATGCCTTATGTCCTTTTGGTTAGAAGGAGTTTTGAAATTTTTCCTTTTGTACGGTTTGCACTTTTGTAACCATTAATGTTTAAAGGAATGAGATCTTAGAATGGTTTCTTATGTACAAAAGTTAAAATTAAATCAAGACTGTTAAATAGTAAAATATAGTATACATAAATTTCTGTGTTTGATTTTATTTTTTTAAAGATTCACTTATTTATGTGAGAGAGAGAGAGCAAGCGGGAGCTTCGTACCAACATTTGTCCTTGCAATGAGCAGTCTCACTTTGCTTTTTTGGATGTTTGAGTGCTGACAGCTGAAGCCTTGTGCGCCCAGCTGGATGAACTGATGAGAAAGCTTGGGTGGTCTCTTCTCTAGAGCAGGCAGGAGATTCCAGCCAGAACAGCCCCTGCCAGTATGCAGAACTCTTCCCCTTGCCCTACTCCCCAACCCCAGTGACCTCCATACCCAGCCAGTCTCCTTTCTGTTCTTTGAAGCCATTTCAGAGCTGCCTGAGAGGCCCGCCCTGCTCTGAGACCTCTGTTCTGTGAGTCCTAAGCCTTTCCCTACTGTATGGGTGTCTGTGTGGGTTTGGGGGGGGGGCCCACATAGCCATACCCCTCAACTTCTCTCTCTCTCTCTCTTTTTTTTTTTTTTTTGATTTATTTATTTGAGAAAGAGAGAGAGCGAGGGCGGGGGTGGGGGGCAGAGGGAGAGAGAATCTCTGTGCCGATACATGGCTCTATCCCAGGACCCTGAGATCACGACCTGGGCCAAAATCAAGAGTCGGCTCAACCGACTGCACCACCCAGGCGCCCCTACCGTGCACGTGGCCATGACAATGGATGCTGTGAGCCGCGTGTGCCCACGTGACCGCCATCTGTTTGCTCTTGCTTTGACCTGCACACCTGCTCTGTGGCCTGGTGGTGGCAAGCACTGCTGGGTGCTGGGGAGCTCGTGCTTTGTGCCCTGTGGTGCTTCATGTTGCAGTGGTGACCCGACCACGTCTCCATTCTAGCTGTGGCCGGCCATTGCTGGCCACTGCAAGCATTTGAGGCACGCCCACCTTTACATGGCAGTGACAAAGCTTCCCTTTCTGAACATGCATCCTAAACCTGAAATGAAAAGAACCTGCTCCGGGAACCACGACTTTGGAAACTATTCCCCGAGGTCTCCTTATTTGCTGCAAATAAAGTTTCCTTCGTGTAACAACTCCACCTGGTGTAGTCTCGGTCTATAACCCACCAAGGAGGGAACTCACATTAATTTGTTTACACATTCTTGTCTTAATGCTTTAGCTCAGAATCCCAGTACAGGGTTGATTAGGATTGGTGAGAGGGGACATTCTTGCATTATTTTGGTGCTACCAGAAAGCATCTAATTCTTTCAGGGTAATGCACTTGTGTTAAACAAGAGCCCAGTTGATATAGAAGCAGGTAGGGGCAGAGGGGAAGCATTCTCCACTCCAGTGGTTTGCTCTCAATCTTTTAGTGAGCCTGTGTCCCCAGGCTTGACATCCTGATATATAAGAAGAAAGATATTTGGGGGGCACCTGGGTGGCTCAGTTGGTTAAGCATCTGCCTTCAGCTCAGGACATGATCCCAGGGTCCTGGGATCAAGCCCCGCGTCCAGCTCTCTGCTCGGCGGGGAGCCTGCTTCTCCCTCTCCACCTGCTTGTGTGTGCTTTCTTTCTCTCTCTAATAAATAAGTAAATAAAATTTTTAAAAAGAAAAAAGAAGGGTATTTGGTCCTTGTCCCCAGTTCCTAGCAAAAACCTCTTGAAGCCCTCGGAATTACTTGAGTGATAAGGGTGACAGAATATTTTTTTGTTTTAATGAGGAAACTATTGGCCAGCCTTTAGATAGCTTCAGGATGGGGTTGGACACTGGAAACACCAAGCCTTGACTACAGGCTTGGAATGTTCAGCCCCAGCTCCCAGCCTCTAGAGAGAGGAGAGGGTCTAAGAGATTGAATTAATCACCAATGGCCAGTGAATCCTCATGAAAACCCTGAAAGCCAGGATTCAGAGAGTTTCTGGGTTGGAAAGCACAGGCAGGTGCCGGCAGGGGGGGCATGCTCTGCAGCCCCCTTCTCCCCCTCCCCCCCCCACCGGTATGACCACCTTACTTTGACCTACACATCACTACCTTTGTCTGTTCCTGAGTTGTATCCTTTAGAGCAAATCAGTATAGTTAAGGGCTTTGCTGAGTTCTTACAACTGATTCAGTAAGTCACCAGACATGGTGGCCCATAGAGGGAACCTGAGTGTGTAGACGGCTGAGCACACCATCTGTGGCTGGCGTCTGGAGTGGGGCCGGTGTGTGGGACGGAGCTCTTCACTTGTGGAGTCGGACGTGAACTCTGGGTGTTAGTGTTAGGATTGAACCACTGGACACCTGTTTGGTGACACAAGATTTGGAGAAGTGGCATTGGGACAGACACCATGTATTGGGTATCAGGTGGAGGATAAAAACCCTATTGTCCTCATAAGTGTTCCACCTTGTAGAAAAGGCTGGAAGAGACTCAGGTTGGCTGTTTCATTCCCCAGGTCAGATAGGCTCTGGGAAAATCCCAGTCAGTTACACTCTGGTGAAATACATTGTGTTGAGGCCAAAATATCTTGGACATATTTTTAAATGGCTACTCTTTGGCCTCTCTTTCTAATTTTTGGAGACCGTGCTTTACCCTGGTACCCTCAGTTCTGTGATGGAGGAGTTGTTGATTTTAGGTTTCTTGGCTTTTGTCTTCTGAGGACTGGAAGCCAGCTTCTAAGCTCCTCATGTGCCCAACCAGAGACCAGAAGTCTCTGACTCCTTCTTTTTTTTGATGTCAACCCTCATCTCTCCTTCCTCCCCTTGTGCCCCACATCTGTACAAGGGGACCAAACACCCTGGGTGCTCCTTCCTTTGGTTTTGGCAAGTGATTCAACCCACAGAAGGCCCTGCCCCTGTACCCCAACTCTCACCCTAGCCCACCCCCAAGCCCCAATAAAAAACCCAGGCCAGGCAGCTTTCCTTGCTCTCTCCAGGCATTTCCCACCTGCTTGAGAGGCCTGCCCAGCACTGCCCTCTCTGGATGCTTGTGTTATGGAAATAAGAAACACTTTCATACCCTCTAGGCATGTGTGTGTTGTCAGTGTAGACAATCTGAACCATATCTTGGGTGGGGGTCCACCTGCCCATGCAGTTGACCCTAACAGTCATAGAGTGGGTAACCTGGTACATATTTTGCAATCCTCTCTGCTTTATTGTTCTACTGATAAATCCTCCAGTCTTTTGATGTTAGTGCATGCCATCCTCATATGAGTCTCCAAGTGCTAATGCACAAAAAATTCCATGAACATTGATGTGGGGCTGCCTAGCAAATGATCAAGAAAGAATTCTTGACATATTTTTGGGGCAAAATGGGGCTTTTCTTAAAGCACTGGGACAGGACCGGTGGGCAGAAGGAGCTGCCGTGGGATTGTGAGGAGTAACTGATTCTACACTTTTTAGTTAGCGGGGGGGTTAGGGATAACGTAAGTCTCTAAGGAATTTGTGTATGCTGAAAGCAGGGTCTCTAGCACCTTGGAGGGCTTGCTGTTAAGATAAGGTTGTTCTTTTTAGTAAAGCATTAGTCATGAGACTCTTTAGATGTGTGTCAGTGGGCCATATGTTGAAAGATGATTGTTATACCCTGGGAGTATGTGACACTACGTTAGAGTCAAGTGACACGAACCAGAGCAAAGCTACAATGGTGAAACATTAAAGAAAATCTTTGAGGGGTGCCCGGGTGGCTCAAGTCAGTTAAGCGTCAGATTCTTGATTTCTGCTCAAGTCATGATCTCAGGGTTGTGAGATTGAGCCGCACGTTGGGCTCTGTGCTGGGCGTGGAGCCTCCTTAAGATTTTCTCACTCCCTCTGCCCCTCCCACCCAAAATAATAAATCTTCTTTTTTTTAAGATTTTATGTATTTAAGAGAGAGCACAAGCAGGGGGAGTAGCAGGCTCCCTGTTGAGCAGGGAGCCCAATGCGGGGCTCTAGCCGAGGACCCCAGGATCATGACCTGAGCTGAAGGCAAATGCTTAACTGACTGAGCCACCCAGGCGCCCCAATAAATAAATCTTTAAAAAAAAGGAGAGGGAGAAAATCCTTGAGGGAGTTACAGGAGTGTTACACCCTGTCTGTCTCAGGGATTTTTCAGTGGGCTGCAAGTTGTAAGGAGACTTAATTTTAGCTACATTTCTCTTGCCTTTGTTCTCCCCATCGGACATTGTTGAAAAATTGCTGGGCTGTAGATAGTGATCAGGCCAAATTTTATAGGAAATGACAATGGATTGTATCACTCAACCCTCCTCCATTCTTGCATAACTTTCTGAATTGTTCACAGTGGTCTTTAACACTTGGGATTATTAAATTGACTTACTTTTTGTTCTAACCACTGAAATGGAGCTGTTCCAGTTGTCTAATGGGTAGGGCACTGGCCTCCTATGAAATGGGATCTACTGGGCATTTTATTGGCCTGTTACTTCATTACCAAGGTGATGGACATTTTTTCATATATGATCTTTCGTCTGATGTTAGATGTGTTTTGCTTCTTTTTCCATTTTTAAATTGTGTCCGTTTCTTTTTACCCTGCAAACTAACCCTTTTACATTGCATGTATCGCTGATATGTTTTCTTCCCCTTTTTATCTTTTAACTATCTAAATTTTAATATATTTGTATTTGTCAGTCTCTGGCTTTATGGTGTATTTTTTTTCTTACAACAGAATATTCTCCCTATTCTTGTGTCAACAAAACCTTTACCAGTGACTTCTACAGTTGTCCTCGTTTGATCTTTCACATTTAAATCCACAATGAACTGGGTATTTTCCATGGAATAGAAGGGAATATAACATCCTTTTCCAAATAGATAACACTTTGTCCCTGCCCCGTGTGTTCATGGTAACTGCCACTGCCCTAAAATGCCTGATCTGTCCTTGACCAAATTTCCATATTTAATACCAGCCCATGGAAGACACTTCCTTTCCCTTGGTCTGTTTTTCTCTCTGCTAATACTGTATGGTCTGGAATATCATAGCTTGACAATCCTTGATGTGTGTTAGGTAGACCACCACTTTGTTCTTCTGAAGACTCTGTCCATTTCTCGGCATTCATTCCTCATATTAGGTTTGGATGGGCAGGCGCCCCTCAAAGATTTTCTTTAATGTTTCACCATTGTAGCTTTGCTCTGGTTTGTGTCACTTGACTCTGATAACCACAACAGGGTATGATAACAATCATCTTTCAACATATGGCCCACTGACACACATCTAAAGAGTCTCATGACTAATGCTTCCTCATATTAGGTAGGTTTTGTTGACTCCTAAAGAATCTGTTTTGGGGGTTTATGGAATTTTACAAAGATACCATTTGGGAGAGGTGACATCTGGGTGGCACTTAATTCTTTCTAAGACTATGTGCTTAGATTTTATTCTGCTTTGATTGACACTTCCCAATAGCCAATTCTTATTTTTTCTCATGAATATCATTAAATAGCCTTTATTAGTCTTGTTTAGTACTGAATTAAATTTGGTGTGGAGGAAACCAGGAACAAGCTCCCAAATGTTGTCTCACATAGGATGGGCTCCGTTCTCCAAGCAAGAAGTTGTGAGTACACGTGAATTATTGTCTACCAGGGAGCTCAGTAGAGACTCAGGGCCCAGAGTGTTTTCTGCGGGCTGATCATGTGGGCTCATTGGCACGGTGTGCCCAACATGTAACAAAGTCACTGACTCTAAAAAGGAAAACAGGAGTTTACTATCTACCATATTATTTGCATAAAAACTTCAAGGCACACTGAGTTTACTATCTACCATACTATTTGCATAAAAACTTCAAAGCATACTGAGGCATTCCTCTCTCTAAGGTTATGGGTCTCTCCCCACATCCCATACAAACTTTGTGAGCAAGTATTTGTCAGGATAAACAACGGCCTTGGGCCTCCTGATGTTCACTTCCACCTGCAACCTTTGTTCCCCGGGGCGCTACAGATGAGTTGTAGAAAGTAATGGGGGCCGACCCAGGCAGCTAACTTACTCTCTGAACTCACAACAAAAGAGGCATTACTATTTTGCTGTTGTTCCACTGAATACATCAGTTCTAGCCTCAGAATTGCTGGGTGGGAGCCTTGTCTCTGTTCCCTGGCACAGAACATTTGTGAGCTGTTGATCTCTTGCTAGGACCAGCATTTAGGGGAATTATGCTGCTGGGGGATTCCTATTCCCCGGGATGGCTGCTCCACTCGACCTGGGAGCTCTCAAATGAGAGAGGTTGGGAGGACAGCCTCTAGAGTGGTGGTCGGGCATCCTTTGCTGCTGAAATTAGAGCAAGGGGATTTTATATGTTTTGAAGAAAAGCTCTGTTCAAGTCTTTATGTGTGTTGTGATCATGTGCAAATTCACCATCAAAGGATTGTGGATTTCAACGAGTGCCCTTGCAAATTCCAAGTCTTGACCTGTTCTGCAAGGTCATCAAGGCCCAGGTTGCAGTGTTTCGAATCTGCTGGAAAGAACTTCTCTGTGATCTTATCCTAATACACCCCGAGGCTGGAAAGAACTTTTCTGTGATCTTATCCTAATATACCCTGAGGCTCATGAGTATAGGGATGTTGCGGATGTCTAAGTTGTTATGTGTTTTTTCTCATGCCTGAGCTCTAACTCTGAATAACTCCCTGGCCCCGTGAAATGAGACAGAGAAAAAAAGGTAAAACGGAGCATGATAAGTATTATATGAACAAATTATAATTATACTCCTCCACAGGAATATGTTCGTTTAGCCAGCTGGATCTGACTACTACTTTTTTTTTTAAGATTTTATTTATTTGTCAGAGAGAGAGCACAAGCAGGGGGAGCAGCAGAGTGAGAGGGAGAAGTAGGCTCCCCCCACGCCCTGAGCTGGGAGCCTGACATGGAGCTTGATCCCAGGACCCTGAGATCATGACCTGAGCTGAAGGCAGCAGCTTAACCAACTGAGCCACCCAGGTGTCCCTGGGTCTGACTACTTCTAATGGCCTGGAGGACTGCAGGACAATCTGGCCAGCTGGACTTTGTTACAAGTTGCATTTCCACAGGCCCCCTGGCCTCTCCTATTTGGGGATGGGACTAGAAGAACAAGCTTCCAGCTCTTCATTGTGTTTTTATTCATTAAAACTTCAGTCAGGGGCCCCTGGATGGCTCAGTGCGTTAAGCGTCTGCCTTTGGCTCCGGTCATGATCCCAGGGTCCTGGGATCGAGTCCCGCATCAGGCTCCCTGCTCAGTGGGGAGTCTGCTTCTCCCTCTGCCCCTCCCCCACTCGTGCTCTATCTCGCTCTCTCTCAAAGAAATAAATGTAATCTTAAAAAAAAAAAAAAACACTTCAGGGGCACCTGGGTGGCTCAGCCATTAAGTGTCTGCCTTCGACTCCTGGGATCGAGCCCCGCATCATGCTCCCTGTTCCAGGGGAACCCTGCTTCTCCCTCTCCCACTCCCCCTGCTTGTGTTCCCTCTCTCGCTGTGTCTCTCTCTGTCAAATAAATAAATAAAATCTTAAAAAAAAAAGAGAGATATCTAAGTCTTCAAAGACGTAAAAAAAATAAAAACAAAAAAACACTTCAATCATATATGGTGCTGTGCTTCATGAAGTGCTTTATGATATGGTGGTATTAAAGGAGGAGATGGAAGACTTTGTCTTTCAAGGTTTTGATGTACTTAAAATGGAAATATTGGGATGCCTGGGTGGCTCAGTCGGTTAAGCATCTGCCTTCAGCTCAGGTCATGATCCCAGGACCCTGGGATCCAGCCCTGCATTGGGCTCCCTGCTCAGCGGGAAGCCTGCTTCTCCCTCTGCCCCTCCCCCCTGCTTGTGCACTCTCTCTCTCTCTCTCTCTCTGACAAATAAATAAAATCTTAAAAAAAAATAATAAAATTTTTAGGGGCGCCTGGGTGGCTCAGTCGTTAAGCGTCTGCCTTCGGCTCAGGTCATGATCCCAGGGTCCTGGGATCGAGCCCCACATCGGGCTCTCTGCTCTGCGGGAAGCCTGCTTCTTCCTCTCCCACTCCCCCTGCTTGTGCTCCTGTTCTCACTGTGTCTCTCTCTGTCAAATAAATAAATAAAATCTTTAAAAAAAAATAAATAAAATTTTTAAAAAATAAAATGGAAATATTAATTTTATTTGAACATAATTTCTCCAAGTTGTTCTGTACCTGACAGTAGAGACTGATGAAGAGTTGAAGTGATCACAATAAAAATGTAGTGGTAAATCCCACTTGTTCATGATGCTGTTAAATTCATGAGGCAGTGGGTGTGAGCCAGAGAGGAAGAGTTTGATGACCCAGTCATAGAATAAATGTTGAGAAATCAAAGTCCTATGTGAATTTCTTACAAATTGAGTAGAGATCTCCAGTGCTGTCTCACCCATCCTCCTGTACACATGCATGGGATGTTCCAGGATTCAGTGGCCTTTGAGGATGTGACTGTGAACTTCACCCTGGAGGGGTGGGCTCTTCTGAATCCATCCCAGAAGAAACTCTACAGAGATGTGTTGCAGCAAACCCTCAGGAACCTGGCCTCAGTAGGTGAGTGTGACAACATTCTTACTTACGAGTCCATTAGAGAACCAGTGTGATTTGCTCATCAGGGCTGTTTTGAGAGGTGAAATGTGGAAAGGGAATATGTTGGTGAATAAACAAGACATTGTCATAGGTCCATATTCATGGACCTAGAATCTAACAACTTTTAATAAAATTTTATAATTTATTAAATTATAATTTAGTAATTATTATATATTTAATATATAAATATACTTAATAATTATATTTACTATAATTTATATGAGATTTCGGCTCAGGTCATGATCTCAGGGTTGTTAGATTGATACCCACATGGGGCTCTGTGCTGGGCGTGGAGCCTGCTTAAGATTCTCTCTCTTCCTGCGGCACCTGGGTGGCTCAGTTGTTAAGCGTCTGCCTTCGGCTCAGGTCCTGATCCCAGGGTCCTGGGATCAAGCCCCACATTGGGCTTCCTGTTCAGTGGGGAGCCTGTTTCTCCCTCTCCCACTCCCCCTGCTTGTGTTCCCTCTCTCGCTGTGTCTCTCTCTGTCAAATAAATAAATAAAATCTTAAAAAAAAAAAAAGATTCTCTCTCTTCCTGGGGCACCTGGGTGGCTCAGTCGTTAAGCGTCTGCCTTCGGCTCAGGTCATGATCCCAGGGTCCTGGGATCGAGCCCCACATCAGGCTCCTGCTCAGCGGGAAGCCTGCTTCTCCCTCTCCCATTCCCCCTGCTTATGTTCCCTCTCTCACTGTGTCTCTCTCTGTCAAATAAATAAATAAAAATCTAAAAAAAAAAGATTCTCTCTCTTCCTCACCCTCTGCCCCTCCCCAATCCCTCTCTAAAAATAAATAAATTAAATTTTTATTTTATTTTATACTGCAGAAAGCTACTGTGTATTTTATTTTTTTAAAAGATTTTATCTATTTATTTGAGAGAGAGAACAAGCAGGGGGAGGGGCAGAGGGAGAGGGACAAGCAGACTCCATGCTGAGCAGGGAGCCTGATGCAGGACTCAGGGACTCGTGGGGCCCCAGGGACCCCCAGGACCCCGGGACCATGACCCGAGCCAAAGGCAGATGCCCAACCAACTGAACCAGGCGCCCGCTACTGTGCATTTTAGAAGAAAAATGGGAAGACCATGACAATGAAGATCAGGATGAAAATTCTGGGACGAATCTGAGGTGAGTCCCACTCACGTGAGAAAGCAAGGTCCCAGGAGCGAATGTAGAGATGTCATGAAATTTTTAAAAAAGCAAGTAAAGCAAATCAGCCCAGCTTCAAATTTGTAGATTCTTAGAATATTTTCATCAAAATTTTTATCAAATATGACCTAGGGGCACCTGGGTGGGTCAGTCAGTTAAGCATCCGACTCTTGATTTCGGCTCAGGTCATGATCTCAGGGATGTGAGATGGAGCCCTGCATTGGGCTCCGTGCTGAGCGTGGAGTCTGCTTAAGATTCTTTCCCTCTCCCTCTTTCTCCTCCTCTGCTCCCCGCCCCCCCACAGCTTGCGTACTCTCTCCTCTCCCTCTTTCTCAAATAAATAAATAAATAAATAAATAAAATCTTTTTAAAACTTGTACTGCACTCACCATCTTATGATGATGTGATGATAAAATGCCTACACAATGAGAAGTGAGGTGAACGACTTAGGCATTGTTATATAGCATCAGGTTACTGTTGCTCCTCTGACCACGTATCAGAAGGATCATCTGCTTCTGGACTGTGGTTGGCCACAGAAAACTGAAACCATAGAAAGTGAAATTGCAGATGAGGGGAGGGAACTGCTGTATATTCACTCTCAAACAATCGGAAATGATAGGAAACCAATACTTTAAATAGTTTAAAAAGTCATTTTTACAATTATTAATATAAAATTATTAATAAATAAGCTAATAATAATATGCTTCGCATTTTTTCCAGCAGACATACAGTAGAAAGACTCTGTAAAAGAAAACAAGGTTGTCAATGTGGAAAAACCTTCAGCCAGATTCCATATCATAATCAGAAGAAGAAAAGTCCTGCTGGAATAAAACTACGTAAATGCACTTTGTGTGGACAAGTCTTCATGTATCATTCATCCTTTAACGAGCACATGAGATCTCACATTGGCCACAAACCATGTGAGTATCAGGAATGTGAAGAGAAGCCTTATAAATGTAAGGAATGTGGGAAATCCTTCAAGCATCGCCAATCCATTCGAATGCATGAAAGGACACACACTGGACAGAGGCCCTATGAATGTAAGCAATGTGGGAAAGCTTTCAGTTGTCTCAGGTCCTTTCGAATACATGAAAGGATACACAGTGCCAAAAAGCCTAAGGAATGTACAAAATGTGGTAAAACCTTCAGTTATTCAAGTAATTTATGTAAACATGAGAGAAGTCATAATGGGGAGAAACCCTATGAATGTAAGGAAAGTGGGAAAGCCTTGCATTCTTTCACCAAATTTCGAAGATACATGATCAAGCAAAATGAAGATGGATTTTATAAATATAAGGAGTGTGAGAAAGCCGTCAGGTGTCCCAGATCCTTTCAAAGACATGAATCGGGGTGCCTGGGTAGCTCAGTCAGTTAAACGACTGTTCTTAGTTTTGGCTCAGGTCATGATCTCGCAGTCATGAGGTCAAGCCCCACATCGAGCTCTGCACTGAGGGCGGAGTGTGCTTCAGATTCTCTGTCTCTCTCCCTCCACCTCTCCCCCAGCCCTGCTTGCACATGCTTTCTCTCTCTCTCTCTCTCCCTCTCAAATAAATGAATAAATAAAAAGTCTTTAAAAACAAAACAACAAAAACCAAAGACATGAACGGGGCACACAGTGCCCTATGAATATAAGGAATGTGGTAAAGCCTTCCTTTCTCCCAGATGCCTTGAAAAACATAAAAGAATACATAATGGGAAGAAACCTCGTGAATGTAAGGAATGTGGTAAAGCTTTCTGTTATCCCAGTTTCCTTGGAAAACATGAAAGAAGTCATAGCGGGGAGAAACCTGTGAGTGTAAACTATGTGGTGAGGCCTTCAGCAGTCACTATGATGTTCAAAAACATGAAAGAACTCACACTGAAATGAAACTCTATGAATGGAAACTCTATGAATGTGGGAAAGCCTTCACTTATCCTTCAGGTGTTCAGTCACACGTGGTAATCCACACTGGAGATGGACCTTATAAATGTAAGGCATGTAAGAAAGCATTCGCTTGGGCGCCTGGGTGGCTCAGTTGGTTAGGTGACTGCCTTTGGCTCAGGTCATGATCCTGGAGTCCCGGGATCAAGTCCCACATCGGGCTCCCTGCTCAGTGGGGAGTCTGCTTCTCCCTCTGACCCTCCGCCCTCTCATGCTCTCTCTCTCTATCTCATTCTCTCTCTCAAATAAATAAATAAATAATCTTAAAAAAAAAAAAAAAAAAAAAAGCATTCGCTTCTCCCAGGGCATCACAAACATGAAAAAACTCACACTGGAGAGAAACCCCATCAGTGTAAAAATTGTAGTAAAGCCCCCACCACAGTTCAACTTTGAAGACCCAGCATAGTTTGGATTTCCTGCAAGCCGTCATGTGTCCACCAGGAAACAGATTTATACAGTCGTGGTTGAGAATGTTCTCTGAAGCGCTGCTCCCCTCTTCTCTAGGTCGTATTTATATAAGCTCTAATTTGTATAGTAAACACCTTGTTCTCTTAATACCACTAGTGACTTGTGTTCCTCTCTCTGCCATGACAGCTCCCTGGTGCAGTCCACAAGAACTGTGTGGGAGTTCCTTCTCCTACTGCACTGTGCAGTGACTGCTGTGTGACCCAGTCCTTCCCTGTGACAAGTGACACCTTCCTCATAACGGGCAGATTCTGGGTGTTTCGTGTTATGACTCATAGCTGAGTGTCATCCCTCAGTACGTTCTCAATTAAGTTGGAGTCTGTGTGATTAAAAGTATGTGCATGTTTTCCCCTAATGAATATTTCTATATTTTTTCCTTGGAAATATTATCTGTTTTCCATGTCTTCCTATGCTAAGAAATATGTTTCTTATTTCCTCTGGGGACATGTTAACATGTCGTATTGTAATTATGAATGTTCATGTCAGCTTGTAGGGTTCATACATTCTTTTTTTTTTTTAAAGATTTTATTTATTTATTTGACAGAGAGAGACACAGCGAGAGAGGGAACACAAGCAGGGGGAGTGGGAGAGGGAGAAGCAGGCTTCCCGCCGAGCAGGGAGCCCGATGCGGGGCCTGATCCCAGGACCCTGGGATCATGACCTGAGCCGAAGGCAGATGCTTAACGACTGAGCCACCCAGGCGCCCCAGCATTCATACATTCTAAGTCAATATTATCACCTTCGTAAAAGTTCAGGCATTTTCCCCCCCTCAATGTTCTATTTTATTTTTTAAACTTAGATGTAACCGATATAGTTTTTTTCAAACAAAAGGCTTCACATATTTATTTATTACTAAACCAACCTACTGGTGCAGAAGCATAGTCACAGAGAAGAATCATTTCCCCAATAAAACATGTCTACTGTTCAGGTGGTAAGGATGTTTACAGAGTGATAGGATACAAGCATGTGACCTTCGCATAAATATGTGGGCCATCTCGTGTGAGATCACTTACAGACCCAGCTTGGTTCTCTCCAATGCCTCTTCGTGGAGTTGTACCAGATTTTATTTTTTTAAGAGATTTTATTTATTTATTTGACAGAGAGAGCACAAGCAAGAGGAGCAGCAGTGGGAGAGGGAGAAGCAGGCTCCCCACTGAGCAGGGAGCCCGACGCGGGGCTTGATCCCAGGACCCCGGGATCATGACCTGAGACGCTTAACCAACTGAGCCACCCAGGTGTCCCTGTTCATTCCAGATTTAACAGGCCAAATTCAGCTGTTCAGAGGAGAGGCATGGGGAATAATTAACCCTTCACTCAATAGGCTTTGTATATGGTTTCAATCCTTCAAGGGCCTGTGCAATTTCCACTGGGCCAGATTAGTCGCTTTATTTGAAGGATAAGGTTCATGGGGTCCCATCTTTTTCAAGATTATTTGTAAGTGGCAATGGCTTACCTTAATTTTAGTTTATGAATCATTTGTTCAGAGCTTCCCAGCTCACTATGGGATATTTTAGGACAATGGGTGCTGTGACCATGGGGGTTTACAGAGGACCATACTTCTGATGCTCAAGGAGAAACTGCTCTATTTGTCCCCTATATACTAGTCAGTAACAGCCCTGAGATCATCCAGGGTACCCTGCTTAAATGGAGCGGGATCCCAGCTATACCTGTAATTTAAGACCTAGTATTTTAATTTTATTTGGGGGGAGGGACAGAGAATATTAAGTAGCCTCCAGGCTCATCGCAGAGCCAGACACAGGCTCGATCTCAAGAGTTGGACTTTTTTTTTTTTTTTAAGATTTTATTTATTTATTTGACAGAGAGAGACAGTGAGAGAGGGAACACAAGCAGGGGGAGTGGGAGAGGGAGAAGCAGGCTTCCCGCCGAGCAGGGAGCCCGATGCGGGGCTCGATCCCAGGACCCTGGGATCATGACCTGAGCCGGAGGCAGACGCTTAACGACTGAGCCACCCAGGCGCCCCGAGACCTAGTATTGATTAACTGAAGGTTTCTGAATTAGTGCATTATGCCAGGTAGCAAAATTAATCCAGAATTTATGTTGTAGAGGCTAAAAGCCAAGCAGTGTACTTTTATCTGCCGGATTTACAATTTGGTCAAATTGTGGTCTTTTGTTTCCGTATTTTATCTATTAGTTCCTTACCCTTGACCGTCCCTGTTTTGTTCTCTTCGTCAGTGGCTATGCTTCAGGGGAGCAGGTGTCCTCTCTACCCTGGTATTTACACATTTTTCCTCCTCAAACCACTGCGTCAGGGTTAGGAGCCTCTCCCATGACAACCAGTGGCTTTACTGGGTTTACGGACCATGGGCTTATGTCAGCTTTGAACTAATCCCTTTGCTGTGCCCCGGGGGGGGGGGGGGGCGGGTGGAGACCATGAGTGTCGCCCCCTGGAGCTCGGGCTCCGGATCTTTGCTGCAGCAGAAGCCGTGGCCTCAGAGGGACTGAGGGTCCTGACGAGCGTCCCGAGAGCAGGAGTGTGGACCCAGCCTGCCATCTGCTGGCTGCCTTTGACCTTCTCTTTCTCTACGTAAATGACTATCTCAGGAGTGACCACCCAGTGGGCCCCCCTCTTGCACAGGACAGAGTCCTCTCTGCCACCCCACCCTCTGTCACAGCGTCACCCTAACACAGATAGAAACCAGCAAACACATCAGCCGGGGACTAACTGAAGGAGGGACTCGATCTAACACTCCTGCTCCCACATGCCTAGGGCTTCTGTAAACTGCCGACTCTGGCCGGCCGAACCCAGAACTGAGGCTTGGGAGGGTCACGCGTGCGACACGGGGCAGCACAGGTCACAGCACGAGCTCCCCAGCCCCGAGCGCCCGCGGAACATGCCGCCATCAAGCATCAGAGCAGCTGAGCAAGTCAGAGCAAGAGAAGCAGACCCACAGCACAGCAGTCACGTCTGGATGTGGCTCACGGTGCGAGTAATTATGGTCACCTGCACAGGAGTCTTTCAAGTGTTGAGATCGATGACAGTGAACACTCCACCCCATCACACACGCTCAGAGGGTAGCAAGAGGCTTAGGACTCACAGAAGTATCGGGGAAGGTAGGCAAGCCTCTCAAGCAGCTCGGAAATGGCTTCAGAAAGTCAGCAAGGAAGGAGGGGCGCCTGGGTGGCTCAGTCGGTTAAGCCTCTGCCTTCGACTCAGATCATGATCTCAGGGTCCTGGGATGGAGCCCCGCATCGGACTCCCTGCTTGGTGGGGAGCCTGCTTCTCCCTCTCCTCCCCACTTGTGCTCTCTCTCAAATAAATTAAATAAAATAAAAAGAAAGAAAGAAAGCAAGGAAGGAGAGCTGGCTGGGTGTTCACTGTGTGTTGGGGGAGGGAGAGGAGACCAGCTCCTCTAGCTGGGAGCACAGGGGGCAGGAACGGGGGTGTGTGGCACAGACGGCGGGGTGAGGCGTAAGCTGTCAGCACTCAAACACCCAAAAATACAAAGCCTGACTGCTTATTACGAGGCATAACGTGGGGAAGAAAAACATGCATTCACAATTGCTTGATTTTATAAAAAGAAACCCAAACAGGAGTCAGTGTCAGTATTCTCTAGAGACACATACGAACAAAAACTGATCCCAAAATGCAGTATGTACCTGAGAACTTAAATACATTGATTTCCCATCTTGAGGTTCTCTTGCTTAAATGGAATGCAAATTCTATTTGGTTTCCCTAATTTTCTAGCTTTCCCCATACCCTATCTCTCAATCAACTTATAGTTTAGCAGCCCAAGTGCTGAGGGAAACCAGAGCCAAAGGGTTGCACTATTTATCAGGAAAGGAAGCCAGGAGGGAAGCCTGGGAGGCTCAGTCGGTTAAGAGTCTGCCTTCGGCTCAGGTCATGATCCCAGGGTCCTGGGATCAAGCCCCGAATCGGGCTTCTTGCTCAGCCGGGACTCTGCTTCCCCCTCTGCCTTCTGCTCCACCTGCTTGTTCTCTCTTTTTTTTCTCTCTCTCTCTGACAAAATCTTAAAAAAAAAAAAAAAAAAGGGAAAGGAATCCAGGAAACAAACATTGGACTCAGCACAGATCAGCAGCGTGCTTCCCAAACTAAGACAGAAGGAAAGCCACATTCAGAAGGTTCCACATTCTAGACTCTCCTGATGGGGACAGATGCCCTGGAGTGGGTCAGTCCCTGGTGAGGGAGGGTAGGGGCACCTGAGCAGCCACGGGAATGAACCCTGGGAGCCCCGTACACCGTCCCCTCCCCGGGGCATAAGGGAACCGCTCCCTCCCTCCTTGCTTGGAGGGGAGCCTGCTTCTCCCTCCGCCTCCGCGAGCTGCTTCCCCTCCTCGTGCTCTCTCTGACAAACAAACAAACAAATAAATAAATATCTAAAAAAAAAAAAGGATTCAGTTCAAGCTTCTGCCCCAAATAACCTCCCCCGTCACTGACCCTAATCCGGAACACAGAACTTTCAGACTTTTCAGTGTAAACAATTTACACCCCGAGTTCCCCTATTCTAACCCATGGGAATTATGAGGCTTAAGGGAACCTCAGCGGCAACTTCAGAAAAGGCATAGGTGTCCTCCCACCCCCACCCCACCCCTACAGGTGCATCCCCAGCCGCCCGGGGCTCGGTAGCTTCTCCCTATAAAGGGTTCCTTCTCAGGTGGGTGTGAGCAGGTAGGACACCTGCAGGGGGAGGCTATCTCAGGAAGAACAACTGGGCCTTCAAGTACTTCCCTCTCCAGGCTCAAGTTGGGGGGGGGCCTTAGCTTAGAGCCCTGAGGCTTCGGCTCCACCCTCCCCTGGAATTGTTTTGGACCATGAACGTTATTTTATTTTTTGAGATTTTAATTTTAAGTAATCTCTACATCCAACGTGGGGCTGGAACTCAGAACCCAAGATCAAGAGTCATATGACAAGTGTTATTTTTTTTAATTTTATTTATTTATTTATTTATTTTAGATAGTGGGGAGGGGCACAAGGAGAGGGAGAAGGACAAGCAGTCTCCGCGCTGAGTGCAGAGCCCCCACGAGGGGTTTGATCCTGGGACCCTGAGATCCTGACCTGAGCCAAAACCAAGAGTCAGATACTCAACGGACTGAGCCACCCAGGGGCCCCATGATGAGCGTTATTTTAAACAACACAAACCCAGCGTTTGAACAATCCAGCACAATTTATGTAGAAAGAGGGAAGAAAATTGTAAGGCACTTTGCTAACTCAACAGGAAAACCCCCAAGTATCTATTGCATTCTGAAGGGAAAAATAAGTCACATTATTATTTCCATTGGGAGAAAATTTTTATACACTGTTCATCATACGTGAACACTTAAATCTGCAAATCTAAACCCTTTAAATCCTTTTGAATTCACCCAACTATTCTGACCTCAGAATAGTTACCAACAGGATCAAAGGAAGAATAAAGGGAGATAAATAATATTTAATACATGCAATGTAATCTTGGAATTTTTTTCCCCCTGAAATTCACTATTTGCCTCTTTGGAAATATTTTACACTGTTTCAAGTTGTGATTAAATAAATTTTTGTTTATTGAAAAGCTGAGACTAAAGTTAATCTTATAACTCAGGGGTGCCTGGGTGGCTCAGTGGGTTAATCCTGTGCCTTTGGCTCAGGTCATGATCTCGGGGTCCTGGGATCAAGCCCCACATTGGACTCCCTGCTCAGCAGGGAGTCTGCTTCTCCCTCTCCCTCTGCCCCTCCTCCCTATTTATGTTCCCCTTCACTCTGCGTGCTCTCTCTCTCTCCCTCTCAAATAAATACATAAAAAATCTTAAAAAAAAAAAAAAAGAAAGAAATCTTATAACTCAGGTTGGGTCAGCGCTGACACGTAGAGACTTCCCACAGGATGTCTGTGTCCAGGAAAAATCCTGGGGAGAGAGGCACAAGGATTTCATACAACGTAGTTCCAGATGATTATTCTTCTCGTTTCTCTCAAGTATAATATCTACAGACAAAAAGCAAACCTGTTTAAAGAGAGTCATCCACTGACTGTGGGAAAATGATCAACAAAAGATTGGGACTGTTTGAAATGCACCACAAAGGACAAAAAAATTGACGATGCTCTGAATCCGAGAGGGGAAATTGGCTCCTGGGACGGTGGGGACACATCTGGGAATTTAGAGATTTATTGCCAGTCCAAGGAAAGGACATGCTGGGGGACAGGGTCGTGGATTTGACCCTCTGCTTCCCAAACATCGGAAACACTCAGGAGAAAATGTGTGCCCCTCGGGAGAAAGGAGAGACTGGGGACCCCACAGTCCACAGCACCTCCCGCGGACGAACCCCGGAGACCGAGTCACGACTGTCCCCTGACGACCCTCCCCGGGGTCACCGCACGATCCGGGCAGACGCGGCCGCGCGCAGGGACGGGACAGGACGCCGGGGTCCCGGCTGCCCGCCCAGCCCGCACGCCGCGCGCCGGAGGGGACTGAGGTCCGAGCGGCGCCACCGGGGACTCACTCGGCTCCGCAGACTCGGCAGATGATGGGACGGGGGTCCCGCCACCGCCCGTTCAGGCCGTGTCAAACCCGCCCATCAGCCCCCGGTCTTCTGGGCGCCCCAGGGAGCATGCTCACCACTCACCATTTCTAGGTTCCCTGGGTCCCCCGGCGTCCCTCCTAGGACTCCGACGGCCAGTGCACATCCCAGCAGGACAGGCGACGGCAGAGCAACGTGGGGCCTCCTCCGCACGGCCGGGGCTCCGGATCCGACCGTTTGCGACCTTGCGCGTGTGACAAATGGTCTGGGGTTACCTGTCTGAGCCCAGTGGGAGGCGGCAGTAGTCCTCCGCAGGGAGGTTTGCATTGAAACATAATGCTCCACGCCACTCGTGGAACCGTGATCCTTGTTTACAAACACAGACACTTAAGTCACCCCACGAGATGCCATAATTAGTCTGGCTCCATTTTGATCTTTGTTGACAGTGTTGAGACCTCCACCCACGACTTCCCTACCCCCACTCATTTCGTACTTAGGGAAATCCTGTGGCCTCCCAGGCCCTGGGCTCTGCTGGGAAGTGGGAAACTCGCCCCCTTAACCTGGACTCCGGGAACCGGGGCACAGAGACCTCACCGTCCAACCACAAGGTAGGAGATGCGCTCATTACATTCTTAGGTGTATGTTTTCCATTGGAAGGAACTTAATTTTAGATCATTTTTAATGGGTTCTTTTGGACCGATAGAAGAAAAAAAACAAGAAAAGGTTATGTAAATGTGAGCCTGGGAAATATTAATATGCACAAAAGATTGGATTGCAAGACTTTTTTTTTTTTTAAGATTTTATTTATTTATTTGACAGAGAGAGACACAGTGAGAGAGGGAACACAAGCAGGGGGAGTGGGAGAGGGAGAAGCAGGCTTCCCGCCGAGCAGGGAGCCCTATGCGGGGCTCGATCCAACGACCCAAGCCGAAGGCGGCCGCCAACAACTGAGCCACCCAGGCGCCCCTGGATTGCAAGACTCTTTTGCATTACAAAACTCTTAAAGCATTTATCCACTACTGTGAACAAAGGGTTCTGTATCTAGCCAAGCCTTCCTTCAGCTACCAAGTTTGTCGGAAAATGACTTTCAACACAAAGGTAGAGGATTCAGCGTCCACCAGGCCTCTTTCCTCCTAACAAGTGACAACACAGAAACCACAGAAAAGGAGGGATGGTGGGCACTTAAAATACATAAATAAACATTTAAGATGGAAAACAAACATGGGTATGTAGAGGAAGAAGAAATGTCCTTCTTTCGTCCAGGCTTCTTCCAGCTGGTTTAGGAATTAAAGTGACATGAGCAGAGTAACATGAGAAAAACCAGTTTTATTGTGTGTGCACGGAGGCCCAAATGATGAGACCCAAAGAAAACACAAATGCAGGCAGTTTTCATACATTTTAGACAAAAACACAATACATTTGTGAGGAACTGACGGGATAAAGAAAACAGATATTTGGAAGTTTTAATTAGCAAGGAATTCCAGGGACCTCTGGCTGGCTCAGTTGGAAGAGCATGGGACTCTTGATCTTAGGGTTGTGAGTTTGAGCCCCATGTTGGGTGTAGAGATTACTTAAAAATAAATACATAAAATTTTAAAAAATAAGGAATTCTAAGTGGAATTTGGACTGAGGTAGTAGATTAGGAAAAAAATACCAAGGTTTGTTTCTGTGGCTTTCTTACCCTTAAAGTCCCCATTTCTGGTGATAAGGATATCTTTTAACTTCTCAGTACAGGGAGGGTACCTTTCATATGGGAGATTTATTTCCTGTCTGGGGGGGACAAAGGAGAGGCTGGGTGTCCTTGCACTGTCTGTTTCCCAAGTAGTTCCAATTAATCAGTATGCCATCCTGGCACATTTGGGGGCAGCCTGCCCTGGGCCCCTATCGGTATGGGGGCAGAAGACAAATGTAGAAACATTACACATTCTGACAAGGTAGAAATAATGTAACTGTGAGAGGAAAAGGGAGATAGAGAAATGGGGTATTGATGTGGAGGCAATCCGAGGGAATTTTTTTTTTTTAAGATTTTTTTTATTTATTTATTTGAGAGAGAGAGAGAGAGAGTGAGAGAGAGCGCAAGAGGGGGTAGGGTTAGAGGGAGAAGCAGACTCCCCGCCGAGCAGGGAGCCCGATGTGGGACTCGATCCCGGAACTCCGGGATCATGACCTGAGCCGAAGGCAGTCGCTTAACCAACTGAGCCACCCAGGCGCCCAATCCGAGGGAATTTAAAGGACCTAAAACCAAACCTGATAACCAGTTAGATAAAGAAACAAAGAAAAGGTATTAGAAAGAGGTAAGTACAAAGACAATCACTAGAACAAAAATGGAAACTTTCTTTGTGGTATGTCTCTTGATGGGATGGAGACCCCCAAATGTGGGGCGACAATGGAGTGGGAGCTGGTGGTGTGGGCGGTGACAAGAAGTCACCTGAGGCAGAAGAAAGGAGATAGAAGCTTATTGAATACACCTCAAGGGCGCAGTGGGCAGGACAGCAAAGAAGCTGCAAGATGCAGAGGGTGGGGACTGTATTTAAAGAGGGAAGGGGAGGCCCTATGGCGACATATGGAATTCTCCCCTTTTTGGGGGACTGTGCCTGGTTGTAAGTAGCCCATTGGTGAGTTAGAGCCTATGGATATTTTGAAGTGGTCGCCCGATGGGCCTGTCTCCAGCCAGGGGGTCACTGTGGGCACTTAATGCCTTGATCAGGTTTCCATTGATCAAGCCTGATGTCTAAAAGTGACCTCTAGGGGCGCCTGGGTGGCTCAGTCGTTAAGCGTCTGCCTTCGGCTCAGGTCATGATCCCAGGGTCCTGGGATCGAGCCCCGCATCGGGCTCCCTGCTCCGCGGGAAGCCTGCTTCTCCCTCTTCCACTCCCCCTGCTTGTGTTACCTCTCTCGCTGTGTCTCTCTCTGTCAAATAAATAAATAAAATCTTTATTAAAAAAAATAAAAGTGACCTCTAGCGGCGCCTGGGTGGCTCAGTCAGTTAAGCGTCTGACTTCCACTCAGGTCATGATCCCAGGGTCCTGGGATCAAGTCCTTCATCGGGGCTCCCTGCTGAGTGGGGAGCCTGCTTCTCCCTCTTCCACTCCCCTTGCTTGTGTTCTCTCTCTTTCTGTCAAATAAATAAAATCTTTTAAAAAAAAATAAATAGGGCGCCTGGGTGGCTCAGTTGGTTGAGCGACTGCCTTCGGCTCAGGTCATGATCCTGGAGTCCCTGGATCGAGGCCCGCATCGGGCTCCCTGCTCGGCAGGGAGCCCGCTTCTCCCTCTGACCCTCCCCCCTCTCATGTGCTCTCTCTCTCTCTCTCATTCTGTCTCAAATAAATAAATAAAATCTTTAAAAAAAATAAATAAATAAAAATAAAAATAAATAAATAAAAGTGGCCTCTACATTCTCAAATTGCAAAATAACAGAAAATACCTCATAGAGAAAAACAAAATTTAGGTAATTATAAGCCTTATGATATCTAGAGAAAATGACACCAGACTCACAAAAAGCACACCTAGTACCCACACTTTGGTACCTACTACTATTACTGTATTTTTAATTATTTTTTTAAAAGATCTTATTTGAGGGGCGCCTGGGTGGCTCAGTCGGTTAAGCACCTGACTCTTGAATTCGGCTCAGGTGATGATCTCCGGGTGGTGGGATTGAGCCCGGAGTCAGGCTTGGCACTCAGCTAATAGTCCCCTTGACAGCCTCTCTCTCCCTCTCTGTCTGCCTCTCCCCATGCTTGCGTGAGCCCTCAATAAATGAATGAATGAATGAATGAATGAATAAATAAATAAATAAAATCTTTAAAAAGTAAAAGATCTTTTTTTTTTTAAGATTTTATTTATTTGACAGAGAGAGACACAGCGAGAGAGGGAACACAAGCAGGGGGAGTGGGAGAGGGAGAAGCAGGCTTCCCGCCGAGCAGGGAGCCTGATGCGGGGCTTGATCCCAGGACCCTGGGATCGTGACCTGAGCTGAAGGCAGATGCTTAACGACTGAGCCACCCAGGCGCCCCTAAGTAAATCTTTACACCGAACGTGGGGCTCAAACTCACAACCCCAAAATCAAGAGCCGTATGCTCTACCAACAGAGCCAGCCAGGTGCCCCCCTGCTACTATTACTTAAAAAAAAAAAAAAAAAAAAAAAAAAAGTGGGCGCCTGGGTGGCTCAGTTGGTTGGGCGACTGCCTTCGGCTCAGGTCATGATCCTGGAGTCCCGGGATCGAGTCCCGCATCAGGCTCCCTGCTCAGCAGGGAGTCTGCTTCTCCCTCTGACCGTCCTCCCTCTCATGCTCTCTGTCTCTCATTGTCTCTCTCGCAAGTAAATAAAATCTTAAAAAAAAAAGTAACTCTAGCGTATGTACATCCATGTTCATAACAGCATTTATTCACAATAGCTAAACCATAGGAGCGGTGCAAGGATAAACAAAATGTGGTGTATTCATACAAAGGAGTACTGTTCGAACTTAAAAGGGAAGGAAAATATGCAGTATGCTACAACATGGATGAAGATTGAAGACATACTCTGTGAAATAAGCCAGTCATGAAAAAAAGATAAATATTGTAAATTCTACTTATTTTTTAAAAGCTTTTATGTTTCTCTTTTTTTTTTATTTAAGATTTTATTTATTTGTGAGAGAGAGCGAGAGAGAGCACAAGCAGGGGGGAGCGGCAGGCAGAGGGAGAAGCAGGCTCCCCGCTGAGCAAGGAGCCGATGTGGGACTCGATCCCAGGACCCTGGGATCACGACCTGAGCGGAGGGCAGACACTTGACTGAGCCACCCAGGCATCCCTGTATAATTCTATTTATATGAGGTACTTATGGGCGCCTGGGTGGCTCAGTTGGTTAAGCGACTGTCTTCGGCTCAGGTCATGATCCTGGAGTCCCGGGATCGAGTCCCGCATCAGACTCCCTGCTCCCTATTATTTTTATTTATTTATTTGACAGAGAGATAGAAGCAGACAGCAGGGAGTCTGCTTCTCCCTCTGACCCTCCCCCCTCTCATACTCTATCTCATTCTCTCTCTCAAATAAATAAATAAAATCTTAAAAAAATAAAAATAAAAATATATGAGGTACTTATATTAGTCAAAATCACAGAAACAAAAAGTATAATAGTGGTTGCCGGGGCTGGGGCATGGGGAAGAAAGGGGAGTTAGGGTTTAAGAGGTATGGAATTTCAGATTTAAAGATGACAATAATTATGGGGCCAGACAGCGTTGATGGCCGCACAGCAATGCGGATGGATCTGATCACTGACTCTGCACCTAAAAATGGCTAAGATGGTAAATGTTATGTGTATTTGAACACAATAAAAAAGGAACAAAAAAGGAACTGAGGTGGGAAACAAAGGCAGAAGAAAAATTATTAAATTTCCTTACTACCTACAGCCCATTGACAAGTCCTTGTAACAGGCAGAGTGACATTCCTCTAGGGACTCAACTGCCTGGATGTTAATACTTTGCTAAGGGCAAAAGGCAACCTTAGGCCAACCCCCAGGATCCTGTAAGTCTACTCTAACATATAAAAAGTCCTTTAGAAATTTCCTTTATCTCTAAACCCCCCAAGATACGTGTTGGCAGTCATCCCCCAAGCATGTGGCCCACCGATATACATCTGAAGGGTCTCATGACTAAGGTTTTATTAGACGGTAATAAATGACCTTTTCCCAACAAGAGCTAGCCCCCTCAAGGTCCTGGAAACCTTGCCTCCAAAATTCCTTAGAGACTTACGCTATCCTTAACCCCCTCCCAACTTGAAAGTATATAATGGGCCACTCCTCATGACCCCAGTGCTCCTCTTTCTGCCCAAGGGTCCTGTCCCCGAGCTTCAATACAACCACCACTTTGCACCAAAGACGTCTCAAGAATTCTTTCTTGGGTGTCAGCTTCGAACCCTAACATCTTTTCCTACATCAGAACCATGGCTTTTTAGAGAAATTGCTGACTGTAGACTGGGAAGGAAATACAGCAGATGAACCTGGAGCATCTTATAAAATCAGAAGCCAACTGAGAGAGCTTCCAAAGGCCCGAGCTGGAACAATTTGAGCAAGAAAAGAATATCATATTGGGAGGGGCGCCTGGGTGGCTCAGTTGGTTAAGCCGCTGCCTTCGGCTCAGGTCATGATCTCAGGGTCCTGGGATCGAGTCCCACATCGGGCTCCTTGCTCGGCGGGGAGCCTGCTTCTCCCTCTGCCTGCCTCTCCCCCTGCTTGTGTTCTCTCTCTCTGACAAATAAGTAAAAATAAAATCTTAAAAAAAAAAAAAAAAGAATATCATATTGGGTTCTTTTTTTAAAAAAAATATTTTATTTATTTATTTGACAGAGAGATAGAGAGAGAGTACAGGTAGGCAGAGAGGCAGGCAGAGGGAGAGGGAGAAGCAGGCTCTCCGCTGAGCAGGAAGCCCGATGTGGGGCTCGATCCCAGGACCCTGGGATCATGACCTGAGCCAAAGGCAGATGCTTAACCGACTGAGCCACCCAGGCGCCCATATTGGGTTCTTTTTTAAGAAATTTTATTTTATTTATTTGTCAGGGGGCGGGGCACAAGCAGGGGGAGAGGCAGGCAGAGGGAGAAGGGGGTGGTCCTGGCTCAGCGGGGAGCCTGATGCGGGACTTGGTGATCCCAGGACCCTGGGATCATGGAGGGCAGACGCTTAACTGACTGAGCCACCCAGGCGTCCCGTCATATTGGGTTCTAATCGAAAGTATAAAACAAATATCCTTGATCCATGCAGTTTATTGAATGAGTGGCTAGAAACGTAAGTGCAGGAGATGAGTGAATATCCCATACAGAAAAATTCCAAATATTGTAGGGGGATATTCCTCCTGAAGGACACGAGGCATAACTACCACTCCTGAAGTGTGTGGTCTCTGCATAATGGATACTTTGCAAAGAATACAGTACGGAATGGGCACAAGAGTAAACCTTATAATGGCGAAACTTGAGAAACACAACCTCGGCCCCGTGTTAAAGATCAACATAAGCCCAGATGAGTCATGTTGAGAATACATACTTGGGATTCATAAAAAGAAATACATATTTGGTCTTTGGTTCCTGGCACGGAGCTCCTAAAATCCCTTGGAATTTGAATTTCCTGGGCTAAAAGCAACAAAGGTGTCTCTTGTTACGTTAATGAGGTGACTTTTGAGAAAAGCCCTTAGGTTACCTAAGAATGGGGGCTGGTTGCCAGGGGAAACAATCAGGCGAGTAGAGGGTTGTAATTTTCTGTCCCAGCCCCTTACCTCCAGGGAGGGGGGGAGGGCCTGGTGGTTGAATCAATGGCCAAAGGCCAATGATTTAATCAATCGGCCCTGTGTAATGAAGACTTCATAAAAACTCAAAGGACAGGGTTTGGAGAGCTTTCGGGTTGGTGAACACGTGGAGATTTGACGAAAATGTAAGGCCTGTAAGCTTCAGGTCCCTTTCCCCATACCTCGTCCTTTGCATCTCTTCCATCTGGCTATTCCTGAGTTATATCTTCTTATAATAAACCTTAGTGCAATGTTTCTCTGAGTTCTGTGAGCTCTGTTAGTAAATTAATCATTAACCTTTTTTTTTTTTCTTTTGGCTCCATAGAAGTACCTCTTAACAACCTGATGCAACTACTTGCACTGTATAGGTCTGACTTTGGGGGCCCACCTGCTTCACTGCCTCAGGAAATGAGACACGACTTTGAACTGATGTGATCCATTCTCAGGACCAAGAGACTGGATCAGTGAGTTTTGGAGCAATCTACCAACTCATGACGTGTTCAAACCTACATTCTCCAGGTGGCCCAAGATGTTAAAATATCTCACAATATTGAAATCTGAGCAGACTCCTGGGGCCCCCAATTTCTCTGACTTAGTTTTGTTGTGGGAACTTTCAGGTTTGGGACAATGACTAGGGACTGGACTTCAGACTATTGTTTATATCAATATCACAGGATTTGCTACTATAATCCTATTTTTTAAATTTTTTTAAAAGATTTTTTATTTTTAAGTAATCTCTACACCCAGCCTGGGTCTCGAACTCACAACTCCGAGATCACGAGTCACTTGTTCCATCAACTGAGCCAGCCAAGTGGCCCCATATCCTATTGAGATGTGTACTTTCTGGGTTACAACATGTCCTAAGCCTGATTTTTAGCGTATCAGCTACATCAGCAGGTAATGTCCTCACCATTGACTCCAATACCCGTGCGTCACAGAGTGGGTTGTAGTGTAAGCCCGGACAGGTTTTTGTTTTTTGTTTTTGTTTTTTCAAATGCAAGTGCCTGATTTAGGTTTTGATCGCCAAGGCATCCACTTCAAAGACGATATTTCAAAGAAAACACATTGCCAACCACGCGACCAGGTAAAAAAAACGAGGCCATCTCCCCCCACCGTGGCTCCTTTGTTTTAGAGATCTTGGTTGATTTCAGTAACCAACCCGTTGGGGCACTTGCCTTTTGTCTTCCTGAGCTTTAAATTCCTGCTCTTTTATTTTCAATTCATCAATAACCAGTGAACCAGAGAAACCCTAGGCTCCCACC
The DNA here is from genome assembly GCF_964656455.1 of Halichoerus grypus. Classification (NCBI taxonomy): domain Eukaryota; kingdom Metazoa; phylum Chordata; class Mammalia; order Carnivora; family Phocidae; genus Halichoerus; species Halichoerus grypus. The sequence goes on from NC_135712.1 coordinate 207,974,361, forward strand.
CTCATTGAAAGCAGAATCCCTGGTTTGCGTTCTCTCTTTCTCCTGGTGACCTTGCTGTGTGGCCCCAGGTGTGCTGTGTAATTTCCAGGACTTGTAAGTAATAACCTTTATTTTTTCAGTTTCCAAATCAATGTTGATGAAGGGTATCTTGCAATTATAATAAGAACCACAGGATTCGGTCCAGTCGTAACCTTGGTTTGGAAAGGGGAATGTCTGCGGGAAGCTCACCTGGGCCCAGGTGAGAGCCCCAGACATTTATAACCAATAGCATTACTATCAATAAGCTGAGACTGGCACAAATATTAGTGAAACACAGACAGAGGAAGGCAAATACCATATGATCTCACTTATATATAGAATCCAAAAAAACCCGAAAATAAACCAATGCAACAAAAATTGAGCTCATAGCTACAGAAAAAACACTGGTGGTGGCCAGGGGGGGCGTGGGGGAGGGGAAATGGTTAAGGGGGTTGGAAAGGTACAAACTTCTAGTTATAGAATAAATAAGTTATGGGGATATGATGTACAACGTAGTGACTATAGTTCATAATACTGTAGTGCATATTTTATTTATTTAAAGATTTTGTTTGTTTATTTTAAAGACCTAGGACTGTTCTCAAGTCAATGTTCCGTGGTCTTTTTAAAAGATTTTTATTGGGGCACCTGGGTGGCTCAGTTGTCAGGCATCTACCTTCGGCTCAGGTCTTGATCCCGGGTTCTGGGATTTAAAAATCTTTTTAAAAGACCACGGAACATCTCTCTGTTAAATAAATAAATAAAAATCTTTCTTAAAAAAAGATTTTTATTTATTTATTTGAGAGAGAGTGAGAGCGAGAGAGATCACAGAGGGAGCGGGAGAAGCAGACTCGCCACTGAGCAGGGAGCCTGATGTGGGGCTCGATCCCAGGATCCCGAGATCATGACCCAAGCCGAAGGCAGACGCTTAACCAACTGAGCCACCCAGGCACCCATAAGATTTTATTTTTAAGTAATCTCTACACCCAACATGGGGCTCGGACTCACAACCCTGGAATCAAGAGTTGCATGCTCTACCAGTTGAGCCAGGAAGGCTCCCCTGTACTGCATTTTTTATTTTTATTTTTTTAAATATATTTTATTTATTCATTTGACAGAGAGAGAGAGAGAGCAAGAGAGGGGACACAAGCAGGGGGAGTGGGAGAGGGAGAAGCAGGCTTCCTGCAAAGCAGGGAGCCCAATGCGGGGCTCGATCCCAGGACTCTGGGATCATGACCTGAGCCGAAGGCAGACGCTTAACGACTGAGCCACCCAGGCGCCCCTGTACTGCATATTTTAAAGTTGCTAAAAGTCAATCTTCAAAGTACTCATCACAAGAAAAAATAACTGTGTGGTGAGGGATGTTAACTACACTAACTGTGGTGATCATTCCACAATATACACTAATAACGAATAATTATGTTGTACGCCTGAAATTAATGTTGGGGCTAAGGGAGGGAAGCCACTGCAGAAAAACAGCAGCGGCCTGACCCCAGCTTTGTCTCCAGAAAGCAGGACGTAAATCCTCCATGTGAAAGATACCCTCTCTGCACTAGGAGGTAAAGAGACATCCTTATCACCAGAGATAGGGCATTTGAAGCCAAGAAGGCTGCATAAACAAACCTTGTTACTTCTTGCTAATTTACTACCCCAGATTCTGTTTAGAATTACTAATTGAAGCTCCGGAACATAAGTGTTCTTTGTCTTGTCAATTCCTCACAGACTTAATTGTCTTTTGTCTAAAACATGTAAAAACTTTCTGCCTTGGTCATTTCTTTAGGACTCGATTTTATTACAAAACATAATAAGACTTTGTTTTTTTTTCTCTTAATCAGTTTCATATCAATTTCATTCTTAGACCAGCTGAAAGAACCTTGAAAGATAGAACAATTTTTCCTCCTCAACACTAATATAATGTTCTATGTCAATTATACCTCAATAAAAAAATTCTTTTTAAAAAGTGCTTGTGGGGACGCCTGGGTGGCTCAGTTGGTTAAGCGACTGCTTTCGGCTCAGGTCATGATCCTGGAGTCCCGGGATCGAGTCCCACATCAGGCTCCCTGCTCGGCAGGGAGTCTGCTTCTCCCTCTGACCCTCCTCCCTCTCATGCTCTCTGTCTCTCATTCTCTCTCTCTCAAATAAATAAATAAAATCTTAAAAAAAATAAAAATAAAAATAAAAAGTGCTTGTGTTCCCCAAAATGCTCAGGCCCAGTCTTATATATTCCCCCCCCATTTTAAATGTCATGCTGCTATTCTTATGCAGTTTTATAGTTCAGTGGCTTAGATGACACCCAGTAAGTGATGGGCATTAAAGTTTTTGTTGTTGTTGTTGTTGTTGTTGTTTTTTCTTATGATCGATGGTGGTCACAAATTGTTTCTACTAGGACTCAGAGGGAAGTCAAGGCTGTTTTACAAATGGAGAAAAGTTTTCAGGAGAAGGTATGACCACACTGTAAAGTTTTAGGGTTTCAGCACTGTGATTCTTCTCTTTGGGGTTCCCATAAGCACCATACAGCATCAGTTCTGTGTAATAAGACCCAAGTTGAAAGGCAGTTGCTCCACAATGTGGACATAATGCAGAACTTTTTCTGTTCTGAACACCACTCAAAACTGGTAATTTTAGGTGTCAGCCAGTAAATGAGTCTGAGTAGCAGGCTCAAATGTCTCCAAATCTAAACGTTTCCATTGACTTTAGTAACAATCTTATGGAGGGCAATAACTTGACTCACATGTTACGGGTGGGACTTCATCGTGTTCTCAGACAACTGAAACCCTAGAAAATGCACAAACATACATGGGCCATGAACATTCATAGCATGATACCCCAACATCTGATGTGCATGTATCTGCACCTTTTTGACAAAGATAAGCACTGTTCACCTGGCATCGATAAGCATTGTTGACAAGACAATGAACATATGCTGCGGCGACTGCCAAGAAATGGAAAATCATATCTGATGAACAACCTGGCAGAGAGAGGCAAAGAGCAAAAGCTGCATACCAGGTGCCACAAACCTTATTCATATCTTCCAGTAATGGTACCACTATGGGAAACAGCTGTGATTAACATCCCCACCTATTTAAGTTTGTGATATTCTAAACTCATTCTCCATAGTTTTCTAACAAACATGCAAATTAAAGAGGAAGGTAGTTGGAAAAAAAAAACAAAAGCCCCTGTATCTCTCAGACCTGAGAAATATTTATCTTTGATGATAAAACTTACCTCTGAAATTCCTCCATGCATAAAGTATTACTTCTGGGTTACTATCATTATTGGGGAACAGATCAAGAAGCAGCCGCTTGCGTTTCCCACCAGAATATGCCTCAGTAAAGTATTAGGAAACCAACATAGATATTTTGCTCAATATGTACATCCATTTCCACTATATATCTTAGGCCTAATGAGCTAATCTATTTTCACAACTTTCTTAGGCATTTATAGTTTATACTTTTATAAGATTTGCAAATGACCTTTGAATGTCTTTATTGAAAAATTTATATTTTTTGATTTATAAAAACAATCTAAATGCTTAATAATATTACCTTTCCCCCTATATTATTGAAAACATTTTTCCAGGTTGTGTTTCTATATCATTTATTATTATCAATAATATAGTTACATTTTTCAGTTTTTCAAATGTATTTATCTTTTATCTACATTTTTTTCCTTTGTATGCCATGACTTTCACTGCCAAACCATACAAAAATACTTTTTAAAATTATTTTGAGGGCGCCTGGGTGGCTCAGTTGGTTAAGCGACTGCCTTCAGCTCAGGTCATGATCCTGGAGTCCCAGGATCGAGTCCCACATCGGGCTCCCTGCTCAGCGGGGGGTCTGCTTCTCCCTCTGACCCTCTTCCTGCTCGTGCTCTCTGTCTCTCATTCTCTCTTTCTCAAATAAATAAATAAAAAATCTTTAAAAAAATAAAAAATAAAAAAATAAAAAAATAAAATTATTTTGAAGATTTTATTTATTTATTTGAGAGAGAACGAGAACACAGGAGCAGGATGAAGGGCAGAGGGAGAAGCAGACTCCCTGCTGAGCAGGGCTGAGTGGGGGCGGGGGGGGGCTCGATCCTGGGACTCCAGGATCATGACCTGAGCCGAAGGCAGACACTTAACAACTGAACCACCCAGGCACCCCAAAAATACTTTCTGATTTTTTTTTTAGTTTTTTTTTGTTTTATCTTTTTGAACATTTGACTCTTTAATCCATATGAAATTTATTTGGATATAGCAGATAGGAGAGTTATAGACTGGCACAATTTATCATATATTTTGCTACATCCGTCTGTCTATGACCTTCAAGAGTTCATCTGACTAGTCCAGTTTCTCAACATTGACACTGCTGACCTTTTTTATCAGTGTTCTTTGCCAAAGGGAACACGTGTTGTGTGTTAGAGGATCCCTAGACGTCTGCCGCAGCACAACCACCTCCCCAAGTCATGACAATCAAAGGTGTCTCCAGGGATTGCCACATATCCCCGAGTGGCACAACCCCCTCCTTGCCCCATGACAAACAACGGGTCCGTTCCTGTGGTGGCAACAGACCATTAAATGATCCTTTCTCATTATTTTTGTACTTGGCGCATCTGGGGAAACTTGAACTTCGTTCTTTATTTGCACTAATTTCCTGACTACCCTTTGGACTTATGTGCAGAGATATCATTTAGAATTATTTCATTATGGGGCAGAAAATAAGATCCTGAGGCAAATTTGATTGGAATTAAATTCTTCAAGTTTTGTGGCTGTCTGTAGGGAGATGTGCATCATTGAGTTCAGGAGTCTTCCACGCACTGAAGTCGATTATATTATCATGGAGGTGATGCTTCTGTTGCTTCATTAGGAAACACTAGACTTCTCTCCACATAGATCCTGCACATGGTATAAGACTGCGACCTCCACGTTTTATATATATTTTTCAAGACGTGTTTTTAGTCCAACAATCTATGTTATGTGTATGGTATGTGTTTATACAAAATGACTCCCTCAGTGGTAGTAGTTTTCCAGTTATTTCATCTATAGTTTGCTAAGTAAACAATACCATCACCTCCAATAATAATATTTGCTTCTTCCATCCTATTCTTCATATTGGTCATTGTGTTTTCTGACATGAAATTAGAAATGAAAACTATGATAAGTAATTGGAGTGTGGATAAACATCTTTGGATTTTGGTTTGGTTCCTCCTTTCAATGGGAGGCTGCTCACACTCCGTGTTCTTCATCATGTTGTGCCCCTAAACATCTTGAATGAGTCCTAGGCTGGCCTGGCACTCAGTGTGTCTGAAAGTGACCACAAGAGGTGAGCACCAAAGTGATTAACACTACACTGGCACTCTCCTCAGATTTCAACCAGGGACAAGTGAAATCGATTCCATAGTGGGGACTTGAATAAGGCTAGAGGGGAAGAAAAAAGATGTTTCTGAGTCACACAAAGGAGCCCACCCTAGGCAATGAACCATTTGTCCCAATTTCCCAATCAGAGGTGAAGTGTGTTCAGTGGCAAAGCTTGGTCTGAGTCTGGCAGCCTGGTGCTGAATCTGAGCCACCCCTACTGATGGCCTTTGTAATGTGAGACAGGTCACCTCACCCTATATCTCAGTTTCTTCTCTCATCAAATGGGATCATATTAATACTTCCTTACTAAGAAGTCTGTGAAGATGAAGAACAATGAGCCGATCTACCTATGGTGCTGAGTGGAGTGCCCTACACTTAGTAAGCCTCCCTAATGTGTCTATTATTAGTGTGAGCATTCCTGTTACTACTCTCATCGTCATTGTCCTCATCGTCTCTATAAAGACTTAGGATTAGGAAGCAAAACTTCTCTCAATGGTGTGTATGACATTTTATACTACAGATGAATTGATGTCCCTGGAAATGTAAGCGTGCACCTGGCCTGTGAAACTTCTGAGAGGTAATGCCTTTAATAACATTCTGTGATGACTATTTTGATTTCTTGTTTGGGTGGTACTTTCCCATACTTCGAAACCTTCACTAAGTACATGGTGTGATTACTTGGTTTTGGTAATTCAAACCTTCTCCACCAGATAGAACAATTTGGTGGGCAGGCACCTGGGTGGCTCAGTCGATTAGGCATCTGCCTTTGGCTCAGGTCATGATCCCAGCCCAGAATCGGCTCCCTGCTCCGAGGGGAGTCTGCTTCTCCCTCTCCCTCTGCCCCTCCCCCCAGCTCATGCTCTCTCCCTCTCTCTCAAATAAATAAATAAAATCTTTTTTTAAAAAAAGAATTTGTAGGGGCGCCTGGGTGGCTCAGTCATTAAGCGTCTGCCTTCGGCTCAGGTCATGGTCCTGGGATCGAGCCCCGCATCGGGCTCCCTGCTCGACGAGAAGCCTGCTTCTCCCTCTCCCACTTCCCCTGCTTGTGTTCCTGCTCTCGCTGTCTCTCTCTGTCAAATAAATAAATAAATAATCTTAAAAAAAAAAAAAGAATTTGTAGAACGCAACACCAAACAACCAAATAACCCAATTAAAAATGGGCAGAATACAGGAACAGACATTTCTCCAAAGAAGACATACAGGTGGCCAACAGATACACGAAAATATGCTCAATATCATTTATCATCAGGGAAATGCAAATCAAAACCACAATGAGATGTCACGTCACACCTATCAGAATGGTGAAACTCAGAAACACAGGAAAAAACAAACGTTGGTAAGGATGTGGAGAAAAAGGAATCTTCATGCACTGTTGGTGGGAATGCAAACTGGTGCAGCCACTGTGGAAGACATTATGGAGGTTTCCTAAAAAATTAAAAATAGAATGACCCCCATGATCCCAGGGTCCTGGGATCGAGTCCCACATCAGGCTCCCTGCCCAGCAGGAAGCCTGTTTCTGACCTCTCCCACTCCCCCTGCTTGTGTTCCTGCTCTCGCTATCTCTGTCTCTGTCAAATAAATAAATAAAATCTTTAAAAAAAAAAAAATAGAATGACCCTGTGATCCAGAAATCGAACTACTGGGTATTTACCCAAAGAATATGAAAACATTAATTCCAAAGGATATATGCACCCTGATGTTTATAGCAGCATTATCTACAATAGCCAAATTATGGAAGCAGCCCAAGTGTCCATTGATGGTGACTGGATAAGGATGTGGGGGATGCCTGGGTGGCTCAGTCGGGTAAACATCTGCCTTCAGCTCAGGTCATAATCTCAGGGTCCTGGGATGAGCCCTGGGTCGGGTCAGGCTCCCTGCTCAGTGGGGAGTCTGCTTGTCCCTCTCCCTCTGCCCCTCCCGGCGCTTGTGTGCATGTGCGCTCTCTCTCTCTCTCTCTCTCCCTCTCTCAAATAAATAACATTTTTTTTTAAAAAGATGTGGTATGGGGCACCTGGGTGGCTCAGTCGTTAAGCGTCTGCCTTCGGCTCAGGTCATGATCCCAGAGTCCTGGGATCGAGCCCCGCATCGGGCTCCCTGCTCCGCGGGAAGCCTGCCTCTCCCTCTCCCACTCCCCCTGCTTGTGTTCCCTCGCTCGCTGTGTCTCTCTCTGTCAAATAAATAAATAAAATCTTAAAAAAAAAAGATGTGGTATATATGTACAATGGAACATTACTCAGCCATAAAAAAATGAAATCTTGCCATTTGGAATAACATGGATGGAGCTAGAGAGCATAAGGGTAAGCGAAATAACTCAGTCAGAGAAAGACAAATACCATATGATTTTACTCATGTGTGGAATTTAAGAAACAAAACAAACGAACAAATAAGAAAAAGCAGACAGACCAAAAACAAACTCTTAGCTATAGAGAAAAAACAGGTGGTTACCAGAGGGGTGATGGGTAGGGATGGGTGAAATAGGTAATGGGGATTTCACTTACCAGGATCACACTTACCAGGGTGCCTGGGTGGCTCAGTCGGTTAAGCGTCTACCTTCTGCTCAGGTCATGATCCCAGGGTCCTAGGATCTAGCCCCGCATCGGGCTCCTTGCTCAGTGGGGAACCAGCTTCTCCCTCTCCCTCTGCCTCTGCTTGTGCTCTCTCTCTCTGTCAAACAAATAAATAAAATCTTAAAAAAAAAAAAAAAGAGTACACTTACCTTGATGAACACTGAGTAGTATATGGAATTGTTGAACTACTATGTTGTACACCTGAAACTAATATAACACTGTATGTTAACTACACCAGAAAAAAAAAAAAAAAAAGAAAAGGAAGTATCTTCTCCAACCCTCAATTCTTTTTTTTTTTAAGAGAGAGACAGCATGAGCAGGGGAAGGGGCAGAGGGAGAGGGAGAAGCTTAACTGGCTAAGCCACCCAGGTGCTCCTCCACTTCTCAATTCTTGAAGCTGAATAAGAACTTTTCTTCTGTTGTCTGGATGACTGGCTGATGATGTTACTGCCTGCAGTGTCCCCTTTGTGGGAGGAGCACTGGCTGAAAACTGGCCTGCCTTGTCTCTCTTCATTGAGATCAGTTATGGTTCTTTACCTCTGCCCCTCGGTTGCCACCTGATAGATGGCTTCAGGGATGCTTTTAATCCCTGGGCATGGTGGAAATACTGCTACAGTCTAGGAGGATTTAGGTGGCTCGGTTTGACTCAGATGATCTTAACGTGACCACTTTAGAGAATTGAGAGGTAGTGATCTCTCACAGAGTGATTCCATCATTGTCAGAATGAAGTCTACTCCCTAGTATCCTAGACTCACCCATCAGCGAGATTGTTATTTTGATGAAACCCAGTTTTCTGGGAAGTCTCATTATAGATGGGATTAACTGGTGTAATCACAAGAAAGGAATGGATCATGACCATGGGGAGTGATTGGATCGCCGGTGAGAAAGAGTCCCTGCTTATATTTTCCGTGGGATCCACATTTTTCATGTCAGAAACATTTTCTAAAGTTAACCCATTGTAAACCCAGAAGTCACTTTTCATCTGAAGTGATGGTTTGGTTTTGGTTCCAATGATGTTTTTCTGAATCTGACTGAAGCTTTGGAAGGATGCCCACCTAATACATCCCTGGTATCTGCCTGTGCACCTTTTTGCCACACAAGTGCCATGTCAGACTCCGGCTGTTCAACAAAGACCAAAATGGAGCTAGACTCATTATTGCGTCTGGAGAGTCACGTTTAAGTGCCTGTGTTTGCAAAAAAGGATCAGAATTTTAGGACTGGACTTGCAGCACTGTGTTCGAAGGCGCGTGTTCCCGGACACGGCGCCTTCTGGCTGGCGTTAGGCTCAGACACCTAACCTCCGGCCCCGCTGTCACTCAGGCGTGAGGGGGCGAGGCCTTGCGAACTGTCCAATCAGCGGCGGCGGCGGCTAGGCGGTGGGTGGGGCGACGCTCCGCAACCACCCCGGACGTCGCTGCTCTTTTCAGCCTCCCTGGGGATCGCGGGTCGCCAGTATTTAAAGGTGCCACGTTGCTCTGGCAGCGTTTCTCTCGCGCTGTGAGCTCTACCGAGCGACGCGTTGTAAGGAGGGCCGCCGGGGGACCCAGGAAACCTAGAAATGGTGAGCGTGCCTCGTGGGGTGCAGAGACGGGCGCTGAGGGGCCGGTTGGAACCGGCCGGAACTGGCTTTGGCGGGACCCCCGCGGTCATCTCTGGAGTCTGCGGACCCGAGTCGGTCGGTGGCGCCTCTGGGACCTCGGTCCCCTCCGGCGGGCGGCTTGGGTGCTGGGCCGGCAGCGGGGACCCTGGCGTCCGGGCTGCTCCGTCCTGTGCGCGGCGACTTCGGCCCCGGATCCTCAGGGCAGCTCTGCGCCCGCAGCCGCGTCTCCTCCGATTGAGCGGTGACCGCGGGGAGGGTCGTCAGGGGACCGTCGTGGCTCGTTCTCGTTCGTGCGTGGGAGGCGCTGTGGTCTGTGGGGTCCCCAGTCCGTTCTTTTCCCCCACGGGGGGCCCGTTTCCTCCTGAGCGTTCCAGATGTTTGGGAAGCAAGGTCTGAAACCTCTGACCCTGCCCCCCCAGCCCAGCTCTCCCTTGGGCAGGCAATAAATACCTACTTTTCCAGTTCCTTCCCGCCTTCCCTAACGCCAGCTTCCCTTTTCCATTTCACAGCATCATTGTCAACCGTTGATCCCATGGATGTATTTCAAACAGACCCAGTATTTTAGTTGTTGATTATTTAGCCACAGTCAGTGAATAGCTGTTTGTTTGGTTGTTTTGTTTTGTTTTTTTGGTTTTTTTCCCTGTGTGGATATTTTACTTGAGAGAAACGCCGAGAATAATCACCTGGAACTACTTTGTATGAAATCCTTGTGCCTCTCCCCCCAGGATCTTTCCTGGGCACAGACATCCTGTGGGAAGTACTTTGGGTGGCAGTACCTCTTTGAGACTTTCCCGGGTGTTCTGTCCTGTCAGCACAGTTCCAGGTCAGCGCTGCCCCTCTCTGAGTAAGTCACTTTTAAAAGATTTATTCACTTTATTTTAGTCTTAGTTTTTCAATGTATAAAACTTCGTGTACTCAACAGAGCTTGAAACACAGTATGAAGTATTTCCAAAGAGGCAAGAAAGAGGTAATTTCAGAAAAATATGCCGGTACTACATTGCATGTGTTAAAAATTCTTGTTTCCCTTTTTTCCTCCCAGCGTGGCTAGTAATACTCTGAGGCCTCTTATTTTTAAGTGAGTTCAAATGGATTTTCAGGGCTTAGATTTGCAGACCAGAAGTGTTCAAGTATGATTAAATTCATAAAAGTTACTTGCCATGGAAATAATAATTAACACCTTCCCCCCCCAGGAATGCAAGAATTACTTGTGAGGGTTCTTGTTGAACTAGCAGAGTGCCTTGCAATTTTCTTCCCTCTTTCCCACATAAACACTGGGTTTGAGTGATTTTGCTGGACTCTTCAAACTGTGGGTTCATGTGATTTAAAATATCAGTGTTTCCAACTCACTTTTAGGGGGAAGCAGAAACCTGAGATTAGTGTCTCTAAGCTAAGACCCCCTTATTAGATCCTGTTTTGTTTTGTTTTAAGGTAAACTCTATCCAACGTGGGGCTTGAACTTACGACCCCCAAGATCAAGGGTTGCGTGCTCTACAGACTGAGCCAGCCAGGTGTCCCTTAAACTACGAGCCCCTTAAGCCCGCGAGGGCAAGTACTTGAAGGCCCAGTTGTTCTTGGATCCTTCTCCCAGCAAGTGTCCTACTTGCTCACACCCACCATGGAAAGAGCCCTTTATTCAGATTCGTGGAAATCTGGGATAGCGCTTGCATCAGTGGGTGGATGGGGTGATGAGGCAGTGATGCCTTTCAGAAGTTGTAGCTGTGTAGGTGTGCTCAGAGTATCAATTAGGTACATTGAGAACGTTTGGGAGTCAGGAGTTCTGTGTTCGGCATTAGGATCAGTGAATGGGGAGGTTCTTTGGGTCAGAAGCTTGAACTGAATGGAAGCCTGAGGAAGGGAGCAGTTCCCTTATGCCCCGGGGAGGGGATGGTGTGCAGGGCTCCCAGGGTTCACTTACCCTCCCTCACCAGGGCTTCTGTCTCCACCAGGAGAGTCTAGAATGTGGAACCTTCTGAATGTGGCTTTCCTTCTGTCCTGGGGGAAGTAGGCTGCTCATCTGTGCTGAGTCCAATATTTGTTTCCTGGATTCCTTTCCTGATCAAATGGTGCAGCCCTTTGGCTCTGGTTTCCCTCAGCACTTGGGCTCCTCAACTGTAAGTTGATTGAGAGATAGGGTAGAAAGCTAGAAAATTAGGGAAGCCAAATAGATTTTGTGTTCCATTTAGGCAAGAGAACCTCAAATGGGAGGTGATGTATTTAAGTTCTCAGGTACGTACTCCATTTTGGTGTGAGGAAAGCTAGAAGATTAGGGAAACCAAGAATTTGTGATCTGTTGAGTCAAGTGAACATCAAGATGTGAGATGAACGTGTTTCAGTTCATCTAACGTGTTAAGTCATTTTTCATTTTTAGATTAGTTTGTGAATGTGCATGTCCTGAGGCTACATTGTGAAAAAAGATGAGATGCCATGGTGCTGGAGGGGGGGGGGGCCCTTTTCCCGTACCCTTAGGCTCCCTCACGAGCTCCTTGGGTGTACTGAGTGAAAATCAGTGGGAGTTCATAGAGTTTAGGGACGACAGCACCGCATTTGTACATGTTGGAGCTCAGGCAGAGTTGCCCTGCTTTTCATGCCTTCCCAGCATTTGGAAAGCGGGGCTGTAGAACAAGGCTTTGAGTAGAAGTTTCTCCTCTCTTCTAAGTCTCAGGATGCTGGCCTCAAAGAGCTTCATAGTGGGTTATTGAAATGAGTTCAGATTAATGAAATGAAAGATGTTCTGTTTCTTTCATCAGGGATGAATATTAATGCATCTGTCTTCATCTTTTTTTGCCTTGTAGACTTCTTTTTAAAGAGCAGTGATGTTTACAGAAAACTTGATCAGAAAGTGCAGAGATTTCCCATATAACCCCTCTGCCTGGACACTGTCTCTCTCTCTCCCCCCCCCCACTTCTTTTTTAACAAAACACATTTGTTTGTTTGTTTGTTTGTTTGTTTGTAATCTCACCCCAAACCTGGGGCTTGAACTCATGACCCTGGGATCAAGAGTCACATGCTCTTTCAGCTGAGCCAGCCAGGCATCCCTGGTGTGTATTTTATGTCTTGTATTACTTTGGTGCATTTGTTAAATTTGATGAGCCAACTTTGAAGTAGTTTACATTAGGGTTAACTCATATAATCTCAGGTCTTTAGCTAACATGAAAAGATATTTTTCATCATTTCTGTAATATATAGGATATTTTCATTGTCCTAAAAACCTCATGTGTCTCCCCCCCTTCATTCCCTGGCAGCCAAGGATCTTTTAGTGTTTTGTACTTTTATCTTTTCCAGAATGTCATATGCTTGGAATCATAGCGTGTAGCCTTGTCATATTAGCATCTTTCACTTAGGGATATGATTTTAAGTTTTTTGGCTTTGTAATCGCATTTATATTTATAACTGAAGAATATGTCATCCTGTGGATTTACCAGTGATTGTTTATCCATTTGCCTGTATTTGTTTGTTTGTGTTTGTTTTCTTAAGTAAACTCTGCCCCCAACGTTGGGTTCGAACTCACAACCTCAAGATCAGGAGTTACATCTCTACCAACCGAGCCAGCCAGGCATCCCCATTTGCGTATAATTTGTGCTGATCTCAGCCTGTCTGTACCAATTGTTGTGGTTGGACTGGTCCTTGTGGTTCCTGCTGTGCTCCTAAGACTCCCTTCAGCAGTAACCACCAGGAAACTTGGAAAAAGTTTTTTTGTATAACCTAGAGGATCTGGAAATTATACAGCACTCCTGGGGCTACACATCAGTGTTCCCAGTAGAGAGAGACAGCATACAGGCCTGTGTTCTTATTATTTTATTGGGGTGGGGGGGGGATGGTCTGTGGTTTTACTGGCTCCTCATTATTGGTGAATTTAAAACTTAAGAACAGGAATTTAAATCACAAGAGAAAAAAACAAGTGGCCTGAATGGTCAGTTATCAAAATCAACCAAGATCTCTAAAACAAGGAGGTGGTTTGGCTCTTTATCTAGTCATGTGGCTGGCAATGTGTTTATTCTAGATACTGTCTTTGAAGTGAATGCCTCAGCAATCAAAGCTTAGGTCAGGCACTTGCATTACAAAAAAGACAAAAACCCCAAACTGTCCTGCCTTATGTTACAATCCATCCGGTGATGCAGATGCATTAGAGTCGATGGGGAGGACATTAACTAACTGCCTGGTTAGCTGATCTGCTAAAAGTCAGGGGTAGGGTCTGTCCAAACCCAGAAAATACGCCTCTATGTAGGATTATAGTAGCAAATTCTGTAATAATTGAACAGGCAATAGTCTGAAGTCCAGTCTATAACCATTGTCCCAAACTTGAAGAGTCCCGCAATAAAACTAACTCAGTGATCTCTGGGGCCCTGGAAATCCTTTCAAAGAATTGGAATATTTTATTGTGGAATATTTTAACATACGGGCCATCTGGTGTAAGTAGGTTTGAACTCGTCCTGAGTTGGTAGATTAGTTCCACAGCTCGTTGATCTAGTTTCTTACTCCTGAGAATGGATCAGTTCAGTTGAAGGTTGGGTCTCATTTCAGGAGGCAGTGATGCAGGCGGGCTGCCAGAGTTAGGCCGGAGTGGTACAAGTGTTTGCGGCAGGTTTTATTAAGAGGTATTTCTGGGGGCGCCTGGGTGGCTCAGTCAGTTAAGCGGCTGCCTTCGGCTCAGGTCATGATCCCAGGGTCCTGGAATCGAGCCCCGCATCGGGCTCCCTGCTCAGCGGGAAGCCTGCTTCTCTCTCTGCCTGCCACTTCCCCTGCTTGTGCTCTCTCTCTCTCTGTCAAATAAATAAATAAAATATTTAAAAAAAGAGGTATTTCTATGGAAATAAAAGAAAAACTGGTTAATGATTGGAGCAGATTATAATCCCAGTTTCTAAGTTCTGGAGGCAGCCAGTCAAGATGCTTCTAGATGTTGGGATTGAAGCACCTTTAGACGGAGTGAGGGCAGGCAGGGGCAATCTGATAGATTTTCCTGCTTTACAGTTTGAATGTTTTGTGACCTTTCTGAGTGGCCCACATATCACCTGCACGGAGATTGACCATACGTATATGAGCTGTTGTAGTGGTTTCCCTCAAGTTTATATCAAATTAGCTTGCATGCATTTGGGAAGAGGGCAGTTTTAGTTCTCAGTGATTCCAAGTCAGAAGAATGGGTGAGGGCGCCTGGTTGGCTCAGTCGTTAAGCGTCTGCCTTCTGCTCAGATCATGATCTCAGGGTCCTGGGATCGAGCCCCGCATCGGGCCCCTGCTCAGCGGGAAGCCTGCTTCTCCCTCTCCCACTCCCCCTGCTTGTGTTCCCTCTCTCGCTGTGTCTGTCAAATAAATAAAATCTTAAAAAAAAAAAAAAAGAATGGGAGAAAAACTGGAAACATCAGTTTGGAGAGTTGTAGCCAGATACTGGAGGAAACAGTTTAGCATCCAGTTCAGTTTATAGGTAGAAAACAAAACCTCAAAGACAATGAACATAACTAGAATCTAATGTCTATAAAGGTGTATTAATGACTTAATTTTTATCTGCATAGTCACCCCCATTGCTATCAAAGATAACCATAGTAAAACTAATTTGTTTGCAAATGAAGTCTAGTTTTAATAAATTTGGTCTGATGCTTACATAAGTGCAATAAGAATAGTGATTGACCATATAGAATGTCTTTTTTTTTTTAAGATTTTATTTATTTGAGAGAGAGCACCAGCGAGCGCATGAGCAGGGTGGGGAGGGGCAGAGGGAAAGGCAGACTTCCCACTGAGCAGGGGAGCCACACACGGGGCTTGAACCTAGTACCCCGATATCATGACCTGAGCCACCCAGGTGCCTACAATGTCTTAAGTCTGCTTTGTTGGAGCTTTTCATAAAGAAGCTCAGGTTGGACTTTGAAAAATCTCTTGCAGCTAGGAAGCCAAGCCTCGGACTTAACCCTCAGACTTCGCCTGCGACACGTATGGATTGGGGTTAATTCCCCGAAGTTCCTGCACTTGCCAGGAAGTGACCTTCCCTATGCACCTGCTAAGGCTGCTGGGATCCCTGTAAGGTACCAGGCCTGATTTTTCCACGGGGCTTTATTGGCTCCATAAAGTCAACCTTAGATCCTTAAAACTGTCTGGTCATATCTGAGACTATGTATGTGTCTGTTAAACATGACTTTTCAGTCAAAGCCTTGGTGACATAATCAGTGTTTTCAATTGTGTCTTTTTACAAGGAGACTAGACTGATTTTATGTAAATTAACCATATTGTAATGACAATACAAATACTCACTTCAAGTTTCTGAATTCTGGAGGGATCTGGTAGGGAGAAAAGGTGATTCATCTTTGTTCCCAAAGGTATACTTTACCAAATTGCTCTAAGTCATAGCTAGCTTAAGAGGAAGGGTTTCCTTATATCTAGAAAACAAAAGATTAAAAAAATCCCAGTATTTTATTTTATGTTTTAAGATTTTATTTATTTTTGGACAGAGAGACAGTGAGAGAGGGAACACAAGCAGGGGGAGTGGGAGGGTGAGAAGCAGGCTTCCCGCGGAGCAGGGAGCCCGATGTGGGGCTCGATCCCAAGACCCTGGGATCATGACCTGAGCCGAAGGTAGACACTTAACGACTGAGCCACTCAGGCGACCCCAGAAATCCCAGTATTTTAAACAAAAGTCATAAAAATTATAATTATCCTTATCAGTTCACTCAGCCTGATGGAATTTTTAAAGATTTTATTTATTTGACAGAGACACAGCGAGAGAAGGAACACAAGCAAGGGGAGTGAGAGAGGGAGAAGCAGGCTTCCTGCTGAGCATGGAGCCTGATGCAGGACTTGACTCGATCCTAGGACCCTGTGACCTGAGCCCAAGGCAGACTTAACGACTGAGCCACCCAGGCGCCACCAGCCTGATGTAATTAATTCTTGCTCTTGATCTTTAGTTAGTAGATTTCCGGATCCAGTTTTTCCTTAGCACTGTAAATTCTTACCCAGTTCAGTGCAATGATCTGAAAGTTATCAGAAAATTGTATTCAAGAGTACTTGTCAGAGTCCTTTCCATGGATATCTCTGAGGATGAGACACTTTTGCAAAAGCATCAGAATAAAACAACTGTAAGTGACAAAAGACTTAAAAATGGCCATGGTTAAAGATCTGATGAGAGTTCGTTGTAATGCAGTTGCCAAGAAAATTTGTTTATTTCTGTGGCACACAACATTCCAAGGTAATAACTAGAATTACAGGTGATCACATTATACCAGGACATGGCAGATTTTTAGGAATTTCATGTAATTTCTAGAACGCTTATTTTAATAACATTCACCCGTACCTTATGACCTAAGAACGTTTATCATCACTGACTTGAAGGTGCTTCCCATGTAATTTAACATACCCGTAAGCTTAATGAGTGTCATATCTCTCTCTCTCTGTTTCTTCTGTCTGCAAATGACGCTGGGCAGTTTTAGTTACCTCCTGGGTGTTTACATTTCAAAGGCACGATAAGATTTACATCTTAAAGGGACAGAGAAAGAAAATATACGCTTTCTGGGGCGCCTGGGTGGCTCAGTCCTTAAGCGTCTGCCTTCGGCTCAGGTCATGATCCCCGGGTTTTGGGATCGAGCCCTGTCTCAGGCTCCCTGCTCAGCCGGGAAGGCTGCTTCTCCCTCTCCCACTCCCCCTGCTTGTGTTCCCTCTTTCGCTGTCTCTTTCTGTCAAATAAATAAATAAAATCCTAAAAAAAAAAAAAGAAAAAATACCCACTTTCTCCTAGAAGTTTAGTGCCTGTTGGGTGGTTTTGACAGTTCCAATTAAAATGTAGTAGTGCCCCGCGGGGGGCCTGCTTCTCCCTCTCCCACCACCCCTGCTTGTGTTCCCTCTCTGGCTGTCTTTCTCTCTGTCGAATAAATAAAACCTTTAAAAAAAAAAATGTAGTGCCATCCTATAATTAGGGGGAGCGCCCTGCAGGGAATAATTCTCTGGACTCAGGGTCAAATGGGGCCTCTTCGGGGTTGGAAATGAAGCGTTTAGGTTGAGGAATTAGTAAACCCGTTGGATCGGGCCAGTTTTGCACAGCAGGAGGGGGGCTCATCTTAATGTTTTCTGTTCGCTGTGAGCCTTAGTGTGATCACTGTGGGCCTGGAGCGAGGCAACACATACCCATGTCTGGAAAAGGTCTCTGGTATGAATATTGGTGGCTCTGGGAGCCTTTGCCTTCCCCTTTCCCTCTTTCTCCTCATCAGGGGTCTTGATAATCTCTCAGGGGATTCCGTTGGTGGCAGGGGATGCCTTGTGAGGCGTGTTTCTTGGTTCTGCCCTGTTGGGAGGGGGGGAGCTGAGGGAGCTTAGGATCTGTGGTATCTCACTGGAAAGAAGCATATAGCCTGGATCGATCTTTAAGAAACTTAATGGATTTTAGGGCGCCTGGGTGGCTCAGTCGTTAAGCGTCTGCCTTCAGCTCAGGTCATGATCCCAGAGTCCTGGGATCGAGTCCCACATCGGGCTCCCTGCTCAGTGGGAAGCCTGCTTCTCCCTCTCCCACTCCCCCTGCTTGTGTTCCCTCTCTCGCTGTCTCTCTCTGTTGAAAAATGGATAAAATCTTAAAAAAAAAAAAAAAAGAAACTTAATGGATTTTAGGGGCTTTGGATATACCAGCCAATTGATGTATTTTGGCAGCTGTGGGTAAGAATTCAGAGCCTGTTCCAAGTAATCAAAAACCCACAATTAGGGGCGCCTGGGTGGCTCAGTCGTTAAGCGTCTGCCTTCGGCTCAGGTCATGATTCCAGGTCCTGGGATCGAGCCCCGCATCGGGCTCCCTGCTCGGCGGGAAGCCTGCTTCTCCCGCTCCCCCTGCCTGTGTTCCCTCTCTCGCTGTGTCTCTCTGTCAAATAAATAAATAAAATCTTTAAAAAAAAAAAAAACCCACAATTAGCCAATTAATTCCCCTCTCTCCTTCCTAAAATCTTCAAGAAAGGTTTGAATTTTAGTTAAAGTATAGTTTTTGATCTCAATTTCTGTTTCTTGATTTTCTCCTGTTACCTTAATCTGGTGTGTTGTTACCAGACACTTCCGGATGATGTCACTGTGAGTCCTCATAGCTAGGAGTTTTCCTCTCCAGGGTGTCCCAAGAGATTTTTCTTTTCTTTTCTTTTTTTTTTTTTAAGATTATTTATTTGACAGACACAGCGAGAGAGGGAACACAAGCAGGGGGAGTGGGAGAGGGAGAAGCGGACTTCCCGCTGAGCGGGGAGCCCAATGCGGGGCTCCATCCCAGGACCCTGGGATCATGACCTGAGCCGAAGGCAGACGCTTAACGACTGAGCCACCCAGGTGCCCCCAAGAGATTTTTCTTGGATTGAGGTCGGCCTCCACCGGTGTGATATGTACAGGGTCTTTGGGAAAAGCCCTTAGGCCTCTAGAACATAAGACCCGAGTGTTGGCATGTTGGTATGCAAGCCACTGAATAACACCCAGGGAATGTCCATGGGCTTTTGCATTGATCAAGGAGTTCTTAGGTGCTCCTACCAGGTGTTGATGACATTTATATTTGTCCATTAATATTTTAGCAACATTATGCCAGGAATTGGGCCTGTATCCCATCGAGTCAGGGGATGAAGAGCCACAGCCATGAGTGAAGTTGTGACACAGAGACCATAGGCCTCTGTTTATTTTTTCCTCTGGTGGTGCCATTAGTTTCTGTTTGCAAGACTGTTTCCCTCTTCTGGGTTTAGGACACATAGTCCGGGCATGACCCACTGACTCAGTGGTCACAGGTGGAGTTCTTCCGAACTGCTCACACCCAGGAATATCTTCCTCCTGCCTTTAGCCTGGAGCCTCCCCTTGGGACGTGACGATAGCCTTGTGATTCAGTTCACCCTCCTTAGCTCTCCTGGCCTTGAGGCATGGAGGACCCTAACGCATAATAATAGTCAATTAAGGCCTTTAGAATTAGTGGTTTAATTGTCTCATGAGAACAGAAGGCCGCACTCAGCGCTGCTCTGGGGAGATGATTTGAGGAGCGTGGCTGCTGTGACCTTTTGGGTTGGATACCGCTGACGCAGTGCGCAACAGAGGCAGCGTGGAAGAGCACTAGCGGTGTGACAGACTCCCAGCCAGCAGTGCTCCCCTTCCAGATGGCGGAAGCTCCCCGAGTTAGGTGCTTAGTAAGCAAGTTGCAGGAAAAAGGGCATTTCTCTTAATGAATTGCGAGGGCAATCATGCAGTCCGACCAACTGCGCCGGCTATTTTGTGCCGGTCCCAGCCTTTGAATCCCCAGTGCTGTGGTTGGACTGGCCCTGGTGGTTCTTAACGATTGCAAGACACCTGGCAGCACTAACCATCAGGGGACTTTGAGAAAAACGGCTGTTACTTAGAGAACCTGTTAAATACACAGCACACCTGGGGTCCCACAGGGAGTTCGCGTTAGCTGGGGAGGGGGCCGGGGGCACGCAGGGGGCTTGGGGTCTGCTTTTATTGGGGTGAGGATGGGCCACCTAGGGTTTCATGAGCTTTCTTTTTGGTTGGTGAATTTCAAACCCGAAATCGGGAATTTAAAGTGCAGGAAGAGAAAAAACAAGTGGCCCAAATAGTTATTGAAATCAGTCAAGATGTTTACAACAAAGGATCCTTCAGTGCTGGGCAGTGGCCTGTTCTTTATCTAGTGAAGGGGGCGGGTTGGCAGTGTGTTTATTTGAAATGGCCATCTTTGAAGTGAATGCCTCAGCAATCAGTGCTTAATGCAGGCACTTGCATTACAACAAACAAACCAACCAAAAAAACCAGACCAACACCAAGAGCCTGGTGATAACTTTCTTTTCTGTGCAATTTTCCAATGACAGGGGATTTTAGATTGTTTTCATGCACTTCTTTACCATTTCTATAGCATCGCTGAAGTGCACGTTCAGATCTAGTTCCCATTTTTAATTGGATTGTTTGTGTTTTGTTGAATTTTAAGAGTTCTTTGGATGTTTTAGATACCAGTCTTTTATTAGCTAAGTGATTTACAAAGATTTTCTGCCAGTCCGTGGCTTGCGTCTTCATCATCTTAACAGTCTTTTCTCTGAGCAGGAGTTTTTCACTTTAATGAAAACAAATTTATTTTTTTTTCTTTCTTGGATCTTGCTTTCTCTGTTGTGTCCAAAAGGTAATCACCAAGATGCCCTAGATTTTCTCCTACGTTACGTTTTAGGAGTTTTATAGTTTTATATTTTACACTAAATCTGTGATCCATTTTTATTTAATTTTTGTGAAAGGTGTAAAATCTTCATATAGATTTTTGTGTGTGTGCTTAGGGTTGTGTAGTTCTTCCTGCACTATTTTTTGTTGTAAAGACTACATTTACTATTTTTTTAAAAATATTTATTTGACACAGAGAGATAGCCAGAGAGGGAACACAAGCAGGGGGAGGGGCAAAGGGAGAGGGAGAAGCAGGCTCCCCGCAGAGCAGGGAGCCCGATGCGGGCTCGACCCCAGGACCCTGCGATCATGGCCTGAGCCGAAGGCAGAGGCTTAATGACTGAGCCACCCAGGAGCCCCAAGACTACATTTACTATTGAATTGCATTGCCTTTGGTCCTTTCTCAAAAGATCGATTCTGTATACGTGTATGGATCTGTAGAAAGTAATTGACTTTTATTTTTTATTTTTTTAAAGATTCTATTTATGGGGCGCCTGGGTGGCTCAGCCATTAAGCGTCTGCCTTCGGCTTGGGTCATGATGGTCCTGGGATGGAGCCCTGCGTCGGGCTCTCTGCTCAGCGGGAAGCCTGCTTCTCCCTCTCCCACTCCCCCTGCTTGTGTTCCCTCTCTTGCTGTCTCTCTCTGTCAAATAAATGAATAAAATCTAAAAAAAAAAAAAAAAAGATTCTATTTATTTGACAGAGAGCACAAGCAGGGGGAGGGACAGAGCTTAGTGCCAGTCTTCAGGAGGCTGGGCTGAAGTGGGGGAACGCCCAGAGGTAGGGTCAGCACTGTACCAGAAGGCCCACCCCAGTGCCCCCACCCACTGAATCCTATACAAACCAGTTGGCCTCTGGGGCTGCACTGGGACAGCTTCAGTCCTTGGCCCCTCCCAGGCCCCACTGGGAACCTTCCTGCGGCAGCGCCTGGCCCGGGTTCTCCTGGAGGCGGGAGCCCTCAGGTGTGGGGCCACGAGGGCTGGTGGGCCTGGGCCTGTGGGGCAGCTCCCGGCAGGAGGGGCCGCTGTACTCTGCCTCCAGAGTGGCTCTCGCCACCCTCGGGCCTGACCTGTGGCAGCTGCTGAGCTGAGCCTACCAGGCTGGGGAACATGGCCATCCTGGCGCCAGGCCCACAGCCACTCCCCGAGTCCGGGCCTGATGAGGCCCAGCTGGGCCTATCTGTTGGCAGATTTTTTTCAAATATTTTCTTTATGATTCATAAAGAAAATGTTTTATTATTATTCATGTTTACTCTAGCTTACTTTAGTGGAAGATTATATTATATAGTACATGTGACATGAAAATTAAATGTTAATCGACTTTATGTTGTCAGTAACACTTCTGGTCAACAGTAGGCTGTTAGTAGTACATTTTTGAGCAATCAGAAGATATACCAGGGGTGCCGGGGTGGCTCAGTCGTTAGCGGCTGCCTTCGGCTCAGGCCATGATCCCAGGGTCCTGGGATCGAGCCCCGCATCGGGCTCCCTGCTCAGCGGGGAGCCTGCTTCTCCCTCTCCCACTCCCCCTGCTTGTGTTCCCTCTCTCACTGTCTCTCTCTGTCAAATAAATAAATAAAATCTTAAAAAAAAAAAAAAGATATACCCAGATATTTGACTGACCAGGGGTCAGTACCCTAACTCCTGAGTTGTTCAAGGGTCAACGTCAACTGTAGTTTAAAGGGTTTTTCTTGGGATGCCTTGGTGGCTCAGTTGGTTGTCTGCCTGCCTTTGGCTCAGGTCATGATCCTAGGGTCCTGGGATTGAGTCCCGCATGGGGCTCCTTGCTCAGCAGGGGGCCTGCTTCTCCCTCTCCGTCTGCTCCTCCCCCTGCTTGTGCTCACTCGCTCGCTCGCTCTCTCTGACAAATAAATAAGATCTTTAAAAAAAAAAGAAAAGGGGTTTTCTTGTCATTGGGACTCTTGGAAATTTTCTCCATAGACAGTCTTGTCTTTTGCCACAAAAACAGATTTATGGGGAGAGACAGAGGGAGAGGGAGAAGCAGACTCCCTGCTGAGCCGGGAGCCTGATGTGGGGCTTGATCCCAGGACCCTGAGATCATGACCTGAGCTGAAGGCAGACGCTTAACCATCTGAGCCACCCTGGCACCCCACAAAAACATTTTTATTTTTATTTACTTTTAAAAAGTTTTATTTCTTGCTTCCCAGTCTGCATACTGTTATTTTTTTGTTTTGTTTTTTGTCTTTTTCCTTTCTGGGTCTAACTCCAGTACAAGGTTGACTAGGATTGGTGAGAGGGGACATCCTTGCATTCTTCTTGATGTTACCAAAACCATCGAGTTCTTTCAGCGTAGTGCACTTGTATTAAATAAGAGTCCAGTTGATGTAGAGGCAGGTGTGGGAAGAGGGGAAGCATTCTCCACTCCAGTGGTTTGTTCTCTAGTTGAGCCAGTGTACCTGGACTTGACCTTCTGTGGTATAGTGAGAAAGGTATGTCATCTTTGTCCCTAGTTCTTAATAAATACCTCTTGAAGCTCTTGGAATTACTTGAGTGATAAGGGTGATAGTGTCTTTTTTTTTTTTTTAAGATTTAATTTATTTATTTGACAGAGAGACAGCGAGAGCAGGAGCACAAGCAGGGGGAGTGGGAGAGGGAGAAGCAGGCTTCCTGCCAAGCAGGGAGCCCAATGCGGGGCTCGATCCCAGGACACTGGGGTCATGACCTGAGCGGAAGGCAGACGCTTAACTTTTTTTTTTTAAATAACAAGGCAACTGGGGATTGGACACCAGGAACACGAAGCCTTGATTAGGGGCCTGGGACTTTGAGCCCCAGCTCCCAGCCTCTGGAGAAGAGAGGCTGTAGAGTTAATCACCAATGGCCAGTGATTTAATAAATTGTGTCCATTTAATGAAATCTCCATCAAAATCCTTAAAGACCTGATTTAGAGGGTGTCCAGGTTGATGAACACATCTAGGAGCTGGGAGATTGGCGTGTCCAGAGAGGAGGTGGCACTCTGCAACCAGCTCCCCCCACCTCCACTCCCCTCACCCATATGATCCCCTTAACTTTGACCTATGCATCACTGCCTTTTATCTGTTCCTGAGTTGTATCCTTTATAGGAAGTCATTATAGTGACGTAAAGGGTTTTGCTGAGTTCTTATATCATTTTGGTAAGTCACCAGACATGGTGGCCCACGGAGGGAACCTGAGCGTGTAGGCGGGCTGAGCACACCCTCTGTGGCTGGCGTCTGGAGTGCGGCCGGTATGTGGGACGGAGCTCTTCACCTGTGGAGTCGGACGTGAACTCTGGGTGTTAGTGTTAGGATTGAACCATTGGACACCTGTTTGGTGACACAAGAGTTGGAGAAGTGGCATTGGGACAGACACCACCTATTTGGTTTCATGAGGGGGAAAAAACCCCTTGTCATCCTCAGAAGTGCTTCACCTTTTAGAAGAGACTCAAGTTGGCTATTTCCTTCCTCCCAGGTCAGATAGGCTCTGGGAAAATTCCAGTCAGTGACAGTCTTGTGAAATAGATTGTTTTGAGGTCAGGCCTTGTTAAGAAGCATAGAATATTCCAGACATACTTTTAAATGGCTACTTTTTTGTCTTTAATTTTGGAGACCATGCTTTACCCTGGTACCTCAGTTCTGTGATGGAGGAGTTGTTGATTTCAAGTTTCTTGCCTTTTGTCTTCTGAGGACTGGAAGCCAGCTTCTAAGCTCCTTACATGTAGTACAACCAGAGACCAGAAGTCTCTGATTCCTCTTTTTGATGTTTGACTGCTGACAGCTTTCAACCCTTATTCATTTATTAGAGAGCGTGAGAGAGCACAAGCAGGGGGAGCAGAGGGAGAGGGAGAAGCAGACTTCCCGCGGAGCAGGGAGCCCTACGTGGGGCTCGATCCCAGGACCCTGAGATCGTGACCTGAGCCGAAGGCAGCCCTTTAACCGACTGAGCCACCCAAGCGCCCCTCTACCGAACATTTTATTTCCCTATTACCAGGGAAATACCATCTCATTACCAGGGTGATGGACATTTTTAATCTATGGTATTTATCTTCTGTTCAGTATGTTTGACTTTTTTTCCTTTTGAATATG
The DNA here is from genome assembly GCF_964656455.1 of Halichoerus grypus. Taxonomy (NCBI): domain Eukaryota; kingdom Metazoa; phylum Chordata; class Mammalia; order Carnivora; family Phocidae; genus Halichoerus; species Halichoerus grypus. The sequence goes on from NC_135712.1 coordinate 207,999,056, forward strand.
CATCTATTCATTTTAACTCTGCCAATTGACCTTTTATATTGCAGCTGTTGTTGATACTTTTCCTTGTTTGTCTTTTAATTATTTTAATTTTAATAGAGTAGAATTTGCCTGTCTCTGATTTTATGGCTTAGTATTCCTGTGTCAATAAAATCTCTATCTGTGAATTCTTTTTTTTTTTTTTTAAAGATTTTATTTATTTATTTGAGAGAGAGAGAATAAGAGAGAGCACATGAGAGGGGGGAGGGGCAGAGGGAGAAGCAGACTCCCCGCCGAGCAGGGAGCCCGATGCGGGACTTGATCCTGGGACTCCAGGATCATGACCTGAGCCGAAGGCAGTCGCTTAACCAACTGAGCCACCCAGGCGCCCTATCTGTGAATTCTGAAAGTTTCCTCGTTTTATCTTGCACATTTAAATCTAGAATGAATTGGCTATTTTCCATGGAATATTGGGGGAATACAGTGCATTTTTCCAAGTGATTAACAGTGTATGCCTGCCCGTGTATGAAGTGTTCATGATATTTGCCACTTACCTTCAGTGACTGCTGTGTCCCTAACTTTTCATATTAAATGCCAGCCTATTGAAGGCACTTCCTACCCTTGTCTGTCTGCTTATCGCTCTGCTAGTTAGTACTGTATTGTCTGGAATAGTATAGCTTAACAATCCTTCATGTGTGTTAGGTAGACTACCACCTTGTTCTTCAGAAGACTCTGTCCATTTCTTGACATTTATTCTATCTATTGGGCTTGGCGGAGTACTTTTGTTGACTGAAGAATCTGGGGGATTATGGAATTTTATAAAAATACTACTTGGGGGACACCTGGGTGGCTCAGTCCGTTAAGCGTCTGCCATCGACTCAGGTCATGATCCCAGGGTCCTGGGATCGAGTCCCACATCGGGCTCCTTGCTCATCTGGGAGCCTGCTCTTCCCTCTGCCTGCCGCTCCCCCCTTCTTGTACTCTCTCTTTTCTCTCTTCTCTCTGACAAATAAATAAATAAAATCTTTACAAAAAAATACTGTTTGGGAGTGGTGACGTCTGGGTGACACCGAGTGCTTGTTAAGAACAGTTGGCATCCGTTCACTTATTTTCTTCTACTTTGACATTAAGCAGCAATTTTTACACTTTTCTACGAGGATCATTAAACGAGGATCATTAAACTGGCTTTAGTCTACTTTGGTGTGAGTAAATTAGTAACAAGCTTTCAAATGTCAGTGTAATCACGTAGGATGGGCTCAGTTCTTCAAGCAACAAGTTGTGAGTACACATGTAAATTATTGTCTACTAGGGAAGCTTTGTAGAGATTCAGCATCTGGAGTGTTTGCTGGGGGCTGCTCATGTCAACACTGTTTGCCAAACCTGTAACAAATTACAGACTCTCAAAAGGCAGATAGGAGTTTCATGTATGGACTCTGAAAAGGAAGATAGGAGTTTCATGTACCATAATGTTTGCGTTAGCGCTTTAGGCACATGGAGGCCCACTAATCTGTAGGGTTGGTGGGGTCAATCCCAAAACCAGTTCCCAGATAGCAGCAAAGGATGAACTTTGTCATCCAGGATTTCTAAGGGTAAGCAGTCTCAGGCCTGCTAGTGTTCACTCTCTTCTGCACACTAGCTAGTAGTACTTTTTATGAACATGCTCTGCAGTTCCATTGTGGAAAGAGTTACTAGGACTGACCCAAGCAGCTCATTACTCCCTGGACCCACAACAAGAGAGGTGTGCCTTGTTTGCTGTCACTCTACTGAATAAGTCAGTTCTAGCATTAGAATTGCTGGGTGGGAGCTTTTCTCTGTTCCCTACGCATGGGTATCATTGGATGATCTCTTTCAGGGATCAGCATTTAGGGGAATTAATCACTGAGGGATTCCTGTGCTTGGGATGGGCTGTCCTGCTGCCTTCCCAGGAGAGGAACTCAGAAATGAGTGAAGTTGGGAGGAAAGCCTCCAGAGTGGCTGGTTAGGTCTAATCACTTGCAACAGAAATCAGAAAAAAGGGATTTGGTGGGGTTTTTGGAGGAAAGCACTGTTAAACTCTGTTTCACATTATGTGCAAATTCACTATGAGTAGTAGTGTGGAATTCAGTGAAGCCCCTTGGCAAATTCCATGCTTTAACATGTTCCTCAAGGTCACCAAGGCCCTGGTTACAGTGGTATGATTCTGTCAGAAAATCTCTTCTGGTATCTTATCATCAGTATTGTGTGCCTTTGTGTCCTAAAAATTGGTGGGAGGCAACTCTGAGGCTCATGAATATATGGATTTGGGGGTTGTCCGAAGTTGTCACACCTTTTCCTTAGTCTGAGTTGTATATTCTGAATATCTCCCTGGTCCATGAAATGAAACAGAGCATAGAAGGTAAAACTGATTCTGTGATATATATTATACAAACAAATTATAATTATACTCTTCTATGAAAATATTGTTGTTCATGCAGCTGGATGTGACTGTTTGTAATGGCCTGGAGGACTTTAGGATATTATGGCCAGCTGGATCTTGTAACAGTTTGGATTCTCCTGGCTTTTCATGTTTAGAGATGGGAATAGAAGAAAAGGCTTCCATTTTTTTTTTTCCCTGTTTTTGTCTATAAAACATCATGCACTTGTGACCCTGTGCTTCATGGAGTGCTGTGTGATGTTGTGAGTATTTAAGAAGGAGATGAAAGTTTTTCTCACAAGGAATTGATAGTCTTAAGATGGAAATATTTCTTTTATTTGCATAGCATTTCTCCGAGGGGTTCTGTTCCCTGACAGTAGAGAGACATGGACACTGGAAGTGATCACAATAAAAATGTAGCAATAAATTCCTGTGTTCATGATGCTGTTCTTAAATTCATGAAGTGAGTGTGACCAGAGAGGAAGAGTCTGATGACCGAGTCATAGAATAAATGTTGAGAAATCAAAGTCCTATGTGAATTTCTTACGAATTGAGTAGAGATCTCCAATGCTGTCTCACCCATCCTCCTGTACACATGCATGGGATGTTTCAGGACTCAGTGGCCTTTGAGGATGTGACTGTGAACTTCACCCTGGAGGAGTGGGCTCTTCTGAATCCATCCCAGAAGAAACTCTACAGAGATGTGATGCAGGAAACCCTCAGGAACCTGGCCTCAATAGGTAAGGGTGACGACATTCTTACGAGTCTATTAGAGAACCAGTGTGATTTGCTCATCAGGGCTGTTTTGAGAGATGAAATACGGAAAGGGAATATGTTGGTAAATAAATCAGCCATGGTGACCTCACTTTCATCATGGACCTAGAATCTAAAAAACTTTAATAATTCTTTATAATTTATGATTTTTCCTGGTCTGCATTTTAGGAGAAAAATGGGAAGACCGTAATAGTAAAAGTCTGTATGAACATCAGCAGACAGATCTAAGGTGAGTCCCACTCACATAAGAACAGTGTCTCTGGGGGCACCTGGCTGCCTTAGTTGGTAGAGCATATGACTCTTAATCTCAGGGTTGTGAGTTCAAGCCCAAAGTTGGGCGTGGAGCCTACTTAAAATTAAAAACAAACCGTTGTCCCATGAGAAAATCTTTGTCATAATATTAAAAAAAAACAAAACAAAACAAATCAGACCATTTTCAAGTTTATTTATTTTTAGGATTTTTTTTCTTTCTTTCTTTCTTCTTTTTTTAAGATTTTATTTATTTATTTGACAGAGAGACACAGCGAGAGAGGGACCACAAGCAGGGGGAGTGGGAGAGGGAGAAGCAGGCTTCCTGCTGAGCAGGGAGTCCAATGCGGGGCTTGATCCCAGGACCCTGGGATCATGACCTGAGCCGAAGGCAGACGTTTAACGACTGAGCCACCCAGGCGCCCCAGGATTTTTTTTCATCAAAAGTTTTTTCTCTAATATGACATAGATGTTCAATGTTTGAAAAATAATAACATGTTCAGAAAGTATTCAGAAACCCCATTTATGATTATCCCTTTTGATCATAGCTGTGATCGACTCCTTGCAGAATGGTTAGCATGTACTCACTTTCAAACAATCTGAAAGCACAAAAAACACACGTTTTTTGAAAATGGTAAAAGTCATTGAAATAACTTAATAAATATGAAATTATTAAGAAGCCATTAATAACATGCTTCTCATTTTTACAGCAGGCCTGTGGTAGAGAGTCCCTGTAAAAATAAAGAAGGTAGTCCGTGTGGAGAATTCTTCATCCAGAATCCAAATCATAAGCAGATAAAGAAAACTCCTACTGGAATAAAACTGCGTAAATGCAGTTTTTGTGGACAAGTGTTCAGGCATCATTCATCCTTTAGCAGGCATATGATCTCTCACACTGGCCACAAACTATATGAGTATCAGGAATATGAAGAGAAGCCTTATAAATGTAAGGAATGTGGGAAGGCCTTCAAGCATCGCCAATCCATTCGAGTACACGTAAGGACTCACACTGGAGAGAAACCGTACAAATGCAAGCACTGTGGGAAGACCTTCAAGCATTGCCAATCCATTCGAAAGCACGAGAGGATTCACACTGGAGAGAAACCCTACGAATGCAAACAATGTGGAGAAACATTCAGATATCGCCACAACTTTCAAAAACACGAGCGAACTCACACTGGAGAGCAGCCCTATAGATGTAAGCACTGTGGCAAAGCCCTCAGTTGTCTCAGTTACTGTCGGATTCATGAAAGAACTCACACTGGAGAGAAACCGTATGAATGTAAGCAATGTGGGAAGGCCTTCAGTTATGCCAGTTACATTCGAATCCACGAGAGAACTCACACTGGAGAAAAGCCCTATGAATGCAAGAAGTGTGGGAAATCCTTCAGTTGTCCGAATTATTTTCGAAAACACGAAAAGACTCACACTGGAGAGAAACCCTATGAATGTAAGCAGTGTGGCAAAGGCTTCAGTTGTCCTAGATCCTTTCGAAGTCATGAAAAGAGACACAGGGGTGAGAAGCCCTATGAATGTAAAATTTGTGGTAAAACCTACAGTTGTCCCATCTACTTTCGAAATCACGAAAGGAGACACAGTGGGGAAAAATCCTACGAATGTAAAATATGCGGCAAGTCCTTCAGTTGTCCAAAGTATTTTCGAAAACACGAAAGAAGTCACACTGGAGAGGAACCCTGCGAATGTAATGAATGTGAGAATACCTTGAGTCCTCTCACCATATTTCAAACACACATGATGAAGCACAGCGAAGGTGGACCTTATAAGTGTAAGGAGTGTGGGAAAGTCTTCGATTGTCCCAATAACTTTCGATGTCATGAAAAGATACACAGTGGAGAAAAGCCATATGAATGTAAGGAATGTGGCAAAGCTTTCAGTTCGTCCATGTCCCTTCAAAACCACGAAAGAAGTCACAGTAGGAAGAAACCTCATGAATGTAAGGAATGTGGTAAAGCCTTCAGTTTTCCCTGTTCCCTTCAGAAACATGAAAGAAGTCATACTGGGGAGAAACCGTATGAATGTAAGCAGTGTGGGAAAGCCTTCACTTATCTCAGTTCTATGCAAAAGCATGAACGAACTCATAGCGGAGAGAAACCCTATGAATGTAAGCAGTGTGGGAAAGCCTTCATTTATCTCAGTTCTATGCAAAAACATGAAAGAACTCATAGCGGAGAGAAACCCTATGAATGTGAGCAGTGTGGGAAAGCCTTCATTACTCTCTCAAACGTTCAGAGGCACATGATCAAGCACACTGGAGATGGACCTTGTAAGTGTAAGGAGTGTGGGAAGGCCTTCGATTGTCCTAGTTCATTGCGAACCCACGAACGTACTCACACTGGGGAGAAACCCTATCAGTGTAAACATTGTAGTAAAGCCTTCACTCGTTCTAGTTCTTTACGAAACCATGAAAGAACTCACAATGGAGAGTAGCCATGTGAATGTAAAGAATGTGGAAAATTCTTCAGTTCTAGTTCTTTCTGAATACATGAAGTAACTCACACTGGAGAGAAACCTTATCAACACAAACAATATGGTAAAGTTGTTACTCCCTGTGATGTTCATATACATGGAATTCATACCAGAGACAAACTCTCATTGTAGGGAAAGTCGTGCAAACTTTCATTGAGGACACAAGAGAGTGCACATGGGGAGAAACCATATAAATGTAAAGAATCAGGGAAAGCCATCCATGCATTTCCATGGGAAGCTACAGAAGAACTCACACTGAAGAGAATTCTATTGAATGTAAACATTGTAGGAAAATTCACTTGCCTCACCTTCTTACAAAACCATGTGAGAATGTATAATACCTTATAATGAAAAGTAAGGGAAGCTTTTTAATTAAAAAATATTTTCAAAATAATTTGAAAACTGCACTGGAAAGAAACAATATAAGTAATATAGGTAAGCCTGGTGCAAATTACTGTATAATAAATACTCCCCCAGATTCACAACATGAAAGAAATGTTACTAACGTTATACATATATTGTCTTCATCAGTGGCTTATTCTTTATTCTCCAGTTTTATTGAGAAAAGTTGACCTATTACTGCATAAGCTTAAGACATGTAGCTTGATGGTTTGATTTACATATATTGTGAAAAAGTTACAGTGGCTCATTATCCAAGTGATTCTCTGTTTTGTGGATTGCTGCTTAGTTTTGCAAGTAAACCCTGAGGTGGGAAAATATTGTAGGTACTCATTAAGCAGTGGTTTCTAAGTTTAATGGATAATTTTTCCCCCTCAGTAAAATGCTAGTGTTTCAGTTTTGAAGACTGTTTCATCCACGGATGAACTGAAGTATATTTCTTAACATGCAAGTAGGTTTAATTTTTATATAATTTTTTCATTTTAAGGATAGGGCTGTTGAGCAATGAGATGTTATCCTTAAAAATAAACTGCCAATTATTTTTCCAGCAAAAATGGGCTTATAGCAGAGAAGTGCAATTCAGGACGAGGAAGCTACACAATGCCATAGGCAATTCTGGAGAACAAAGGAGAGGAATGCTGTCCAATAAAAGAAAGCAGGGGACTTGGAAGGGGCTGTTATGAACAAAACATTGGTTGGAATAAACTGGGAAGTTCAAAACGTAGTGGCTTCTCATTGGCTGAGTCGTGACTGTCCTATTGGCTGGGCTGTTGCTGGGTGAGGAGGAACCCTTTCTTCCTCCTGCTGGGATAACAAAGTCACTGACGTGGTATTTCGAGGTATGTCTCTTCCTGTTGAGTTTGCAACTGAGGAGGAGTGGTCGGGCTGGGACCTTGCACTACTGAGTTCCTGATTCCATTTTCAACAGGTTTCCTTTTGTTAGTTTTTACATTTCTTCTTTTGCTAATCATGAATCAGGTTTTCCAGGGACATCTGGGTGGCTCAGTCGGTTAGGCGTCTGCCTTCGGCTCAAGTCGTGATCCCAGGGTCCTGGGATTGAGTCCCGCATCAGGCTAACTGCTCGGCGGGGAGCCTGCTCCTCCTCCTGCCTGCCACTCACTCTGCTTGTGTGCGCTCTCTCTCTCTGATAAATAAAATCTTTTTTTTTTTTTTTTTTTTTTTAAGATTTTATTTATTTGTCAGAGTGAGAGCTGAATTTGAGGGAAAACTTTCAGGCATTCCCCCTCTAACGTCTGTACCTTCTCAAGGTCAGAAGTGGTGGAGATCATCTTGGAGTGTTGAGCCAGCATCACCTTATTGGGTACATTGTTTTGTTTTTAAAGATTTTATTTATTTGTTTGAGAGAGAGAGCCCGAGCAGGGGGAGGGGCAGAGGGAGAGGGACAAGCATACTCCCGGCTGAGCAGGGAGCCCAACATGGGGCTCAGTCCCAGGACCCTGGGATAATGACCTGAGCTGAAGGCAGATACCTAACCGACTGAGCCACCCAGGTGCCCCAGTAGTGGAGATTTTAGAAGTTCTGGTAGGACTGAGTTGTTATTTGGCCCAAACCAGAGTTCTGTTAATCAGACCAACAATTGCTAGATTTCTAATATCTTTTATTTCCTGGGGCCAATGTTTGGGTGTCTCTTTAATTTTTCTGATTATCATTTGGGAGAATATCCCTTTGGAGTATGACGGAGGTTTGGCTATTGAGTTCCTTGAGTGGCTTTTTTTTTTTTTTTTTTGGTGGAAATATCAGTGAGGTGGTTTCCTTTGGCATCCAGGGAATTGAATCTGGAATGCCTGGGAATGTTAATAATAGCCAGAGCATCTGGTTAATATGTGACATCTAATAAATTTTGAGCATACGAGACATTTTTAATTTTGCTTTTTATTGGATGGAAGGACACCTTGTTTTCATAATAGTGTGAGGTCATGAGCTACCCCAAGGGCATATTGACTATCAGTACAAGTGTTTGTGCTTTTGCCCTTGGATAATGTATAAATTGGTGTATGGGCTTACCTAACGCAGCCTATTTGGCTGAAATAAAGGTGCTGCCTCAGGGACTTCAGAAGGAGTTGTAATAGCATACGCAGCACGGTGGTTTTCATCTTTGAAATAGGAACCATCAGTAAACCATAAAAAATCTGCATTAGTTAGAGGAGTTTGGTGTACATTTCCATGGGGAGTCAAAAGGTAATTTGTCAGCATTAAGCAGTCATAAGGGATCTTGTTTGGATCCAAAAGTAGTCCTTGCCCTAAATATCAGATGCCCTAGGGGCATCTGGGTGGCTCAGTTGTTAAGCGTCTGCCTTTGGCTCAGGTCATGATCCCAGGAGCCCCGCATTGGGTTCCCTGCTCTGTGGGAAGCCTGCTTCTCCCCTCTCCCACTCCCCCTGTTTGTGTTCCTGCTCTGTCTCTCTCTGTCAAATAAATAAATAAAATCCTAAAAAAAATAAATATCAGATGCCCTAAATATCAAACTCGAATGAGCAAACTGCAAGTTTTTGGGGAGACTTTTGTCTCTTGAAGGCCAAAAGTGTTTGTAAAGTTTTATTTATTTTAGAGAGAGACGCGTGTGAGCACAAGCTGGGGGAAGAGCAGAGGGGGGGGCCGACTCCTCGCTGAGCAGGGAGGCAAATGCAGGTCTTGATCTGGGATCATGACCTGAGCCACCCAGGCGCCCTGAAGGCCAAAAGTTACGACGGATGCATGCTGTCTCTCCTGTGAAAGGGAAGCAGAGCAGCTAATCATCTACATCTGTAAGAAAGTAAGAGCCTGCAGAAAACTTTATATCCTCCGAATCAGCTTAAAAGGTTTGTGAAAGGTTAAGAAGGACTGAAACCTGAGGCATGACTGTCCAGGCGTATTTCAGTTCTCAAGTGAAAGTAAAAAAGATACTGGCTATCTGTATCACCTGGGATACTAAACATGCACTGCATAGGTTAATTCTAGTGAAAAATTAGCTTTCAGTGGGGAGGGCTGTATGGGAGTTAGAACCATGGGGGGGCTGAGGGATAACGATGTTATTGCTTGGAGGTCCTATACAAACCCTCATCTTTGCCCATTGGTTTTATTCACAGGTAAAGTAGAAATAGTACAGGAACCTGGTGCAGGGGATAATGAGGCCGTGGGCCTTGGCGATGGTTTTGGGCTTGATGCCTTGAAGGGCTTCTTTATTTATAGGGTATTGATTCATTTTGGGGAGAGGTTTCGAGGGATCTGTCTGGATTTTGATGGTACTGTGGATTCTACCAATATCAGTTGAAGATGTGCCCATAAAAACAACGGTAGCAGTTCCAATAGGGACTAGTCATCATTGTCTCCAGACTCAGCTCTGGTGCCTTCAGAGAGGGAGCAAATAAAAGGTGCTTAAAGGTCATATAATTCAGCAGTTTAGCTGTTTTTGATTACTATAGTCAAGCTCTGGAATTATTTCCCCATCTGGGAGGAAGAAAGTCCAGGTGATACTTTTTCCTTTTACGAAATCTTGGCGCAATATACAAATGGGAGCAAGGAACTCAGGAGGAAAGGGTGTGCATCTCTCAGAGACAGGAGCCTGTTGAGGTTTATTAGATACCCTGTTGGCATTGTTTTAGCACTCTGAGGCAGGGGCTGCTTTACAGCAGCAGGCTTGGGTACTGAGAGCATAGCTCCATTGTCCCAGGATCTGGAGAGAGAGTTTTCCAAGTCACTTAGGAGAAATGATTGGGAAGAGCTTTGATAACTTCTCAGAGTCCCGTCACAGGGAATTTGGAGCACACTGGAAAGACTGACAAGTGGCCTGGGAGCACCCGGAGCACTTATATTTGTAACGATCTTTTTTTCCAGTGACTGGGCTCTTTGCAATAATCGCAGAAACTAGAAGGTTTTTGGTTTCGTTTAGGGGCCTTCATTTGCCAGACTTGACCATTGAGAATTTTACGGTCTTCCTTGTAGGTGAGTAGGTAGTAAGTGTGCTGATTTGTCAGATCTGGGGTGGACATAGTTTCCCATTCCATTGTGGTCCTTTTAACTAAAGGAGAAAGATCCTGGTTGATAAACACAGGGTTAAGTGCTACCCTGGATTCAACATAAAGATCAGGACTTTTAGAAGAGTTTGTGCACGTGTGTGGGGGAGGGGCGGAGGGAGATAATCTTTAGCAGGCTCCACGTCCAGTGCAGGGACCAGTGCGGGGCTCGATCTCACAACCCTGAGATCATGACCTGAGCCTAAATCAGGAGTCAGATGCTGGGGCTCCTGGGTGGCTCAGTCGGTTAAGTGGCTGCCTTTGGCTCAGGTCATGATCCCAGGGTTGTAAGATGGAGCCCCACGGCAGGCTTCCTGCTCAGTGGGGAGTCTGCTTCTCCCTCTCCCTCTGCCCCTCCCCAATTCATTCTCTCAAATAAATCTTAAAAAAAAAAAAAAGTCAGATGCCCTACTGACTGAGTCAACCAGGCGCCCCAAGACCAGGTATTTTTTTAAAAGAGAATTTGGAATTGACTAATGGTAATGAACAGGTTCATCAGATTTTTGTGTGCAAGCCTCAGTTTTGTTTCAATCAACAGGATTAGGAAAGTTGCTGTGTTTGCCTAGTGGAGATTTCCAGTGAGAGTTCTAGCATTTTGCTAAAATATAGGGGTTTGTTTCTCTAGATCCTTCTCAGGAGGTTCTCTTCCGGTAGTTTTATCCATTGTCTGGCCTGGCCCTCATGAAGCATGTGGACTGGTGTAAAGCTGGGAAACCAGGTTGGTAAGGTTGAATGACTGTCAAACTCTTCAGCAAACCTCTCAGGGCCCTCAGTCATTTTAGGAAATACTTTAGCTATGGCTTGCAATTCACCTTTAGTCTGGGGAACATAAGAAATTTGGATCCTCAGAAGGCTTAACTTTAAAGGTGTTTTTTTTTTTTTTAAGATTTTATTTATTATTTATTTGACAGAGCACAAGCAGGGGGAGTGGCAAGCAGAGGGAGAGGGAGAAGCAGGCTCCCCACTGAGCAGGGAGCCTGATGTGGGGCTCAATCCCAGAACCCTGGGATCATGACCTGAGCTGAAGGCAGATGCTTAACCAACTGAGCCACCCAGATGCCACTAAAGGGGCAGATTTTAATAGCTTCAGGAGAAGTGGGAGTGGGGAGTCAGAGCAAAAGGATGTTCTGCAGATTAAATGGAAGAAAATGGTGCCAGAGGGGGAGCCTGAGCACAGAGAGGCTTCCACATGTCTGGAGACAGAAAATGCAAGAGGGTAAAAGAGGTCTCAGAAGCCATTTTGATTTTTTTCAGTTGTTTGCTTCAAGTTCATTTAGGAGTATTTTATTAAGAGGAAAACTTAGAATCCTGATATTTTCTGGAAGCCCAAAGGTACTAATTAAAATAGGCTTCTTATTTTATTTTTTTGTAAGCCATGTTTAGTTTAATTTTGAGAGAAACATTTTTGGGGAGAACAAGTTCCCCATAATGCCCATTGAGGTTCTAAAAAAAAAATTACTTTAGATTAAGTCCATCCACTTAGAAATGCATATGAGGAGGGCCCATTGTTTTTTATTTTTATTTTTTAGATTTTATTTGTCAGAGCACAAGCAGGGGGAGTGGCAGGCAGAGGGAGAAGCAGGCTCCCCACTTAGCAAGGAGCCTATCAGGACTCTGGGATCATGACCTGAGCCGAAGGCAGACTCTTAACTGACTGAGCCACCCAGGTGCCCCTATTTTTTATTCCTTTTTTTTTTTTTTTTTAAGATTTTTATTTATTTGACAGCATGGGAGTGCACAGCAGGGGGAGGGGCAGAGGGAGAAGCAGACTCCCCGCTGAGCAGGGAGCCCCACATGGGGCTGGATCCCAGGATCCCGGGATCATGACCTGAGCCGAAGGCAGATGCCCAACTGACCGAGCCACTCAGGCGCCCCTATTTTTTATTCTTTATACTCATTTTTGTCATGAGAGTGGTTTCTCATTCATTCATAATACCAAAAACTTAATTCATTTTTTTCCAGTGTCCTCTTCCCAAAGTCCACTAGGATCACATCTATAGTCAGAGAGAGTGATATATAATGATTTCTAGCTTTAAGAGTGACAACAAAATAGAAAAGACTGGGGGGTGTAACAGTAACAGTGCACTCAAAAGGATTTCTTTTTTTTTTTTTTTTTTTAGATTTTTTATTTATTTGTGAGAGAGACAATGAGAGACAGAGAGCATGAGAGGGAGGAGGGTCAGAGGGAGAAGCAGACTCCCTGCTGAGCAGGGAGCCTGATGTGGGACTCAATCCCGGGACTCCAGGATCGTGACCTGAGCCGAAGGCAGTCGCTTAACCAACTGAGCCACCCAGGCGCCCCTCAAAAGGATTTCTTAACTGGATTTTGTTTGTGTTAGATGAATGCTGTTCAAGGAAGCAAGATTTTTGGTTTGGTTTGGTTTGAGTTTTTTTTTTTTTTGTATCGGATACCCTAAGGAAGTGAGATTAATTCTGTCTTGGGCAGTTACAGTAGTTTTTATCTAGAAGGCAGAAGGAATGGCTTGATGCTAAACCTAATTTGTAAGAAGCACCATTTACATTAGAAGAGGGGAATGTTGATCATTTTTAGTCTTTGGAATGTTCTCCCTTATTTATAGAGACATGGTTGCAGAAAGCATTTCTCTTGATCAATCGTGGTCAGAGAGTAGTTTTGTCTGATGATGTGATACTCTTCTCTTCAGTGTATGTCTAGGCCTTGTAGGCAGTGCAAAGTTCAGTTCTTAGTCCTTTGGAACAATTTTGCTTTTCTAGTTTTCTAGTTACTGAAATAATTTCATGCAGTGCATTGGATGCTTTGCATAAAGTACCTTACCTAAAATGCATGTATTACTAATCACGCATTTCTTAGCAAACTATATGACTTTTGTTACCTCTTCTATGAGTCAAATGAGGCTTATAAGTTTAGGTAAATTGCCAAAGAACACAAACAAAGCAAAAGACAAAGTCAGGATCTCTTTTCCAATAAAGCCTTTCTTGTTCAGGTACTACGGTCCTGGGACTAATTTTTCAAGATTCCTCATACGCTAGACAGTATGGACTGAAAAATAGCCAATTTAGCACAAATACTCAAAGCACTCTAGGATGTGGATATATAGGCATGAAAGAAGTTTTGGGTCTTTTTTTAAAGATTTATTTATTTTAGAGAGCGCGAGCGCGCACGTGAGTGAGCCAGGGGAGGGGCAGAGGGAGAGAAACAGACTCCCTGCTGAGCGGGGAGCCCAACGTGGGGCTCAGTCTCATGACCCTGTAGTCATGACCTGAGCTGAAATGAAGAGTCAGAGGTTCAACCAACTGAGCCACCCAGGCACCTAAGAAAGAAGTTCTTGTATTGGTGCTTATGTTTTTGTGAGATAAGTGAGCTGGTTCAATGAGAAAGCTTTGCTTTCTAGGTAGAAAATTAAAGGCATTGAAGGAATAGAAATGCTAGGTAAGATAGGGAAGCTGGGAGGTGCGATGTATATCTTGTCTTTGGAGGTAGGGGCCTTAGTGGGTGGGAATATCCTTGATCATTTTCTTTCCACTAATACAAATTAAACTGTATGAGGAACTGCTTCTGTGTGAATGGAAACAGTGGGCAGCAATACCTAAAGTCCTGCATCCTGGGATTAACAACAGTGGTTCCCCAGAAAGATTAAGGTATAGACATGGTTCTTCTTGGTGTGTGTGTCTGTGTGTATTCTATCTACTTGGGAGAAATTGCTGATTGTATGACTGGTAAGAAGATATAATAGATGAGCTTGGAGCATCTTATAAAATTGGAAAGTGCTTAAATAAACCACAATTGAGATGATACGTCAAAGGGACACAAGAGCCAACTGAGAGAGATCCCAAATGTCAGAGCTGCAACAATTCGAGCAAAAAAAGTGTGTTGCTTTATATAACAAAGTACAACATAAATATATGTGAGCACGATGGTTCTTGTGATGAGTGGATAAATGCAGGAAATAAATCAATATGCAGATGCCATGATTTACTGCCTCAGGATACAGAAATGCTTTCTGGTGTTCTTTTTCAGTATGTTTGTTTTACCGTTTAACACTTGACCCTTTAATCCATATAGAATTTATTTAGATATAGTAGATAGCAGAGTTAGAGATTAGCACAATTTATCATATATTTTATTAGATCCTTGTATCTGTTTGTAGACCTTCAAGGGATCATCTGAGTAGCTCACAGCTTTGCAACATTGACACTGCTGACCTTTTCTATCAGACAATGTTCTTTGCCAAAGGGAACACGTGTTGTGTGTTAGAGGATCCCTAGACATCTGCGGCAGCACAACCACCTCCCCAAGTCATGACAACCAAAGGTGTCTCCAGGGATTGCCACATATCCCCGAGTGGCACAACCCCCTCCTTGCCCCATGACAAACAACGGGTCCGTTCCTGTGGTGGCAACAGACCATTAAATGATCGTTTCTCATTATTTTTGTACTTGGCGCATCTGGGGAAACTTGAACTTCGTTCTTTATTTGCACTGATTTCCTGACTACCCTTTGGACTTACTTGCAGAGATATCATTTAGAATTATTTCATTATGGGGCAGAAAATAAGATCCTCAGGCAAATTTGACTGGAATTAAATTCTTTAAGTTTTGTGGCTATATGTAGGGAGATGTGTATCATTGAATTCAGGAGTCTTCCACGCACCAAAGTTGACTTGGAGGTGATGCGTCTGTCTCTTCCTCAGGAACCACTAGACTTTTCTCCACATAGATCCTGCACATGGTGTAGACTGTGACCTTCAAATTTTATATATATTTTGCAAGATGCGATTTTAGCCTAATAATCTATGTTATGTGTGTGGTAGGTATTTACACAATGTTCAGCCGAAACCAAGAGTGGGTCACTTAACCGACTGCGCCACCCAGGTGCCCCTTTACTGTAGATTTGAATAAGGCTAGAGGGGAAGAATAAAGATGTTTCTGAGTCACACAGAGGAGCCCACCCTAGGCAATGAACCATTTGTCCCAATTTCCCAATCAGAGGTGAAGTGTGTTCAGTGGCAAAGCTTGGTCTGAGTCTGGCAGCCTGGTGCTGAATCTGAGCCACCCCTACTGATGGCCTTTGTAATGTGAGACAGGTCACCTCACCCTATACCTCAGTTTCTTCTCTCATCAAATGGGATCATATTAATACTTCCTTACTAAGAAGTCTGTGAAGATGAAGAACAATGAGCCGATCTACCTATGGTGCTGAGTGGAGTGCCTTACACTTAGTAAGCCTCCCTAATGTGTCTATTATTAGTGTGAGCATTCCTGTTACTACTCTCATCGTCATTGTCCTCATCGTCTCTATAAAGACTTAGGATTAGGAAGCAAAACCTCTCTCAATGGTGTGTATGACATTTTACACTACAGATGAATTGATGTCCCTGGACATGTAAGAGTGCACCTGGCCTGTGAAACTCTGGGAGGTAATGCCTTTAATAACATTCTGTGATGACTATTTTGATTTCTTGTTTGGGTGGTACTTTCCCATACTTTGAAACATTCACTAATTTGTGCCTTCCCCATCAGAACAATTTGGTTGATTCTTCCTCCTACTGCCACCTAAAACACCATGTTAATATTTCAATCAGATCATGAAGAAACAATTTTAAAAAATGCAAACCAAGGGGGCATCTGCTTGGCTCAGTTCACTAGAGTATGCAACTCTTGATCCCGAAGTCATGAGCTCAAGCCCCATGTTGGGTAAAGAGCCTACTCATTAAAAAAAAAAAAAAAAAATCCAAACGCATATCTTTTTTTTTTTAAGATTGATTTATTTTAGAGAGGGGTGCCTGGGTGGCTCAGTTGGTTAAGTGTCTGACTTTGGCTCAGGTCATGATCCCAGGGTCCTGGATCAAGCCCTGTGTCAGGATCCCTGCTCCCTGCTTGGTGGGGAGTCTGTTTCTCCCTCTCCCTCTGCCACTCCCTCTGCTTACGTTCTCTCTGTCTCTCTCTGTCAAATAAATAAAATATTGTTTAAAAAGAGCGCGGGTGGGGGTAGCCTGGAGGGGCAGAAGGAGAGGGGGAGAGAATCCTCAAGCCAACTCCCCTTTGAGCGCAGAGCCTGACCCAGGGCTTGATCCCAGGACCCTGAGATCATGACCTGAGCTGAAATCAAGTTGGCTACATACCAACTGAGCCACGCACCCCAAAACACAAACCTGTATCTTGATGTCCTTCCATTTAAAGATAGTTCATGCTTTCCACCACAAGAGGGATCGGTTGCTACCTTGTCTTTCATTCAGAGCTGAGAGCAACTTCTTGAACCTTGGTTAACTCATTGCATTCGGGGCATAGTTCAACGTCATGGGAAAAATATCTCCATATGTACAAAGAACACCCTGAGTACTGTAAGTGGAGCTCTTTGTTTGGCTTAGGAGACCATTTTGTAGACTGGGTCTTGAGTTTTCATAGGCTTTCCTCAGTGCAGGTGGATGCACCAACACTCGAGTACATTATGGCCCTCATGTTGCCATGATTAGAGGTCAACAACAACCACCTGCTCTTACCAAACACAACCTCAAGATAACATGTCTAGTATGCCAATCACAGTGATAAAAGGATAAAAGGGCCTTTGAGAGCACCGTGATGTGACCTCAGGACAGGACCAGACTGTCCCTGTTGTTACCTGAGCAGAACAATTCATTATATATATTTTTTGTTTTTAAGTAGGCTCCACACCAAGCCTGGAGCCCAATACGTGGCTTGAACTCACGACCCTGAGATCAAGACCTGAGCCGAATTCAAGAGTCAGATGCTTAACCAACTAAGCCACCCAGGCACTCTAAGAAGAATAATTCATGGCTATTTGTGCAGGAAGCACATCAGCATTTTCTGTCCAGATGGGGTCACTACTGGAACTGTACAATTCCCATGGGTGCCAATGAAAGTAGGGCAGGGAAATGCAGAGGTGAAATGTAGCTTTTTCAGCACCATCTTCCTGATGCTCAATGGTAATGAGAGAGGGGAGCCAGACTTACGCATCTTCTCTGGTGAATGCACATTCTTAATGTTTTATATGAGGTGGAGATGAGTTAGGAGATAAAACCAAAAAACACAAAAAACAAAAACCAGAGGTGTTCCTGACTTTAGGAAAAGTGATTTCCTGGAAACCAGCTCCCAAACTATTGTTTTCTAGATAGATCTGAAAGGGACGATGAAAAGCATACTGAAATGGAAGTATCTTCTCCATCTCCTGATTCTTGAGGCTGAATAAGAACTTTTCTTCTGTTGTCTGGGTGACTGGCTGATGACGTTACTGCCTGCAGTGTCCCCTTTGTGGGAGGAACACTGGCTGAAAACTGGCCTGCCTTGTCTCTCTTCATTGAGATCAGTTATGGTTCTTTACCTCTGCCCCTCGGTTGCCACCTGATAGACGGCTTCAGGGTTGCTTTTAATCCCTGGGCATGGTGGAAATACTGCTACAGTCTAGGAGGATTTAGGTGGCTCGGTTTGACTCAGATGATCTTAACGTGACCACTTTAGAGAATTGAGAGGTAGTGCTCTCTCACAGAGTGATTCCATCATTGTCAGAATGAAGGCTACTCCCTAGTATCCCAGACTCACCCATCAGCGGGATTGTTATTTTGATGAAACCCAGTTTTCTGGGAAGTCTCATTATAGATGGGATTACTGGTGTAATCACAAGAAAGGAATGGATCATGACCATGCAGAATGATTGGATCACCGGTGAGAAAGAGTCCCTGCTTATATTTGCACATGGTATCTGCGTTTTCATGTCAGAAACATTTTCTAGGGGCACCTGGGTGGCTCAGTCGGTTAAGTGTCTGCCTTTGGCTTGGGTCATGATCCTGGGTCCTGGGATTGAGCCCCACGTGGGGCTCCCTGCTCAGTGGGGAGTCGCTTCGCCGTCTACCCCTCCCTCTGCTTGTACACTCACTCTTAAAAATAAATCTTTTTTTTTTTTTTTAAAGATTTTATTTATTCATTTATTTGAGAGAGTGAGAGAGCACATGAGAGGGGGGAAGGTCAGAGGGAGAAGCAGACTCCCTGCCGAGCAGGGAGCCCGATGCAGGACTCGATCCCGGGACTCCAGGATCATGACCTGAGCCGAAGGCAGTTGCTTAACCAACTGAGCCACCCAGGTGCCCCTAAATACCTCTTCTTAAGTTCTGGTTTGTTTTGGTTCCAGTGTTGTTTTCTGACTTTGAAGTTCTGGAAGGATGCCCACCTTTTGCATCCCTGGTACTGTGCTTGTGAGCTTTTTGGGCAAAATCATGACAGAGTCCAGTTGTCAAGAATCAAAGATCAAAATGGAGCTGTCTCCCGGATGCACAACAAAGCTAATTGCTGAGACAATAGGTTTGCGGCAAGGAAAAATTACTTGATTTGCAGCCAAAGGAAGAGACGTGAAGAAAAGCCTCTAGTTCACCTCCCTGAAGAGGGAGAAAACAAGTTTTTTTGTGTGTGTATGTTTAATAATCAGGGGTGTGATAATATACATTTCGATGAAAAGGGTGGGGAAATTTAAGATTATGCATGAGGAAAGATGGAGCATGCGCATTGAACTAATATAGGTAATACTCTGCACGTTAAGGTGGAGACAACACCAGGAAGAGGCTGAATTCTGCTCCTGAGGTCAAGAAGTTGTCTTAGGACGAGGAGGAGGCGCTTTGGCCATGCTCTGAGAGCCGGTATAAACTGGATGGGGTCTTAGGCTGGGTTAGTTGGTAAAGGAATGTAGGACCTTGCCTATTCCTAGGCCGGAACTATATTAGTTTACCTTGAGCCCTACTTTTGCAGAGATAGCTGGTGGATTTTACTGAGGTCTGAAGAGACACAACAGCTGATAAGGGCTAAAAGTCTCCAAGACAAGCTTTAAATTTCCTGCTAGTTTCAACCTCATGAACGCTATGGTGCAGGGTTTCAGAGCTAGCCTAATTATTGCGCCTAGAGAAGTGACTTTTAAGTGTGTTTGCAAAGAAGCGTCAGACTTCTAGGAGTGTCCTGGCAGCCCTAAGTTACAACGCACGTGTTCCTGCACAGGACGCCTTCTGGCCAGGTTAAGCTCAGGTACCGAACCCCCGCCCTGCTGTCACTCAGGCGTGAGGGGGCGAGGCCTTGTGAACTGTCCAATCAGGGGCGTCGGCTGGTCGGTGGGTGGGGTGTTGCTGCGCAACCGCGGCGCGGGTCCCTGCTCTTTCCAGCTTCTCTGGGTATCCCAGGTCACCTGCTTTTAGGGGCCACATTGCCCTGGTCTTGTTTCTGTTGCGCTTTGGTGTGTATGTTCGCAGGACTTGGAGGCCATTGGGTAGCGCAGGAAATGTACAAATGGTGAGTGCGCCCGTGGTGTCTGGTGACGGGGTAGAACGTGTCACTAGCCGCAGGAGCGATCCCGCGGTGGTCGGACTGATCTCCCTGGTGTCTTCTCCGGAGTCTGCGGACCCGAGGCCCCGGTGGCGCCGCTCGGACCTGAATCCCTTACGTCGCGTGGCGTGCCTGAGGGGACCTCGTTCCTGCGCACCCCCACTTCGGCCCCGGATCCTCAGGGCAGCTCTGCGCCCGCAGCCGCGTCTCCTCCGATTGAGCGGTGACCGCGGGGAGGGTCGTCAGGGGACCGTCCTGACTCGTTCTCGTTTGTGCATGGGAGGCGCTGTGGTCTGTGGGGTCCCCAAGCTCTCCTTTGTCCCCACCGGGGGCCTGTTTCCTCCTGAAAGTTCCAGATGTTTGGGAAGCAAGGTCTGAAATCCACAACCCTGTTTTGCTAGCCGAGCCCTCCTTAGGGCTGGGAGGAAATGCCTGGACTTCAATTACCTCCCGCCTGCCGAATTGCCAGACTACCATCTTTCATTCACAGCATCATTACCAACTGTTTGTTCTCCGTGGTGCAGTTCTAACAGTCCCAGTATTTTAATTGTTCATCATTTCCCCACAGTGAATGGATGGCTCATCTTATTTTATTTTATTTTAAAGGTTTTATTTATTTGTTTGACAGAGAGAGACACAGCGAGAGAGGGAACACAAGCAGGGGGAGTGGGAGAGGGAGTAGCAGGCTCCCGGCTGAGCAGGGAGCCCGATGTGGGGCTCGATCCTGAGACTCCGGGATCATGACCCGAGCAGAAGGCAGACGCTTAGCGACTGAGTCACCCAGGTGCCCCTGGATAGCTCATTTTAAATGGTTTATTTTTTGTTTGTGGATATTTACATCCGAAGAAAGCAAAGAATAACTACTTGGAACTACGTTTGTGAAATTCTTGTGCTTTTCCTCCCGGGATCTTTACTGAGTGCAGGCGCCTGGGTGGTTCAATGGGTTAAGCAGCCGACTCTTCGTTTCGGCTCAGGTAGTGATCTCAGGGTTGTGAGCTGGAGCGCCCCCACCAGCTCCGGGCTCAGTGGGGAGTGGCTTCAGGAATCTCTCCCTCTGCCCCTCCCCCTGCACACGCGCGCGCTCTCTCTCTCTCTCTCTCTCTCTCTAATAAACCTTTAAAAAAATAAAAATTATTTTTTAAAAGATTTTATTTATTTGTCAGAGAGAGAACAGGAGTGGGGACAGCGGCAGGCTGAGGGAGAAGCAGGCTCCCTGCCGAGCAAGGAACCCAGTGCGGGGCTGGGCTCCATCCTAGGACCCTGGGATCATGACGTTAGCCAAAGGCAGACGCTTAACCAACTGATCCACCCAAGGGTCCCCAAAAATTAAAAAAAAATTAAAAAATTAAAAAAATGATTAAAATATCATTTTAATCATTTATTTTTTAGTTGTTTTTTTTTTTTTAAATAGGCCTTATTTGGGGCGCCTGGGTGGCTCAGGTGGTTTAGTGTCTGCCTTTGGCTCAGGTCATGATCCCAGGGTCCTGGAATCGAGCCTCACATGGGGCTCCTTGCTGGGCAAGAAGCCTGCTTCTCCCTCTCCCTCTGCTTACTGCTCCCCCTGCTTGTGTTCCCTCTGTTACTATCTCCCTCTCTCTGTCAAATAAAGTCTTTTAAAAATAGGCCTTATTTGTTTATTTTATGTAAGTTCTACACCCAGTGTGGGGCTTGAACTCAGAGCCCCAAGATGAAGAGAGGCATGCTCTCCAGGCTGAACCAGCCAGGTGCCTCTGCTTGTATTAAAAATTCTTTTCTTTTTTTTAAGATTTTATTTATTTATTTGAGAGAGAGAGAGTGAGAGAGAGCATGAGAGCTCTGTGGGTCATATTGAGCTATCAGAGTGCCTTACAATTTTCTGCCCTCCTTATATAAACACCAGGTTTGAGTAATTTTGCTGGATTGTTCAATGAGTTTGTGTCACTTAAAATATCAGTGGTGGTCCAAAGCACCTCCAGGGGGAAGCAGAGGCCTGAGGTCAGTGTTTCTAAGAGGAGGCTTCCCCTTGAGCTTGAAAAGGGAAGTAGTTGAAGGCCTACTTGGTCTTGGGGAGCCTCCTTCTGCTGGAGTCCTCCCTGCTCATACCCAGCATGGAAGGAGCTCTTTATGCTGAGGGAAGTTACAGAAGCCAGCAAATCTGGGGATGCACATGTGAAGGTGGGTGTGTTCAGGCGAAGGGGCCATGGCAACCTTTATGAGGCTGTAACTGTTGTTCCTTTGGGCCTTTTCTAGACATAAATTGGAGTTCTTCATAATGTAGGTGCACCTCAGTGTAAATTGTTTGCATTGAGAAAGTCTGTGAAAGTCAAGTTCTGTGTTCTGGATTAGGGTCAGTGACTGGGGAGGTTATTTGGGGCAGAACCTTGAACTGAATCCTGCTGAGAGTTTCCTCACCTGGGAGAATGGAAGCCTGAGGAAGGGAGCGGTTCCCTTATGCCCCGGGGAGGGGACGGTGTGTGGGGCTCCCAGGGTTCATTCCCGTGGCTGCTCAGGTGCCCCTACGCTCCCTCACCAGGGACTGACCCACTCCAGGGCTGCTGTCCCCACTGGGAGAGTCTAGAATGTGGAACCTTCTGAATGTGGCTTTTCTTCCTGGGGGAAGCACGCTGCTCATCTGTGCTGAGTCCACTGTTTCTTTCCTTTGGATTCCTTTATTGATTGAATAGTGCAGCCCTTTGGCTCTGGCTTCCCTCAGCACTTGGGCTGCTAAACTGTAAGTTGACCGAGAGAGATGGTGTGGGCAAAGGTAGAAATTTGTGGAACCAAATAGAATTTATGTGAGATGTGAGATGCATTCATTTAAGTTCTCAGGTCATTTTTATTTTTGGATCAGCTTTTGTTTGTATGTGTCCCTAGAGAACACTGACATTCAACAGGCTAAAACAATTGAATTCCTATTTTTTAAAATTTTATTTTACTTGAGAGAGAGAGTGCGTGCGCTCACACACACACACACACACACACACACACAAAAGTGGGGGCAGGGACAGAGGGAGAGGGAGAAGCAGACTTCCCGCTGAGTGAGGAGCCCCTTGGCGGGGCTCAGTCCCAGGACCCTGAGATCATGACCTGAGACAAAGTCAGATGCTCAACTTACTGAGCCACTCAGGGGCCCCTGAATTCCTATTTTAATTGATGTGAGGAAAACTACTGAAAACTTATGTAAATCTTTGGAAATCCAATGCTTAGGAGCTAAACTCAAACCCCTAAAGGATTAGAATATGCTACTTATTCCTGAAAATAGAAAATATCCCGAGTAGTGATTTAGGGGAAGGACAAAATACAATGCCCTGTGTGGTGTTAGAAAGAGACTTGAGGGGGCACCTGGGTGGCTCAGTCGTTAAGCGTCTGCCTTCGGCTCAGGTCATGATCCCAGGGTCCTGGGATCGAGCCCCGCATTGGGCTCCCTGCTCGGCGGGAAGCCTGCTTCTCCCTCTCCCATTCACCCTGCTTGTGTTCCCTCTCTCGCTGTGTCTCTCTCTGTCAAATAAATAAATAAAATCTAAAAAAAAGAAAAAAAGAAAAAAGAAAGAGACTTGAGGACTGCGGGGGGAGAAAGAGACTTGAGAATTTTCCTTTTGTATGATTTACACTTTTGTATCTGTTAGTGTTATAAGGAATTAAATCTTAGAATGGCTTTTTAAAGAAGATTTTATTTATTTATTAGAGAGAGAGGGGAGGGGGGCGCAGAGGGAGAGAGAGAATCTGGAGCCGACTTAGCACTGAGCGTGGAGTCCGTCATGCAGCTGGATCCTGGGGCTCGATCCCATGATCGCAGGATCTTGACCTGAGCTGAAATCAAGAGTTGGACACTTAACTGACTGAGCCACTCAGGCGCCGCTTAGAATAGCTTTTTGTGTATAAAAGTTAAAAATAAAGAATATAAATATGCCTTTATTTTAAATAAATCTGTAAGATAAGAAGTCTAACTTAAGACTTAGTGCTCATAAATCCTGGACCCCTCCAGCACTGTTAACCTAGCCATCCCAAATAATAGTTTTGATCATTTTTTGAGCCTCCTGTTAGGGTTCCTTTTTTTTTTTTTAATTTAATCTCAATGAATTAATATATAGTGTGTTATTAGTTTCAGAGGTAGAGTTCAGTGGTTCATCAGTTGTATATAACACCCAGTGCTCATTACATCCTGTGCCCTCCTTAATGCCCATCACCCAGTTACCCCCTCCCCCCAATCACCTCCCCTCCAGCAGCCCTCAGTTTGTTTCCAACGATTAAGAGTCTCCTTTGGAAAAAAGGAAAAAAAAAAGTCTCTTATGGTTTGTCTCCCTCTCTGATTTCATCTTGTTTTATTTTTCCCTCCCTTCTCCTATGCTCCTCTGTTTTATTTCTTAAATTCCACATGAGTGAAATCATATGATAATTGTCTTTCTCTAATTGACTTATTTTGCTTAGCATAATACCCTCTAGTTCCATCCATGTCATGCAAATGGCAAGATTTCATATTTTCTTTTTTTTTTTAAAGATTTTATTTATTTATTTGAGAGAGAGAGAGCATGAGAGGGGGGAGGGTCAGGGAGAAGCAGACTCCCTGCCGAGCAGGAAGCCCGATGCGGGACTCGATCCTGTGACTCCAGGATCATGACCTGAGCCGAAGGTAGTCGCTTAACCAACTGAGCCACCCAGGCGCCCAAGATTTCATATTTTCTGAGTAATATTCCATTGTATATCTATACCACATCTTTTTTTTTTTTTTTTTTTTTAGATTTTATTTTATTTATTTGAGAGAGAGAGCACAAGAAGGGGGTATGGTCAGAGGGAGAAGCAGACTCCCTGCTGAGCATGGAGCCCCATGCGGGACTTGATCCAGGGACTCTGGGATCATGACCTGAGCCAAAGGCATTTGCTTAACCAACTGAGCCACCCAGGCGCCCTATACCACATCTTCTTTATCCATTCATCTGTTGATAGACATCTGGGCTCTTTCCATAGTTTGGCTACTGTGGACATTGGTGCTATAAACATTGGGGTGCAGGTGCCCCTTCAGATCACTACATTTGTATCTTTGGGGTAAATACCTAGTGGTGCAATTGCTGGGTCGTAGGGTAGCTCTATTTTTAATGTCTTGAGGAACCTCCATACTATTTTCCAGAGTGGCTGTACCAGCTTACATTCCCACCGACAGTGTAGAAGGGTTCCCCTTTCTCTGCATCCTCGCCAACATTTGTCGTTTCCTGACTTGTTAATTTTAGCCATTTTGACTGGTGTGAAGTGGTTTCTCGTTGTGGTTTTGATTTGTATTTCCCTGATGCCGAGTGATGTTGAGCATTTTTTCATGTGTCTGTTGGCCATTTGGAGAAATGTCTGTTCATGTTTTCTGCGCATTTCTTGATTGGATTATTTGTTCTTCAGGAGGGTTTCTTAATATTAAAACAAGCAATTGAAAAAAAATAATAAAACAAGCCATTGCAAGTGCATATTTTCTTTGCTATGTTTGTTCTTGCAGTAAGTCTTGAGGCTCCACATTTTTGGATGTTTGAGTGCTGAGAGCTTAAGCCTCATCCTGCCCTCTGCCCCTTGTGTTCCCTGCTGGATGCACTAAAGAAAAAGCCTGGGTAGTCTCTCCTCTAGAGCTGGTGGGAGATTCCAACCAGAAAAGCCCCTGCCTGTGTTTAGAATTCTTGCCCTTTCTCCACTCCCCAACCCCACTGAAAACCCAGGCCAGGGGCCGCGTGGGTGGCTCAGTTGGTTGAGCATCTGCCTTTGGCTCAGGTCATGATCCCAGGGCCCCGGCTCATGGGGAGCCTGCTTCTCCCTCTGCCCCCTCCCCCTGATTGTGCTCTCCCTTTCTCTGACAAAAAAAAAAAAAAAAAGACTTACAGGATACTGGAGGCCTGACTATTGTCAAACTAAGGTTGTTTTTCCCTCTAGTAAGGCATTAACATTAGGACAGTTGGGAGCTTCCTGGAGGAATGTTATAATCTGCCTACCTCAAGCATTTGTCAATGGGTTGCAGGTTATAAGGACATTTAATTTTATCTACGTTTCCTTATGCCTTTGTTTCCCACATCAAAATGAGTGAATTGAAGATCTAATTGGCTTTATTAAATGATTAATGACTGGCAGCATCCCAGCTAGCAAGTAGAGGGGAGTTCTGCTGAGTAAAATGAAAGTTGTTAAAGGCAAAGAAAGGAATTAATTAGCAAGGAATGCATTGTTTAGACAAGGCCACCTTCCTAAGGGGAGGAGAAGGGGGTGTATCAATGAACTTCCTAGTACTGCCCAGGAAATTCCATGTTGACTGATTAAAAGGTTATATGGGGGGTGGGGGTTGAAACTGCATGTAAGTTGGGTGTTAAGTTTTAATTTATTGACTTGGGGCCTTAACCTATGTAATTACATCAGGGGCCTGTGGTTTCTTTTTAGCTGTGTTTGTGATAGGGCTTAAGATCAGATGAGGGAAACAAAGGCAAAAGAAAAATTATTATATTTCCTCACTGGGTGGCTCAGTCGTTAAGCGACTGCCTTCGGCTCAGGTCCTGATCCCAGGGTCCTGGGATCGAGCCCCGCATCGGGCTCCCTGCTCTGCGGGAAGCCTGCTTCTCCCTCTCCCACTCCCCCTGCTTGTGTTCCCTCTCTCACTGTGTCTCTCTGTCAAATAAATAAATAAAATCTTAAAAAAAAAAAAAAAATTTCCTTTGGAAGGTGCCTGGGTGGCTCAGTCGGGTAAGTGTCTGCCTTCAGCTCAGGTCATGATCCCAGGGTCCTGGAATCAATCCCACATCGGGCTCCCTGCTCAGCAGATAGTCTGCTCCTCCCTCTCCCTCTGCCCCTTCCCTGGCTTGTGCTCTCTCTCCCTCATTCTCTCTCTCTCAAATAAATAAATATAAAATCTTAAAAAAGAAATTCCTTTGGAAACTTCATCTCTACCCCCCAAGATACGTGCTGGCAATCAACCCCCAAGCATATGACCCATGATTGATATATGTATCTGAAGGGTCTCATGACTAAGGGTTTATTAGACAGTAATAAATGATCTTTTCCTAACAATAGCTAGCCCCCCTTGATATAGTTTTGGAATGTAGGTGAGGTTTGGTGGGGTGAGGTCCGAAGGCCAAGAAAGAATTCTTGAGAAGTCTTTGGTGCAAAATGGTGGTTTTATTTAAAGCATGGGGACAGGACCCTTGGGCAGAGCTGCTGACCCGGGGTTGTGAGGGGGTGGCTGATTATATACTTGGGAGTTGGGGGTAGGGGAAAAGGGAGGTTTTCCAAAGAACTTTCATATGCTAAAGAGGACCTACAAGACACTGGAGGCCTTGCCACTGTCAGGTTAAGGTTGTTTTTCCCTCTAGTAAGGCATTAACATTAGGACAGTTGGGAGTTTCCTGGAGGAATGTCACACATATCCCACCCAGGAGGTGGGGGGAGGAGGGGGGTGGAGCAGGGGTGGGGTGTCAGCCTGTGCTTTGTCCTCAGCTAGCCTTCTGCTCCCTTATCACCCTCAACTCAAGGTCCTGGAAACCTTGCTTCCAAAATTCCTTGGAGGCTTACGCTATCCCTAACCCCCTCCCAACTTGAAAGTACGTAACGTGCCACTCCTCAACACCCCAGTGCGGCTCTTTCTGTCCACCGGGCCTGTCCCCTTTTTTTGCACCAAAGACGTCTCAAGGATTCTTTCTTGGCTGTGGGCTCTGGACCCCAACATCTTTCCCACATCAAGATCCACTCTCTTAGTATCTCAAATCATGATGTTGTGGTCTTTATTTTATTTTATTTTTTTAAAGATTTCACTCATTTATTTGACAGAGAGAGACACAGCGAGAGAGGGAACACAAGCAGGAGGAGTGGGAGAGGGAGAAGCAGGCTTCCCGCAGAGCAGGGAGCCCGATGCGGGGCTCGATCCCAGGACCCTGGGATCACGACCTGAGCCGAAGGCAGACGCTTAACGACTGAGCCACCCAGGCGCCCCATGATGTTGTGGTCTTTAAATATAGACAATCTTATTAGTCACTTATATCTCAATTAAGGGGGGGAATTTCCAGGTGCTCCCCACATATACATGATGATTTATTATTTTTCTTCTATCAGTGAAAATGGGAATATCCCTAAGAATTCAATTGCTTCAGGGATATTATAGTCGTTTACATTTCAAAGTTCTCTAGGGACAGGTAAAAGCTGATCTAAAGTAAATTTCCTCCCACTGTAAAATGTGCATTTATTATTTTTTTAAATACTGTTTTGTTTTTTTTTTTAAGATTTTATTTATTTATTTGACAGAGAGAGAGACAGCGAGAGAGGGAACACAAGCAGGGGGCGTGGGAGAGGGAGAAGCAGGCTTCCCGCAGAGCAGGGAGCCCGATGCGGGGCTCGATCCCAGGACCCTGGGACCATGACCTGAGCCGAAGGCAGACGCTTAAGGACTGAGCCACCCAGGCGCCCCTAAAATGTGCATTTAATGAAACCTGCTCATTGGGGCATCAGGCTGGCTCAGTGGGTAGAGCATGCGACTCGATCTCGCAGTTGTGAGTTCAAGCCCCACGTTGGGCCCACGTGGAGCCTACTTAAATAAAGTAAACCTGATCATTTAATGAACACATCCCACGATTGTGGTTAGACTTACAGTATGGGAATGTGGTGCTGTTGGAGTCACTGCCAATTCAGAAAAAGTTCTGTTTAAATGCAAATGTGGGGGCGCCTGGGTGGCTCAGATGGTTAAGTGTCTGCCTTCGGCTCGGGTCATGATCTCAGGGTCCTGGGATCGAGCCCCGCGTATGGCTCCCTGCTCAGCGTCAAGCCTGCTTCTCTCTCTCTCCCTCTGCTACTCCCCCCTGCTTGTGCTCTCTCACTCTCTCTGTTGAATAAATAAATAAAACCTTAAAAAAAAATAATGAATGCAAATGTGCCAGGTGGCCACAGCTTCCCCCCACCCAAGCTGATTGGAAGGAACCCCGCAGTTTTCTTGCCCTGCTGTCACTCAGATGTGAGGAGGTGTGGCCTCGTGAACTGTCCAATCAGGAGCTTCGTTGGGTCAGCGGGGTGGGACCACGCGGTGCAACTCTCGACGACGTTGCTGCTGGCTTAGGGCTGGCGTTTGGGTTCACTTCTTTTTTTTTTTTTTTAATTTTTTTTTTTTTTAAGATTTTATTTATGTAGTTTTACAGAAAGAGAGAGTGCGCACAAGCAGGGGGAGTGGCAGGCAGAGGCAGAGGGAGAAGCAGGCTCCCCACTGAGCGGGGAGCCCGATGCGGAGCTCGATCCCAGGACCCCGGGATCATGACCTGAGCCGAAGGCAGTTGCTTAACCAACTGAGCCACCCAGGTGGGAACCCTGACGCCCCTTGGGTTCACTTCTTGTCCCCAGCCCCTTAACGCTCCTTGGTGTCTCTGCTAGCAGCTGCCTCTGTCGCTCTGGGATCTGCACTGGTCGTGGGAGTCCTGGGAAGGACGTGGGGCACACAGAAAATGGAGAAATGGTGAGTGTGCTTCCCCAGGATGCAGAGACAGGGCGGAGGGGCGGGTTGGGACCCACCGAACCGGCTGTGGCGGGACCCCCGCGGTCATTTCCGGAGACTACGGACCCCAGTACCCCTCCCCCCCCCGCGCTGCGCAGCCTGGGGACTGGGATGCGAGCCAGGACCCTGGCGCCCAGTCCCGTCACTGCGTGCGGCGTGACCACGGGGAGGGCCGTCAGGGGACAATCCTGACTTGGTCTCCGGGGTTCATGACTGGGAGGTTCTGTGGTCTGTGGGGTTCCCTCCTTTCTCCTCAGGGGGATCCGTTTTCTCCTGCGTTTTCCAAATGTTTGGTGAGCAGGGTCTGAAACCACGACCCTGTCTCCCAGTCTAGTTCTTCCCAGGGCTGGCAGTAAATCCCCAAATTCCCAGATGTCTCCCCAGCTTCTCAGACTCCAGTTTCCCCCTCTCAGATTCACAGCATCATCAACTATTTGTCCTACAAGTGGGGCTGTTGTGGAAACCCCACGTTCTGCTGCCAGTACCCAAGAGAGGAGATTGGAAAGGAATTTGAGCTTTATTCAGGAGGTTTGGAGGTTTCTGTCTGGCCCAGGGATTTTTAAAGGCGTTTAGGGCAGCTAAGCGGTAAAGGGAATGCAGTAGTCCCTAATATTTCTTAATTAGGTGCAGAAGTGATAGTACCAGCTACAGATGTCTCAGTGCTTGGAGGGGGTCTGGTTCCTTAGCGCAGGGGAGGGAGGGGTTGTGCAAGGGGGTCTGGTTTCCCTCTTCCCTGCCCTGCCGGAGTGCTCTGTTCTTTCTAGGAACTAACGCAGGATCTGTGGATATCCAAAGAAAGATTAAGCATGCCGGCCAATCAATCACCCGGGGAAGGGCATTTGCTAAAGATTAAAGACTATTAGGTTGGCCAGAGGGGCTGCGGCAGCCTCAGGGCATTTCAAACAGCCCCAACTCTTCCTTCCTCCCCTCCATTTGAGAGAGAGAGAGAGAGAGAGAGAGAGAGCGCATGAGGGGGAGGGTGGTGCTGGAGAGGGAGAGGGAGAAGCCGACTCCCTGCTGAGCAGGGAGCCGGGATGCGGGGGATGCGGGGCTCATCCAAGAACCCTGGGATCATGACCTGAGCTGAAGGCAGACGCTTAACCGACTGAGCCACTCAGGTGTCCTGGAACCTACCTGTATTTAGAGTGAAGTTGTGAATGAGGCTGGGGTAGCCCCAGCATTAGGTGGAGTATTGGGGTGCACAAGGATGATTATACTTTGTGAATGAGGTGAATCCATTGCATGGTCACTTCTAAAGAGCAGGGTTTGGGTTTTCTTTTTTTTTTTTTTTTTAAGATTTATTTTATTTATTTGAGAGAGAGAGAACGTGCATGAGCGCATAGCTGGAGGGAGGGAGAATCTCAAGTCGACTCCACACTGAGCACAGAACCTGACGCAGGGCTCCATCCCAGGACCCCGAGATCATGAACCATTATTAACTAATTTAATTGAAGTATTGGAAACCATTGTGAGAAATCTATTTAGGAAGGAGTGATTAGCCCCAGGCTTCTCCTTTATTTGCTCTGTTCTTAAACCTAGAAAGAAGGAATGATGCCTCACTATGGAAAGTCCGAGGTCTGTCCTTGCAAAACAAAACTACAAGAAACTGGATCAAAGCAGACAGGCCCAAGATGGCTGACAGAGTAGGCCAGAGTTCACCACATTATTCCTTCATTGTACTCCATGACCATGCTAAAAGCTTTTCCCTAAGGGTGCCATGACAGGAAACCTCTGACCATAAGGAAGAAAATGTGTAACCCACATTCCTGGAAGAGACCACCCAGCTTTCAAGGAAATGCCCACCAAAGTAATGAATGTTCCACCACCTTGTTAACAAGTGTCAAAAGATAGAAACCGAAACCCCAGTGGACACAGCTCTCCTGGAGCTCACCTGCTGAGAGTATACCTTTATTTTAAATAACTTTCCTGCTTGTAGTGCTCTTAGCTGTGTTGGATCTGTGTTTGAATTCTTTCTCATGACGAGACAAAGAGCCTCTGGCAACATCTTTTGGATGGGCTGGGTCTAGGCCTCAGGGCCTAAGGTCTCCCCAGTCTACCTGGCAACCTTCCCAGCCCCTGGGATGATGTCGGTTACTCCAGCCAATCAGCAACGGGTACACATCACAGATGTGGCCAAGTCTGTTCTGTTCAGTGCCTATTTTC
Organism: Halichoerus grypus; assembly: GCF_964656455.1. Classification (NCBI taxonomy): domain Eukaryota; kingdom Metazoa; phylum Chordata; class Mammalia; order Carnivora; family Phocidae; genus Halichoerus; species Halichoerus grypus. The sequence goes on from NC_135712.1 coordinate 208,030,269, forward strand.
ACATACTCTTGAATGTGTCAGGCCTTCCTCTCTGAAGTGACTCGAGACACCTTTACCTGGTTGCCCTCGGGGAGCCTCAGCAGCCTTGCCATCCACAGTCTCTGTGGGCACGATCTGAACTGCATCCCCCTTGCTCCAAGGAGCACAGATAGGGCCTTACTAATGGCATCGTTCTCTGAGGACATGTGCTTCATACTCATTCAGAGCATACAAACAGTGAAGAAGGAGCTCTCATAAAGTGGATGGGCCATTGACCCACATAGGCTGTGAGGCCCTAATCCCGTGGTTAAGTTTCTGAAAGACAGCTGCTCCTTCCCTGACCCTATGAGGAAGTAGGTGTAATCCCTTTCAGCAAAGGCAACATCTGCTAGGTTCCTTGGTGTTTGGGAGGCAACATATTCCGTGTTAACAAATTTTGCTTGCGGCCATTTAGGCTGTTCATTGCAAATTGGCCCTTCTTGAGGTCACCCCTATCACAGAAGGCTCTAGAATGTGTTTGCATTGCTCTACGCAGGCACTGTGTTACTGTCCTCGGGGTCTCCTTCAGTATAGAGGCTTCAGGATTTCCTCTCCCCCTCCCCCCGCTTGTGCTCTCTCTCTCAAATCTTTTTTTTTTTTTTTTAAAGATTTTGACAGCGAGAGAGGGAACACAAGCAGAGGGGAGTGGGAGAGGGAGAAGCAGGCTTCCCGCTGAGCAGAGAGCCCGATGTGGGGCTCAATCCCAGGACCCTGGGATCATGACCTGAGCCGAAGGCAGACGCTTAATGACTGAGCCACCCAGGCGCCCCTCAAAATCTTTAAAATAAAATTGCATATATATTGTGTTTACTGAGCCTCTTTATTTGGGAGAGAGAGGGAGGGGGGGGAGTACAAGCTGTGTTGGGGGGGTTGGGGAGTAGGCAGAGGGAGAAGCAGACTCCCCACTGAACAGGGAGCCAGGACCCTGGAATCATGACCTGAGCGGAAGGCAGACGCTTAACTGACTGAGCCACCCAGGCGCCCCATACTGAGCCTCTTTCTTAAATAAAGCATATTGTTGCAATGTGAATTTCTACTAATTACTCTCAGATAGGAATTTAAGGTGAGAGAATTCTAGGTTGCCTTTCAACAATAGTACCTAAGATTATAGGTAGTGTTTTTTCCTAAATCAGTTAATATTTTAAAATCTTTAAAAAAAAGGAAACAAGTTTTGGTTGGTAAGGACATGAAGACAACACTTGTACTCTGCCAAAGGGAGTATATATTGGTATAGCCATTGGGGCAAACAGTATGGAGTTTCCTCCAAAAACTGAAAATAGAGCCAACCATATGGTCCAGCAAACCATGTTCTGGTTATATATCCAGAAGATAGGAGTTCAGTACCTGTAAGAGATGCCTGCATTCCCATGTTTATTACAACATTCACAGTAGCCAAGTTACGGACACAACCTAAGTGTCTCTCGACACATGAATGGATAATGAAATTGTCGTATGTGTAACAATATTCAGCCTTAGCAAAGAAGGAGATCCTGCCATTTGACAACATGAATGAATTTGTAGGACATCATGCAAAGTGAAATGCATGATCTCACTTCTTTTTTTTTTTTTAAGATTTATTTATTTGAAAGAGAAAGAAATAGAGAGCACATGAGGGGGGGAGGGTCATAGGGAGAAGCAGACTCCCTGCTGAGCAGGGAGCCCGATGTGGGACTCGATCCCGGGACTCCAGGATCATGACCTGAGCCAAGGCAGTCGCTTAACCAACTGAGCCACCCAGGCACCCCGCATGATCTCACTTCTATGTGGAATCTAAAAAGTCATATAGAAGCAGAGAGTAGGGGGCACCAGGGTGGCTCAGTCAGTTGAGCCTCAGACTCTTCATTTTGGCTCAGGCTTTGATCTCAGGGTTGTGAGTTCCAACCCTACGTTGGGCTCCATGCAGGGCATGGAGCCTACTTAAAAAAAAAGTAGAACCGTGGTTGTCAGGTGATGGTAGATGGGGGAAATGGGGGAGTTGTTGGCCAAATTGTACAAGGTTGCAGTTTTATAGGATGAACAAGTCTATAGAGACTTAATGTATAACATAACTATATTTTAAAATACTGTATTAGATACTTCTAATTTTTTTTTAAAGATTTTATTGATTTATTTGACAGAGGGAGAGTACGAACAGGGAGAGAAGCAGGCAGAGGGAGAGGGAGAAGCAGATTCCCCACTGAGCAGGGAGCCCCACATGGGGCTTGATCCCAGGACCCTGGGATCATGACCTGAGCTGAAGGCAGCTGCTTAACCTAGTGAGCCACCCAGGCGTCCCCCAGCTTACTTTTGGAGGGCTTTTTTTTTTCCCCTAGGAATAACAGGACTTCACCATTTCTCATCCTATCTCCAGCTACCCATTATATGAGGTTGTATTGTACATGAGTATGCTTGAGAAATGGGAGCATGCTTTTTGCACCCCGCCTCTGCTCATGTTACATAGGCTTTAGCAACGGGTATGTTATGCTAATACTGGGACCCTGATCACCCTTGCTTCAGCTCCTAAGTTGGTGGTTCCATGCCACCAAGAGACAAAAGCAGAACATCAAGCTGCTGTCCCTTCCCTCCACTGAGTAGTTAGTTCCTAGAAAGAGAATGTAATTCAGACAGAAGCTTGCCATTGTCCCTACCCATGCTCCAAGGCTCTAAGCAGAGAAATTATGCCTGATGGTGAGGGGAAAGCAAGCTATAAAACAGCTTGTAATCTCTTGGCAAAGACTTAACTTCAGTTACTACAGATTATGAGAAGTACAAGCCAAAGACGGGAAATAGACACAAAAAGTTGGCAGGAGATTTGTGGATTTAATGAAGATCTGGTCTCTAGGCCAGCTCATTCACAGGAGAGAACCAGGGAATAAGACGGCTAAGAGGAGTCTGCTAAGGCTCAGAGCAAATATCAAACACTACCCTCAGGTAGTACTACTATAAAGGATCCACAGTATGTTTGGATTAGTTTGTTTTTGTTTTTTTCTGATCTAAAATGCATATGCAATTGGTGCAACACTTTTTTCCTCCTTTCTTCCCACATGTTTGAATACAAACAGGATACCTGGAGCTGACGCAGCAATCCTGGGACCACAGGGCTAAGAGCATCAAAGAGTTGCCAATGGAAACTGTTTGTTGAACAGCTGAATCTAAGCCAGCACATTGCCTGCCTTTGGGCCTCTTGTTAAGTAAAAAAACAGGCACCTAGTCGTTCAAATCATTCTTTACTCATCAAAGTAGATATAACTTCCCTCAGTTTAAGAAGTTAGAAAAAAGATTGGCCAAGTGTATTCTCCACCATATACAAATGTAAGAAAGAGGAAAATAAACTTAGAAATCAAAAACAGTAGTCCTGGGGCGCCTGGGTGGCTCAGTCGTTAGGCATCTGCCTTTGGCTCAGGTCATGATCCCAGGGTCCTGGGATCGAGCCCCACATCGGGCTCCCTGCTCGGCAGGAAGCCTGCTTCTCCCTCTCCCACTCTCCCTGCTTGTGTTCCCTCTCTCACTGTGTCTCTCTCTGTCAAATAAATAAATAAAATCTTAAAAAAAAGAAACAGTAGTCCTATTATGCTGTTGAAGCATATGGACATAAATTCTAAATAATGACTAGAAAAATTGATATCAGTTGCTTTTGGGGGACAGGAATTAGAATTAGGGAGGTATTGTAGGAGATCACTTTTTTTTTTAAGATTTTATTTATTTATTTGAGAGAGAGAATGAGATAGAGAGAGAGAGCATGAGAGGGGGAAGGGTCAGAGGGAGAAGCAGACTCCCTGCTGAGCAGGGAGCCTGATGTGGGGCTCGATCACCGGACTCCAGGATCATGACCTGAGCCGAAGGCAATCGCTTAACCAACTGAGCCACCCAGGCGCCCCCGGAGATCACTTTTTTTTTAAGATTTATTTTTTTGGCAACCACTTAAAAAATTTATTTTTAATTTTTAAAAATTATGTGAAAGAGAGAAAGAGAGCGGGGGTAGGGGCAGAGGGAGAGAGAGAATCCCAAACAGACTCCCCACTGAGCCTGACACGGGGCTCAATCTCAGGACCCTGAGATCATGACCTGAGCAAGAGTCGGACGCCCAACCAACTGAGCCACCCAGGCGCCCCGAGACCACTTTTTATTTTTAGAAGTTTTATGGTATTATTTGATTCTTGAACTCTATAAATATATTACTTTGATAAAAATGTAAGTTAAACAAAATTTAAAGAGTGAATGGAAAGTAGATCTACTTTGACCCATCTTGATATAGTAGAAAGAATATGGAGAGTCTTGCCTCTACTGCTTACTATTAATACAATCTTGGGCGATTCATTTAGCCTTTAAGTCTGGGTTTCTTCCATTGTAAAATGGGGCATTGACTTGCACAACTACTGTAGGAGGGGACAGGCTCCACCCTCCTGGGGTAGAGGTGTCCACTCCCATCCCCGTAACTGCTCAGGTAGGACCCCCAGAAAGACACTTGCAGGGTAACTCAGCTTCTGGATTCCCTGGTTTCCATTCTTGATTGAAAGAGTTGTTTGGGTTTTGTATTTCTCTAAACCATAAGCATTTGGGTATTTTCCATAGTCTGAAGGTCCCTGGTCATTAGTCAAACTTTGAGAATTTAAGCAGAAAACAGGTAAATGTTGGATTTGAGAGCATTAAGGACAAACCTCTCTACGTCCACATTTGAAGATAAAATGTATTTCTTTTTTTTTTTTTGCATTTCCTTCTTTTTTTAAAATTTTATTATGTAATGTTAATCACCATACATTACATCATTAGTTTTTGATGTAGTGTTCCGTGATTCATTGTTTGCGTGATAAAATGATTTCTTTATGCTTTGAACATTGTAAACAGATAAACTACAAAAATAAAACCCTGGAGCACAATTCAAAATCATGAGCATAATTAAGCTCTCATATTGTTGTAAAAATGACAACAATGTGCAGGGGATTTTTTTTTTTTAATTTTTATTTATTTATTTGACACATAGAGACACAGCGAGATAGGGTACACAAGCAGGGGGAGCGGGAGAGGGAGAAGCAGGCTTCCTGCCGAGCAGGGAGCCCGATGTGGGGCTCGATCCCAGGACCCTGAGATCATGACCTAGGCCGAAGGCAGACGCTTAACGACTGAGCCACCCAGGCGCCCCTGTGCAGGAGATTTTTGTCAAAAAAACCTTATGTGGACATTTCTTAGAAACATCCTATTAACTGTATTTTCAAATGACTTGTATACTAACAAACGTTACTGTCTTTACTTTTCACTTCCTGAGAGCATATATTAAAATATCCCTTGTCAATAATGGGCATTTGGATCCACTTTGGTACTTTTTCCATTTAACTATTGTGCATTCTGAGTCAGTATTGGTACATGGTTGCAAGTTCAGGAATTTCTTCTCAGGCAAATTTAATTTTTATTCTTATATATTGAAAATGTTTGTCATTAATCTGACTTCTCATTCACTCATAATACCAAACACTTAAATCATGTTTGTGTCAGTACCCCTTGCCAGACCCACCAGGACATACCTGCAGTCACGGAGAGCAGTGTACCCACTTGTCATCAGCAGGACTGCAAAGGAGAAGTGACTGTGGGTGTATCAGTAAGAAAGTATCCAAAAGGACTTCTAGAATTTGGACCAGTGTTAAGTGATCTGAACGATAGTTCGTGAAGGAACACATTGCTGTCTATTGGATGCTGTGAGGAGGTAAATGTAACTGTGATTGGTAATCATAATTGTTTTGGAATGTTTGGTCATTTATCCCTAATGCTTTCCTTGCTCTAAATAAAGTCAGATATACAACCCCAGCCCATCAGCTGAAGCCAAATACTCTTTCCTTATTCCCTGAATGCTTCCCTCTATAACAGTCTGCAGCCCTGCTCCTTGCTTTGCGTTCTCTGGACTATTTATTTATTTAAGATTTTTTTTTTTTTTAAAGATTTTATTTATTTATTTGAGAGAGAGAATGAGATACAGAGAGCATGAGAGGGAGGAGGGTCAGAGGGAGAAGCAGACTCCCTGCTGAGCAGGGAGCCCAATGTGGGACTCGATCCCGGGACTCCAGGATCATGACCTGAGCCGAAGGCAGTCGCTTAACCAACTGAGCCACCCAGGCGCCCCTATTTATTTAAGATTTTATTTATTATTTGTTAGAGAGAGGAAGAGAGAGAGCACAAGCAGGGGGAGCGGCAGGTAGAGGGAGAAGCAGACTGCCGCTGAGTGGGGAGCCCGATGCGGGGCTTGATCCCAGGACCCTGGGATCATGACCTGAGCCGAAGTCAGACGCTTAACCAGCTGAGCCACCCAGGCGCCCGGTTCTCTGGACTCTTTAGAGTGGAGACTGCCCACTTCATGAAGCACGAAATAAAATTAGCTTAGAGCAACTAGATTATTCTTGTTCACTGTTTTAACTTATCTAATGAGTCAACGGAGGCCTGCATCTTTTGATACAAAAGGACAAAGACAGGACCAGGATTCAAAGTAGGCCTTTCTTGTGAGGAGCTGTGTCATAATGTTAACTTTTTTGAGTGTCCCTTGTCTACCAGGCACTCTAGACTCAAAACTATAGAGACATAAAAAAAAAAAAAAAAAAAGTTCTTATAGTCCTGGTACTTTTAATTTTATGGGGAAGGAGACATTTTTAAACAAATGATAAGGTTTGGTTTATTAGGCAGAAATAAGAGCTTTGAAGGTGAGTTCACAATGGCATGTGAGATAACAGGACCCAGGGGTGTGTTTTCTGTCTTCTCTAGAAGGGTGGTGGCATCAGTGATTAAGGATGTCATCATGAAGCATTTCTATTCCCACCACCTATTACATCTTAAATTAACGCTGTCTCAGGAATTGCTCAGGTGTGAGTGTATATAGTATGTATGATACAGACAGACCTGCCTTTATGGAGGCAAGAGTAATGATTCCTATAAAAATAAAGGTATTCGCACACACATTAGGGTGAGTGAGAGAAGAAAAACCAAAACAGAAATGAGAAGTGTCTGCAGGAATGTGAGGAATGGGATCCCTTGTGCACTGATGGTGGGAATGCAAAATAGTGCAACCAGTATGGGAAAATGTATAGTGGTTTTTCAAAAAAATTAAAAACAGAATAACCATTTAATGCAGCCATTTCATTTCCAGGCGTATACCCATAATAGTTGAAAGCAGAGTCTCAGAGAGATATAAACCTATGTTCACAACATCATTACTCAGACTGGCAAATGGAAGTGACCCAATGTACATCAACTGATGAATGCAGGAGCAAAGAGCTGTGCATACATACAGTGGAACATTATTCAACCTTAAAAATAGAGGACGTTCTGACCCATGCTACATGTTCAAAAACTGTGGTGCTAATAGGCTGTATTGGTCAATATACTGAAAACCATTGAGTTGTACACATTAAAGGGATGTGTTGTATATCATGTATATTGTATCTCAATAAAGCTAAATAAATACCTCGGATAAATGCACTGAGTTTTGAACTAATGTGCTTAGTGAAGTAAGAGTTTTCAAGTACAACCCACATTTATGTAACTTTTTGTTTTTTCTAACATTGGTGAAAATAGGAATTCAGGTGCCCTAGGGATATCATAAAGTTTACATTTCAAAATTTCTTGTTTTTTTTAAAGATTTTATTTATTTTATTTTTTTTTTAATTTTTAATTTTTTTTTTTTTATTCATGAGAGTCAGAGCGAGAGAGAGGCAGAGGCAGAGGGAGAAGCAGGCCCCCCGCCTAGCAGGGACCTCGATGCGGGACTTGATCCCAGGACCCCGGGAGCATGACCTGAGCCGAAGGCAGACGCTTAACCATCTGAGCCACCCAGGCGCCCAAAGATTTTATTTATTTATTTGATAAGAGAAAATGAGAGAGAGAGCATGAGAAGGGGAGGGTCAAAGGGAGAAGCAGACTCCCTGCTCAGCAGGGAGCCTGATGTGGGACTTGATCCCGGGACTCCAGGATCATGACCTGAGCTGAAGGCAGTCGCTTAACCAACTGAGCCACCCAGGCGCCCTACGTTTCAAAATTTCTAGGCACACATTCAAAAGCTGAATTTCAATGGACACCTGGGAGTTTTAATGAGCACATCTCACAGCTTATGGTTGGAGGAGTAGAGTCCCTGTGCCGAGGCTCAGGCTGTGGGGTTCAAACCCCTAATAGGGCTTGGGAAGTCATGGAATTCTTCAGCTGAAGTACCACGTGTTTGCAGGTGGAGAAGGGGTGGGTGGAGCCTCGTCTCTGCCCACAGTTAAAGTTACCAATATGGAGCCAGTCTTTATTGCGTACGGTAATTTTTTTTTTTTTTAAAGATTTTATTTATTTATTTGAGAGAGAGAATGAGACAGAGAGAGCATGAGAGGGTCAGAGGGAGAAGCAGACTCCCTGCCGAGCAGGGAGCCCGATGTGGGACTCGATCCCCGGACTCCAGGATCATGACCTGAGCCGAAGGCCGTCACTTAACCAACTGAGCCACCCAGGCGCCCCGTACGGTAATATTTTTTAAAAAAGATTTTATCTATTTAACAGAGAGAGAGCACCAGAGGTGGGGATTTATTTAAGAGAGAGAGAAGCAGACTCCCTGCTAAGCAGGGAGCAGGGTGGGGGCTCCATTCCAGGACCCTGGGATCATGACCTGAGCTGGGCAGACGCTTAACCAACTGAGCCACCCAGGCGCAGCGGGGTGAGGTAATTTTTAAGTGGGTTTGTAAAGAAGGGTCACAGCTCCATGAGTGGCTTCGCAAACTCATGCCAACCCCAGAACACCCCCTGGTCCCTAATGGCCTGGTCAGGCGCCCCTCTTGCTCTGAACAAGGGCGTCGCTCCACGGGAACGGACTCTGGGACTCCCTGCGCACACCTGTGTCCCCACGTTTAGAGGGAGCTGCAAGAAGGCGCCACTGTCCCTCTAGGGCCTGGACCAAGTTTTGTCTAAAAGCGAACGTCCAAGGAGGGGACGGGTTCCCGACCACCCGCAGAAACCGCTGCGCCTCAGCAATCGGACCTCCGGCCCTGTTGTCACTCAGGAGCAGAGGGGCGGGTCCTTGCGAGCTGTCCAATCAGGGGCGCAGCAGGGGCAGGTGGGTGTGGCGACGCTCCGCAGCCGCGTGGACGCTTGCGGTCTTGCTCGCGGTCAAGTCTCACCTGCGCTTCACGGTCCCAGGTGGCTCTGCTGCCGCGTCAGTGGCGCGGTGACCTGCACCGGCTGCGGGAGCCGTAGGGACGACGCCGGCCGACCGAGAAGCCGGGAAATGGTGAGCGTCCTGTTCGGTCCCTGCGCGCGGCCGCGTCTCCCCCGATCGTGCAGTGATCACGGGGGAGGGTCGTCAGGGGACAGTCCTGACTCGGTGTCCGAGGTTCGTGCGCGGGAGGTGCTGTGGTCCAGGGGCCCCAGTCCTTCCTTTCTCCCGAGCGGCCCCCGTTTTCTCCTGAGTGTTCCCGATGTTTGGGCGGCAGAGGGTCAAATCCACGACCCTGTCTCCCAGCCTTTCCTTTCCTCGGACTGGCAAATGCTTGTTTCCAAATCCCGCCCCGCCTCTCCAGACGCCAACTTCCCCTCTTCAGTTCATAGCATCAGTACCGTTTGTTCTCCGCGGTGCAATTCGAACAGACGCAGTATTTTAATTGTTTATCATTTTCACACAGTCAATGGATGGTTCATTTTGAAAGGTTTATTCTTTGTTTGTGGATATTTTACATGAGCGGAAGCAGAGAATAATCACCTGGAGCAACTTTGCGTGAAAGCCTTGTGCCCCTCCCCCAAGATCTTTCCTGGGCTCAGCTATACTTTGGAACTTTGAACATCCTTTGAAACTTTCCTGAGTGATCTGTCCTGACCCCACTGCCCCTTCTTGGGTTTGTCACATTGAAAACATTTATTCAGTCTTTTAAAGTCTCTGTTTTACAATAAATGTAAAATGTATTTAATCAATAGGTCTTGAAAAACATTATATTTCCAAAGAGGCAAGAAAGAGGAGAAATTCGGGAGAAAATAGTACTATATTGCATGTGTTAAAGTTTCTTGTTTCTCTCTTTCTTCCCCTAGGCGGTGGAGTTTGTTTCTGAGGTCTGTTCCTTACTTTTGGGTGATTTCAAATGAAATTCCAGGGCTTAGACTTGCAACACCAGGGTGTTCAACTGTGATCGTTTATAAAACGGTTTCCTGCCGTGCAAATAATAATGAATTAACATCATTATTTTCTGAAAGCACGATGTACTTAGAAAAATACCTTACAGGGGCGCCTGGGTGGCTCAGTTGTTAAGCGTCTGCCTTCGGCTCAGGTCATGATCCCGGGATTCTGGGATCGAGCCCCGCATCGGGCTCCCTGCTCAGCCGGAAGCCTGCTTCTCCCTCTCCACTCCCCCTGCTTGTGTTCCTGTCTCTCTATCTCTCTCCGTCAAATAAATAAATAAAATCCTTTAAGATAAAGAAAAATACCTTACAGTTTTCTTCCCACCTTTTTCATAATCGCTGGGTTTGAGGGATTTTTTTTTTTTTTAAGATTTTATTTATTTATTCGAGAGACAGGGAGAGATCGCAAGAGAGCGAGCAGGGGGAGGAGTAGAAGCAGAGGGACAAGCAGCGCCTGGCGCAGAAGCTGTAGCAGGGGCCCAACTTCACCACCTGAGATTGTGACCCCAGCTGAAATCAAGAGTCAGGCTCTCAGCCACGAGCCACCCAGGTGCCCCGGGTTTGAGGGATTTTGCTAGATTGTTCAGACACTGGCTTTGTGTTAAAGTATCCGCGGTGGTCTAGAGCAACTCTAGTGGGGTCAGAGGCATGCAGTCATTGGCTCTAAAATAAGGTCCATCTCACCCCCAAAGCACTTCAAGGCCCAGTTGTTCTTTCTGTGGGGCTCGCCTTGCAGGTGTCCTACCTACTCACACACACCTGAGAAGGAGCCCTCAATACTGAAAGTACAGAGCCCTGGAAAGCTGGGGATGGAAGTGCTCGGTGTGGGGGTGTTGGGGGATGTTGGGGGGTGAGACACTCTTTCTGAGGTTGTAACGTGTTCCCTTGGGCCTTTTCTAAACATAAATTGGAGTTTTGCATCCGCAATGTAGAGGAACTCAGAGTGTAAATTGTTTCCATTGAGAAAGTCTGTGAAAGTCAAGTTCTGTGTTCTGGATTAGGGTCAGTGACTGGGGAGGTTATTTGGGGCAGAACCTTGAACTGAATCCTGCTGAGAGTTTCCTCACCTGGGAGAATGGAAGCCTGAGGAAGGGAGCGGTTCCCTTATGCCCCGGGGAGGGGACGGTGTGTGGGGCTCCCAGGGTTCATTCCCGTGGCTGCTCACTGACCCACTCCAGGGCTGCTGTCCCCACCGGGAGAGTCTAGAATGTGGAACCTTCTGAATGTGGCTTTTCTTCCTGGGGGAAGCACGCTGCTCATCTGTGCTGAGTCCACTGTTTCTTTCCTTTGGATTCCTTTATTGATTGAATAGTGCAGCCCTTTGGCTCTGGTTTCCCTCAGCACTTGGGCTGCTAAACTGTAAGTTGACCGAGAGAGATGGTGTGGGCAAAGGTAGAAAATTGTGGAACCAAAGAGAATTTATGTGAGATGTGAGATGCATTCATTTAAGTTCTCAGGTCATTTTTATTTTTGGATCAGCTTTTGTTTGTATGTGTCCCTAGAGAACACTGACATTCAACAGGCTAAAGCAATTGAATTCCTATTTTAATCGATGTGAGGAAAACTGCCCAAAGCTTAGTGTAAATCTTTGAAAACCTAGTGCATTTAAGGAGCTAAACTCAAACCCCTAAAAGCATTAGCATATGCTACTTATTCCTGAAAATATCTTGAGTGTGGATTAGGGGAAGGACACACTGTTGATGGAAGATTGTCAAGCACAATGGTCAAGAAAGAATTCTTGAGATGTTTTATGGTGCAAAAAGGAGTTTTTTTAGAGCATGGGGACAGGACCTGTAGGCAGAGAGCCGCACTGTGATTGTGAGGAGTGACTGATTACATAGGGTTTTCTATCTTTTGGAGGTGAAGGTGATGTTAGGGCCCCAGGAAATTGAGTCTCTAGGTTCCTGGAGGCCTATTATTAAGATGGTGTTTTTCCTGTAAATCATTAAGACAGTTATCAACTAGAGTGTAGTTTCAGGTCCTAAATGACTGTGATCTTTATCAGCTGAGCATTTGTTTTTCCCCTGCCTTTGTTCTTGGGCAGTTACTAGTGCCTGAGGAATGTTATATGTATATCCCACATTAAAGGGGGTGGTTTCGGGGTGTCTGCTCGTGTTTTGCCCTCGGCTTGCCTTTAGCTCTTTCAACAGTGATGCTAGTTTGCTCCTTGGTGAGTTACAGTAGAGACTCAGCCAAGGGGAGTAATCACACAAAGAAAACTATTTGCAACAAATAAGGAGATCACTGGGGATAATTTCCAAAGCCTTGTCTCTGTGCAGCGGTGAGTGGGTTCCTTCTCTTTAGGGTTAGGATGAATATCCAGAAAGGAGAATTTTTTCCTTGTATGTAGAGGTGGGCATAAGGTTTCACATGGGTCTTTTTTTTTTTTTTAAGATTTATTTATTTTAGAGAGGGCACAAGTGCGAGTGGGGGGGAGGGGCAAAGGGAGAGAGGGAGAGAGAATCCGCAAGCAGACTCCCTGCTAAGCCCAACACAGGGCTCCATCCCAGGACCCTGAGATCATCACCTAAGCTTAAACCAAGAGTCCCCCGCTTAACCGACTGAGCCACCCAGGTGCCTCAAGGTTTCACCTCCATCTTAGGAAACATGATTGTGCATACAGTGTGTGTTAATGAGTTTGTGCTCTTTCTTGGTTGTTTTTTAGTTTAGTTTTTGTTTTTTTTTTTAAGTAGGCTCCACATCCAGTGTGGAGCCCAACGCAGGGCTTGAACTCACGACCATGAGATCAAGACCTGAGCTGAAATCGAGTTGGTGGCTTAAGGGACTGAGCCACCTAGGCGCCCCTTGGGCGGAGATTTTAACATTATAATGAAGTAGAGGTAACTGTTGGACCCTCTGTGGTCCATCTGCTCAGGTGTCAATCCTGTCTAAGCCACCTGAGCTCTTCTTGTTTGCCTTAAAAGGTAAAGTTCACATTCCTGTGACGAAGGGGTGGGGTTCAGAGGGGGTCTCACTGGTGACACTTTTACCCCCGTTAATGCTATTGGGCACAGTTTCAATCCTGCAAAAACAACTCAAGAATGTCTGTTAGGTGAGTCTTTACTTTTGAAACAGCACTGGGAGTTTTACCATTGATTTACTGTCTCTGACGCTCTTAGGCTATTTCCTGTCTGGGTAGAGACTGTTAGTTTTTGCATTCCTTCTCTTCCCTTAAAACCCTTAACTCCTGAAGTTTTTGTATTTCTGGGTATTTACCCAAAGAATGTGAAAACACTAATTTGTTTTTTGTTTGTTTTAAGATTTTATTTATTTATTTGACAGAGAGACAGCTAGAGAGGGAACACAAGCAGGGGGAGTGGGAGAGGGAGAAGCAGGCTCCCGGCTGAGCAGGGAGCCCGACGCGCGGCTCAATCCCAGGACCCTGGGATCATGACCTGAGCTGAAGGCAGACGCTTAACGACTGAGCCACCCAGGCGCCCCTGGAAACACTAATTTGGAAAGGTATATGCACCCTTATGTTCATTGCATGATTTGCAATAGCAAAGATACGGAAGCAACCTAAGTATTCATTGATAGATGAATAAAGAAGATGTGACAGATAGATATAAAATGGAAGTCTAGTTACCATCTGTCACCATACAAAAGTATTACAATTTGACTATATTCTCTATGCTTTATTTTACATCTCTGTGACTTAGTGTATTTTATAACAGGAAGTTTGTACCTCTTAATAACTTCTACTGATTTCATCATTCATCCTATCCTCTTCCCTTTTGGCAACCACCAGTCTGTCCTCTGTATTTATATTTCTGTTTTGTTTTCTTCATTTTGTTTTTTAGGTTCCACATACACATGAAATCATGTGGTATTTGTCTTTCTCTGACTTACTTCACTTAGTATAATACCTTTTAGGTTCATCCATGTTGTCACACATGGCAAGATTTTATTGTTTTTTGTGGTTAAATTGTAGTCCTTTTTGTCTTTTTGGTACTAGCCATTCTGAGAGATGTGAGGTGATATCTCATTGTGGTTTTGATTTGTGTTTCCCTGATGATTAGTGATGCTGAGTTATCTGTTTCTGTTGGCCATCTGTGTGTCTTTGGACAAATGTCTCTTCAGGTCCTTTGCCCATTTTTATATTTTTATTCTTTTTAGAGATTTTATTTATTTGTCAGAGAGAGAGAGAGCACAAGCGGGGGTGGGGGCAGCAGGCAGAGGGAGAAGCAGGCTCCCCGCAGAGCAAGGAGCCCAATGGGGGACTTGATCCCATGGCCTGAGCCGAAGGCTGATGCTTAACCAACTGAGCCACCCATGCGTCCCCCTTTGCCCATTTTTAAATCAGATTTTTTTGGTGTTGAGTTGTATGAATTGTTTTTTTTTCTTTTTTTAGATTTTATTTATTTGAGTGACAGAACGAGCACGAGAGACAGCACATGAGCAGGGGCAGAGGGACAGGGAGAAGCAGGCTCTCCTGCTAAGCAGGGAACCCAACATGGGGTTCGATCCCAGGACCCTGAGATCCTGACCTGAGCTGAAGGCAGATGCATAACTGACTGAGCCATCCAGAAGCCCCAAGTTGTAAGAGTTCTTTATATATTTTAGATATTAACTACTTCTTCGATATAGCATTTGCAAATATCTTCTCTCATTCAGGAGTTTGCCTTTTCATTTTGTTGATGGTTTCCTTTGTTGTAAAAATCTTTTTACTTTCTCTTTTTTTTTTTTTTTTTAAGATTTTATTTATTTATTTGACAGAGAGAGAGAGAGGGAACACAAGCAGGGGGAACAGCAGAGGGAGAGGGAGAAGCAGGCCTCCCGCAGAGCAAGGAGCCCGATGCGGGGCTCGATCCCAGGACGCCGGGATCATGACCTGAGCCGAAGGCAGACGCTTAACCGACTGAGCCACCCAGGCGCCCCAAAAATCTTTTTACTTTCATGTAGTTGCACTTGTTGATTTTTGCTTTTGGTGCCCTTGCCTGAGGAGACGTCCAAAAAGATACTGCTGAGACCAATGTCCAAGATTTACAGCCCATGTTTTTTGTTTGTTTGTTTGTTTTTTATTTTTAGGAGTTTTAGTTTCAGGTCTTACCATTTAGGTCTTTAATCCATTTTGGGTTTATTTTTGTATGTTACATAAGAAAGTGGTCTGGTTTCATTCTTTGCATGTTGCGGTCCAGTTTTCCCAACACCATTTATTGTCTTTTCCTTATTATATATTCTTGCCTCCTTTGTCATAGATTAATTGACCATTTAAGTGTGGGTTTATTTATGGGCTGTATTCTGTTCCATTGATGTCTTTGTCTGTTTTCATGCTAGTGCCATACTGTTTTGATTACTATAGCTCTATGGTATAATTTGAAATCTAGGAGCATGATACCTCCAGCTTTGTTCATTCTCAAGATTTCCTTGGATATTCAGAGTCTTTTGTGGTTCCATAAAATTTTAGGATTATTCTATTTCTGTGAAAAATGCCAAAAATGCTATTGGTATTTTGATAGAAATTGCACTTAATCTGTAGATTGCTTTGGGTAGTATGGACATTTTAGTAGTATTAATTCTCCCAATCAATGAGCATGGTATAGCATTACATTAATCTGTGTCATCTTAAACTTCTTTCATCAGTTTATCATAGTTTTTAGAGTACAGGTTTTTCACCTTCTTGGTTAAATTTATTCATAGGTCTTTTTATTCTTTCAGATGCAATAGCAAATGGAATTGTTTTCTTAGTTTCCTTTTTTGATATTTATTGTATAGAAATGCAACAGATTGTATATTAATTTTATATCTTGCAACTTCACTGAATTCATTCATTCTAATAGTTTTTTGGTGGAATCTTTAGGATTTTCTATATATCATATCATGTCAGCTGCAAATGGTGATAGATTTATTTCTTCCTTACCAATTTGGATGTCATTTATTTATTTGTTTGTTTATTTATCTTTTTTCCTGTTTATTTATTTATTTTTAGAGGTGGGGGAGGGACAGAAAGAGGGAGAGAAAGAATTTTAAGCAGGCTCCACGCCCAGCATGGAGCCCGATATGGGGCTTGATCTCCCTTCTGGCCTGCTAAGTTTCTGCTGAAAAATCAGCTTATGGTCTTATGGGTGTTCCCTTATATGTAACTAGTTGTGTATCTCTTGCTGCCTTTAAGATTTTCTTTCTCTTTTATTTTTGACATATTAATATGTGTCTTTGTGTGGACTTCATTGGGTTCATCTTGCTTAGGGCTTTCTGTGCTTCCTAGACCTGAATGTCTGTTTTCTTCCCCAGGATAGGGACGTTTTCAGCCATTATTTCTTCAAATATGTTTTCTGTCCCTTTCCCTCTCTTCTCCTTCTGGGACCCCTATAATGTGAATGTCAGCATGTTTGATGTTGTCTCAGAGGTCCCTCAAACTATCTTCATTTCTATTATTCTTTTTCCTTTTTTGCTCTTCAGTTTGGATGATTTTCACTACCTTTTCTTCCACATTGCTGATCTGTTTTTTTGCATCCTTTAATCTGCTGTCAATTCCCTCTCATGTATTTTTCATTTCTTATTAGTATTCTTCAGTTCTGATTGGTTCATTTTTAATATTTTCTCTTTGTTGAAGATTTCACTGTGTTCACCCATTCTTCTCCTGAGTTTGGTGAACATACGACCATTACTTTGAACTCTATCAGGTAGATTATCTCCATTTCATTTATTTCTTTTCCTGAGGTTTTGTCTTGTTCTTTCATTTAGAACTTATTCTTCTGTCTCCTTATTTTGCCCAGTTCTCTGTGTTTGTTTCTGTATTTTAGGTAGATCAGCTATGTCTCCTGGTATTGAAGGAGTAGTCTCATGTAGAAAGCACCTTTTGGGGCCCAGAAGTACAGTTCCCCTAAGCAGAACCAGGCACTCCAGTGGTGTTACCTATGTGGGCTGCCTATGCCTTCCTCTTGTGGATGGGCCATGACTGCTGCAGGCATGCTTGTGGGAAGGCCCCGCTGTGATTGCTGTGGGCACACTGGTGTGCGGGGCCTCCAGCACTCACCAGTACAGGTGTTTGGAGGGGCACCAGTCCTGGCCAGGGCTGCGTGTTATGTGTGGTGGTGGGGATGGGGGCAGGAGTTTTGAAGGGTGTGCTGGCCAAGGCCACCTCCTGGATGTGATGGTGCAGTAGCTGCTTTTGGGGGGCTTTGGTCCTAAGATGTGTCAGGGTGGCACCTGCCGGGGTGGGCAAATTCAGCAGGGTGGGTCTGCAGGGGAACACCAGGGTGAGGTGAACAGTGCTAGCAAGGTAGGTGGAGAGTGTCAGAACTGGCACCTGCTAGCATTGGTCAGCTAGTCTGAAGGAGCACAAGAAAATTGTTCCCAGCAGGGCCTTCTTCCTTGGGGAACTTCCTACAGATTCCTGCCCCTTTGGCACAGTCCCTAAAATTAGTCAGTAAATCTCTTTTACATATGGCCCAGGTGCTTTTCAAACTGCTGTCTCTGTGCTGGGTCTCTGAGTGAGTTTGTGCACTGGTCCTTTAAGAGCAGAGTCTCAGTTTCCTATAGCCCACCAGCTCTCCTGGAGTTAAGCCCCACTGATTTTCAAAGCCAGATATTATGGAGGCTCATTTTCCTAGTGCCCGTCCCCAGAGCCAAGGGTGCCTGATGTGGGGCTTGAATCCTTTCCTCCTCAAGGTGGACATTTGTGCCTGTGATAATTTTCCCATTTGCAGGTCCCCCACACCAGGGGGACTGCATCTCAGCCCCTTCTACCTATCTTTTTTTTAAGATTATTTATTTATTTATTTATTTATTTGACAGAGAGAGAGAGAGACACAGCAAGAGAGGGAACCCAAGCAGGGGGAGTGGGAGAGGGAGAGAAGCAGGTTTCCCGCTGAGCAGGGAGCCCCATGCGGGGCTCGATCCCAGGACCCTGGGATCACAACCTGAGCTGAAGGCAGACACTTAACTGCTGAGCCACCCAGGCACCCCCAGTCATTATTTCTTTAAATAAGCTTTCTACCGCCTTCCAGGACTTCCATATTAAATATGATATTTCTCTTGATGGTGTCCCATCAGTCTTATAAGCTCCCTTCATTCCTTTTCATTCTTTTTCTTTTTATTCCTCTAACTGGGTAATTTCAAATGGTCTGTCTAGAGTCTCACAGATTCTTTCTTCTGCTTGACCAAGTTAGCTCTCAAAGTTATCTATGGCATATTTTATTTCAGTCATTGTATTCTTCTGCTCCAGAATTTCTTTTTGGTTCTTTATGATTTTTATCTGTCTCTTGAACTCATTTTTCTCTTGTATTATTTTCCTGATTTCATTGAGTTGACTATCTGTGCTCTCGTGAAACTTGTTGATCTTCCTTAAAACAATTATGAGCTCTGTATCTGACAATTTGTAGATATCCATTTCTGTGGAATTGGTCACTGAAAAATTATTGTGTTCCTTTGTGGTATCATTTTTCCTTGTTGTTTTGTGTTTCTTGAAGTCTTGTGTTGCTGTCTTTGCATTTGAAGAAACGGTCAGCACTCACAGTATTTACTGACTGACTTTGGGAGAGAAACACCTTCACCAGTCAGCCCAACTAGATATTCTGAGGCTGTCTCAAACCTTTTCTAGGGATACACCCACATCATGCCTCTTTTGCCTCTTTGGGGGAAATTCTTAAGGCTATATGCCTTCTCTTGCTCTTTCAAAGCCAAGATGCGGGCTGACAGCTTCTCATCTGTTTTCCCTAAGGTTGTCCCGAAATACTCAAGCGTCTGTGTCTTCTCCCAATTCCACCAAGTCAGACTGGCTGGATGTACATGCTTGGAAGACATCTGTTTGTGCTCATCATCTCAGGGTATGCAGGGAGCTAGATACAGCGTGGGGGTTGAGGCATGTGGAGCATCAGGCACACCCATAAGCCAGTTGGAAATGTCCCCAGCAGCTGGTATGTGAGCCTCTTGATGGTGTTTTTAGCAGACAGCAGGGTCTGCAGCCCTTTTGAAAATTTCCAAGTCCTGGATGGTAAGAGTCCTGCAGATTTGCCAGTATCAGCCTTCCAGCCACTCATCCATCCTGACCCCCTACATATTTTTTAAAATATTTTTATTTATTTGAGAGAGAGAGCGCACACAAGCAGAGGAAGAGGGAGAAGCAGACTCCCCACTGAGCAGGGAGCCTGACGCAGGGCTTGATCCCAGGACCCTGGGATTATGACCCGAGCTGAAGGCAGACGCTTAACTGACTGAGCCACCCAGGTGCCCCTCCCCTACATATTCTTAGAGAAGAAAGCAATGGGTCCCTTGTGCAGTGTCCTATACCACTGGGGAAGCCAGTGCTCAGTCACTTTGCTCTCTCTTTCCCTATGGAAGGAATCCCAGGCCAAACTGAGGGGGTCTCAACAATGAGGTGTGCTACTTTGAGGGAGGGGTGATGCAGGTGAAGTGAAACTGGTCTTCTTACTATCTGCAGTCTGCCTACTCTCAGTTTATTTGCTCCAGTTGTGTGCTGGAAATTCTCCCCTGGACTTCCCAAACGCTATTCTCTTCTTTGGGTGGTTGTCCAAACTGGTGCACTGGGAGGAGATTTGAGTAGAAAAGTCTTATTCCACCTTCTTTGTAACATCACTCTTTTATTGACCCAGACGTAATTTAGGACTGTGTTGTTTAATCTCAGAGTATTGGGCGTTTTCCAACTATCTTCCTATTATGGATTTCTAGATTAATACTATTGTGTTTGCAAGCATATTTTGTATGATTTCTTTAAATTTTTTAAGCTGTGTTTTATGTCCCAGAATATGGTCTATTTTGGTGAATGTTTCATGTGAACTTGAGAAGAATGTATATTCTGCTGTGTTTGAATGAAGTGTTGCATGGATTTCAATTATATCCCCTTGTTTGATGGTGCTATTTAATTCAACTATGTTATTCTGTAATTATTCCAAAGTTCTTGGATTTCTGTTCTTTATTCTTTTTATTTCAGCTTCAAGGACCCTATTGACATCTTCTTTAGCTCACTGATTCCTCATACATTTCCACTGTATTGATGAGCCCCCCGGAGGAATTCATTTATGTTCTGTTCTTTTGGGTTTTTTAATTTCTTGTGTTTTCCTTTTGATTCTTAGAGTTTCTACCTCTTCTTTCATTACTTATCTATTCTTGCATTTTATCCACTATTTCCATAGATCACAAGCATATTAATCATGGTTACTTTACATTTATGGTCTGATCATTGTAACATATTGCTACATCTGAATCAAGTTCTCTTGCTTGTCCTATTTCCTGAAAATGTATTTTTTAAATCAGTATGCCTTTTAACTTTTTGTTGAATGCTGGACGTGATGGACTGTGAAAAAGGAACTGAGGTAAATAGGCCTTTAGTGTGAGGGTTCATGTTTATCTGAGTAGGGTTTAGGCTCTGTTTACGATCTGTTGTGGCTGTCAGAGGCTAAAATATTCTCAGTTATCCTTGCTTTTGTCACCCATGTTGTCCTTAGGGTTTATGGAGGCTTCTTAAACAAGTTCTGAAATGTATAGTTCTTTTGGTTTATTCCAAACAGGAGTCTTCCTGATGTAGTGGAATGTTGTGGGTAGAGAGGAAGTGTTCTGTATCCTATGATCTGGTCTTAGTATTTTAACAAGCATGTGTCCTTGGACTGTGACCTTCTTTGGTGTAATAGGAAAGATATTTGGTCTTTGTCCATGGTTCCCAGCCAAGACTTCCTAAAGCCCTTGGACTTTCTGAATGATAAGGGTGACAGGAGCATCTTATGTTCTAATGAGGTAATTGTTTGCTGGCCCCTAGATAGCTTCAGGATGGGAGTTAGTCACCAGGAAGACCGAACTTGGATTGGAGGCTTAGAACTTTTAGCCCAGTCCTCAACCTCTGGGGAGTGGGGAGGAAGGAGTTGGAGATGGAGTTATTTGCCAACTGCCAATGATTTAGTCATTCATGCCTGTGTAAGGAAACTCCATAAAACCCCTTAAACCTCAGGATTCAGGGGGATTCTAAGACACCAATGTGCTGGAAGTGTGTTGTATCTGGAGAAGGCATGGAGGTTCCTACCTCCGCCATGTACTTTGCCCTGTATGCCCCTTCCATTTGGCTGTTTCTGACTTGTATCTTTTATAATAAATCAATAATAATAGCATTTTATTAGTTCTAAAGTGTTTCTGTCAAATTAACAAACACAATCCAGGGAACCTTTGAATTTGTAGTTGGCCATGCGGAAATGTGTGTAGCCAGCCGCCTCTCCCCCATTTGTGGCTGGCATCCGATGTGGGGGCAGTTTTGTGGGACTGAGCCCTTAAACTGTGGAATATGATGTTAACTGTATTTTGTGTTAGAATTAAATAGAATTGTTGGGATGCCTGGGTGACTCAGTTGGTTAAGCATCTGCCTTCGGCTCAGGTCATGATCCCGGGGTCCTGGGATCAAGCCCTGCATCAGGCTCCCTGCTCAGCTTCTCCCTCTGCCTGCCGCTCCCCCTGCTTGTGCTTTCTCTCTCTCTCTCTCTGACAAGTAAATAAAATCTTAAAAAAAAAAGAAAAAGAATTAAATAGAATTTTAGGCCACCCTTACCCTTAGAGTTGGAGCACTGGTGTTTGGGAAACACACCATGTATTTGCTCTCAGGAGTTAGAGAAAAAAACAAAAACCTCTCAACCTCACAAGTATTTCTAAGTGCCCCCTCCCCTCAACTTAGGTCAGGTAGGAAAGCTAAAGGGAACTCAGGTTGGCTGTTTCATCCCCCCACCTCCTCACCCCTGCTGTGTCAGGTAGGTTCTGGTAAACTCCCAGTCAGTCAGGCTCTTGAAAAGCAGATTATATTAAGGACAGGCCTTGTTAAAGAGAATGATATGGGCATATGTCAAAATGGCTATATTTCTGTCTCTCTTTCCAGTTCTGGAGACAGCAGTTTGCCCTGTGATTAATGCTTTCATAGTTCCGTGGTGTTGATTTTAAGTTTGTTAGCTTTTTTTCCAGTGAGGATAGAAATGTCACTTCTAAGTTCCTTACATACCAGATGACAAACCAGAGGTCTCTGTTTTTTTGTTTTTGTTTTTGTTTTAAAGATTTTATTTATTTATTTGACAGAGATTGTGAGAGCAGGAACACAAGCAGGGGGAGTGAGAGAGGAAGAAGCAGGCTCCCTGCTGAGCAGGGAGCCCGATGCGGGGCTTGATCCCAGGGCTCTGGGATCATGACCTGAGCTGAAGGCAGACGCTTAACGACTGAGCCACCCAGGTGCCCAGAGGTCTCTGTTTTTTAATGTTTGCTGGCTGACAGCTTTAAAAGCCTCATTCCTCCTTCTTCTCCTTGTGCCCTGCATCTGAACAAGGTAACAGGAAAGCCTGCCTGCTCACTGCTTTGGCGCCGGCAAGAGATTCAATCCCGGGAAGCCCCTGCCCTTGTGCCCAAACTCTCACTCTAGACGGCCCCTGAACTTCAAGAAAGAACCTAGGCCAGGCTCCTTTCCTTGCTCTTTCTCTTCTTTTTCTTTCTTTAAAGATTTTATTTATTAATTGGGGGGGGAGCAGAGGGAGAGGGAGACTCTTAAGCAAACTCTATGTTGAGCGCAGAGCCCCACATGGGGATTGATCTCATGACTCTGAGATCAGGACCTGAGCTGAAACCAAAAGTCAGTTGCTTAACTGACTGTGCCACCCAGGTGCCCCCTTTCCTTGCTCTTTCAAGGCATTTCCCACCTGCTTGGGAGGCCTGCCCTCCCTGGACACTTCCATTATCAAAGTAATTAACCTTTTCATTTGTTCCTGGAAGGGATATGTTGTCAACCAAACCTAGAGTGGGGGCCCACCTGACTTTACCAGTGACCATAACAGTTATAGAGAGGGTAACATGGCATATATATTGTAATACACTTTGCTTAATTATTCTATTAATAAATACTCCAGATCTTTACATATCAATACATGCCACCCTTTGTTTTTAAAAAAAAGTAGGTATGAAGATGAGTTTATCCAGGCAATTCTTTCTAAATAGACAGTTGGATTTTAACCAATTTTGCCACCAAAACCATGAGTGAAAACTCAGATTGCCAAATTACAGAACAAACATACAAATTATGTTCTTTTCAAACAGAATTTCTTAAGATTTTTATCATCAAATATATTGAGGAAAGAATGAACAAAATGTTTTGCAGTGGGATTTGCTAATAATATAAACATCCTTGAAGTCATCATCAAGATTCCTAACTGTGGGCAGTAGGGAGGGTCTCCTCATGTTCTCCTCCCTGGCTCACCTCTGTCCTGCCCCATAGATGACCACTGTCCTGATACTTTGTTTATCCTCGATACCTTTACCATCTATTATTTTTCACTAAGCAGAGTTCTTTCAGCTTTCCTCCTTCAGCCTTTGAACAGGTAAGTATCAATGGAATTACACTGAAAGGTTTTCCAGTGGTTTTTTGCCTCCGTATGTTTCTCACATGCGAGCACCTGAGGCTTCTGGGCTGGTCTAGGACTGTGGGCTCCGAACCTCCCACCAAGCCGAGTGGCCCAAGGCTTCGCGATTCTTTAAATCCAAATGAGTGGGGTTGGGGGGCGTGGTGGGCAGACGACTCCCTGCTGGAAGATGGTCAAAGATCAAAATGGAACCAGACTCCTCATGACCCTCGGTGAGGTCACTTTTGTCCGTGTTTGTGAAGAAGGGTCACGGACCTCGGAGAGAACAGGTCGCAGCCCACTGCCCAAGCAAGGTCGGCTCAAAGACGTGACCTCCGGCCTGCTGTCACTCAGGCGGGCGGGGGCGGGGCCGTGCGAACTGTCCAATCAGGGGAGTCGCCGGAACCGTACGTGCGGGCGACGCGCTGTGGACGGCGGGGACTGTGTGCCGTCGCTGCTGTCCGGCCGAGGTTCGCGTCCCCTCTCGCTGTCCTGAGAGGCTTCGGGAGCTTCCGCCACATCCCCTGTCGCCGTGACCTCCGCCGGCCACGGCAGTCGTATGGTGGTTCGACCCGCTAGCCCAGACAGCGAGCCATGGTGAGTGTGCGGGGCCGGGAGTCGGGAAAGGGGGGCGGTGGGACCGGCTGGAACCGGCCGTGGCGGGACCTGGCCTCCCCGCCGTGAACTCTGCGGACCCGAGGCCGCCGGTGGCGCGGCACGCAGCGCGGGGCCGGGCCGGCTGCCGGGACCGCCGGCGTCCTGTCCTGTCCCTGCGCGGCCGCGTCTCCCTTAGGTTGGGCGATGACCACGGGGAGGGTCATCAGGGGACAGTCATGCCTCGGTCTCCCGGGCTCGTGCGCGGGAGATGCTGTGGTCTGTGGGGTCCCCATTCCTCTCTCCCTGGGGTACCCGCTTTCTCCTCACTTTTCCAAACGTTTGGGGAGTAGGGTCTCAAAGCCGCGACCCTGTGCCCCCTGCCTAGCTCTTCATAGGACTGGCGATAAATGCCTAAATTTCCAGATCTTTCCCTGCATTCCGAAACGCCATCTTTCCTCTCCAGTTCATAACATCATTATTAACTATTTGTTCTCCATGATGCGTTTCAAATTACGCAGTAGTTTATCATTTATCCACAGAGCCATGAACGGCTCTTTTTAAAGACTTCTTTTTTTTGGATATTTTACATGATTAGAAAGCAGAGAATAATCACCTGGAACTGTTTTATGAAATCCTTGTGCCCCTCCCCCCAGGATCTTTCCTGGACACTGATGTCCTATCGGAAGTCCTGTGAGTGGAGGTTCTTGAAAACTTTCCTGGGTGATCTGTCCTGTCAGCATTGCCCCTCCTTGCATTTGTCACCCTGAAAAGATTTATTCACTTGAGACTTAGCTTGGGGGATAGTATAAAGTATTTCCAAAAAGGCGAATTTCAGAAAAAAAAAATTGTTACTTTCTATTTGTTAAAATTTGTTCCCTTTTTTCTTCTAAGTGGCCATAGTAATATTCTGAGGTGCGTTCTTTCAGGTGATTTTAAATGGCATATCAGGGCCTAGACCCGTAACATTAAGTATTCCAATACAGTTGTTTACAAGTCAATTTCTTTTTTTGGAGATAATTGACATCTTCATTTTCTGGTAGTAAAAAGTTGGTTTTCTTGTTGAACTAGTAAAATTGCTTAAAATTTTCTTTCCTCCTTTACACATAAACACTGGGTGTGTGAGATTTTGCGGGATTCTTGAACCACTGGGTTTGTCCTTTAAATTATCAGTGGTGGTGCAAAGCATTGTGATTGGGGAGCAGAGGCCTGAGGCCAAGGACTCCAAGCTAAGGCCGTTTTGAGCTGGCGAAGGCAAAGGGAGTTTCCTTAGGCCTAGATGTTTTTACATGTTTGGGTTTTGCATCCATGATAGAGGTGCACTCAGTATAATTTGTGTATTGAGAAGCTCTGTGAAAGTCCGGAGTTCTGTCTCCTGGACAAAATGTTTATGAATTTGGGAGTTCATTTTGGGTCACAACCTTAAACTGAATCTGCCTGAGAGTTTCCTCATGTGTAATATTGGAAACCTTGGGGAAGGGAGTTCCTGTAAGCTGCCAGGAGAGAGGGTGTGCGGGGCTCGCAGAGTTCATTCCTGCAGGTGCTCAGGTGTCCGTGGCCGCCCTCGTTCACCAGGGGCTGACCCGCTGTGGAGGTGCTGTCTCACTTGGGAAGGTCTGGAGCCCGGCTTGGGAGGGTGTGTAATTTCTGAATATGGGTTTTCCTTCTTAACTCTGGGTAAGCAGGCTGCTTATCTGAGCTGATTTGAATGTTTACATTTCTTTCCTTGGCATTCTTTTTTATCTATTGAATATTCCAGTCCTTTCAGTCTAGTTTCCCTTAGTCGTTTGCAGTTTTATTTGCTGTCTGAATGGGTAAGATTTTTTATTTCTTGGGCTTTGAAGATGTAAGTTGAGAAAAATGTGTGAGGCAAGAAAATCTTGAAACCAAACGGAATTTTTATTCCTTTTAGGCAACAGTCTCAAGCTGTGAGATGGGCATATTGAAGTTCTCGGGCACATTTTTCATTTTTATTGTTATTTTTTTAATACAAAGATTTTATTTTTAGGAAATCTCTACACTCAATGTGGGACTTGAACTTACAACCCCGAGATCAAGAGTCGCATGCTCTACTGACTGAGCCCACTGGGCGCCCCTCTATTTTCATATATAGAGCAGTTTTTTGTATGTGCATGTCTCCAGGGAACTTTGACATTTAAAAGTCTATACTATTTTTTAAGGCAAATGAATTTCTGTTTTAATTGATGTCAGAAAAATTACCCAAGCTTATGTAAATCTTTAAAAGTCCTAGTAGGTTTCAGGGTTTAAATGCAGCCCCCTGGGGCTCCTGGGTGGCTCAGTAGTTAAGCGTCTGTCTTCGGCTCAGGTCATGATCCCAGGGTCCTGGGATCGAGCCCCGCATCGGGCTCCCTGCTCGGCGGGATGCCTGCTTTTCCCTCTCCCACTCCCCCTGCTTGTGTTCCCTCTCTTGCTGTCTCTCTCGCTGTCAAATAAATAAAATAAAATCTTTTAAAATGAATGAATGATTGAGTGAATGAATGCAGCCCCCTAATGCAGTGCAACATGCTATTCATTCCTGACAGTATTCTTAGTGTGAAATATAGTGGAGGGACAAACTATGATGTCCCTTGTCCCTTTAGTTAGTTGAAATTTTTCATTTTTTATGGGTTGCAGTTTTATACCCATTAGTGCTTAAGGAATTAAATCTTAGAATGATTTCCTATGTAAAAAAGTTTAAATTAATTTAAAATTAAATTTAAAGTAGCAAAAGTTGAAAACACTATTAAGCAGTAAAATATATTGTATATAAGTTTGTTTCTTCTATATTAATTGCATGCTAAGGATTACAATTCATAAGAAACTAGTAGACTTCAGAAAAAAATTTTAAGATATGAAATGACGAGAGTTCAGGTTTTTGTTAGAGCATTTTGTTTACAGAAAAACTGATCACAAAGTACAGAGTTCCCACCTGACCCCTTTGCATCCACAGTTTGGAGTATTTTTTTACATCTCCTGTTACTGTGGTATGTTTGTTACAATTGATGGACCAGTAGTCATGCATCGAAGTCTACTGTTTATGTGGACATAGACATTTAGTGTTATATACAGTCAATGGGTTTTGGCAAAGGTATAATGACATGTGTCCATCATTTCCTTTTTTTAAAGATTTATTTATTTATTTTGGAGAGAGAGTGTGTGCGTGTGTGGGGGGAGGTGGGGTGAAGGGGAGGGAGGGAGAGAATCTCAAGCAGACTCCGTGCTGAGCATGGAGCCCAGTGCTGGGCTCCCTCCCAGGACCCTGAGATCACGACCTGAGCCGAAACTAAGAGTTGGACGCTTTACCAACTGCCGCACCCAGGCACCCCTGTGTTCATCATTTCGACATCATATAGAATAGTCTCTCCTTTTCCTAAAAATATCTTGGGTTCCACCTGTTTAATAATCAGCCTTCCCTCCAACACCCCTGTCTTTCACCAAAAGATCTTCTTACTGGCTAATAGTTTTGTCTCTTCCAGAATGTCATATACTTGAAAACAATGTATTTAGCCTTGTCAGAGTGTCTTCTTTTACTTAATATACTTTCAGGTTGCCTCCTTGTCTTTTGTTGGCTTTATCCTTCACTTCTTTTTATCACTAAACAATATTTATCAGATACATATACCACAGGTTGTTTATTCATTCTACTATTGAAGGATATTTTGCTAAACTCCTGGCAGTTATGAATAAAACATCCATAAACAGTCATTTGCATGTTTCTGTGTGAGTACAAAGTTTCGGTTCATTTGGGTAAATACCGAGTATGATCACTAGATCCTCTGGTAAGAGTATGTTTAGTTTTATAAGAAACTGACTGTCTTCCAAAGTAGGCATACCATTTTCCATTCCTAGCAACAGTGAATGAGGATTCTTGTAGGTTTACATCTTCACCAGTATTTGGTGTTCTGAATGTTTTGAATTGTATCCATTGTAGTTAAGTGTCTAGTGATATCCATTTATGTTCTATTTATAATTCCCTAATGACATTTGAAGTTAAACTTCTTTTCATATGCTTATTTGCAGTCTGTATTATCTTTGGTGATACGTGTTCAGATCATTTGCCCATTTTTAATTGGATTGTTTGTCTTAGTTTTAAGAATTCTTTGGACATTTTGTGTGTCCTTTATCAGATAACTGTTCTGCAAAGATTTTATTTATTTGAGTTAGAGCGAGAGAGAGAGAGAGAGAGCACAAGCAGGGGGAGCATTAGAGGAAGAGGGAGAAGCAGGCTCTCCACTGAGCAGGGAACCCAATGCGGGGCTCGATCCCAGGACCCTGGATCATGACCTGAGCCGAAGGCAGATGCTTAACCGACTAAAGCCACCCAGGCGCCCCGTGACTGTTCATTTTTTGACCACTCTCTTTTGTAGAACAGGGTTTTTATTTTAATGAAATGAAGCTTCTCATAATTTTTCTTTCATGGATCTTGCTTTTGGTGTTGTATCTTAAAATTCATCAGTTAACCCAGGATCATCTCCTATGTTATATTTTAGGAGTTTTTTTTTTTTTTAAAGATTTTATTTATTTATCTGACAGAGAGACAGCGAGAGAGGGAACACAAGCAGGGGGAGTGGAAGAGGGAGAAGCAGGTTTCCCGCTGAGCAGGGAGCCTGATGCGGGGCTCGATCCCAGGACCCTGGGATCATGACTCAAGCCGAAGGCAGACGCCTAACGACTGAGCCACCCAGGCACCCCATATTTTAGGAGTTTTTAACTTTAGATTTACTATATATTTTTGGTTAAGTTTTGGGAGAGGTGTTAAGGTCAGTGTCTAAATTCATTTTTTGTTTTTTTTGGTTTATCTTTTGCATGTGGATATCCACTCTTTCTAGAAAAGACTTTTTCTCAGGGAGCCTGGGTGGCTAAGTCAGTTAAGTGTCCAACTCTTAATTTCGGCTCAGGTCATGGTCTCAGGGTCATGGGATTGATCCCCACGTTGGGCTCCACACTCCGCCAGAGCCTGCTTCAGATTATCTTTCTCCCTCTCCCTGTGCCCTCAAACCCCCGCTCATGCATGCGCTCTTCTCTCAAATAAAATCTTTTTTAAAAAAGACTTTTTCTCGGGCACCTGGGTGGCTCAGTTGGTTAAGCGACTGCCTTCAGCTCAGGTCATGATCCTGGAGTCCCAGGATCGAGTCCCGCATCGGGCTCCCTGCTCAGCAGGGAGTCTGCTTCTCCCTCTGACCCTCCCCCCCTCTCATGTGCTCTCTCTCTCAAATAAATAAATAAAATCTTAAAAAAAAATAAAAAGAAATAAAATAAAAAAGACTTTTTCTCTATGAATTGCCTTTTTGTCCTTTGTCAAAGATCAGTTGACTACATTTGTGTGGGTCTGTTGGAAAGCAGTTGACTTCTGCATCCTTCAACCTTGCTATGCTGTTATTAATTTTCAGAGTGATCTCTGAAATTGTTGGGGAATCTATCAGATATTCTACATAGAAAACCATGTGTTATGTAACTCACAGGTTTATTTTTTGCTTCCCAATCTATATAACTTTTATTTCCTTTTGTTATCTACTGCATTAGCTAGGTCTTCCAGGACAATAAAGAATAGGAGTGATGAGAAGAGACTTCTTACCTTGTTCTTTATCTTACCAGAAAAGCAACTGTCTCTCACCATTAATATGTTAACTACAATTTTCACGTAGATGTTCTTTTTCAGAAAGAGGAACTCCTCCTCTCTATTCCTAGTGTGTTACCATAAGTGTGTGTTGGGTTTTATCAAATGTTTTTTTCATTTTCACCTCCTTTTATTCCTCATATTAGTAATCTCTGTCTTTTCTCACTTAAATTGACTAGTCCTTTACCAATTCCATTAATCATTTCAAAGAACTAGCTTTTGGTTTTCTTCATATTGTCTCTTAATTTCCTGTAATTTTTAATGTCTTTTGTAAGTCTTACCATTTTATTTTCCTTATTTTTATTGAGATATAATTGACATGTAACATTAGTTTCAGGTGTACAACATAATGGCTTGGTATTTGTATATATTGTGAAATATTTCCACAATAAGTCTGGTTAACATCCTTCATTGTACATAGTTACAGTTTCTTTACTTATCATAGATATTTAAGATCTACTTAGCAACTTTCAAATATTCAGTATTACAGTGTTATGAGCTGTAGTCACCATGTTGTATGCTGCATCCCCATGACTTACTTATTTTGAATAAGTAACATATTTTGAATAAGAGAGTGTTATGCCTCCAGAGTCGTTCTTAAGATTGTTTTGACTACTTACTTATTTTATAACTGAAAGTTTGTACCTTTTGACCTCCCTTCACCCATTTTCCCCACCCTTCACCTCTAGCAACCAACAATTTGTTTTCTGTATGAGTTTGGGTTTTTAATTTTTTTTTTTTTTAGGATTTATTTAGAATGTGTGCGTGCACAATGGGGAGGGGCAGAGGGAGAGAGAGTCTCAAGCAGACTCTGCCTAAGTGGGGAGCCTGATGTGGGTCTTGATCTCACGACCCTGAGATCATGACCGGAGCTGAAACCAAGAGTGGGATGCTTAACCGACTGTGCCACTGGGCACCCCTGTGTTTTTGTTTTTCGATTCCACATATAAGTGAGATCATACAGTATTTGTTGTTCCCTCTGACTTATTCCACTTAGCATAATGTTCTCAAAGTCTGTCTAGGTGTTAATGGTAAGATTTTGGGACGCCTGGGTGGCTCAGTCGGGTGAGCCCCCGACTCTCGATTTTGGCTCAGGTTGTGAGATTGAGCCCCTGTGGAGCCTGCTTCAGATTCTCTGTCTCCCGGGACGCCTGCGTGGCTCAGTCGGTTAAGCGTCTGCCTTTGGCTCAGGTCATGATCCCAGGGTCCTGGGATCGAGTCCCGCATCGGGCTCCCTGCTCCACGGGGAGCCTGCTTCTCCCTCTGCCTCTGCCTCTCTCTCTCTCTCTCTCATGAATAAATTAAAAAAAAAAAAAAAAAGATTCTCTGTCTCCCTCTGCCCCTCCCTGCTCTCTTTCTCCCTTTCAAAAAAAAGGGCAATATTTTATTCTTTTTTATGGCTGAATAATATTCTATTAATATTTATCAGTTTGTCCATTGGTGAACACTTGTTTCCATATCTTGGCTATTGTAAATAATCGTGAATATAGGCTGCATGTATTTTTTTCCAGTTAGTTTTTTTCCAGTAAATACCCAGAAGTGGTATTGTTGGATCGCATGGTCATTGTATTTTTAATTTTTTAAGGACTCTCCATACTGTGTCCATAGTGGCTGCACCACTTTACATTCCCAATTACAGTGCACAAAGGTTCCCTGCATCCTCACCAACACTTGTTATTTGTCTTTTTGGTACTGGCCATTCTGTCAAGTGTGAGGTGATACCTCACTGTGGTTTTGATTTGCATTTCCCTGATGATTACCGACATTGAGCACCTTTTCATACACCTGTTGTCCATCTGTATGTGTTCTGTGGATAGATGTCTGTGTGGATCCTCTGCCCATTTTCTTTTCTTTTTTTTTTTTTTTTTAAAGATTTTATTTATTTATTTATTTGACAGAGAGAGACACAGTGAGAGAGGGAACACAAGCAGGGGGAGTGGGAGAGGGAGAAGCAGGCTTCCCGGCGAGCAGGGAGCCTGATGTGGGGCTCGATCCCAGGACCCTGGGATCATGACCTGAGCCGAAGGCAGACGCCCAACGACTGAGCCACCCAGGCGCCCCTGCCCATTTTATTTTCTAATTGGATTCTTTTTTGGTGTTGAGTTTTATGAGTTCTTTATGTGTTTTGGATATAACCCCTTGGATATAACCAGAGATACGATTTGTAAATATTTTCTCCCATTGAATAGGTTGCCTTTTTATTATATTGATGATTTCCTTTGCGATGCAGAAGCTTTTTAGTTTGGTACAGACCCACTTGTTGATTTTTGCTCCTGTTGCCAGATCTAAAAAGTCATCTTTAAGATTGATGTCAAGGGACTTACCACCTCTTTTCTTCTAGGAATTTTATGGAGTCATCTTACACTCAAGTCTTTAATCCATTTTGGATTGATTTTTTTATATGGTGTAAGAAAGTGGTCCAGTTTTCCCAGCACCATTTATTGAAGAGACTGTCCTTCCTCCCATTGTATGTTTCCTTTGTTGTAAATTAATTGACCACGGAGTGTGGGTTTATTTCTGTACTCTCTGTTCTAGTCCACTGATCTGTAGGTCTGTTTCTATGCCAATGCGTTACTGTTTTGATTGCTGTGGCTTTGTAACATATTTTGAATAAGAGAGTGTTATGCCTCCAGATTCATTCTTAAGATTGCTTGACTACTCAGTCTTTGTGGTTCCATGCAAATTATAGGATTGTCCTGTTTCTGTGGAAATGCCATTGAAATTCTGATAGGGATTGCATTGAATCTGTAAATTGCTTTAGGTAGTATGGATATTTTAACAGTAGTAATTCAATCCATTGAGCATGGAATATATTTGCATTTATTTTGTGTCATCTTCAATTTCTTTAATCAGTGTCTTACAGTTTTCAGTATATAGGCCTTTCACTTTTTTCATTAATTTTATTCCTATTTTGTTTTTGATGCAATTTTAAGTGGACTATTTTTATCTGTCTGTCTGTCTGAGAGAGAGAGCACATGAGCACAATCGGGTGGGGGGAGCGGCAGGTAGAGGGAGAAGCAGGCTCCCTACTGAGCAAGGAGCCTAATGCGGGACTCGATCCCAGGACCCCGGGATCATGACCTGAGCTGAAGGCAGATGCTTAACTGACTGAGCTGCCCACGTGTCCCCTGGACTATTTTTTAAATTTTATTAAGTTTTTTAATTCCAGTATAGTTAACCCACCTTTAAAATTTTTTTATTAAGGTGGACTGTTTTCTTAATTTCTCTTTCTGATAGTGCCTTATTAGTGCAAAGAAATGTAACCAAACAATTTTTTGGTGGAGTCTTTATAGAGTTTTCTATATACAGACAGTTCCCAACTTAATGATTCAACTCGAGATTTTTTGACTTTTTGATGGTGCAAAAGCAATACACATTCAGTAGAAACCATACTCTGAATTTTTATTTTTCCGTTCTCAGTATGCAGTACAAGATTCTCTTGTGAGGCTAGGTGGCACTAGCAGCCAGCGTAGTGTCTAGTCGGCTACACAGTCATGAGGGTAAATGACCGTTACAGTTAAAACCCTTCTGTCCCTATACAACCGTTCTGGGGTTTTTTTTGTTAAAGATTTTTGTTTACTTATGTCAGAGAGAGAGAACACAAGCAAGGGGAGCAGGAGAGGGAGAAGCAGACTCCCCGCTGAGCAGGGAGCCCGATGCAGGGCTTGATCCCAGGACCCCGGGATCATGACCTGAGCTGAAGGCAGACGCTTAACCCACTGAGTCACCCAGGCGCCCCAACCGTTCTGTTTTTTTACTTTCAGTATGGTATTTAATAAACTACATGAGATATTCAACACTTTGTTAAAAATAGGCCTCGTGGGGCACCTGGGTGGCTCAGTCAGTTTATTTCGGCTCAGGTAATGATCTCAGGGTCATGGGATTGAGCCCTGTGTAGGGCTTCTCGCTCAGCAGGGAGTCTGCTGGAGATTCTCTCTCTCGCCCCCCCCACTCTCCCTTTTAAAAGACTTTTTAAAAAACAGTCTTTGTGTTAGATGATTATACCCAACTGTAGGCTAATATAAGTGTTCTGAGTACAATTAAGGTAGGTTAGGCTAAGCTTGGATGTTCAGTAAGTTAGGTGTATTAAATACATTTTCAGTTTTTAAAAAAATTTTATTTATTCATTTGAGAGAGAGAGCATGAGTGGGGCGTGGGGGGGGTGGGGGGGTGGGCGGGAGGTGGAGGGAGCATGCTCCCCACTGAGCCAGGAGCTCAACGCGGGACTTGATCCCAGAACCCTGAGATCATGACCTGAGCTGAAGGCAGATGCTTAACTATCTGAGCCACCCAGGTCCCCCTACGTTTTCAATTTAGAGATATTTCCAATTTATGATGTTATCAGTACATAACACAATCATAAGTTGAGGAAGATCTGTAGAATATCATGTCATCTACAAATAGACCATTTTACCTTGTTTTTTTCTAATCTGGGTGCCATTTTACTGTTTCTTGCCTAATTGCCCTGGCTGGCACTTCCAGTTTTATGTAGTGGGCAATCTTGTTTCTGATCTTAGCGGAGAAACTTTCACCTTTTCAGCATTGAGTATGAGGTTATCTGTGGGCTTGTCTTATATGGCCTTTATTATGTTAAGGTACTTTCTCTCTATACCCACTTTGTTGAGAGTTTTTATCATAAATGGATGTTGAACTTTGCCATATGCCTTTTCTGCATCTATTGAGATAATCATTTTTAATCTTCATTTTGTTAATATGGTTTATCACATTGATTTGTAGATACTGAACCATACTTGCATCATGGAATAAATCCCACTTGATCATGGTATATGATCTTTTTAGTGTGTTGTTGGACTCACTGTGCTAGTATTTTATTGAGGACTTTTCTAGCTTATGTTCATCTGGGATATTGGATTGTAATGTTCTTATGGCATCTTTGTCTGGTTTTGGTATCAGAGTAACACTGGCCTCATAAAATTAGTTTAGAAGTGTTCCCTCCTGTTTTTTAGTAAGAGTTTGAGAAGGATTTGGTATTACTTTTTCTCTGAATGTTTGGTGGAGTTTACCAGTGAAGCCATCTGGTCCTGGACTTCTGTTTGTTGGGATGTTTTTGATTACTGGTTGACTCTTTTTGCTAGTAATCAGTCTGTTCAGATTTTCAGCTTCTTCATAATTCAGTCTTGATATGTATTTTGTTTCTAAGAGTTTATCCCTGTCTTCTAGGTTGTCCAATTTTTTGGTGTATAATTGTTCATAGTAGTCTCTTATGACCCTTTGTATTTCTCTTGTACCAGTTGTAATGTCTCCTTCTTCATTTCTGATTTTATATATTTGAGTCCTCTTTTTTTCTTGGTGACTCTAAAGGTCTGTCCATTTTATTTATCTTATCAAAAAACCAACTCTTAGTTTCACTGATTTTTTTTTCTATTGTCTTTTTAATTTGTATTTTATTTATTTCCTCTTTGATCTTTGTTATTTCTTTCCTTCTAACTTTGGACTTCCTTTTTTCTTTTCTAGTTCCTTGAGGTATAAAGTTGGGTTTATTTGAGATCTTTCTTGATGTAAGCATTTATTGCTATGAACTTCCTTCTTGGAACTGCTTTTGCTGCATCTCATAAGTTTTGGTATGTAGTATTACCATTTTCATTTGTCTCAAGGTATTTTTTTACTTCTCAGTTGATTTTTTTCACATTGGTTGTTTAGTAGCATGTTATTTCATCCACACATATTTGTGAATGGTCCAGTTTTCTCCTTGCAGTTGATTTCTAGGCCTACCATTATGGTTGGAAAAGATGCTTGATACGACTTTAATCTTCTTAAGTTTATTAAGACATGTTTTGTGGCCTAATATATGATCTGTTGTGGAGAATGTTCTGTGTGCACTTAAGAATGTGTATTTTGTGTATTCTGTTGCTTTTAGATGGAATGTCTGTTAAGTCCATCTGGTTTAATGTGTCATTTAAATTCAGTGTTTCCTTATTGATTTTTTTGTCTGGATGATATATCCATTGATGAAAATAGGATATTAAAGTCCCCCACTATTATTGTATTGCTGTTTTTCCCTTTAGGTCTGTTCATATTTGCTTTATATATTTAGGTGCTCCTATTTTGAGTATATAAACATTCACAAATATTATATCCTCTTAATGGGATTCACCCTTTTATCATTATATAATGACCTCCTTTGTCTCTTATTACAGTCTTTGTCTTAAAGCCTATTTTGTGTCATACAAAATAGCTAGTTTTATTTTGGTTTTCTTTTTTTTTTTTTTTTAAGATTTTATTTATTTATTTGACAGAGAGATAGCGAGAGCAGGAACACAAGCAGGGGGAGTGCGGTAGAAGGAGAAGCAGGCTCCCCACTGAGCAGGGAGCCCAGGACTCTGGGATCATGACCTGAGCCGAAGGCAGACGCTTAACAACTGAGCCACCCAGGCACCCTATTTTGGTTTTCATTTGCATGGAATATGTTTTTCCATCCTGTCACTTTGAATCTGTATGTCACTTTGAATCTGTATGTCTTTACACCTCAGGTCTTTTGTAAGCAGTATAGATTTTTATTATTTTTTTAAAGATTTTATTTATTTATTTGAGAGAGCGTGTGCAGACACAAGCAGGGGAGAAGGAGAAGCATGCTCCCCACCAAGTAGGTAGCCTGATGTGGGGCTCGATTCCAGGACTCTGGGATCATGACCCGAGCCAAAGGCAGCCGTTCATCCGACTGAGCCACCCAGGTGCCCCAGCAGTATAGATTTTTAAAAGTCCATTCAGCCACTCTGTGTCTTTTGATTGGAGAATTTAGTCCATTAACATTTTAAAGTAATTATTGGTAGGTATATACTAATTGCCATTTTGTTCACTGTTTTCTGGCTGTTTTGTAATTTGTTCTTGGTTTCTTCTTTTGTGATTGATAATTTTCTGTAGGAATATGTTTAGATTCCTTTCTCTTTTGTGTGTCTACTATAGGTCTTTGTGATTACCATGAGGTTACTACTAGAAAGCTTATATTTATAACAATCTATTTTAAGTTGATAACAA
Source organism: Halichoerus grypus (assembly GCF_964656455.1). NCBI lineage: Eukaryota > Metazoa > Chordata > Mammalia > Carnivora > Phocidae > Halichoerus > Halichoerus grypus. The sequence goes on from NC_135712.1 coordinate 208,066,902, forward strand.
TTTGAGTGCATTCTAAAACTCTACATTTTTATCCCTCCCACCCCATTTTATGTTTTTGATATCACAATTTACATCTTTGTGTCTCAGTTAACAAGTTAGTGAAGTTATTTTCATACTTTTGTCTTTTAACCTCAACTTTCATATGATTAACTCACCACCTTCCTGGGGATGGGTATTAAGGAGGGCACGTACTGCATGGAGCACTGGGTGTTATAAAAAAAAAACAACGAATCATGGATCACTTCATCAAAAACTAATGATGTATGGTGACTAACATAATAAAGTAAAATTAAAAACAAAACAAAAAAACTCACCACCTTTACATTAGTCTGAATTTTACTATATATTTGCCTTTAACAGTATAATTTGTACTTTCATATTTTCCTGTTACTAATTAGCATCCTTTCATTTCAACTTAAAGAAGTTCCTTTTACATGGCTTGCAAGGCCAGTCTACTGGTGATGAACTCCTTTAGCTTTTGCTTCGTTGGGAAACTCTTTTTTCTCCAATTCTGAAAGACAGCTTTACGAGTTGAGTTTTCTTGATTAGCATTTTTTTTCTTTTTTTTAAAAGATTTTATTTATTTGTCAGAGGGAGAGAACGAGTGAGCACAAGCAGGAGGAGTGGCAAGCAGAGGGAGAAGCAGGCTCCCCGCTGAGCAAGGAGACCGATATGGGGCTGGATCCCAGAACCCTGGGATCATGACCTGAGCCGAAGGCAGATGCTTAACCAACTGAGCCACCCAGATGTCCCTAGCAGTTTTTTTTTTATTATGTTAGTCACCATTCATTATATCGTTAGTTTTTGATGTAGTGTTCCATGATTCATTGTTTGCCTATAACACCCAGTGCTCCATTCAGTATGTGCCCTCTTTAATACCCATCACCATGCTAACCCTTCCCCCCCCCCCACCTCGCCTCTAAAACCATCAGTTTGTTTCTCAGAGTCCATAGTCTCTCATGGTTCGTCTCCCCCTCTGATTTCCCCCCCTTCATTTTTCCCTTTCTACTATCTTCTTTTTTTTTTTTAACATATAATGTATTATTGTTTCAGAGGTAAAGGTCTGTGATTCATCAGTCTTACACAGTTCACAGCACTCACCATAGCACATACCCTCCCCAGCGTCCGTCACCCAGCCACCCCATCCCTCCCACTCCCCACCACGCCAGCAACCCTCAGTTTTTTCCCTGAGATTAAGAATTCCTCATATCAGTGAGACCATATGATACTTGTCTTTCTCTGATTGACTTATTTTGCTTAGCATAATACCCTCTGGTTCCATCCACGTGGTTGCAAATGGCAAGACTTCGTGTTTTTTGATGGCCCTAGCAGCCCCCCCCCCCCCCCCCGCCCAGCACTTTGGATATATCACACCACTCCTTTCTAGCCCGCAAAGTTTTTGCTGAAAAATCTGATGATCTTATGGGAGTTCCCTTGTACATAAGTTTTTTTTTTTTCTCTTGCTGGTTTAAGAGCCTCTCCTTGTCTTCAGCTTTGACATTATAATGCTTCTTGGTGTGAGTCTCATTGGGTTCTGGGATTCCTGGATCTTGATGTTTGTTTCCTTCTCCAGGTTAGGTACGTTTCCGGCCATTATTAAAGTTAAGTTTTCTGCTCCTTTCTCTCTTTGGGAGTTCAATAATGCAGACGTTGGTCAGCTTGATGTAGTCACATAACTCCCTTAAGCTGTCTTCATTCTTTTTCCATTCTTTTTTCTTTTTGCTGTTCTGATTGGGTAAGTTCTGCCCTGTCTTCATTTTTCAATTGAGTTATTCTTCAGCTCTATGATTTCTATTTGGTACTTTGTTTTCTGTTTGTTGAAATTCTCACTTTTTTCATCCATTCTTCTCCTGAGCAAGGTGAGCATTTTTATCACTGTTATTTTGAACTCTTTATCAGATAAATCACCTGTCTCCTTTTCATTAAGGTCTTTTTCTAAGGTTTTATATTTTGCTTTTTTGGGAATATATTATTCTGTTTCTTTGGTTTCCTTGACACTGTTGGGTTTTATGTGTTAGATAAAATAGCCACCTCTCCCAGTCTTGAAGGAATGACCTCATGGAAGAGAGCCCTTTATTGTCTCTCAAACCTTTGTGATTGTCCAAGAAGGCTATTTTTAGTTGCTCCCAGTGATTGAGGCAGTGCCCCCAAGAGGAGGATCTCAGGCAGCACCTAGATTCAGGCTGATTAGAAGGCAGACCCTCGGGCAGCAGCTTTTAAAGTTTGCAACATAACCTCTTTCAGGTGAAGACTGGGAGGTGGACATTTCTGCCTGCTTCCTCTGCTCTGAGCCCTGGGTAATAACCAGTTAGGAGTGGTTTCTTTCTTTGGTACCATCCCATTGAGTACAAGCCCTGCTGGCCACCAAAGGCAGGATATTAAGGGACTCCAGGACATGTGTACGAGCTCTTATGTTAGAGATTCGTATGGCACGGGGGGCCTGAGGCAGGGCAGAGGAAGCATGTGAGGATGGTGCCCACTTGTTAGAAGATGGAGGAGAGACAGTGAAGTATGCCTCAAACTGAGAAGGCACTTTGAGACCAAAAACAAAACAGGCCACTTCATACAGTTTACAGTTTTATTCAGGCTAACTTATTGATGGGAGAGTGGGCAGAGGATGGTCCAGGCAGCTGCAGGGTTATTCTCCAAAAGTCCAGGCCTCAGTCCACAGATTTTCTAGAGGAAGGGGACACACAGGAGGACGCTGCAGTGAGGTCAGAGAGCGTGCACGTCCCTAATGGACAGCTGGCCTTTAATTGGATCTTGTGGCACCACCTGTGATTGATGGAAGGCCAAAACAAGCGTCCCCTCATTCCAGCCGTGGTGGGCATTCCTTACGTGTGTGTATTGACCTCCGAGGGGCCAGGAACAGGAAGGCCCAGGCAAAGTCACTGAGCGAACCTGGACAGGGTCGGAGGCCCGTATTGTCAGCACTCCTGCACCGCTGTCCCCCCCCCCCCCCCGCCCCCCTGATCTCCGGAGAGGATATAGGCTGGGTCCTCGGTGTGTGTTTAATTAGAAGCTCACCCCTCAGACGACAGCTATGAAGATAAACTAATAGGCCTCTCTGACAGAGACTGGGTGCCTCGGTCTGTTGCCTCTTTGCTGTGCCCTGGGAATGGTGGTAGCCAGTTAAGAACTCTTTCTCCATTTGTTACAGTCTTGTGGGACCCACGGGCATAAGCTCCACTGACCGCCAGAGCCAAGCAGTCTAGAGGTGTTCCTGGGCAGCAAAAATTTTCTGCAAAAATCAAGAGTGTCAGGCCAGGGCACGTGCTCCTGGGAGATACTGGAGAGCTGCAGGGAGGCAGAGGGAGAGCACACAAATTGTCTGTGTTTGGAGAACATTTCAGTAAGCCCCTAGATGTATGTTAAATTAGATGCCTGCCTTTCAAGCTGACACTGAAAGATTAGCAAGCAAGCCTCGTTTGTTTTTTGTTTTTGGGGTTTTTTGTTTGTTTGTTTTTTAAATAGAGCAGGGAGGGGCAGAAGGAAAGGGAGAAAGAGAATCATAAGCAGGCTCCATGCCCATCTCACGACTTGAGGTGAAATCAAGAGTCAGACGCTTAACCGAATGAGCCACCTGGCACCCCTCAAACAAGCCACTTCAACAGGAAGTCTGGGTGCTTTGCAGTCAGCTGCCTCTATGCTGGGTCCCGGGCTGGGTGAGTCTGCACATGGGAGCCTTTTAAGAACTGTTTCAGTTGGCTCTAGCCTTCTTGGTCCCATGGAAGCGGGCTCCGTTGGCTTTCAAAGGTAGATGTTTGGGGGCTCATCTTCAAGTTCAGGTCTTAAGAGTAGGGGGTACCAGAAGTGGGGTTCAGAACCTTCACTCCTCAGGAAGAAGCTTGGGATTTTGAGTTCCCTCCTGATTGTGGGTTGCTGCACCAAGGGTGGGGTTTATGGCAAGATTGTGTCTCAGCCTCTCCTACCAGCTTTCATGTGGTTTGTTTGCTCATTCATCCAGTGTGTAGGAGCTGCCTATTAGCTAGTTTTGGGGGTTTGGGTTTTTCCAGGGAAATTATTCCATATGTAGATGTAGATTCAGTGTGTCTGTGGGAGAAAGTAAGTTCAGGATCGTTCTATGTCACCATCATGACCTGGACTGTTTTATTCTCCTTAAGGTTTAATTTGTCGTTCTTTATTGTTTCCTCAAGTAGTTGCTTACATTATTGTCGATCTTTTTTTTTTTTTTCCTTTGGTTTATTTGTTCAATGGTATAAATTTCCTTCTAGGCTTCTACAGTTGCTCCACCAGACAACTTTTGATAAATTCTATTTTTATATTGTTCAAAATAATAATGATTTCTTTAGACTTTTTTGATCCCGATATTTAGAAGTTTTTTATCTCCATGTCTTTGGGGTTTTCCAACTGCTTTCCTGTTACTGATTTCTAGATTAATGCTGCTGTTTCCTGAGAACATATTTTGTACGTTCTCTGTTCTTTCAAATTTAAGGTGTTTTATATCCCAGAAGGCAGTTTGTCTTGGTGAATGTTGCATGTGAACCTGAGAAGAACGTGTATTTGCTGTTGATGACATACTCCATGGATTTCCTGATTTTCTTCCTGCTGAAACTCTTATGTTACTGATATGGGCGTCTTGATGGGTCCAACTTTATGAGTTTTTGCCTAACATATTTTGCTACTCTGTTATTAATGCACATACACAGAAAGGATTGTTCTATTTTCCTGGAGATTTGACCCCTTTATCAATACATGATTCCCTCTTTATCTGATATTTCCTTGCTTTAAAGTAGGCTTTGTCTGAAATTAATATGCTCTGCCAGCTTTCTTTTGATTACTGTTGGCATGGTGTATCTTTCTCCATCCTTTTAAGTTAATTTGTGTCTATATTTAGTTCTTTTTAATGTGCTGTTATAGTATGTCTTTCAATTGTAGGGTTTAGGCCATTGATGTTTAAAGTGGCTATTGATAATGTTGATTAATATCTACCGTGCTTTTTACTCTTTTTTTAAAATTGTCTTCCACCATTTTTCTGCCGGCTTTAGCTTTAATTGAGCATTTTATCTCTTCTCAGCATATCAATTATAGTTTTTTGACTTTGTTTTCCTGAGTTTACCTTATGTCAGCGTATTCCTAATTTCTCCCTGTCCCTTGTAACATTGTCATTCATTTCACTTATCCAAAAGCTATTACTGAATACAAAAGTGATATCTGTCAGATTTGTTAATAAAAGAAAAGGTATTTTACCTTCATTAATTTCTTTCCTAATGCTCTGCCTTTCTTATTTACCTCCCGATGAATTTCTTTTCGTGTTTCTTGAGAAACAGGTGTACTCATGTCAAATTCCTCAATGTTTGCCTCAAAGTCTTTATTTCTTCCTCGTTTTTGAAAAATAATTTTAACACAGAATTGTAGGATGGTGGTTTTTTACTTTCAGCACTTTAAGTGTTTTGCTCCAGTCTCTTCTTGCTGAAATGGTTTCAGAAAGAAGTCCAATTTAATTCTTACCTCTGTTTCAGTGTAACTGAGGTTTGTTTTTCCCTGCTCTGGCTTCTTTCACTATGATCTCTTTGTTTTCGATTTTTCTCCAGTTTGAATAGGATGTGCTTGAATTTGCATTTTTGGTTGGGGTTTTTTCCCCTTCATATTTTGTGCTCTCTTAGCTACCCAGATCTGCAGTTTGCAATCTCGAATGGTAGGAAGATGCAGTGATTATTGCTTCACTTACTTTTTCTGTCTTTATTTCTATCAGTTATTCCCATTGTGTGTATTTTACCCTTGTCATTATCCCAGAGTTCTTGGATATTGTGTTCTTTTTTTCTGTTTGCTTAGGCCCCAGCGAAACAGATTCTTCTGAGGACAGGCCTTGTTAAGAATAGAATATTCTGGGCATATTTCAAAATAGCTTCTTTTCTGTCTCCAGTTTTGAAGACAGTGGTTTGCCCTGTGTCCTCAATTCTCTGATGGGTCAAAGAAGAGTTGTTTAATTTTTTTTGCTTTTTCCTTGTGAGGGAGAGACTGCTTCTAAGTTCATTATATGACCCCCCGCCCCAAAAAAGAAAAAAAAACCCAAGTCTCTGACTCCGATTTTTGATGTTTGACTGCTCACAGCTTTGAAGCTCATCCCTCCTTCTTCCTCCTTGGTCCACTTCTGTCCGAGGCAGTAAGGAGGCCTAGTGCTTCCTGCTTTGGCCGTGGCAAGAGGTTCAGTTCATGCAGGCGCCTGCCCTTGTGTGTGAACCTTTAGTCCACTCACAACCTCGGGGGAAAAAAGGTCTGCGTGCCGTTCCCTGCTTTTTCAAGCCATTTCAGGCCTGCTTGAGAGGCCTGCCTTCCTCCCCAGAGACCTCAGTTATACCCCGTGGGCAGCATGTGGTGTCCTCAACTAAGGGACTCCCGCACTCGGGTTTGGCTATTGTGCTTCTGTCCAGCACAGCCGAGCTCCTAAGTGAGAGGAGATGAGAGGCCCCCTCGAGAGCGCTGGTCAGGAAACTTCCTCCTGAAGTTGGAGAATGGCCATTTTATGTTCTTTTGGAGGAAAGCACTGCTGAATCCTTTATGTATTTAATAATCATGAACAGATTCACCATCAAACCATTGTGGATGTCAGGGAACTCCCTCGCGACCTGCACTTCTTAACCTGTTCGTCAGGGTTAGCACGGGCCAGAGGACGCTGTTGCAGTTGGACCAAAAAAGAGTTCCTCTAGCACCTTTTCATCTCAGTATGTGTCCTAAAAAGTGAGCAGCAGCCCTGAGGCTCATGTGGATAGGGTTTTCGTGGAGATCTCTGAGCCCTAACTTCTGAGTAACTTCCTGGCTCCATGAAATGGGACAGAGAGAATGGAAAAACTGAGTGCAATAAGAATTACACAAGTGAAAAGTTCTACTTCTTCACAGGAATATTTTCATTTATCCAGCTACATCTGGCTACTTCTAACGGCCTTCAGGCCGATACGGCAAGCTGATCCTTGTTACAAGTTGCATTTCCACAGGCCTCCTGGACTCTCATGTTTGGTGATGGGACTAGAAGAAAAAGCTTCCAGTTCTTCATTGTGTTTTATTCATTAAAACCTCATGCAGATTTGACCCCGTACATCATGGAGTGCTGAGTTAAATGGTAGGTAAGAAGGAAGGAGATGAGAGCGTTTTTCTCAAAAGGAATTAGTGTGCTTAAAATAATACTTGTTTCATTTGTATAGCATTTCTCTCATTTCTCCAAGGTGCTCTAGACCCTGCCATTAGAGAACAGTAACATTTAAAGTGATCACAGTAAAGATGAATAAATAATTTGCATGTGTTCATGATGCTGTTAAATTTATGAGGAAGTGTGAACAGAAAGTAAGTTTCTCATGACCAAGACATAAATGTTTGGAGACCACAGAATCATACATAACCTTCCTATAAATTGAGTATAAATCCCCAGTGCTGTCAGACTCATGTATGCTACTGTAAACATATTTGGGATGTTTTAGGACTCAGTGACCTTTGAGGATGTGGCTGTGAACTTCAGCCTGGAAGAGTGGGCTTTACTGGATTCTTCGCAGAAGAAACTTTACAGAGATGTGATGCGGGAAACCTTCAGAAACCTGGCCTCAATAGGTAAAGATGATGACATTCTTACCAAACTTTGGCAATTAGAGAACAAGTATTTCTTGCCCATCAGTCTTGTTCTGACGTGTGGGAAAAGAGTACATTAGTAAGCTAAGCTCATCATAGACCTAAAATCTAGCAATTTTTCTATAATTTCTAATAACATGGAATTTTTTCTTCATCTGCATTTTAGAGAAAAAATGGAAAGATCATGACACCGAAGATAGGTACAATACCCAGGGGAGAAGACTAAGGTGAGTCACACAGTGTAGCAGTGTCCCACATGAGAATCCTATGTCATGAATTTTTAAAAAACAAATTATTCAGGGGTACTGGGTGGCTCAGTCAGTTAAACGTCTGCCTTCAGCTTAGGTCATGATCCCAGGGTCCTGGGATCGAGTCCCACATTGGGCTCCTTGCTCAGTGGGAGCCTGCTTCTCCCTCTCCCTCTCTTTGTCACTCTCCCTGCCCGTTCTCTCTCTGTCAAGTGGATGAATAAAATCGTTAATAAATAAAACACAAGTTATTCAAATTTATCCTTAAATTTTTTTCACTGGAAATATTTACTTAAATGTGACATAGGTGTTGAATGTTTGCAAAACTGTCCACTTGGAAACAGCATAAAGAAACCCCATATGAAAAAAAAAAACTCCATATGTTGAGACACCTGGGTGGCTCAGTCGGTTATGTGTCTGCCTTTGGCTCAGGTCATGATCTCAGAGTCCTGGGATTGAGCCCCACATTGGGCTCCTTGTTCTGCCTGCCACTCCCCCTGCTTGTGCTCACTCTCTCTCGGATGGATGGATGGATGGATGGATAGATAAAAACAACAAAAAAGAAACCCTGTATGTTAATAATCTTTGTTTACATAATAGCTGTGGTCAAGTCCTATTTATGGAGCATTCAGTATATTAACTTTCCAAACAATTCAGAAAGGGCAGGAAACCTTCATTTTGCTGTAAGTTATAAAAATGTAATTCTAATACCCTACTAATATGAATTACTAAGAAATCACTAATAAAATACTTCCCATTTTTTATAGAAGTCATATGGTAGAAAAACGTTGCGAAAGCAAAGAGGGTCATCAGTGTGGAGAAACCATCACCCAGACTCCAGATTTTAATCTGAACAAGAAAACGCCTTCTGGAGTAAAACCACCTGAAGGTCATCAGTGTGGAGAAACCATCACCCAGACTCCAGATCTTAATCTGAACAAGAAAACGCCTTCTGGAGTAAAACCATGTGAATGTAGTGTGTGTGGAAAAGTCTTCGTGCGTCATTCGTCCCTTAATAGGCACATCAGATCTCACACTGGACATAAGCCATATGAGTATCACGAATATGAAGAGAAGCCATATAAGTGTAAGGAATGTGGGAAAGCCTTCAGCTACCGCAAGTCTGTTCACAGACATGAAAGGACTCATACTGGAGAAAAACCCTATGAATGTCAGGAATGTGGGAAAGCTTTCACGTGGCTCACAACTTTCCGAAGACACATGATCACTCACACAGGAGATGGACCTTACAAATGTCAGGAATGTGGGAAAGCTTTTAGTTGTTCTACTTCATTGCGAACACATGAAAGGACTCACACTGGAGAGAAACCCTATCAGTGTAAACAGTGTGGGAAATCCCTCCGGTCCCCTCTGGGTTTGCGAATACATGAAAGAAATCACACTGGAGAGAAACCCTATGAATGTAAGCAGTGTGGTAAAGCCCTCAGTTGTCCCAGTTCCTTTCGAAGACATGAAAGGACTCACACTGCAGAGAAACAGTATGAATGTAAACAGTGTGAGAAAACCTTCAGTTCTCCTCTAGGTTTGCGAATACATGAAAGAATTCACACAGGAGAGAAACCTTATGAATGTAAGGAATGTGGGAAAGCCTTTATTTCTCTGTCAAGCATTCGAACACACATGATCACACACACTGGAGATGGACCTTATAAATGTAAGGAATGTGGGAAAGCCTTCATTTGTCCCAGTTCCTTTCGATCTCATGAAAGGACTCACACTGGAGAGAAACCCTACGAATGTAAACAGTGTGGTAAAACCTTCAGTTGGCCCAGTTCCTTTCGAATACATGAAAGAACTCACACTGGAGAGAAACCTTACGAATGTAAGGAATGTGGCAAAACTTTCATTTATCGCACAACCTTTCAGGGACACATGAGAAAGCACACTGGAGAGAAACCCTATAAGTGTAAAGAATGTGGGAAAGCCTTCATTTCTCCCTCAAGTGTTCGAACACACATGATAATGCACACTGGAGATGGACCTTATAAATGTAAGGAATGTGGGAAAGCCTTTAATTTTCCCAGTTCATTTCGAATACATGAAAGAACTCACACAGGAGAGAAGCCCTATGAATGTAAACAATGTGGTAGAGCCTTTAGTTGTTACACATCCTTTCGAACACATGAAAAAACTCACACTGGAGAAAAACCCTATGAGTGTAAGGAATGTGGAAAAGCCTTTATTTATCGCACTACCTTTCGAGGACACGTGAGAATGCACACTGGAGAGAAACCATACAAATGTAAAGAATGTGGAAAAGCCTTTAGTCGTCCCAATTCATTTCGAAGGCATGAGAGATCTCATACTGAATAGAAACCTCTTGAATGTAAGCAGTGTGGGAAAAACATCAATTGACCTTCATCCTTACATGTGAAAACCCCCACTGGAAAGAAATCCAACAAATATAAGAAAGCCTGATACAAATTAATCCATGTATAATGTTCCAGAAAACTGTAACATGAATTATTATAAAAGTTAGAAATACATTATCAGTGCCTCATTCTTAAAGTGGATCTCTGGACTGTGGATATTTACTACTTTCAAAAGTGAACACTAAGGTGAGATAATTCTGTAAGTACTCTTATTACTGTTTAAAGATTAATAGATATTTGTTTTCTCCTTAAATCAGTTGATAACATTTTTCTCTTTCCATTTTGGAGTTTGATCCATGGGTGTACTGAAGTGGTTTCTAAATGTGCAAGTAGATTTAATTTTTATATAATGTTTTAATTGAATTATCGATAAATGATGTTTTGGTATTTTCCTACTGGCCTCCTGTGTCAGCTGCTGGATATCCATTACCCATCATATATTCCATCTTTCTTGGGAGAAAACCAATTCTTGTTTTGGCCAGAAGAGCCTTAATTCCATTTTCCTTGCTAATAAAAAGATGGCATAAATTTGTAAATATGCAGAGTTTATTGTGAAGTATTGTCTGATCAATTATTTCCATCTTTTGGCCTTTGCCATTCCTTCTGGCTGAGATTTGAATAATCACCTTTGCATTAAGACAGACCAGTCATTGGATAATAAAATGTAGAATTGGAGATGGCACTCCTAAATTGTGTTTGTCACCTGGGTAATGTGACATTTTCTAGAATCTGTTTCCTTTGTGATTCTATACCTGTAGCCTCACTTGCGTGAGATTTGAAAGGCAGGAGCACAGGAGGCATCAGGTTTCAGAGCCACCAGACAGAGCTGTACAGGAGCTTTGAGGATCCCTGCTTGCAGCCTATTTTCCTGATCCCTTGCCCTGCTAGTCAAGAGTGTCCTCAGAACCACAATTAACTGCTCGACTTCATTTCTCAGAGGTGTAGGTTTCCACATATACCTTCACAAGTTCGGCATCAAAGAGCCATCACAGTTTGGATTTTCCTGCCAGCCCTCAAGTGTCCACCAGGCAACTAATCTGCACTTTCATGGGTGGGAGTACTCTCTGGTGCTCAGACTCTCCTCTGTATCGTATTCATTTAAGGTCTAATTTGTGTAGTAAATACCTTGTTTTGGTAATACTGCTAGTGACCATGTACTCCTGATTCCACTGTGAGCGCTCCAGTGACCAAAAGAACCACCGTGGACTTTGTTCCTCGGCTGCAGCTACTGCTCTGACCCTGTCCTTCCCTAGGACAGCTGGGCCCTCCCTCCTGTCAGGCGGGTTTGCTCACCGCTGTGCGTCATTCCTCGGTATGTTTTCAAGTATGGTTGGTTGTATGTGATTAAAAGCAATGCATTTGTCAAACAGAATCTTCTGTAGTCATTTCTTAAAACATTTTATTAACTGGGGCTCCTGGGTGGCTCAGTCGTTAAGCATCTGCCTTTGGCTCAGGTCATGATCCCAGAGTCCTGGGATCGAGCCCTGCATCGGGCTCCCTGCTCAGTGGGGAGTCTGCTTCTCCTTCTCCCTCTCCCCCACTCATGCTCTTGAGCTTGTTCTCGCTCTCAAATAAAATCTTAAAACATTTTATTAACTGTTTTAATTTGTATGCTAACATATACTGAGTCTCCCATTTCCTGAGAGCATATATTAAAATATCCCATTGTAATTACGAATTTTCAGATCAACTTTGTAATTTTGTCAAGTTAAGCATACATTCTCAATATTACCTTGTGTTGTACACATGTTGAGGTGCTTTTCATTCTTTCATAGGTACAGTCTTTGTCATGAAACTTCTCATTTGGTCAGTGTCCTCTTGCTAGACAAACCCACTACGTTGACATCAGCAGTCAGCAGGGGTGTGGTGAACTATAGTAATAAGAATGACTGCAGGAGGGCCTCGGTGGCTCAATTGGTTGAGCATCTGACTCAGTTTCGGCTCAAGTCTTGATCTCAGGGTTGTGAGTTTGAGCCCCATGTTGGGCTCCAAGCTGGGCATGGGGCCTACTTTAAAAAAAGGACCTCAGGGTGCCTGGGTGGCTCAGTTGGTTAAGCATCTGCCTGTGGCTCAGGTCATGATCTCAGGGTCCTGGGATTGAGCCCCACATCAGGCTCCCCACTCAGCAGGGGAGTCTGCTTCTCCCTCTCCCTCTATCCCTGCTCATGTGCTCGCTCTCTCAAATAAATATTTAAAAAATAAATAAAGGACTGCAAACCCTAAATGAGTGGATTTATTAGTAAGAGTGTTTCAAAGGACTTACATGATTTGGGTTTTTGCTAGGTGATTTCATTACTATTTAGTAACGGCAAGAAGGTTGTGGATGTATTGGATGCTTTGTGGAGGTAAACAAGTCTACCATTGTCTTTACCTTCTAGAAGATGATTATGATTCCCAGTGTAGTGGGGCTAAGCCTATAAGAAGCTCCAGTCAGTCATATTATTAAGGAGAGGAGAATTTTGGTTATTTTTGTGACTTAGAATGGTCTCGTCTCCATTCTGAGAGACATGGTTACAAAATACCCTTCTTTTTGTCTTGATCCATCACTATCACCAAATTGCTTTGTCTGATGGAAGTGTTCGCTGTTTTTCTCTTCAGCACTGTAAGATTTGGCAAGGCCAGTCCCCTAGAAGAGCTGTTGCCCTTCCTACTCATTATCTAAACACCAGTATATTTCCTACAGTGAACTGATGGACACTATTTACCTCTGAGAACCTCAGTGAAAATACGTAATTTCACTTCTTAGTAAACTGTGTTTAATATCTCCTTTATGATGTCACCAAGCCTGTAAGTTTAGGTAAATTATGAGAGAACAAAACCTAGCGGGGGGGGAGGGGGAACAGGCCTCCTGTTCCAATCATGCCTTTCTTGCTCAGAGACTACTTTTTTTTTTTTTTTTAAAGATTTTATTTATTTATTTGACAGAGAAACAGTGAGAGAGGGAACACAAGCAGGGGGAGAGGGAGAAGCAGGCTTCCCCTGGAGCAGGGAGCCCGATGCGGGGCTCGATCCCAGGACACTGGGATCGTGACCTGAGCCGAAGGCAGACGCTTAATGACTGAGCCACCCAGGCGCCCCTCAGAGACTACTCTTGATGCTAATCTTTGAACATCCCTCATCTGTCAGACAGTGTGTACTCAAAACATACCCAGTGTAGCAAAAATAATAAAATCAGTGTAGGATTTCAATATAGAGGCATTAAACACAAGTTCTTGCAGTCCTGGTGCTCATATTTCTGTGGGAAAAGAGAGATGGTTAACAAATAGTAAAACCTGGGTAATAAGATGGAAGTAAGGGCTTTGAAGAAAAGCAAGCAACGTCACGAAATAACAGGGAGGCTGGGAATGTATCTTTTCTAGGAGGAAAGGAGCCTGAGTGAGGATGTCACTACTGACCACTTGAATTCCCACCATGTAATACATCTTAAAGGCTTTCAGGAACAGCTTGGGTGTGGAAGCAAATAGAGGGCAGTAGAAATGGAGAAAGTCCGGCATTCCTGTGATTAACAGTAAAGAGTCCCCATAAAGATACAGACCTAGTTCATCTTCCTTTTTGCAGTTTTCTGTATGGAATAATGTGATCATGAATTTGGGCCTGGATACCTGGGGCTTGAAGCTTGCCACTGACTTGGGCCACAGATACCTGTGGTATTTTTTCGTGTTTAACATCATTTGAGAGCATTTCAATTTACCTGTATTTAAGTTTTACAGTATTTGGCACTTAAATTTTGCTTCTATATGTGTGTATATATATATATATATATTTCTTGCTTCTATATTAACTGCATAATATAAACCCCCCATTAAACCCTGGGGTCTCTCCCAGTTTGAAAAAAGGTTATGATGATCTGCACTGTTCTAGCCCATCCAGAGTTTATTATGTGCAGAGAGTGGTATTTACACATGTGATTTCCCAGTGGAAACACCAAAAATAGCTATGTTTAGAAGGCAGTTATCCAAGGAATAACTAAGGAAAGCTGCAGTCACAAAGTATCATTTTGAGTAATATCCTAATTTTTTTTTTAAAGATTTTATTTATTTATTTGAGAGAGAGAGAATGAGAGAGACAGCACATGAGAGGGGGGAGGGTCAGAGGGAGAAGCAGACTCCCTGCCGAGCAGGGATCCCGATGTGGGACTCGATCCAGGGACTCCAGGATCATGACCTGAGCCGAAGGCAGTCGCTTAACCAACTGAGCCACCCAGGCGCCCTGAGTAATATCCTAATTTTAATGTAAAAGGAAAAATATGGGAAATGTCTTTCTGTAAGAGGAGTAATTGGAAGCTTTTTGTTTGAATGACCCACAAAGCCCCACAGCCCACCACGCTGTCCACAGGTGTCATTTCCATATGCTCACACTCTGGCACGTTATGGGCTGGGAGAATTTAAAAGTAACCACTTTGAGTTTTATTAAAGAGCAAAGGAAAGTCAATCCTGTTCATTTTTTAGTACTGACTGACATTTTCTTAGCACCGTGGCAGTAATTTCATGATTATTGGTCTCTCATTGGATGCCTTCACCAATCACTCCTTCCATCTTACATAAGAGAAACTTAAGCACAGGAGAACCTCTCTCACGTTTGGAGATCTAATGTGTGCTACCTACGTAACTGGGCATTGTCAAAATTTTAAACTCAGAAAAGCACTGCAAGAAATTTTCACTTTTACAAATTTTCCATCAAATTTCACATATGACTCATGGCAGTGGTTCTGTTTATATTACATTCTGGGAAAGGCAAACATAGGAACCTAAAACATGAGTGGTCAGTGGTGGAGGGGTTTAGTACAAAAGTGTTCTGGGGTTCTTTTTTTTTTTTTTAAGATTTTATTTGGCAGAGACAGCAAGAGGGGGAACCACAAGCAGGGGGAGTGGGAGAGGGAGAAGCAGGCTTCCCGCTGAGCAGGGAGCCCGATGCGGGGCTCAATCTCAGACCCTGGGATCATGACCTGAGCCGAAGGCAGACGCTTAACAACTGAACCACCCAGGTGCCCCTGGGGTTCATCTTTTGATGGTAGTATTACTACACATTTGTGGAAACTCCCCACTATAAATAGTATGTATGTATATACTCAAAATGATTAATAGAAAACAATAAAAATGCTTTCATATGCTGGGAGAATATTAAATTTTGCTGAACCTTGATTGTCATGTGTGCAACTCTTCTTTCCACTGTATTGGAGATACTACTTAGGAAGAACTGAAGGATTGAGGAAGGAGGACTCAGTCCCCAACAGACCTTTTCTTGCAATCACGTCTGCACCTAAAGTGAGAGGGCTCCCAGAATCTAAGGTTCCTCAGTCAGATCTTTGGAAATATTGTGGTTCTGAAACATGAGGGCGCACCCTGCAGTTCTCCCCCAAGTACGATCTGAGGACCTCCTAATGCCTAAGCATCAGTATCCTATCCTTCCCTTGCCATCCTGAGGCCACGTACAGCTCTTAGTTTCCCATCGCAAGCTGACTTTGCCTGCTTACTGGGAAGCATCTTTAGAACCCACACCTGTCCCACTCTGGAACACTTCTCTAACAGCAGCAGGGGCTGTGAGGTGCGTGGGCAGAAGGTACATCACGGGGCACATGCCCTTCAGCCACAACAATCTTGGCTGTTGCAAAATTAACCTGCTCTGCTTGCTTAGCCACAAAATACTTACAAATTGAATGACTTTGAATGGAAAAACAAATGGCTCTAGAATCTGATGAAATAACAGTCACTCCATTAGTGTCTCCCTCCCCAGTCTCCTATTCCATAGAGGCTTCCGCAGCCTCCTTTCAGACCTCCCAGGATCTCCAAACACCTATGATGGCCACAGCATTCTCGTACAAGTAGCTGTTCTCAGCCCAGCGCAGCCGCTGTTGGCAATACCCAGTCTTCCTGGAAACAGAAGCTCTCACGGGCCCTGAGCTGATGATCCAATGCAGCCAGCCTTTCATTTTGCCTTGGGTCATGAGTCCAGGCCTGCTTTTACCACAGAGGCCTCCTCATTGATAAGATATTGGTAGGGACGCCTGGGTAGCTCAGTCCTTAGGCGTCTGCCTTCGGCTCAGGTCATGATCCCAGGGTCCTGGGATCGAGCCCTGCATCGGGCTCCCTGCTCCAGGGGAAGCCTGCTTCTCCCTCTCCCCCTGCTTGTGTTCCCTCTCTCCCTGCTTGTGTTCCCTCTCGCTGTGTCTTTCTCTGTCAAATAAATAAAATCTTAAAAAAAAAAAAAAAAAAGAAAAGCTATTGGTACCTATAGGACAGAGCAAAAAAAATGGGCCTTCTGGCATATCCCATCTACAGGACAAAGGACGATGTGATCATTCTGGAGGAGGTCACCCCTTTTCTAGACCCACTAGCCATTTGGGGAGTCCCTTGGGATTACATGAATGACCAGAAGAGTTCGTGTACTTTATGGACCCTGTAGCACTACCTTACCTGATGAAGTCAACTGCAGAAATACTTTCTGTTCCCAGATCAAATAGGCCGTCCCTGATCAAAGACTGCACCCAAGTATCAGCTCAGTTACTCAAATTCCAGGCAATCATGCTAGCACTACAGGATGCCCTGGCCAAGAGTCAAACTCTCCTGCACATTTTTACACATCCTTTGGCCATTGCCAATGATGGCTTCTGTTTGGTCGCACCAATAGAAACAACTCCTTACCCAGGGTTGCTCCCTTTGGGATAAAGAACTCTAAGAATATCTTGAATCACAATTATGCAAGTACAAATCAAGGTCCCTCCTGACTCTGTACGTATTAAACTTCAAACTCCAGAGGCTTATTTCAACACTCAGGGCGATAAATTAACTCAAATGTCTGAGACTCATACTGACATCTCAGACCTAATACTAACCTTGGCCCTTTGTGCCCATGAAATATGAAACCACAGAGACAGCTACCCTAAATGCTCTAGGCAGAAAGAATGCAAAGGACTTCTCCAACACAGCTTAGTGACTGACCAATGCACCTGTTGTGAAAAATCACGCCACTGGGAAAATAAACAATGGACAGAATTCCCAGGCCAAGGAGGGGGTTATAGCAAATAGAAAATAGACTATATATGGCCCCTTATCCCCTATGTAGGGCTACTTGCTATGATCAGACCATGTTAGATACGCAGAGACATTACTCACTTATCCTATCAGACATGCCGCTGATGAAACCAAAATGCAAGGACTAAGACATTCTAGACATTGATGTGATCAACTCATTTCTCAAAAAAAGAAAGTAAAAGAAAAAGAAAAAACACACTGGGCTCTTGAAAAAGGCATTCATTGGGGCTTGCGTCTTACAAGCCCAGCCTACAGCCCTCATAGAAGCAAGAATGTCTTACTTAGACAAACCTTGCCGTCTGCTAAATGGGTCTTCCTGCTGCTCAAGGCATTAGTTAGACTCAACCCTCAGTCTTTAGGGCCCGTTACTTTGTTCTTGTCATCACGTTTGCCAGCACGTTATAGAAGAGGCCTTTCTGCATCTGACAGGGGCGCCTGGGGAGCTCAGATGGTTAAGCGTCTGCCTTCAGCTCAGGGCATGATCTCAGGGTCCTGGGATCGAGCCCCATATCAGGCTCCTGGCTCAGTGAGGAGTCTGCTTCTCCCTCTCCCTCTGCCTCTCTCCCCTGCTCATACTGCCCCCCCAATCTCTCTCTGTCACATGAATTAAAAAAGGAAGAGGCCTTTCTGCATCTGACATTTATGTCAAAATGGTCAATTTCACAGGCCCTTATTTATTGTAATAATGTCCAACAGCCAACACTCTTATATCCCACCCCGGACCTTCCTCCTAACGTCACCTGTACTCTGTCCCCTGCGTGTCCATATTTCCTTTTGGGCTCCCTCTTTCAAAACCACCTCAGGGCCATCTCAACACAAATGGGGTATTTTCCTACCCATTACACTCACGCATTCGTTGTCACGGGAGGCACTGGCTCTGTCCCGGGCACATACGACATCATTCAACAATCTCACATCATTGATCCCAGTCAAAAAATGTCCAAAACACTCTAAGCACATGCAGCAGGCAGCTAATGTTTTAGATGTTTTTGCATGGAGGAAAACTGACGACTATGGTAGCTGATGACTACTTGGCTTTGGACTATTTATTGGCCAGGCAGGGAGAGTTCCGCTCCCTTAAAGGGATTGCTTACTGCATGTAGACAACACTGGCAAAGTGTCAATAACTCAACAAACGAGACAACGGATAAAAAGAACCAATAACATTACTAAAATAATTGAACAGGGTGGGGGGATGGGTTAGCCCAGTGATGGGTATTAAGGAGGGCATGTACTGCATGGAGCACTGGGTGTTATACACAAACAATGAATCATGGATCACTTCATCAAAAACTAATGGTGTACTGTATGATAACTAAATAAATAAACAAACAATAAAATAATTGAACACAGCTCTGAAAGCCTACTGACATGATATTCCTGAATCTCTCCCAAAACCTTGGGATGACTAGATTCTGATGCTTTTTCAAGTTTTCCTCATCTTGATTATAACATGTTGCTTGTGCTTTTCACATGGCTTTAAAAATTCATATTCAGAGGCGCCTGGGAGGCTCAGTCGGTTAAGCATCTGCCCTCGGCTCAGGTCATGATCTTGGGGTCCTGGGATCAAGCCCCATGTTGGACTCTCTGCTCAGTGGGGAGTCTGCTTCTCTCTCTCCCTCTGATCCTCCTCCCCGCTTGTGCGCGCTCTCTCTCTCTGGCATGCTCTCTCTCAAATAAATAAAATCTTTTTTTTTTTTTAAAGATTTTATTTATTTATTTGATAGAGACACAGTGAGAAAGGGAACACAAGCAGGGGAGTGGGAGGGGGAAGCAGGCTTCCCGCGGAGCAGGGACCCCGATGCGGGGCTGGATCCCAGGACCCTGGGATCATGACCTGAGCCGAAGGCAGATGCTTAACGACTGAGCCACCCAGGTGCCCCTCAAATAAATAAAATCTAAAATAAAATTCAAATTCATATAAATGCAATGTGGCATAATTCAGTCAACAATCATCAAAGAGTGAACTTTAATAAAGACACTGACTCCTGGGGCACCTGGGTGGCTCAGTCGGTTAAGCATCTGCCTTTAGCTAACATCATGATCCTGGGGTCCTGGGTTTGAGCCCCACATTGGGCTCCCTGCTCCACGGGAAGGCTGCTCCTCCCTCTCCCTGCCGCTCCCCCTGCTTGTGCTCTCTGTCAAATAAATAAAATCTTAAAAAAAAAAAAAAAAAAGACACTGACTCCTTTTTTGATGTTTGATTATTTGCTTTAGATACCCACTCATCCTGCCTGGCCCATAATGGAGAACAAGTCTAAGAGAGTTCACACATGGCCCTTTACTTTTTGTGCTTATGGTAGGAGGGTCAAGCCTTTAAAACCCACAGCCTCAACTCCTTGACACATTAAAGGGTCTACCTGCTTTCTCCCCTTTGATCCAGCCACCCAAATCCACTTGTACTTGCCTTACTTTCTTAAAGTGCCTCTGAGTAATGAACTGGGAGTGGAAGCCACTCGAGCCAGTGACCTATAGGAACACAAACTGTAAGAGATGAGTTGCTTGAGAATTAAATGGTTTGAGGAACCCAGTCTTGGGGTGCTCCCCACAATTCATAAATTCTTCCTGCAGGAACCAAACAAGGTTCTCACCATGATCAGAAAAAATTGCCTCATGCTTCATGTAGAAAACAGGAGGAGGGTGCCTGGGTGGCTCAGTCGTTAAGCGTCTACCTTCGGCTCAGGTCATGATCCCAGGGTCCTGGGATCGAGCCCCGCAACAGGCTCCCCGCTCAGCGGGAAGCCTGCTTCTCCCTCTCTCATTCCCCCTGCTTGTGTTCCCTCTCTCACTGTCTGTCAAAAAAATAAAATCTTAAAAAAAAAAAAAAAACAGGAGGAAATGTTTTGATATATACACAATGCATTCTCTGTTCTCTGTAACTTAGGCCATCCTCCACAGAAAACTAATTTGCCAAAGCTTTATCTGATTGGGGAAAGAGCAATTACACAACTCCAGCCCTCTTCACCTTTCCTCTTTGACAAAAGGGGAGGAATAAAGGCCAAGAACCTTTTCTGATTTTCATAGTCCAGGGATTCTATGGCATTGAAACATCATAGGTCTAATCATAACATAATAGAACATGTTCCTGCCCAAAAACCTACCCATCATATCAGCAGGGTCCCAATGTAAGAACTGGATTAAAACAGCTGCAAGACACAGACTCTACCTAAGATTGAGTTGCTGGGATACCCAAACACCCTGGGGAGAAAAATACAAGGACACTGGAGGATACTGAAGCCCCTGATACCTACAGCCACAAGAAACAGTAAACTCCTATTCAAGAACACATAAAACCTCCCAATTAAAAGGCCTATTTTCCTCAAATCTTATTAACTGATACACCATGTCTGGCTTTCAACCAAAAATTGGAAGACATTTTGAAAGGGAGGAGAAAACATTCCTAAGAGAGAGAGCAATCATCAAAAGAAGACTCAGGTACAGAAGAGACTTTGAACGACCAGGCTATGAATTTTAAATAACTATTAGTTTCACACAAAGCCAACTTCAGAACAAGGAAGATTATCTGGGAGAAAGAGGAGCATTACCTACTAGTAAATGTGCCTATTCTCCAGGAAAACATAATAAACCTTAATATATATGTGCCAAACAATAGATTTTCAAAATAGCTGATGCAAAATGTACAGAACTGGAAGGTAAGATAGACAAATCCGCAATTATAGTTGAAGACTTCAACATCCCTCTATGAGATCCAGCAGGTAGAAAATTGGCAAATGAATTGTTTAAGGGAGCAGTACCATCAATCAACCAGTCTTCTATATTTATAGATGACTTCATCCAACAAAAGCAGGATAGACATTCATCTCAAGACATTTATCTCAAGAAAACCTGGAACAAGTACCAGATAGACTACATTCTAGGCCATAACACCTGTAAAAAAGTAAAGACTAGAAACCCTACAAAGTATGCTCTTAGACCATGATGGAAATCTAGAAATCAGTAGCAGAATGATAGCTGGAAAACCACCAAATATGGAAGACTAACCCACACACTTCTAAATAACACATGCATCAAAGGAGTCTTGAGAGAAATTTTTAAATATTTCAGCTGGGGCACCTTGCTGGCTCAGTTAGAAGAGCATGTGACTCTTGATCTTGAGGTTGTGAATTCAAGCCCCATGTTGAGTGTAGAGATTACTAAAAAAAAATAAACTTTAAATAATATTTCAGCTAGGGGCACCTGGGTGGCTCAGTTGGTTAAGTGTCTCAGGTCATGATCCCAGAGTCCTGGGATCGAGTCCTGCATTGGGCTCCCTGCTCAGCAGGGAGCCTGCTTCTCCCTCTCCCTCTGCCTCTGCCCCCCCGCCCCGGCTCATGCACACTCTCTCGCTCTCACTCGCTCTCAAAAAAATAAATAAAATCTTTAAAAAAATATTTCAGCCATGGAAAACAGAAATATATCTTATCAAAATGTGTGGGATGCAGTAATAGCAGTGCTTAAGGAGAAATTGATAGCATTGAATGCACACATTAGAAACAAAATAATGTAATCTTCCACTTTTGGAAACTAGAGAAAGAGGAGTCAGAAGAAATAAACAATTAAAACACAAACCAGTGAAAGTGAAAACAGGAAATCAATAGAGAAAGTCAATAAAACAAAGATATTTATTTAAAAAAAATCAATGAAATTTATCAAGCTCTAACAAGGGTAACGAAGAAAAAGAAGACAAATTGTTAATATCATAAATGAAAGAGAGGCCATCACAACTGATTTCATTGGAATTAAAAGGATAACAGAGGAATATTAACAACACCATGTCCACAAATGTGATAACCTAGATCAATTGGACCAATTTCTTGAAAGACACAATCTACCAAAAACCACACACACACAAAAAGGTCTAAACAGACCTGTAGCTATTAAAGTAATTGAATCAATAACTAATTACTTTCCATAAATAAATAAATAAATAAATAAATAAATAAATAGCACCAGGCCCAGATGAATTCACTGGTGAATTCTAAACATTTAAGGAAGAAACATATCAATTCTTCTCATTCTTTCCACAAACTAGAAACAGAAAGAACATTAAGTCATCCTATAAGGCCACAATTACTTTAATATCAATACCAGACAAAGACATTTTAAGAAAGGAGAAATTCAGATTAACATTCTTGTGAACATAAATGCAAAAATAATAATTTATTAGCAAACTGAATCTAACAATGTATAAGAACCATATACCATGACCAAATGCAGTTTATTCCAGGTAGGCAGGGGAATCAACATTTGAAAAATCAATTAAAGTAATTCATGACACCAAAAGGCTAAAGGAGAAAAAAATCATAGGATCATATCAATAAAGGCAGAAAAAGCATTTGACAAATCCAACATCCATTGCTGATTTTAAAAACTATTGATATTCTAGAAGTAGAATGGAAATTCCTCAACTTGATAATGAACATAATATCACACTTAATATCATAGACAATAAAAGGAAATATACCCCTTCTCCCTTTCCCTTATTTTCCTCCATTTTTAACATCTTGCTTTAGTGTGGTGCATTTGTTCTACTTGATGAACCAATATTGTTACATTATTATTAACTAAAGCCTACAGTTCACATTACAGCTCCTGTTTTGTTGCATACGTCTGAAAATTGTGAATTTTCACAAATGCATGATGTCATATATATACAATTACCACATTTTCTAGATACCATTCACTATCCCAAAAATTTCTGCTTCACCTACTCACCTACCAATCCCCCACCGCTGTTTTTAAATCCTTGGAATCCACTGATACTGCTTCCATAGTTTTGCCTTTCCCAGAATATCATATAATTGGAATTATACAGAATATAGCCTTTGGGGATGGGATTTTTTCCCCACTTAATGTGTATTTAATGCTCCCCATGTCTTTTCTTGATAGCTCATTTCATTTTACCACTGAATAATATTCCATTATTTGGATGTACCACAATTTGTTTATCCATTCACCTTTTGAGGGGCTTCCCAATTGCTTCTAATTTTGGTATATGTGAATAAAGCTGCTACACAAAATAGATATAATTAGGGCCACCTGGGTAGCTCAGTTGGTTGAGTGTCCTACTCTTGGTTTGACTTGGGTCACGATCTCAGGGTCCTGGGATCAGGCCCTGCTCTCAGCACGAAGTCTGCTTGAGATTCTTTCCCTCTCCTTCCCTCACTGCCCCCTGCCCTGCTCGCTCACATGTGCTCTCTCTTAAAAAGAAATAACTACAATCTTTTACAAAATAGATGTAATTATCAATTGGCAAAATACCTATGTTGGTTTCCTAACACATTTGTTGAGGCACATTCTGGTGAGAAAGGCTAAATGGATGCTTCTTGATCTGCTCCCCAACCAAGACAGTAACTAAGAAGTAACCTCATCCAGAGAGGAATTGCAGAGATAAATTCTATCAAACAACTCCCTGAAAGATATAGGGGAGTGTTTCTTATCACCTTCTTTTTTAATTCACATGTTTGCTTGTTAACAAAACTATGAAGAGTTTAGAATATCACACACTTAAATAGTTTGAGGTATTAATAAAGTTTTCCAAATATGGTATAATTACTGGGGCATACAAAGAAGGCCCATGGCATCTGGTATGCAGCTTCTGCTCTTTGCTCAACTCTGCCAGTAGAGTTCATCAGAATCCATTTGCCTTTACTTGGCAGTCACAACAATGTACATTTACTGTCTTGTCTTAGGGCTAGGTCATGAGTCCTTATCTATGTCAGAGTAAGACACATGCATATCAGATGTTAGGGTATAAATGCTATGAAAGTGTATGAGTGATGCACATTTGTGGATTTTCTACACTGTTTTTTAAAATATTTTATTTATTTATTTGACAGAGATCGTGAGAACAGGAAACAAGCAGGGGGAGTGGGAGAGGGAGAAGCAGTCTTCCGGCGGAGCAGAGAGCCCAATGCGGGACTCGATCCCAGGACCTGGGATCACAACCTGAGCTGAAGGCAGACACTTAACGACTGAGCCACCCAGGCACCCCTTTCTACAGTTTCATTGAGAAGAGGATGAAATATCACCTGCGGTATGAGAGACATGTTGCTGCTCTTCGTAACACCCTCCAACAGGTTGGTATCAAGGTCAGCGGGGATGTTGAAATTACGGAGACCATATATGCAACATCTGAGCCTGCCACCCAGACTTATTTACTGGGAGACAAATAAGAATGCCAGTTTTAAGAAGTAATTTCTAACAAATTCAAAATCAAAAAGGCTATTAATGAGATGCAATAAAAAATGGAGGCTCTAACTGCTAGGATAAATGAGGCAGAAAAGAGAATTACTGATATAGGAGACAAAACAATGGAGAAGAAAGAAGCTGAGTAAAAGAGAGATAAACAACTAATGGATCATGAGGGGAGAATTCAAAAGATAAGTGATAACATAAAGTGGAACAATATTAGAATAAGTGGGATCCCAGAAGAAGAGGAAAGAGAGAGAGGGGCAGAAGTTATATTGGGAGCAAACTATAGAGGAGAACTTCCCTAATCTGGGGAAGGAAACAGGCATCCAAATCCAGGAGGCACAGAGAACCCCCCTCAAAATCAATAAAAATAGGTCAACACCCTGACATATAATAATGAAACTTAAAAATCTCAGAGACAAAGAGAAAATTCTGAAAGCAGCTTGGGACAAGAGGTCTGTAACCTACAAGGACAGAAACATTACATTGGCAGCAGACCTATCCACAGAGATCTGGCAGGCCAGAAAGGACTGGCATGATATATTCAGGGTGCTAAACAAGAAAAACATGCAGCCAAGAATACTTTATCCAGCTAGGATGTCATTCAAAATAGAAGGAGTGATAAAAAGCTTCCAGGACAAACAGAAACTAAAAG
Organism: Halichoerus grypus; assembly: GCF_964656455.1. NCBI lineage: Eukaryota > Metazoa > Chordata > Mammalia > Carnivora > Phocidae > Halichoerus > Halichoerus grypus. Next base: position 208,092,004 of record NC_135712.1, read on the forward strand.
AATTTGTGATCACCAAACCATCCCTACAAGAAATATTAAAAGGGGTCCTCTAAGCAAAGAGAGAGCCTAAAAGTAACATAGACCAGAAAGGAACAGAGACAATATACAGTAACAGTCACTTTACAGGCAATACAATGGCACTAAATTCATATCTTTCAATAGTTACTCTGAATGTAAATGGGCTAAATGCCCCAATCAAAAGACACAGAGTATCAAATAGGATAAAAAAGCAAGAACCATCGATATGCTGTCTAAAAGAGGACTCATTTTAGACCCAAAGACACCTCCAGATTGAAAGTGAGGGGGTGGAAAACCATTTATCATGCTAATGGACACCAAAAGAAAGCTGGGATGGCAATCCTTATATCAGACAAATTAGATTTCAAACCAAAGACTGTAATAAGAGATGGGGAAGGACACTATATCATAAAGGGTCTATCCAACAAGAAGATCTAACAATTGTAAATATTTATGCCCCTAATATGGGAGCAGCCAATTATATAAGCCAATTAATAACAAAATCAAAGAAACACATCAATAACTATACAATAATAGTAGTCCTCACTGCAATGAACAGATCATCTAAGCAGAAGGTCAACAAGGAAATAAGGGCTTTGAATGACACACTGGACCAGATGGACTTCACAGATATATTCAGAACATTCCATCCCAAAGCAACAGAATACACATTCTTCTCGAGTGCACATGGAACATTCTCCAGAATAGATCATATCCTGAGTCGCAAATCAGGTCTCAACTGGTACCAAATGATTGGGAACATTCCCTGCATATTTTCAGACCACAATGCTTTGAAACTGGAACTCAGTCACAAGGGGAAAGTTAGAAAAAACTCAAATACATGGAGGCTAAGGAGCATCCTACTAAAGAATGAATGGGTCAACCAGGAAATTAAAGAAAAATTTTAAAAATTCATGGAAACAAATGAAAATAAAAACACAGCTGTTCAAAATCTTTGGGATGCAGCAAAGGTGGTCCTAGAGGGAAGTATATAGCACTACAAGCCTTACTCAAGAAACAAGAAAGGTCTCAAATACACAACCTAACCCTACACCTAAAGGAGCTGGAGAAAGAACAGCAAATAAAGCCTAAACCCAGCAGGAGAAGAGAAATAATAAAGATCAGAGCAGAAATCAATGAAATAGAAACCAAAAGAACAGTGGAACAGATCAACGAAACTAGGAGCTGGTTCTTTGAAAGAATTAATAAGATTGATAAATCCCTGGCCAGACTTACCAAAAAGAAAAGGACCCAAATAAATAAAATCATGAGTGAAAGAGGAGAGATCACAACTAACACCGAAGAAACACAAAAAACTAGAAGAACATATTATGAGCAGCTATATGCCAAAAAATTAGGCAATCTGGAAGAACTGGATGCATCCCTAGAGATGTATAAACTACCAAAACTGAACCAGGAAGAAATAGAAAACCTGAACAGACCCATAACCAGCAAGGAAATTGAAGCAGTCATCAAAAATCTCCCAACAAACAAGAGCCCAGGGCCAGATGGCTTCCCAGGAGAATTCTACTGAACAGTTAAAGAAATACCTATTCTTCTGAAGCTGTTCCAAAAAACAGAAATGGAAGGAAAACTTCCAAACTTTTTCTATGAGGCCAGCATTTCCTTGATCCCAAAACCAAAGACCCCATCTAAGAGGAGAATTACAGGGTCGCCTGGGTGGCTCAGTCGCTGGGCATCTGCCTTTTGCTCAGGTCGTGATCCCGGGATCCTGGGATCAAGCCCCGCATCGGGCTCCCTGCTCGGCGGAAAGCCTGCTTCTCCCTCTCCCACTCCCCCTGCTTGTGTTCCCTCTCTCACTGTCTCTCTGTCAAAGAAATTTTAAAAAAAATCTTTAAAAAAATAAAAAAGGAGAATTACAGACCAATATCCCTGATGAACATGGATGCAAAAATTCTCACCAAAATACTAGCCAATAGGATCCAACAGTACATTAAAAGGATTATTCACCACGACCAAGTGGGATTTATTCCTGGGCTGCAAGGTTGGTTCAAGATCCACAAATCAATCAATGTGATACACTACATAAATAAAAAAAAAGGACAAGAACCATATGATCCTCTCACTAGATACAGAAAAAGCATTTGACAAAGTACAACATCCTTTCTTGATTAAAACTCTTCACAATGCAGGGATAGAAGATACATACCTCAATATCATAAAAGCCATCTATGAAAAACCCACAGTGAATATCATTCTCAATGGGGAAAAACTGAGAGCTTTTCCCCTAAGGTCAGGAACATGGCAGGGATGTCCACTATCACCACTGCTGTTCAACATAGTACTAGAAGTCCTAGCCTCAGCAATCAGAGAAGAAAAAGAAATAAAAGGCATCTGAATTGGCAAAGAAGTCAAACTCACCCTTTGCAGATGACATGATACTCTATGTAGAAAACCCAAAAGACTCCACCCCAAAATTGCTAGAACTCATACAGGAATTCAGCAAAGTGGCAGGATATAAAATCAATGCACAGAAATCAGCTGCATTCCTATACACTAACAATGAGACAGAGAAAATAGAAATTAAGGAGTCAATCCCATTTATAATTGCACCCAAAACCATAAGATACCTAGGAATAAACCTAACCAAAGAGGTAAAGGATCTGTACTCAGAAAACTATAGAACACTTATGAAAGAAATTGAGCAAGACACAAAGAAATGGAAAAAATTTCCATGTTCATGGATTGGAAGAACAAATACTGTTAAAATGTCTATGCTACCTAGAGCAATCCACACATTCAATGCAATCCCTAGCAAAATACCATCAACTTTTTTCACAGAACTGGAACAAATAGTCCTAAAATTTGTATGGAACCAGAAAAGACCCTGAATAACCAAACGAATGTTGAAAGAGAAAACCGAAACTGGTGGCATCACAATTCCTGACTTCAAGCTCTATTATAAAGCTGTAATCAGGGCACCTGGGTGTCTCAGTCGTTAAGCATCTGCCTTCAGCTCGGGTCATGATCCCAGGGTCTGGGGATCAAGCCCCATGTCGGGCTCCCTGCTTGGAGGGAAGCCTGCTTCTCCCTCTCCCACTTCCCCTGCTTGTGTTCCCTCTCTCGCTGTGTCTCTCTGTCAAATAAATAAAATATTAAAAAATAACTGTAATCATCAAGGCAGTATGGTATTGGCATAAAAACAGACACATAGATCAAATGAACAGAATAGAGAACCCAGAAATGGACCCTCAACTCTAGGGTCAACTAATTTTTGATAAAGCAGGAAAGAATATCCAATGGAAAAAAGACAGTCTCTTCAACAAATGGTGTTGGGAAAATTGGACAGCCACATGCAGAAGAATGAAGCTGGACCATTTCCTTACACCATACACAAAAATAGAATCAAAATGGATGAAAGACCTCAATGTGAGACAGGAATCCATCAAAATCCTAGAGGAGAACACAGGCAGCAACCTCTTCAACCTCGGCCACAGCAACTTCTTGCTAGACACGTCTCCAAAGGCAAGAGAAACAAAGGCAAAAATGAACTACTGGGACTTCATCAAGATAAAAACCTTCTGCACAGCAAAGGAAACAGTCGATAAAACCAAAAGACAACCGACAGAATAAGAGAAGATATTTGCAAATGACACTACAGATAAAGGGCTAGTGTCCAAAATCTATAAGGAACTTATCAAACTCAACACCCAAAGAAAAAATAATCCAATCAAGAAATGGGCAGAAGACATGAACAGACATTTCTCCAAAGAAGACATACAAATGGCCAAGAGACACATGGAAAAAATCCTCAATATCACTGGGAATCAGGGAAAAACAAATCAAAACCACAATGAGATACCACCTCACACCAGTCAGAATGGCTAAAATTAACAAGTCAGGGAACAACAGATGTTGGCAAGGATGCAGAGAAAGGGGAACCCTCCTACACATGGTGGGAATGCAAGCTGATGCAGCCACTCTGGAAAACAGTATGGAGATTCCTCAAAAAGCTAAAAATAGAGCTACTCTACGACCCAGAAATTGCACTACTAAGTATTTATCCAAAGGATACAAACATAGTGATCTGACGGGGCACATACACCCTAATGTTTATAGCAGGAAAGTCCACAATAGCCAAAATATGGAAAGAGCCCAGATGTCCATCAACTGATGAATGGATAAAGAAGGAGTGTGTGTGTGTGTGTGTGTGTGTGTGTGTGTGTGTGTAATGGAATATTACTCAGCCATCAAAAAGAATGAAATCTTGCCATTTGCAATGACATGGATAGAACTAGAGTGTATTTGCTAAGTGGAATAAGTTGGAGAAAGACAAATACCATATGTTTCTTATATTCCACATATGAGCGAAATCAAAGGAATGAACACAGGAGAAGGGAAGGAAAAATAAGATAAAAACAGAGAGGGAGGCAAACCATAAGAGACTCTTAACTATAGGGAACAAACTGAGGGTTGCTGGAGGGGATGTGGGGAGGTGGGTGGGGGGATAGGGTAACTGGGTGATGGGCATTAAGGATGGCACTTGCTGTAATGAGCACTGGGTGTTATATGCAAGTGATGAATCACTAAATTCTACACCTGAAATTAATACTACACTATATGTTAACTAACTTGAATTTAAATAAATAAATAAAATAAGAATAAGAGTCATTTACCATGATCAAGTGGGATTTATTCAAGTGTTTGGTTAAATATTTACAAATCAATCAGCGTGATACACCACATTAATAAAAGAGAAAAACCATATGGTCATTTTAATAGATGCATAAAAAGCATTTGACAAAGTATAACATCCATTCACGATAAAATCCTGAACAAAATAGGTTTAGAGGGAACATTCCTCAACATAATAAAGGCCATATACAAAAGAACCCCGATAGCTAATATCGTCCTCAATGGGGAACAACTGAGAGCTTTTCCTCTACAATCAGGAACAAGACAGTGATGTCCACTCTACCACTGTTATTTAGCATAGTACTGGAAGTCCTAGCCTCAGCAATCAGACAAGAAAAAGAAATAAAAGGCATCCAAATTGGCAAGGAAGAAGTAAAACTTCCACTATTTGCAGATGACATGATAGGCTATATAGAAAACCTGAAAGATTCCACCAAAAAACCCCTGCTAGAACTGATAAATTCAGTAAAGTTGCAAAATACAAAATCAACATACAGAAATCTGTTGAACTTCTATACACCAATAATGAAGCAGCAGAAAGAGAAGTCAAGGAATCAATCCCATTTAGTTGCACCAAAAACAGTAAGATACCTAGGAATAAACCCAACCAAAGAGGTGAAAGATCTGTACTCTGAAAACTATAAAACAATGATGAAAGAAATTGAAGAGGACACAAAAATGGAAAGACATTCCATGCTCATGGATTGGGATAATAAATACTGTTAAAATGTCTATACTACCCAAAGCAATGTACACATTCAATGCAATCCTATCAAAATATCACCAGCATTTTTCACAGAACTAGAACAAACAATCCTAAAATTTGTATGGAACCACAAAAGACCCTGAATAGCCAAAGCAACCTTGAAAAAAGCAAAGGTAGAGGCATCACAGTTCCAGACTTCAAGTTAAATTACAAAGTTGTAGGGGCGCCTGGGTGGCTCAGTCGTTAAGCGTCTGCCTTCAGCTCAGGTCATGATCCCAGCGTCCTGGGATCGAGCCCCGCATCGGGCTCCCTGCTCCGCGGGAAGCCTGCTTCTCCCTCTCCCACTCCCCCTGCTTGTGTTTCCTCTCTCACTGTGTCTCTCTCTGTCAAATAAATAAATAAAATCTTTAAAAAAAAAATAAATTACAAAGTTGTAGTGATCAAAACAGTATGGTACTGGCACAAAAATAGACACATACATAGATCAGCAAAACAGAACAGAAAACCCAGAAATGGACCCACAACTATAGGGTCAATTAATCTTTGACAAAACAAGAAAGATTATCCAATGGGAAAATGACAGTCTCTTCAACAAATGGTGTTGGGACAATTGGAGAGCAACATGCAAAAGAATGAAACTGGACCACTTTCTTATACCATACACAAAAATAAATTCAAGCTGGATTAAAGACCTAAATGTGAGACCTGAAACCATAAAAATCCTAGAGAACACAGGCAGTAACCTCTTGGACATCAGCTGTAGCAATTTCTTTCTAGATATGTCTCCTGAGGCAAGGGAAACGAAAACAAAAATAAACTATTGGGACTTCATCAAAATAAAAAAGCTTCTGCACAATGAAGGAAACATGCAAGCAAGAAGAGAGTGAGGGGGCATCTTTAAGTGTGAAAATAAAAGGCACCCACCTAGAGTTCTATGTCAAACAAAATTATCCTTCAAAAGTGAGGGAGACTTCTGAGATAAAAATTGAGAGAATGTGTCACCAGTACACCTGCCTCGCAATTAGGGTTCATAAAAGAAATTCATCACAAAGAAGGAAAATGATTGGGAAAGTAGAGCATTAGAGAATGAATAAATGAAGGGAAAAACAAATTGATCTCGCAAATAACAGTATGTTGAAAATAACAAAAGCAACAAAGTATTCCGTAATTATACCTTATGGATAAATGCAATGAATGAAAGCAATAGTAAAAGGCACAGGGAGGAAGGAGTTGGGAACTCTGTCATGAGCAACTTATATAACCAGTGCAGTACTATATAGTACTACTTGGAAGACTGCAGAGGTTAATTATAACTATATACCACAAATTCAACAGTATCCATTTAAAAAGTTTTAAGTGTAATTGATATGTGAAAAGAGGAGGAAAAAATGGAATCCCATAAAATGTTCAGTTAAAGCCAGAAGGCAGAGGGGTGCCTGGGTGGCTCAGTTGGTTAAGCGTCTGCCTTCAGCTCAGGTCATGATCCCAGGGTCCTGGGATCCAGCCCCGCATTGGGCTTCCTGCTCAGCGGGGAGCCTGCTTCACCCTCTCCTCCCCAATTGTGTGTGCTCTCTCTCTAATAAAATCTTTAAGATAAATAAATTAAATTAAAAAATAAAATTTTTAAAAAGCCAGAAGGCAGAGAAAAGATGTAAGACAAAAGAGAAACAAAAAACAAACTCAACAAATAGAAAATGGTAGTAATTATGGTAAATATTAATCCAACTATATCAATAATCATTTTAAACATCAATGGTCTAAATATAAGAATTGAAAAAACAGATGCTGTCCCAGCAGATAAAAAGATAACACCTAATTATTTGTTGTAAGAAAGTCACTTTAACAAAAAAGATAGATTAAAAGAAACAGAATGAAGATAAACATACCACATTAACATTAATCAAAAGAAAGCAGACATAGGTAAGTTTCAGACAAAGGAGACTTCAGAGGAAAGAAAACTCACAGGGACAAAAATGGGCATTACATAATGATAAAGGGGTCAAGTCTCAAAAAAGACACAGCAATCCTTTGTGCGTATGTGTATAAACAGAGTGGCAAAATATATTAGGCAAAAATTGACAGAACTGCAAAGAGAAGTAAATGAAGCCACTGGAGAATTGAACAGCCTTCTATCAGTAAGTAGAAGTTCCAGCAGGCAGAAAATCAGGACAGGCAGAGTTGAACTGAACAACAGCTTCAGTCAACTGGATTTAACTAAAATTTATTTAACTTCATCCAACAACAGCAAAATAAACATCCTAAGCTCACTTGGAACAGTCACCAAGATAGATCCCATTCTGGGACATAAAACACACCTTAAAAAATTTGAAAGACTAGAAATCAGATAAAGTATGCCCTCAGACCACAATTAATCTAGAAACAAATAACAGATAGTTGGAAACCAGCCCCCCATACTTGGAGAATAAACAGTATACTACTAAATTACATATGGATAAAAGAAGCCTCAAAACAAAAATTATATTAAACTAAAAGAAAATGAAAATAGGGGGCGCCTGGGTGGCTCAGTCATTGGGTGTCTGCCTTTGGCTCAGGTCATGCTCCCAGGGTCCTGGGATCGAGCCCCGCATTGGGCTCCCTGCTCAGCAGGAAGCCTGCTTCTCCCTCTCTCACTCCCCCTGCTTGTGTTCCTTCTCTCACTGTGTCTGTCAAATAAACAAAATCTTTAAAAAAAAAAAAGAAAGAAAGAAAGAAAGAAAGAAAGAAAATGAAAATAAAACATCAAAATTTGAGGGATGCAACAAAACAGTATCTACAGGGAGATGTTTAGCATTGAATGCAGACACTAAAAAAGAAGAGCTATAAGCAAAAAAATCTAAGCACCCACTTTAGGAAACTAGAAAAACAAATTAAACCCAAAGGAAGCATAAGAAGAGAAATAACAAAAATTAAAGATGAAATTGTGGACAATAAAGAATAATCAAGAAAATGAGGGATGCCTGGGTGACTCAGTCACTTAAGCATCTGCCTTCAAGCTCAGGTCATGATCCCAGGGTCCTGGGATGGAGCCCCACATCGTGTTCCCTGCTCAGCAGGGAGCCTGCTTTTCCCTCTCCCTCAGCCTGCAGCTCCCCTGCTTGTGCTCTCTCTCACTCTCTCTCTCAAATAAATAAAATCTTAAAAAGAAAAAAAAGAAAATCCAACAGCCATTTATGACAACAAACTAGGAATACAGGGAAACTTTCTCTTCTTGAGAAAGAACATCTATAACAAACCTACACCTAACATCATATTTAATGGCAAGAAACCTGATGCGCACCCCCCAAGAAGATCAGGAACAAAACAAAAAAAATATCCTTTCACCACTTCTATTCAACACTGTACTGGAAATCTTAGCTAATGCAATAAGACAAGAAAAGGTATACAGATTGGGAAGGAAGGATATAAAACTGTTTTTGTTGCATATACCATGTATGCAGAAAATCTCAATCCACAATAACAAAGACAATTCCTGGAACAAATAAGAATATACATAGCATATGCTGGCTAACTGAACATAAAAAAAAAAAAAAAAAGATTACACATAGCAGGGACACCTGGGTGGCTCAGTTGGTTGGGCAACTGCCTTCGGCTCAGGTCGTGATCCCAGGGTCCTGGGATCGAGCCCCACATTGGGCTCCCTGCTCAGTGGGGAGCCTGTTTCTCTCTCTCCCTCTGCTTGCCACTCCCCCTGCTTGTTCTCTCTCTCTCTGTCAAATAAATAAATAAAATCTTAAAAAAAAAAAAGAATATACATAGCAAGTTTGAAGGATAAAAGGTTAATAAATGTCGGGTGCCTGGGTATCTCAGTTGTTAAGCGTCTGCCTTTGGCTCAGATTATGGTCTCAGAGTCCTGGGATCAAGCCCCACATCGGGCTCCCTGCTCGGCGGGAAGCCTGCTTCTCCCTCTCCCACTCCCCCTGCTTGTTTTCCCTCTCTTGCTGTGTCTCTGTCAAATAAATAAGTAAAATCTTTAAAAAAAATAAACAAATGTCAATTGCTTTCCTATAGATCCACACAAACAGAGTCAACTGATCTTTGACACAGGAACAATGGCAATTCAATGGAGAAAACATGATCTTTTCAGCAAATAGTACTGGAACACTGGACATCTACATACAAAAAGAAAAATCTAGACATAGGCCTGACATGTTTCACAAAAATTAATTCAAAATGGATAATAGATCTAAATGTGAAATACAAACCTACAAAATGCCAAAAAGATAACATAGGAGAAAATCTAAATGACCTTGGGTTTGGTGATGAATTTTTATTTACGACACCAAACACAAGATCCATAAAAGAGAAAAATGGTAAGTTTAACTTCACTGAAATTAAAAACTCCTGTTGTGTGGGGTGCCTGGGTGGTACAGTCAGTTAAGCATTGGACTGTTGGCTTCAGCTCAGGTCAGGATCCCCAAGTCGTGAGATCGAGCCCCGCTCAGAGTCTGCTTAAGACTCTCTCTCCCTCAGGGCACTTGGGTGGCTCAGTCAATTAAGTGTCCAACTCTTGATTTCAGTTCATGTCATGATCTCAGGGTGGTGAGATCGAGCCCTGCATCGAGCTCCTCCCTCAGCAGGGAGTCTGCTTGGGATTCTTTATCTCCCTCTCCCTCTGCCCCTCCCCCCTAAAAATAAATCTTTAAAAAAATAAGCAAATGGATAAACAATAGTGGAGAAAATGTCCATATAATGAGATATTATTCAGTGATAAAAAGAAATGAGGTATCAAGCCATGAAAAGACAAGAAGGACCTTTAAACCATATTGCTAAGTGAAAGAAGCCAATTTGACAAGGCTACATACATACTGTAGGATTCCAAATATATGACATTTTGGAAAAGACAAAGCTATGAGATAAAGACCTTTGGTTACCAGGGATTTGACAGCAGGAGGGATGGGTGAAATAGGTGAAGGGGATTAAGAGGTACAGACTTCCAGTTATAAAATAAGTCACAGGGATGTAATGTGCAGCATAGGGAATATAGTCAGTAATACTGTAATAATGTTGTATGGTGACAGACAATAACTAGACTTATTGTGGTGACCATTTCATAATGTATACAGATATCAAATCACTATGATGTACACCTGAAACTAATAATATTGTATGTCAACTACACTTGAATTAAAAAAAAAGAAACAGTAACAGAAGACTCAAGGAATGATCAGCTTGGGGTGGGTGAGATTAGGGGTGCAGGGGCAAAAGCACAAGAGGAGACAAGGATATGCCAGCAAGGAGTCTTAAGTTTAACTTTCTTATCTTACAGGTTTTTTTTTAATATTCACATGTATTATTTAAAATAAAGAGTGATTTATTACATATTTTACTATTTAATAGGCTGCATTTTTAGTTCTTTTACTTTTGCTTTTTAAAATTCATTTAACTTCGGGGCACCTGGGTGGCTTAGTTGGTTAAGCATCCAACTCTTGGTTTTGGCTCAGGTCATGATCTCAGGGTCCTGAGGTCAAGCCCTGTGTTGTGCTCTGTGTTGGGCGTGGAGCCTGCTTAAGATTCTCTCTCTCCCGCTCTCTCTGCCCCTCCCCCCTTCCTACCTGCCCCCTGCCACTCAAGCTCTCGCTCTAAAACTAAATAAAATAAAATCCATTTAACTTCATAGGAAACCATTCTAAGATTTAATCCTTTAAACATTAATGGTTATAAAAGCCATAAGTTTCAAAGCTCTTCCTAATTAAAATAACGAGAATCAGCATAGTTTGTACTTACATATCAAACTTATATATCAGCTATGTATTTTAGTGAATAAGCAGCATATTATAATGCAGTAGGGGCTTGGGCCTAATCCCATATGTGTAGTAGGATTTTTCAAAGATTTACATAAGCTTTGAGTTTCCCTTACATCAATTAAAATAGGAATTCATTTGCCTTAAGAATAGTTTAGCCTTTTAAACGTTGAAATTCTCAGGGACATGCACATAGAAAAACTGATTTAAAAATCGAAAATGTGATGAGCACCAGGTGATACATGGAAATGTGACTCACTATATTGCACACCTGAAACTAACAACACTATGTCAACTGGGATTAAAATAAAAACTTAAAAAATAAATAAATACTTCTATAATTAAAAAATTAAAAAAAAATTTTAATTGAAAATTCATCTGAGAACTTAAATTCACCCATTTCACCTCTTGAGGTTCTCTCTCCTAAAAGGTACAAATACTCTGGCTCCAGAATGTTCTTGCCTAACTCACACCGTATTTCTCAATCAACTCACATTTTCAAACCCCAAGAAATCAAAACTCTTACATACTCACGCAGGAAATAAAATTACAAAATGCTAAGGGAAAATCAGAGTTATGTTAGGGCCACAATGTTCACCAGATAAAGGAATCCAAAGGAAAGAAATGCAAAAATTTGAATCAGCCGAGATAAGCAGCCTGCTTCCCTATAATTGAAAAGGAAAAGCCACATTTTTTTTTTTTAAAGATTTTATTTATTTGACAGAGATAGACACAGCGAGAGAGGGAACACAAGCAGGGGGAGTGGGAGAGGGAGAAGCAGGCTTCCCGCCGAGCAGGAATCCCGATATGGGGCTCGATCCCAGGACTCTGGGATCATGACCTGAGCCACCCAGGCACCCCGAAAAGCCACATTCTGAAAGTTAAACACCTTCCCAAACTTTGGCTCCAGATTCTCTGGGTGGAGATAGAAGCCCTGGAGTGGGGTAGTCCCCAGTGAGGGAGGGTAGGGACACCTGAGCAGCCAAGAGCATGAACCCGCCCCTAAAAGCATAATGGAAATGTTCCCTCCCTGGGGTTTCCATTCTCCGAAGTGAGGACACTGTCAGGAAGATTCAATATAAGATTCTGACCCAAATATTATGCTGAACGAAATGTCAAACAGAGAAAGACATGTATCATATGACCTCACTGATATGAGGAATTCTTAATCTCAGGAAACAAACAGAGTTGCTGGAGTGGGGGGTGGGGTGGGAGGGATGGGGTGACTGGGTGATAGACACTGGGGAGGGTATGTGCTCTGGTAAGCACTGTGAATTGTGCAAGACTGTTGAATCACAGACCTGTACTTCTGAAACAAATAATGCAATATATGTTAAGAAAAAAAAAAAAAGAAGAAGATAGCAGGAGAGGAAGAATGAAGGGGGGAAATCGGAGAGGGAGACGAACCATGAGAGATGATGGACTCTGAAAAACAAACTGAAGGTTCTAGAGGGGAGGGGGGTGGGAGGATGGGTTAGCCTGGTGATGGGTATTAAAGAGGGCACATTCTGCATGGAGCACTGGGTGTTGTGCACAAACAATGAATCATGGAACGCTACATCAAAAACTAATGATGTAATGTATGGTGATTAACATAACAATAAAAAATTAAAAAAAAAATAGATAAATGGAAAAAAAAAAAAGATTCTGACCCAAAGAACTCCCATAGTCATAGACGGTTTGTCAGAAGACACAACTCCTGATCTTCACAGACTTTCTCAATGTACACAATTTAGACTCTGAGTGCACCTACACTATCTGTGGATGCAAAACTCCAACCTTTGTCTATGAGCCGGCCCAAGGGTACCCCAGTTACAACCACAGAAAGCTGTCACCACCTCATCACCCCACCCACCATTGCACACGCATCCCCAGCTTTCCAGGGGTTTGTAGCTTCTCTCACTAGACAGGGCTCTTCAAATCAGTGTGAGCAGATAGGACATCTGCAGGGAGAGGCTTCCCAGGAACAACCAAGTGGTACTTCCCTTTTCAGTCTCATGCAGAGGGGGTGCTTAGCTTAGAGACACTGACCTCAGGCCTCTGCCCCCAACCAAGTTGCTTTGGATCACCACCGATATTTTAAAAGTGATAAACCCAGTGTTCGAAGAATTCAGTAAAATCACTCAAACCCAGTGTTTGAGTGTATAAGAAAGAAAATCGTAAGGCACTTTTTCTAGTTCAACCAGAAAACTCACAAATCTCTATTCCTTTCAGAAAATAAAGATGTCAATTATTTCCATGGCAAGAAATTGCTTGGAAAACAATCCTATTTGAACACTTCTAGGTGTTGCGAGTCTAAACCCCAATATTCCACTTAAAATCACCCAAACCAAAAGAACCTCAGATTACTAAACGCTCCCAGGGGAATACAAAAAAGGGAAACAATCTTTTTAACAAACAGAATGTAGTAATATGGAATCCATTTTATTTCACTTTTTAGTTCTGAAATTTAGTTCTTTCTTGCGTTTTTGGAAATATTTTACAGTTTCAAGATTTATTGATTTAATATATTTTTTATTTATTGAGACTCAAACTCAAGTGAAAAAATCTTTTCAAGGTGACAAACCTAGGGAGGGGCAGTGCTGACAGGAGAGATCACCCAGAAAAGTTTCCAAAGATGCACCTCCACCCAAATGACTTCCCATAGGATGCCTGTGCCCAGGAAAGATCTGGGGGGAGAGGCACGGGATTTCATGCAACATAGCTCCAGGTGGTTAATTATCTGTTTCTCATGTAAAATATCCACAACCAAAAAATAAACCTTTTAAAAACAGCTGGCCATTGACTGTGGGAAACAATGAAAACACTGCCTCAGGGGCGCCTGGGTGGCTCAGTCGGTTAAGCATCTGCCTTCGGCTCAGGTCGTGATCCCAGGGTCCTGGGATCGAGCAGGGAGCCTGCTTCTCCCTCTCCCTCTGCCTGCCTGTCTGCCTGTCTGCCCACTTGTGATTTATCTGTCAAATAAATAAATAAAATCTTAAACAAAACAAAACACCACTGCCTCAGTTTGAAACGCACCACGGAGACTAACAGTTGATGATGCTGTGAATCTGAAGTTGGCGTTTGGGGAGGCGGGGAGGGATCTGGAAATTTAGGGATTTATTGCTACCCCTAGGAAGAGCTAGGCTGGGGAAAAGATCCTGGATTTGACCCTCTGCTTCCCAAACGTGTGGAACACTCAAGAGAAAACGGGGCCCCTCGGGAGAAAGAAAGGACTGGGGACACCACAAAGCACAGCACCTCCCGCGCACGAACCCCAGACACCGAGTCACGACTGTCCCGTGGTCACCGCATGATCGGGGGAGACGCGGCCGCGCGCAGGGACCGGACAGGACCCGGCTGCCCGCCCAGCCCGCACGCCGCGCGCCGGAGGGGACTGAGGTCCGAGCGGCGCCACCAGGGACTCGGCTCCGCAGACTCCGGGGCCCCCACGGAAGGTCGGGTCTCGCCGCGGCCCGTTGCCAGCCCCTCCGCCCAGTCCTGGCACACCCGGCCCCGCACGCTCACCATTTCCCGGCTTCTCGGTCCGCCGGCGTCGTCCCTACGGCTCCCGCAGCCGGTGCAGGTCACCGCGTCACTGACGCGGCAGCAGGGCCACCTGGGACAGTTAAGCGCAGGTGAAACTTGACGCGGAGCGAGACCGCAAGCGTCCACGCGGCTGCGGAGCGTCGCCACACCCACCTGCCCCTGCTGCGCCCCTGATTGGACAGAGTAACTGCAGCTGGGGGTCACGTGGTAAGCAGATCCTGCTTCCCCGCTTGCACCTGTACTTGGCTGCTGGAAGGATATTTGCATTTAACTGCACCCAAATGGGACGCAGGTGTGCCGAGGGAATTCCAGACTCAGTTTTTGGGGCAGGGAGCAAGATGGCGGAGGAGTAGGAGACCTGGATTTCGTCTCCTCTCAGGAATTCAGCTGGATAGGGATCAAACCATTCTGAACACCTACAAACTCAACAGGAGATCGAAGAAAAGAATAGCAACAACTCTCTGAACAGAAAAGCGACCACTTTCTGGAAGGTAGGACGTGCAGAGAAGTGAATCCGAGGCGATATTCGGGAGGATAGACGGCGGGGGAGGGGCCTCTGTCCGCTGCTTCTGGCAAGTGATAGAGCCGCGGAGCACAAAATCGGAACTTTTAGAAGTCGGCTCCGCTGAGGGACGTCACTGCGGTGGCTAAGCGGGGGGTGGAACCCTCGTGGGACAGTGTGGTCTCAGGACCCTCGGGGTCACAGAAAGACCGGGGGTGCCTGAGTGCGGCAGAGCTCCCAGGTATCGGAGCAGGGAAGCCGGCTGCAGAGACGGCCAGGCATGGGCTCTCAGCTCGGGGTTGCCATAAACCGTGATCCCGGGCACAGTCGGGCCACTGCTCATCCAGCAGGGACCCAACAAGCGGCAGATCCGGGGGGACTCACCTTCTTCCCCCGGGAGGAGAGGTGCGGGAGTGCACCGCGGGGATCTGCTGGGTTTGGAGACTCCACCCGGGGTCGGGTGCCAGAGACAGAAACGCGCGGTCACAGGCCGGGTGAGCACGGAGTGCGGCCGGAGACCGGGGAGACGGGAGTGATTGACGGCTTTTCTCTGGGGGCGCACTGAGGAGTGGGGCCCCGAGTTCTCGGCTCCTCCGGGGCGGAGACTGGGAGGCCGCCATTTTCACTCTCCGCCTCCAAAGCTGTAGGGAAAGCTTGCAGGGAACAAAAGCTCCCGAGAGCGAACCCGAGCAGATTACTTAGCCCGGACCGGCAAGGGCGGGGCGATTCCGCCTCCGGCAAAGACATTTGGGAACCATGGCAACAGGCCCCTCCCCCGGAAGATCAGCGAGAACAGCCAGCCAAGGCCAAGTTTACCGATCAATGAGAACGGCAGAACTCCAGCGCTAGGGGAATACTGCACATAGAATCCATGGCTTTTTTACCATGATTCTTTAGTCTTTCAAAGTTAATTTTTTTTTTAACTGTCTTTTTTTTTTTGAATTTTTCTTTTTCCCTTTTTCAACCAACATCTTATCAATCCCTTTTTTAAAAAACATTTTTATTTTTCATTTTTAGAGTCATATTCTATCCCTTCATAGTACTTACCCGTATTTTTGGCATATATATATAAGTTGTTCTCTCTTTAAAATTTTGAGATAGTTTCTTCTAACATAAAAATATACCCTAAATCTCTAGTGTATGGTTTTTTCTACTCCCCTGCCTGATCACATTCTCTCCCTTTTTTTTCTTTTTTTTTTTAAATCCTCTTCTTTTTTTTTCAAACAACTTCTTATCAATTCCTTTTATAAAATTTTTTATAATTTTCATCTTTACAGTCATATTCCATCCCTTCATCATATCAACCCTTATTTTTGTACATATATAAGTTTTTCTTTCTTTAAAATTTTGGGAGGCACTTTCTTCTAACAGACCAAAATACACCCAAAATCTAGTGTGTGGCACTGATCTATATACCAGCCTGATCATATTTGATCACATTCTGTTTTTGTTTTGTTTTGTTCTGTTTTTGTTTTTATCTTTTTCTTTTTCTTTTTTCTTTTTCTTTTTTCTCTCTTTCCTTTTCTTTTCCCACTGCTTCAGGTCTTTTCTGATTTGTTTAGAGTATATTTTCTGGGGACATTGTTACCCTGCTAGCATTTTGTTCTCTCATTAATGTATTCTCCTCTGCACAAAATGACAAGACGGAAAAAATCACCTCAACAAAAAGAACAAGAGGTAGTACCGACTGCCAGAGACCTACTCAATACGGACATTAGTATGCTGTCAGATCTAGAGTTCAGAATCATCACTTTAAAGATACTAGCTGGGCTTGAAAAAAGCATGGAAGTTATTAGAGAAACCCTTTCTGGAGAAGTAAAAGAACTAAAATCTAACCAAGTAGAAATCAAAAAGGCTATTAATGAGGTGCAATCAAATATGGGGGCACTAACTGCTAGGATAAATGAGGCAGAAGAGAGAATCAGTGATAGAAGACCAAATGATGGAAAATAAAGAAGCTGAGAAAAAGAGAGATAAACAACTACTGGATCACGAGGGCAGAATTTGAGAGATAAGCGATACCATAAGACAAAACAACATTAGAATAATTGGGATCCCAAAAGAAGAAGAAAGAGAGAGAGGGGCAGAAGGTATAATGGAGCAAATTATAGCAGAGAACTTCCCTAATTTGGGGAAGGAAACAGGCATCAAAATCCAGGAAGCACAGAGAAGCCCTCTCAAAATCAATAAAAATAGGTCAACACCCCAACATCTAATAGTAAAACTTACGAGTCTCAGAGACAAAGAGAAAATCCTGAAAGCAGCTCGGGAGAAGAGATATGTAACCTACAATGGTAGAAACATTAGATTGGCAACAGACCTATCCACAGAGACCTGGCAGGCCAGAAAGGACTGGCAGGACATATTCAGAGCACTAAATGAGAAAAATATGCAACCAAGAATACTATATCCAGCTGGGCTGTCATTGAAAATTGAAGGAGAGATAAAAAGCTTCCAGGACAAACAAAAACTAAAGGAATTCGCAAACACGAAACCAGCCATACAAGGAATATTGAAAAGGGTCCTCTAAGCAAAGAGAGAGCCTAAAAGCAACATAGACCAGAAAGGAACACAGACAATATACAGAAACAGTCACCTTACAGGCAATACAATGGCACTAAATTCCTATCTTTCAATAGTTACCCTGAATGTAAATGGGCTAAATGCCCCAATCAAAAGACACAGGCTATCAGATTGGATTAAAAAACAAGACCCATCGATATGCTGTCTGCAAGAGACTCATTTTAGAACCAAAGACACCCCCAGATTTAAAGTGAGGGGGTGGAAAACCATTTACCATGCTAATGGGCACCAAAAGAAAGCTGGGGTGGCAATCATTATATCAGACAAATTAGATTTTAAACCAAAGACTGTAATAAGAGATGAGGAAGGACACTATATCCTACTTAAAGGGTCTATCCAACAAGAAGATCTAACAATTGTAAATATCTATGCCCCTAACATGGGAGCAGCCAATTATATAAGGCAATTAATAACAAAAGCAAAGAAACACATTGACAACAATACAATAATAGTGGGGGACTTTAACACCCCCCTCACTGAAATGGACAGATCGTCTAAGCAAAAGATCAACAAGGAAATAAAGACTTTAAATGACACACTGGACCAAATGGACTTCACAGACATATTCAGAACATTCCATCCCAAAGCAACGGAATACACATTCTTCTCTAGTGCCCATGGAACATTCTCCAGAATAGATCACATCCTAGGTCATAAATCAGGTCTCAACCGGTACCAAAAGATTGGGATCATTCCCTGCCTATTTTCAGACCACAATGCTTTGAAACTAGAACTCAATCACAAGAGGAAAGTCGGAAAGAACTCAAATACATGGAGGCTAAAGAGCATCCTACTGAAGAATGAATGGGTCAGCCAGGAAATTAAAGAAGAATTAAAAAAATTCATGGAAACCAATGAAAATGAAAACACAACTATTCAAAATCTTTGGGATGCAGCAAAGGCAGTCCTAAGAGGAAAGTATATAGCAATACAAGCCTTTCTCAAGAAACAAGAAAGGTCTCAAGTACATAACCTAACCCTACACCTAAAGGAGCTGGAGAAAGAACAGCAAATAAAGCCTAAACCCAGCAGGAGAAGAGAAATAATAAAGATCAGAGCAGAAATCAATGAAATAGAAACTAAAAGAACGGTAGAACAGATCAACGAAACTAGGAGCTGGTTCTTTGAAAGAATTAACAAGATTGATAAACCCCTGGCCAGACTTACCAAAAAGAAAAGAGAAATGACCCAAATCAACAAAATCATGAATGAAAGAGGAGAGATCACAACCAACACCAAAGAAATACAAACAATTATAAGAACATATTATGAGCAACTCTATGCCAGCAAATTAGATAACCTGGAAGAAATGGGTGCATTCCTAGAGATGTATCAACTACCAAAACTGAACCAGGAAGAAATAGAAAACCTGAACAGACCTATAACCACTAAGGAAATTGAAGCAGTCATCAAAAATCTCCCAAAAAACAAAAGCCCAGGGCCAGATGGCTTCCCACGGGAATTCTACCAAACATTTAAAGAAGAATTAATACCCATTCTTCTGAAACTGTTCCAAAAAATAGAAATGGAAGGAAAACTTCCAAACTCATGAGGCCAGCATTACCTTGATCCCAAAACCAGACAGAGACCCCATCAAAAAGGAGAATTACAGACCAATATCCCTGATGAAAATGGATGCAGAAATTCTCACCAAAATACTAGCCAATAGGATCCAACAGTACATTAAAAGGATTATTCACCACGACCAAGTGGGATTTATCCCTGGGCTGCAAGGTTGGTTCAACATCCGCAAATCAATCAACGTGATACAATACATTAACAAAAGAAAGAACAAGAATCATATGATCGTCTCAATAGATGCAGAAAAAGCATTTGACAAAGTACAGCATCCTTTCTTGATCAAAACTCTTCAGAGTATAGGCATAGAGGGTACATACCTCAATATCATAAAAGCTATCTATGAAAAACCTACAGCGAATATCATTCTCAATGGGGAAAAACTGAGAGCTTTCCCCCTAAGGTCAGGAACGCGGCAAGGATGTCCACTATCACCACTGCTATTCAACATAGTACTGGAAGTCCTAGCCACAGCAATCAGACAACAAAAAGAAATAAAAGGCATCCAAATCGGCAAAGAAGAAGTCAAACTCTCACTCTTTGCAGATGATATGATACTTTATGTGGAAAACCCAAAAGACTCCACCCCAAAACTGCTAGAACTCATACAGGAATTCAGTCAAGTGGCAGGATATAAAATCAATGCACAGAAATCAGTGGCATTCCTATACACCAACAACAAGACAGAAGAAAGAGAAATTAAGGAGTCAATCCCATTTACAACTGCACCCAAAACCATAAGATACCTAGGAATAAATCTAACCAAAGAGGCAAAGGATCTGTACTCAGAAAACTATAAAATACTCATGAAAGAAATTGAGGAAGACACAAAGAAATGGAAAAACATTCCATGCTCATGGATTGGAAGAACAAATATTGTGAAGATGTCAATCCTACCTAGAGCAATCTACACATTCAATGCAATCCCCATCAAAATACCATCCACTTTTTTTAAAGAAATGGAACAAATAATCCTAAAATTTGTATGGAACCAGAAAAGACCCCGCATAGCCAGAGGAATGTTGAAAAAGAAAAGCAAAGCTGGCGGCATCACAATTCCGGACTTCCAGCTCTATTACAAAGCTGTCATCATCAAGACAGTATGATACTGGCACAAAAACAGGCACATAGATCAATGGAACAGAATAGAGAGCCCAGAAATGGACCCTCAACTCTATAGTCAACTAATCTTTGACAAAGCAGGAAAGAATGTCCAATGGAAAAAAGACAGTCTCTTCAACAAATGGTGTTGGGAAAATTGGATAGCCACATGCAGAAGGATGAAACTGGACCATTTCCTTACACCACACACAAAAATAGACTCCAAATGGTTGAAAGACCTCAATGTGAGACAGGAGTCCATCCAAATCCTAAAGGAGAACACAGGCAGCAACCTCTTCGACCTCAGCCGCAGCAACTTCTTCCTAGAAACATCGCCAAAGGCAAGGGAAGCAAGGGCAAAAATGAACTATTGGGACTTCATCAAGATAAAAAGCTTTTGCAAAGCAAAGGAAACAGTCAACAAAACCAAAAGACAACCAACAGAATGGGAGAAGATATTTGCAAATGACACTACAGATAAAGGGCTAGTATCCAAAATCTATAAAGAACTCATCAAACTCAACACCCAAAGAACAAAGAATCCAATCAAGAAATGGGCAGAAGACATGAACAGACATTTTTCCAAAGAAGACATCCAAATGGCCAACAGACACATGAAAAAGTGCTCAATATCGCTCGGCATCAGGGAAATCCAAATCAAAACCTCAATGAGATACCACCTCACACCAGTCAGAATAGCTAAAATTAACAAGTCAGGAAATGACAGATGTTGGCGGGGATGCGGAGAAAGGGGAACCCTCCTACACTGTTGGTGGGAATGCAAGCTGGTGCAGCCACTCTGGAAAACAGTATGGAGGTTCCTCAAAAAGTTGAAAATAGAGCTACCATATGATCCAGCAATTGCACTACTGGGTATTTACCCCAAAGATACAAAAGTAGGGATCCGAAAGGGTACATGCACCCCGATGTTTATAGCAGCAATGTCCACAATAGCCAAACTGGAAAGAGCCAAGATGTCCATCGACAGATGAATGGATAAAGAAGAGGTGGTATATATATACAATGGAATATTATGCAGCCATCAAAAGGAATGAGATCTTGCCATTTGCAACGACGTGGATGGAACTGGAGGGTATTATGCTGAGCGAAATAAGTCAAACAGAGAAAGACATGTATCATATGACCTCACTGATATGAGGAATTCTTAATCTCAGGAAACAAACTGAGGGTTGCTGGAGTGGGGGGTGGGGTGGGAGGGATGGGGTGACTGGGTGATAGACACTGGGGAGGGTATGTGCTCTGGTAAGCACTGTGAATTGTGCAAGACTGTTGAATCTCAGATCTGTACCTCTGAAACAAATAATGCAATATATGTTAAGAAAAAAAAAAAAGAAGAAGGTAGCAGGAGGGGAAGAATGAAGGGGGGGAAATCGGAGGGCTAGACAAACCATGAGAGACAATGGACTCTGAAAAACAAACTGAGGGTTCTAGAGAGGAGGGGGGTGGGAGGATGGGTTAGCCTGGGGATGGGTATTGAGGAGGGCACGTTCTGCATGGAGCACTGGGTGTTATGCACAAACAATGAATCATGGAACACTACATCTAAAACTAATGATGTAATGTATGGGGATTAACATAACAATAAAAAAATTAAAAAAAAAAAAGGACTCAGTTTTGGGGGAGGTCTGGGTGGCTCAGCCGGTTAAGCATCTGCCTTCGGCTCAGGTCATGATCCCGGGTCCCAGGTCCCAGGTCCCGCATGGGGCTCCTTGTTCAGCAGGGACCCTGCTTCTCCCTCTGCCTGCCGCTACCCCTGATTGTCCTCTCTCTCTCTCTGACAAATAAACAAATAAAATCTTAAAAAAAAAAAAGTCGACTCAGTTTCTAGATGGATTGACTCCTGGTGGAGGAAGAGGGGTGACCATGCCAGGCCAAACTGGAACAGGAGGATCTGTTGTCCTCTAGAGGTCGGGGGCTTGGCATGAGAGCACTCATGGAACTGTGACCCTCGTTGACAAACACAGACACTTAAAGGTCACCTCACCATATATAATAGTCTGCCTCCATTTTGATTTTTAAAAAATATTTTATTTATTTGAGAAAGAGAACACGAGCAGGGGGAGGGGCAGAGAGAGCTAGAGGGAGAAGCAGACTCCCCGCCCCCCCCGCCCCCGCTGAGTGGGGACCCCAATGGGAGGCTCAGTCCCAGGACCCTGAGAGATCATGACCTAAGCTGGTCAGACCCTTAACCGACTGAGCCACCCAGGCGCCCCTCCATTTTGATTTTTGACCATTGATTGCAGTCTTCCACCCTTCCCTTGGCACCCCCATATATTTGGTAATTTAAAGAACCCCTTAACCTCTTCACCCCTTGACTCTGATGGGAAGTTAGAATCCTACAGTCCCACCCCCCACCTTTTTTTTTTTTTTGACAGAGAGAGAGACACAGCGAGAGGGAACACAAGCAGGGGCAGAGGGAGAGGGAGAAGCAGGCTCCCCAAGGAGCAGGGAGCCGGATGCGGGGCTCCATCCCAGGAGTCTGGGATCATGACCTGAGCCTAAGGCCGACCCTTAAGGACTGACCCACAGCCCTATCTTAAGCACAGGGACTCTTCTGGGAACAATCGCAAGCTGTGAGCTAGGTTCAGTAAGTTCTCAGGTGTACGTTTTACACTGGATGGAAATTTACATCAATTTTTGAGTGTGTGGCCTAGAGGACTTTGACGTTTGAAAGGCTGTAATATCCCTAAGGCAACTCAATTCTTATTTTCACTGATATAAGAAAAACAAATCATCCTGTAAATTTGGGATTCATCTGGCAACTATTAATACGCTTAACAGATTGGATGGCAAAACTCTTGCACTGTAAAACTTAACGCATTTACCCATCAATTTGAACAGTTTATTGAGATATAACATAATACTATACAATGGACCCCTTTAAGGTATACAGTGCAATGGTTTTCAGTACAGTATATTTAAAAACAGGTGCAATAATCACAATTTTAGAACATTTTCATCATCTCAAAAAGCTCTTACCATTTTCCTCCTCCTGCACCCAGCCCGGGGCAATCGCTAATCTACTTTCTATCTCTATAGATTTTATTTATTTTTAAAGATTGATTTATTTATTTGAGAGAGAGAGAGCACCAGCAGGAGGGGCAGAGGGAGAGAGAATCTCAAGTAGGCTCTGCGCTAAGGGTGAGCCCCACATGGGGCTCAATCTCACAACCAAGAGATCAGACCTGAGCTGAAACCAAGAATCAGATGCTCAACCCACTGTGCCACCCAAGCGCCCCTCTATCTCTATAGATCTAAATATTCATTGACTTTCCTGTGAATGAAATTATATAATAAGTAGTCTTTGTGGTTAACTTCATTTACTCTGTTCACTTCGTTTACATTAGCATAATTTTTTCAAAGTATATCCATGTTGTAGCATGTATCGATACTTCATTTGTTTTTGCAGCTGAATAATAGCTCATTGTGTGGATTATGTTTTTTCCTTTTATTAACATATAATGTATTATTTGTTTCAGGGGTACAGGTCTGTGATTCATCAGCCTTACACAATTCAAAGCGCTCACCACAGCACATACCCTCCCCAATGTCCATGCACCCAACCTCATTGTGTGGATTATTAACCTTAACCTTAAAAATAAAACCAGCAGTTATTTTACCAGCAACAATGGGATTATTCGAGAATAGCAGAGAATCGCAATTTGGAACAAGCAAGGTAGGGCAAAACCAAAGGCAAGGTAGGAGAAATAGGAAAGGTCTTTTATGAAAGAAAGATGAGAGTGGGAGGGCTTTTGCAAACAAAAAGTCTATTGGATAAACTGGGAGTTCAAAGATAAGGGCTTTTCACTGGTGGAGTTGTGACAGTCTCTCATTGGCAATTGCCAAGGGAGGAGAAAAAACTTTCTTCCTGCTGCTGGGGTAGTAAAGTAGCTAAAGTAGTATGAACTTGCAAGGTGCACCTATTCCTGTGGAGTTTGCAATTGATCACGAGTGCTAGGCCCGGGAGCTCCCCCTGCTGGCCTCCTGACACCATCGTAAACGAGGTTTCCTTTTATTAATTTGCACAGGATATATAGCGTGTTTTCCTCATCCATTCCACCCATTAATGGACGTTTGGTTTGTTACTACCTTTTGACTCTTATGAAAGCTATTGCTGTAAGCATTCATGTATAAGTTTTTGTTTGGACATGTGTTTTTTATTTCACTTGGGCATATGCCTGGGAGGGGAATTGATGGCTCATATGGAAATTCTACATTTAATCTTTGAGGAAATGTCAGACTGTTTTCCAAAGTGGCTGAATCACTTATAGTTCCACAAGCAGTGTGTGAGGGTTTCAATTTATCCATGTCCTCGAATACACTTATTATTCTCTCCTTTATTGGGTCTAGCCATTCTAGTGGGTGTGAAGTTGCATCTCATTGTAATTTTGACTTGCATTTCCTTGATGTGCGATCATGTCCAGCAAATTTTTCATATACTCTTGGCCATTGGTATATCTTCCTTGGAAAAATATCTGTTCAGCTGCTTTGTTATTTTTAAATTGGGCTATTTGACTTTTTATTTTTGATTTGTAGTTCTTTATATGGTATATACTTGATACAAGTACCTTATCAAATATATTATCTCCAGAATTTTCTTCCATTCTGTGGGTTGTGTTTTCACTCTCTTGCTTTAAAACATTTTACTTTTAACTGTGGCCATATACACATATCATAAATTTAACATCTTAATTATTTTAAGTGTATGTAAGTAGTAGGTTAAGTAGATGTAGTACACTGACATTGGGAAACCAAACTTCAGAACTATTTTTTCATCACGCAAAACTGAAACTCTATACCCATTAAACAACAACTCTCCATTCACACCTCTGTCCAGCCACAGGCAACCACAATTCTATTTTCCTTTTCTATGAATTTGACTACTATAGGAACCTCATATAAGTGGAATCATGTAGTATTTGTACTTTTTGGACTGGCTTATTTCACTTAGCATATTGTCCTCAAGGTTCATGCATGTTGTAGCCTGTGTCGGGATTTCTTTTCTTGTTAAAGCTGAATAATATCTCATTGTATGTATAAACTACATTTTGTTGGTCCATTCATCCCCTCATGGACACTTGGGTTGTTTCCATTTTGGCTATTGCCGATAATGATCCTATGAACAAATGTGCATAATGCTCCTACTTCTCTTTAGATCAAATAAACCTTTTTGCCTTTTACTAAAAAAAAAGTATAAATTTCTGAGTTCATGTTTTGAATTCTTTGGAGTATATGTACAGGGGAGGAATTGCTGGATCATATAGTAACTCTGTAATTTCTGAGGAACCACCATATTGTTTTCCATATTAGTGGTACAATTTTACATTCCCACCAATAGTACACAAAGAATCCAATGGGTGTGTTCATTTTCTTTCTTTTTTTAAAGATTTTAGGGGCACCTGGGTGGCTCAGTCAGTTAAGTGTCTGCCTTCAGCCCAGGTCATGATCTCAGATCCTGGGATTGAGCCCCACATCGGGCTCCCTGATCAGTGGCATGTCTGCTTCTTCCTCTCCTTCTGTGATCTCTCTTTCTCTCACTCTCTCCCAAATAAATAATTTTTAAAAAGATATTTATTTACTTATCTATCTATCTATCTATCATCTATCTATCTATCTATCATTTATAGAGCATGAGCAGGGGAAAGGGCAGAGAGAGAGGGAGAGATTCTCAAGCAGACTCCACACTGAGCCCAGTGCAGGGCTCAATCTCAGGACCCTGAGATCATGACCTGAGCCAAAATCAAGAGCCATCCAGGTGCCCTGGATGTGTTCATTTTCTTGATAGTGTCCTTTGGAGCACAAAAGGTATTAATTTTGATAAAGTCCAAAATATCTTTTTCTTTCTTTCTTTTTTCTTCTTCCTTTGTTTCTTTCTTTGTTTCTTCCTTCCTTCCTCACTTCCTTCCTTCCCTCCCTCCCTGTTTTTGCTTTAGGTGTTGTTG
Source organism: Halichoerus grypus (assembly GCF_964656455.1). NCBI lineage: Eukaryota > Metazoa > Chordata > Mammalia > Carnivora > Phocidae > Halichoerus > Halichoerus grypus. The sequence continues at coordinate 208,118,380 of NC_135712.1, forward strand.
GGGAGGAAAAATTTTTTCTCTAGCCTTTAAGATTCTTCTAGGTGGTCTAAGAATTAAATTGACATGAGACAAATTAACAGGAGAAAAAACGAAGTTTAATTACTATGCACATGGAGACCCAATAATAAAATTGAGACCCAAAGAAAAGACAAAGGCATGAAGCTTTTATATGTTTCAGACAAAGAAACATGAATCTTTGAGGAATTAACAGTATAATGAAAACTTATTTTGGGGAGCTTCAATTAATAAGGAATTCTAAGCAGAATTTGGCCTGGGGTAGTAAATTAATAAAGGTGACTATATTTGTTTATATTATAGGCCCTAAATCCCCGTCTCTGACAATAAGGATGTCTCTCTACCTCCTGCCGCAGGGAGAATACTTTTCGCTTGGGGGATTTATTTCCTGCTTTCTGAAGATGAAGGAGGGTCAGAGTGTTCTTCCTGCACTGAACATTTCTTAAGTAAATAATTCAAAATAATCAATTTGGGGTGGCTTGTCCTGGGCCCCTACAATGTCATATATAAGAATTATTTGCCAAATCCAAGGTCATGAATATTTCCTATGGTTTTTTTTAAAAGATTTTTATTTATTTATTTATTTGACAGAGAGAGAGCGAGCACAAGCAGAGGGAGCAGCAGGAAGAGGCAGAAGGAGAAGCAGGCTTCCCGCTGAGCAGGGAGCCTGATGCGGGGCTCGATCCCAGGACCCTGGGACCCTGACCTAAGCCGAAGGCAGACGCTTAATGACTGAGCCACCCAGGCGCCCCCAAGAATGTCTACTCTTGCTACTTTTATTCAACATGGTATTCTAGCCATGTCAGTTAGGCCAGAAAAAAAAAAAAAAAATTAAAGGCATCCAGATTGGAAAGGAAGGAGTAAAACTCTATTCACAGATGACATAGAATATCCTCAGGAATCTTCTAAAAAACTATTAGGACGAATAAATGAGTTCAGCAAGATTGGAGGTACAAAATTAATATACAAAAATCAATTGTATTCTTATACACTTGCCATAAAATATATTGAAAATGAAATTAAGAAAACAAGTCTATTGTAAGAGTGCTGACAACACTGACTCAATCTTTGGCCTTCCCTCTTGTTCATCCCCGTGCAGTGACCTCCCTTAACCTATGAGTTCCAGGCACCTCAGAGGTTAATGTGTGCCCTGACCAGAATGTGGGAAGCCTTGTTCTGATCTTCCCTAAAGTGGCTCACAGAAGGCCCCACTTTAGATATAACCAGTAGAGATAACTGGTGCATGGAGGGTGCCACTTTAGATAACTACCCTGTGGCCTTACCACCATGTCCCTTGCTCTATAAAAGCTGGGGATTAAAGTCCAGACTTGGCAGAGAATAGCTGCACAGCACGGGGATCATTTGTCCGCCCAACTCCTCCCTGTCAGTAAATTACCCTAAATAAAACTCTGTGGAAACAGTATGGAGTGGTTTGCTTCATCCTTTGGTCTTTAAGTGCCTTCTCAGTCTGGAGGATACATTACTGACCCTCCTTCACCTTCTAACATCTACTTATCATAGCACCTATAAAATACATAGGAATAAATTTAACGAAAAAAGTGCAAAATGTAGACCCTGAAAACTACAAAACCTTGTTGAAAGAAACTGAAGAAGATCTAAATAAATGGGAAAACATTCCATTTTCAGGGTCAGAAGACTTAATATTGTTAAGAAGTCATTTCTCCTCAACTTGAACTATAGATTCAACATAATCCCAAACAAAATCTTAGCAAGTAATTTTGGATAACAACAACTGATTCTAAAGTTTATATAGAAAGGCAAAAGACTCCAGGGTGCCTGGGTGGCTCAGTCAGTTAGGTGTCCGACTCTTGATCTCAGCTCAGGTCTTGATCTCAGGGTTGTGAATTCAAGCTCTGCATTGGGCTCCATGATGGGTGTGGAGCCTACTTTTAAAAAAGAAAGAAAGGCAAAAGACTCAGAATACCCAACACAATACTGACAAAGAGCAAAGTCACAAGTCTGGCACAACCTGACTTCAGGACTTACTATAAAGCCACAGTGATCAAGACAGTGTGGTTTTGCAAAAAAAAGAGAGAAATAGATCAATGGAACAGAACAGAGAACCCAAAAATAAGCACACATACACAGTCAACTGATTTTTGACAAAGAAGCAATGGCAATTCAATGGAGAAAGTCCCTCCAACAAATTGTCTTTTCAACAAATGATGACAGAATGCCTGGACAACCATGTGCAAAGAAATTAATTAGACACAGACTTTACAATATTCACAAAAATTAACTAAAAATGGAACTCATAAAGCTAAATGTAAAATGAAAAATTTTTAACTTCTGAAAGATAACATAAGAGAAAATCCAGATGACTTGGGTTTGGCATTGAGGTTTTCAGATACAACACCAAAACCATGGTCCATGAATGAAAAAAATTGATAAATTGAACTCCACCAAAATTAAAATTTTCTGCTTTTCAAAAGACCTTGTTAAGAGAATGAAAGGACAATCCAAAGACTGGGACAAAACATTTGCAAAGTACGCATCTGATAAAAGACTGGTATCCAAATTATACAAAAAATTCTTAAAACTCAGTAAGAAAACAAACAACTTAATTTAAAGATAGGCAAAAAATCTGGAAAGACAGCTCACCCAAGAAGATACTCAGATAGCAAACACATGACAAGATGCTCAACACCATATGTCAGTGGGGAATTGCAAATTAAAACAACGAGATGCCACTATACACCTAGTAGAGTAAAATCCAAAACACTGACAACAAAAAATGCTGGCAAAAATGGGGAACAACAGGAACTCTCGTTCATTGTATGAATAGTATGAATAGAAAATAGTACAGTTGCTTTGGAAGATAGTCTGACATGCTCTTACAAAGCTAAACATAGCCTTACCATACAACTCAGCAGTCTCACTCCTAGGAATTTACCCAAATGAGTTGAAAAGTTATATTCACACAAATGTTTATAGCAGCTTTATTCACAACTGCCAAAAACTTGAAGCATCCAAGATGCACTTTTCAATAGATAAATGGATAAACAAACTGTGGTACATGTATACAACTAAATGCCATTCAGTGATAAAAAGAAATGAGCTATCAAGCCACACAAAGAGATGGAGAGACCTCAAATGCATTTTAGTAAGTAAAAGAAGCCAATATGAAATGGCTAGATACTATATGATTCTACCATATAACATTCTGGAAAAGGAAAAACTATTGAGATAGTAGAAAGATCAGTGGTGGCCAGGGATTTGGTGGGGCAAAGCAAAGAAGGGGAAGAGAAATGAATAAATGAAACACAAGGGAATTTTAGGGCTGCAAAACTACTGTATGGTACTCTGATGGTGGATACATGACCTCATACATTTGTCAAAACCTATAGAACTATAAAACACAAAGAGTGAGCCCTATTGTGAACTATGAACCTAGTTAATAATAATGTATTAGTTTATCAACTCTAATCATCATCAAATATAATACACTGGTTCATCAATTGTAACAAATGCACTACACTAATGCAAAATGTTAGGACTCGGGGAAACTGTGAGCCAGGGGGATGGGGTATATGGGAACTCTGTAATAGCTGCTAATTTTTTTGGTAAACCTAAAACTGCTCTGAAAAATAGTCTATTAACTAAAAAAAAAAAAAATGAACTACCATTCCATGGAAGATTCATAACTGTGTAAAAATGAAACCTGATATACAATAGTACATACATTATGATGCCATTTGCATAAAAGCACAAAAAAATAAAATATATTGACATAGGGATGCATACACAAGTTACAAAACTATGAAGAAAAGCAAGGAAATTGCCTTATAATTCATGACGCTAACTCCATCTGGAAAGAGATGGGGTGATTCTTCCCTTAAGTATCATCTTGAGTGAGATGGGTGGTATGAAGGCTTCTTCCAAGTCTTGATCTGATTGACATTATACAGATTCCCTATATAATGTTTCAGTTGACTGTGCAATTGTTTCATATATCTTCCACATATGTAATATTTTAGTAAGTTTCCAGAATGTAAAACTCAGTATAAAAATAAATCTCGGGGTGCCTGGGTGGCTCAGTCAGTTGAGCGTCTGACTTTATTTTGCCTCAGGTCCTGATCTCAGGGTCCTGGGATAGAGCCTGGGTAGGGCTCTGTGCTCAGTGGGGAGTCTGCTTGAGGATTTTCTCTCCCTCTTCCTCTCCCTCTGCCTCTCCCTCTGCTTGCATTCTCTCTCCCTCTCAAATAAATAAATCTTTAAAAAAATAAAATAAATTTCAGTGCAGTTTGAATCTCTAGCAATAAGACACTGGAAGTAAATTTTAGAAGATATCATAGCTATAGTTTTAACAAATTTCTATTAAAGCTAATTTTCTTAAAATCCTAAAATATGTCTAATGAGGGCTATTAAATGGTTATAATGGGAAAACTATACATTGAATGACATCAAAGTATCATGAAATAAATGTTAAAATGATGTATGTCCTTAGAAAGGAGACTGAATATCACAATGATGTAATCACTCCCCATGTGGATCTAGCGTTTTAGTGAATTCCATTAAGTTCACAATCAGGTTTTTGTATTTTTTTGTTTTTGCTTTTTCTTTTAAAGATTTTATCCTTGAGTGATCTTTACACCCAACATGGGGCTCAAACTTACGAACCCGAGATCAAGAGTCACATGCCTTACCGACTGAGCCAGCCAGGTGTCCATGTTTTGTTTTTGAGCTTTAATTAAAACTCCTTTTAAAAACCAAAGCAGGGGCACCTGGGTGGCTCAGTCGTTAAGCGTCTGCCTTCAGCTCAGGTCATGATCCCAGGGTCCTGGGATTGAGTCCCATGTCGGGGCCCCTGCTTGGTGAGAAGCCTGCTTCTCCCTCTCTGCCTGCTGCTTGTGTTCCCTCTCTCGCTGTCTCTCTCTGTCAAATACATACATACATACATACATACATACATACATACATACCAAAACAGAATACAAATGTCTAAGAATAGCCAGGATTTTCTATAGAACACTTTGAGAGTGTCATGGGACTGAATGTTTGTATCCTCCAAAATTCACATGTTGAAATCCTGCCCTGCGTTGTGATGGTATTAGGAGGTGGAGCCTTTGGGAAGTAATTAGGTCATAAGGATAGAAACCTCATGAATGGGGTTATATGAAGAGACACAAGAGAGTTTGTTTATTCCCTCTGCACTCTATCATGTGAGGATACAATGAAATCACAGCCATCGGCAAGCCAGGAGGCAGATCTTTACCAGACACCAGATCTTCTAGCATCTTAAACTTGGACTTCCCAGCCTCCAGAACTGTAAGAAACAAATGTTTGTTGTTTAAGTGACCCAGTTTATGGTAATTTGTGATAGCAGCCCAAATGGACTAAGATAGGGAGGCACTTTCCCTAGCATACATCAAGGCTTTTAAATCTATAGTAATCAGGACAATATGGTATCAGTAGAGATATGTACAAGTAGACCAATGGAAAATAGGAATTTCTGGAACAAGGGCATCAATTTAAAATACATGAACCTATGACAGAACAGGTAATATAAAAATGATGGACATTTTAACACAGAGAAATGACAAGTGGTTACCTACAGTAGAATAATGAATCACCTGCCTATCATATCCATATACAAACATTATTGTAGAGCTACCTATGAAAGACAAAGATAGAACACTTTCAAAGTTACAGGCAAATGTTTCTTTATAGCTTCACAATAGGGAGAGCTTTCTTATATAATAAAATAAAGGAGGCCCTTTCTCTACCTTTGTGGAGTGTGTGGTTGACTCACCATGTTTTCTCACAAGACTTTTAGAATCAAGTGATTCTTGGCCAAGAAAGAAAAGCAGAATTGTCCCATTCCCCAATGGATTCAGATGAAAACTGGTAATAAAATCAGGTACATCTCCAAGAAGAGACACTGGAGAAAAACCAAGCTGGGTCTATAAGGAATCACACATGAGATGGCCCACATATTTATGCTCCACTGTGGTAACCAACATCTTACCAGGCCACAGTGAAAACATCACCACAATCTCTGAATAGTTGGGCATGTTTTATTGGGGAAATCATTTTTCTCTTTGTTTCTATGCTTCTGCACTAGTAGGTTGGTTCAGAAATAAATATGTGAGATCTTTAGTTTGGGGGGAAAAAAGGAAGAGAAGAAAGTAAGCCCAAAGAGATGGACAAATTCAACGCTATTAAAATTAAGAACAGTCCAGGGGCGCCTGGGTGGCTCAGTCGTTGGGTGTCTGCCTTCGGCTCAGGTCATGGTCCCAGGGTCCTGGGATCGAGCACTGTGTCGGGCTCCCTGCTCTGCGGGAGGCCTGCTTTTCCCTCTCCCACTCCCCTGTTTGTGTTCCCTCTCTCACTGTGTCTCTCTCTGTCAAATAAATAAAATCTTTAAAAATAAAATAAAATTAAGAACAGTGCATCAAAATGTAAAATTGAGTGAAAATTTGGGAGAAAGTGAATTTGGGAGAAAATATTTTAATACCTAAGATGATAAAGGATTAGTGTGCAGAATAGTAAAAAAAAAAAATGTAAGAAATCAATAAATGTACAAATAAATTAAATATGAGAAAATGACTGAAACTTTCACCAGAAGATGAAAGACCATATAGGAAAAATGCTCAACACCAATGGTAATTAACAAAAACAATATATAATCACATGGAGATTCTGTTTAACACCATATAGGCAAAAATAAAAGGTGTTATATGATCCAGCAATTGCACTACTGGGTATTTACCCCAGAGATACGAAAGTAGGGATGCGAAAGGTTATGTGCACCTGATGTTTATAGCAGCAATGTCCACAATAGCCAAACTGTGGAAAGAGCCAAGATGTCCATCAACAGATGAATGGATAAAGAAGATGTGGTATATATATACAATGGAATATTATGCAGCCATCAAAAGGAATGAGATCTTGCCATTTGCAACGACGTGGATGGAACTGGAGGGTATTATGCTGAGCGAAATAAGTCAAACAGAGAAAGACATGTATCATATGACCTCACTGATATGAGGAATTCTTAATCTCAGGAAACAAACTGAGGGTTGCTGGAGTGGGGGGTGGGGTGGGAGGGATGGGGTGACTGGGTGATGGACACTGGGGAGGGTATGTGCTCTGGTAAGCGCTGTGAATTGTGCAAGACTGTTGAATCTCAGATCTGTACCTCTGAAACAAATAATGCAATATATGTTAAGAAAGAAAAAAAAAAAAAGAAGAAGAATGTAGCAGGAGGGGAAGAATGAAGGGGGGAAATTGGAGGGGTAGACGAACCATGAGAGACAATGGACTCTGAAAAACAAACTGAGGGTTCTAGAGGGGAGGGGGGTGGGAGGATGGGTTAGCCTGGTGATGGATATTGAGGAAGGCATGTTCTGCATGGAGCACTGGGTGTTATGCACAAACAATGAATCATGGAACACTATATCTAAAACTAATGATGTAATGTATGGGGATTAACATAAAAATAAAAAAATAAAAATAAATAAAAATAAATAAATAAAAGGTGTTGGCCAATTGCAAAGAATAAATAAATGCACGTGCATGAATGGTCAGATAGTTAATTCATACCTTCTATCAGCATTTCCTAGTAAATTTGAATTTATCCATAATCTATAGCCCAGCAATTTTTTCCCAATGTTTAAAAAATTTAATAATGCACTAGCACTTGAAGACAAAAAGAAGAATAACATTATCAACAAGTTTGAAAAAAAAACAACAAAACCTCAATCAACTCTGTCCCATAAGCAGTGAGGTAGTGTAAGTAAACTGGGTGACCCACAGCTTCGCAAAGCAGTATGTGTGAAACAGACTGAGGCAAAGAAACCACAAAAAAGCCTTTTCAGCATAATATGAATGATATATTAATGGTAATATTAACGTATTAATCCAAAAGAGGCAGAACTCTGCTTCATGATAAATAGATGAAGGTCACCATATAAAGTTAAAAAAGTCAATTGAACAGGAAGATATAACAATTTTATATGTGCACCCACCACATAAATACATCTAAGTACATAAGGCAAGTATTTACATGTGAAGGGAGAAATTGACAATATCATAATAGTATGATCATAATATCATAATAGTATGAGACTTCGATAGTATGAGACTTCGATAACCTGCTTTCATTAATGGACAGAACATCCAAACAGAATATCAATAAAGAAACAGCTACCTTGAACTATGCTATATATCAAATGGAATTAATGGATTAGACACAGAGAGAGAGAGAGAACTTTCCACCCAAAGCAGAAGAATACACATTCTTCTCAAATGCTCACAGAACATTCTCCAGGATAGATCACAGGATCACAGGTTAGGTCACAAAACAAGACTTAGTACATTTAAGAAGGTAAAAATCATCCCAAGTATCCTTTCACACAGTATGAGATGTGATGAAACTAGAAATGAATTAACAGCAAGAAAATTCACAAATATGAGGAAACTAGTCACAACACTCTTGAACAACCATTGGTTCAAAGAGGAAATCAAAAAGGGATTTTCTAAATATCTCAAGACAAATAAAAATAAAAATACAACCTAACAAAACTCATGTGATGAGGGGCGCTTGGGTGGCTCAGTCATTGAGCGTCTGCCTTCGGCTCAGGTCATGATCCCAGGACTCTGGGATCGAGCCCCGCCTAGGGCTCCCTGCTCAGCGGGAAGCCTGCTTCTCCCTCTGCCTCTGCCCCTGCTTGTGTTCCCTCTCTCACTGTCTCTCTGTCAAATAAATAAATAAAATCTTAAAAAAAAAAAACTTGTGATGCAGCAGAAGCAGTTCTAAGAGGGAATTTTATAGCAATAAACACCAACACTAAAAAAGAAGAAAGATCTCAAACAATCTAACTTTATACCTCAAGAAACTATAAAAAGAACAAACTAAGCCCAAAGTTATCAAAAGGAAGGAAATAATAATAAAGATTAGAGCAGAAACAAATGAAATAGAGAGTAGAGAAACAGTAGAAAAAAAATCAACAAATCTAAGAGTTGGATTTTTAAAATTTTTTATTTTATTTTATTTTTTATTGAGAGAGAGAGAGAGAATGATAGAGAGTGAGCACATGAGAGGGGGAGGGTCAGAGGGAGAAGCAGACTCCCTGCTGAGCAGGGAGCCCGATGCAGGACTCGATCCTGGGACTCCAGGATCATGACCTGAGCCAAAGGCAGTCGCTTAACCAACTGAGCCACCCAGGCGCCCTAAGAGTTGGATTTTTTTTTTTAAAAGGTTTTATTTATTTATTTGACAGAGAGAGACACAGCGAGAGAGGGACCACGAGCAGGGGGAGTGGGAGAGGGAGAAGCAGGCTTCCCGCAGAGCAGGGAGCCCGATGCGGGGCTCGATCCCAGGACCCAGGGATCATGACCTGAGCCGAAGGCAGACGCTTAACGACTGAGCCACCCAGGCGCCCCGAGTTGGATTTTTTAAAAAGTAAAATCAACAAACCCTTAGCTAGACTAAAAAAAAAAAAAAAAAAAAGGGAGAGAGAGAGACTCAAATAAACCCAGAAAGAGGAAACATTGTAATGAGGCTTCAAAAATAAAAAGGATCATAATAGACTTTTATGTACGATTATATGCCAACAAGTCAGATAATCTAGAAGAAGTGGGCAATGTCATTCTTTACAGAAATTGGAAAAAAAAAATTCCTAAAATTCAGATGGAACCACAAAAGACCCAGACTAACCAAAGCAATCTTGAATAAAAAGAAAAAAGCTGGAGGAATCATACTGCCTGACTTCAAAATGTACTACAAAGCTATAATAATCAAAACAGTATTGTACTGGAATAAAAATAGTCATACAGACCAATGGAATAGAACAGAGAGCCCAGAAACAGATCTAAACATTTACAGTCAACGGATCTTCTACAAGGATGCCAAGAACAGACACGGGGAAAGTCTCTTCAATAAACAGTGTCAGGAGAACTGGATACCCATGTACAGAAGAATGAAATTGGACCCTTGTCTCACACCATATACAAAAATCAACTTAAGGCATGCCTGGGTGGCTCAGTCAGTTAAATGTTTTCCTTCAGCTCAGGTCATGAGCTGTCCCACATCAGGCTCCTTGCACAGTGGGGAGCCTGCTTCTCCCTCTGCCTGCTGCTCCCCCTTGCTTGTGCTCTCTCTGTCAAAAAAGTAAATAAAATCTTTTTTAAAAATCAACTTAAAATCAATTAAAGACTTAAATGTAATACCTGAAACTGTAAAACTACTAGAAGAAAACACAGAAGGAAAGCTTCTTGACATTGGTCTAGGAAATTTTTTTTTTTAATATGACCCCAAAAGCACAGGCAACAAAACCAAAAATAGACAAGTGGGATTGTATTAAATTAAAAATCTTCTGCACAACAAAACAATCAGCAGAGTGAAGAGATAAACTAAAGAATAGGAGAAAATATTTGCAAACCAATAAGGAGTTAACATCTAAAAAATATAAGGAACTCAACTCAATAGCAAAACCAACAAAAAACAGTAGGCAAAGGATCTGAATAGACATTTCTCAAAATAACAACAACAACAACAACAACAACAACAACAACAACAACATACAAATGGCCAATAAGTCTATGGAAAGATGTTCAACATCACTAATCATCAGAGAAATGCAAATCAAAACCACAATGAGATATCATCTCACATGGCTAATTGTGACAAGACAAAAATCAAGAGTTGGCAAGGATGTGGAGAAAAGAGTACCTCTGTACACTGTTGGGAATGTAAATTGGTAGAGCCATAATGGAAAATGGCATAGAGGTTCCTCAAAAAATTAAAAATAAAACTACCATTTGATCCAGCAACCCCACTTTAGTATCTCAAAGACCTATCTGCACTCCCATGTTTATTGCAGCATTATTTTCAATAGTCAAGATATTGAAACAACTTAAGTGTCTCAACAGATGAATGAAGAAAATATTATATGCCTATAGATATAGACACAGACTAGAATATAATTCTTCCTTTAAAAAGAAGGAAATCCTGCCATTTGCAACAATATGGATGAACCAAGAGGACATTAGCTAAGTGAAATAAGCCACACATAGAAATACAAATACTGCATGATCTCATTTATTTTTTTGAGAGAGAGAGAGAGTGGGGGGGGGCAGGCAGGGGCAGAGAGAGAGGGAGAGAAAGAATTCCAAGCAGGCTCCACCCTGGGTGTGGAGCCCAATCTCACAACTCTGAGATAATGACCTGAGCCAAAATCAAGAGTTGGATGCACTCAACCGACTGAGCCACCCAGGTGTCACTGCATGATCTTACTTATATGTGGAATCTAACAATGTCAAATTCACAGAAGCAGAGAGTAAGATGATAGTTACCAAAGGTTGAGGGATGGGGAAATGGCAAGATGCTAGTCAAAGGGTGGTAACAAGTTTCTGTTATGCAGGATGAAATAAGTTCTGGAGATATAGTTAATAATATTGAATTGTATACTTAAAATTTGCTAAGAGAGTAGATCTTAAATGTTCTCATCACACATAAGAAACAGTAACTGTGTGAGGTGATGCGTATGTTAATTAGCTTGATTGTGGCCATCATTTTACAATATATACATGTATCGAAACATCATAAACATATTTTTGCATATGGTAGAGAAGAAAAATTCTAAGATACTGTTTATGGATAAAAATACTGGCAAATAATTATTTCTTTGAGAGTACAAAGATGTCCATACACTATCATTTTCACATTAACAAATTGCTATGTAAAACAACTAATCAAATCTGAACTTTTATCTCTGCTTCAGAGCTGTCCAACCTTCATCAGTTCGTGGTTGTCACCAGGTGCTCCATGCCTGAGGATACACATGTCCAATTTACCAATTTGAAACTCTCTCTAAACCCCACTCTCACCCACACTGATCCATCCAATCATTTCTGTAGCTAAGTCCTAACCATCGCATAAATAGCTTTTTCTTTCAAGCAATCTGATTGGCTCCAGGTTGAATCCACCTATGCCTCTCTGATTTCCCTTAATTTAATTTGTTTGTTTGTTTGTTTATTTATTTATAGTAAGCTTTATGCCCAACATGGGGCTTGAACTCTTGATCCCCAGATCAAGAGTCACATGCTCTACTGACTGAGCCAGCCAAATGCCCCTTCCTCAATTTAAATTATTAATTTGAAATGGTCTTCCAAGATAGATTGTGATGTCTTGGGTAAGTGCCACAGCCATTTTATTTGCTTCTGTTCTCCCTAACCTGTAACACCACCTGCTCATTGAGGGCACACAGAGAATATTTTAAACTGACTATCATCTGCTATAAGAGTGTGTGGATATTAATGCTGCCCTCACCACAAAAGGGAGCACCACTGCCTTTCCATTTCTGGAAAATGGTTTAAGCAGTTTCCTGGAGGATTTTTTATATAGGATAATACAGTTAATAGAAGTAAAAGTAACACTGTTCAACTTAATCCCATCTACATGGTTTAATTTTTTGTAACTTCTTTTTCTTTTTTTTAAAGATTTTATTTATTTGACAGAGAGAGACACAGTGAGAGAGGGAACACAAGCAGGGGGAGTGGGAGAGGGAGAAGCAGGCCTCCCGCAGAGCAGGGAGCCTGATGCGGGGCTCGATCCCAGGAGCCTGGGACCATGACCTGAGCCGAAGGCAGACGCCCAACGACTGAGCCACCCAGGCGCCCCAATTTTTTGTAACTTCTTAAGAAGGCAATAAACCCTGTGAACCTTGATTTCCTTAATTCTGAAAAGTGTGATGAAAAAAATCCACACTTGGAAAGTAGTAGGAATAATTGAGGTGGGAGGACAGACACTCTTGGAGGAGCTCACATTAGGGAAGAGACCTGATGTAATTGATTAGTATAAGAAAAGCAGAGGATACTGGGAAGATGGCAAAGTAGGATGCACCAGGAATGTCTCCCTACTTAGACAACAATTGCACTGGTAAAATCTGTCTGACATAAGCATTTGCACTCTGTAGTCTACTGAAGGCTTGCGAATTCCAGGGGATGGTTTGAAAGGTAAACTGAGGTAAACTACAGTTAATCTCAGCTCTTTGCACAGTAGCAGCCACCCATCCCCACCCCTAGCCTACTGGCAGTAATCTGTGCATGTGTTCCTGGAGTGGCTTACACACAGCTTGTGGGAGAAAGGGTGGGCAAAAAAGGACCTTGTTCCCCGAATATCAGGGATTTGTGCTCTGATGGTTGATTCTGATCACAGAGGTGCAAACAAAGAAGCAGTGGCCACTGTTGCTGCAAATCCCTGCATTGTTGTAAGCCCTTCCCTCTACAAGTGAAATCATTTCCAAGGTATTTGAAGGGTTGGTGCCCTTTTGTCCTCTTTCATTTCTTCCCCTTCTTTTAGGAGCCAGACTAGAATATTAAAAATCAACTACATATAAGGAAAAATTAGAAAGTCACCTGTGCATGCCCAAGGAAAGGCACACACTCAGAAAAGACCTAAATTTACACGTCCTGCTGATCTTTGGCACAGAGAAAACCTACAACAATAAAATAACAAAAAAATTTAATTTTTAATTTTTAATTTTTTTAAAGAGTTTATTTATTTGAGGGAGAGAATGAGAGAGAGAGAGAGAGCTTGAGATGGGGGAGGGTCAAAGGGAGAAGCAGACTCCCTGCTGTGCAGGAAGCCCGATGCGGGACTTGATCCTGGGACTCCAGGATCATGACCTGAGCCGAAGGCAGTCGCTTAACCAACTGAGCCACCCAGGTGCCCCAAATTTTAATTTTTTAAATTAAGTAAGTGCTATACCCAATGTGGGGCTTGAACTTACAACCCTGAGATCAAGAGTCACACACTCTACCAACTGAGCCAGCCAAGCATCCCTAAAATAACAAAAAAAAAATTATAAAGCAAACCCTGGGGAAAGGGGAGAATCTGATTCCCAGCATTACAACATTTTTAGATTCAATTGTCCAGATTTCAACAAAGACATCACAAGGCATACAAAGAAATGAGAAAGTACAGCCATTTCAAAAGAAAAAATAAGCCAACAAAAACTGTCCCTGAAAAAAAACCTGATGGCAGATCTACTAGACAAATACTTTAAAACAACTGTTTTAAGGTTGCTCAGAGAACTAAAGAAAGATGTGGAAAAGAAAACAATGTATGAACTAAGTGGATATGTCAACAAGAAATAGGAATCAAAATTGGGGCACCTGGGAGGTGCAGTCAGTTAAGCATCTAACTCTTGGTGTTGGCTCAGATCATGATCTCAGGGTCATGAGATTGAGCCCTGTGTTGGGCACTGTGCTCAATGAGGAGTCTGCTTGAGACTCTTTCTCCCTCTCCCTCTGTCCCTCCCCTCTGCTTTCTCCCTCTCTCTCTAAAAATAAATAAATTAATTTAACAAATTAAAAAAAGAAATAGAAAACACTTAAAAAGTCTGGTTACAATTTTTATTTGTCAATTGTACATCAATAAAGATGGGAAAAAATTAAAAAATAAACCTATTTCATCTGGAGCTGAAAAGTCCAATAACTGAAATGAAAATTTCACCAGAGGGATTCAAAGGCACATTTGAGCAGACAGAAGAAAGAATCAGCAGACTTGGAGATAGGAAAATGGAAATTATTGAGCCTGAGAGACAGAAAGAAAATTGAAAAACATGAAAAGAGCCTAAGGGACACTATTGAATGGACCAACATATACATTATGGGAGGCATAGAAGAAGAGAGAGAAAAGGGGAAGAAAGAGTATTTGAAGAAATAATGGCTGAAAACTTCCCAAATTTGATGAAAGACACAAATATAAAAAACATACAAGAAGCTGAATGGACTCCAAGTGAGATGAACTCAAAGAGACTCACACCATGACACATTATAATCAAACTGTCAAAACCAAGGGCATAAAGAATTTTGAAAGCAACAAGAGAAGAGTGAATATAGGGATCCTCAAAAAAATTATTTGCAAGTTTCTCATCAGAAACTTTGGAAGCCAGAAGACAGTGGGCTGATATATTCAAAATGATAAAACAAAACAAAACTATCAATCAAGAATCCTATACCCAGCAAAATTATCCTTCAAAAGCAAGGCAGAAACAAGTTGCAAGGCATTTACAAAACAAATAGCAAAATGATAGAAGTCCCTCCTTATCAGTACTTATTTTACATGTAAATGGGTTAAATGCTCTAACCAAAAGACAGAGATTGGACTTTGAATTTTTTTTAAGTGGGCTCCATGGAGCCCACGCAGGGCTTGAACTCTTGACCCTCATAATAACATATGAGCTAAGATCAAGAGTCAGATGCTTAACCAACTGAGCCAGTCAGGCACCCCTGGACTTTGAATTTTTAAACATTAAGGTTTCCCATCTTTTTATGAATTATAAGTACAGATATAAAAGCATTATGAATCAGATGCTGAAAACCATGTGGAAAATGAGACAAAACATCCAAAGGTCATTAATTAGAACAATATCTTTAAACCACTTATAATAGTTGTAACATTTTCTGCCATGTCAGATGGGCATGTTTGGAAGATAAGAGAACAAGATGACTGAGTAAAATGAATGAATAAATGATCCCATTTCCTTAGAAAATTACATGCACACACACACACACACACACACACAGTCTAATATCAGAGGACACTGTACTATCCCTGAAGGATAAAATACCATACTCTAAGATGCTCCTCTCCTCACTCCTCACAATAACTGCCCCATAAACTGTCATGTTTACTTGTTCCCAGAGAGGTGTTTAGAGAAAGGGCAGTGTATCCAGTTAAGTGGAAGGGGGTATTTATTTACGGTTTTTGTACATTTTTAAAGATTACAGCAATTAAATAGTTGATTATTGTATTGATTTAAATATTTATGAAAGCTTTCAGAAAAAATAAGCTTTCATGTTACCATGATGTGGGAAAAAGGAATAATTATTCTTGTGAAAAATTATAAAATAAATCCAGAAAACCTATAGGTAGAGAACCTTAGGAGAGCCCCGAGAGACCACATTTTGGCAAGGAATTTGGGGACTGAAACACACACATCACCATGTGCTTTTGCATTAGGATGTTTCCTTTTGGTCTTCCTTTAAAACAGACAAACAAACAAACAAACAAACAACCTTCTTCCCTACCACTTGGTCAAAAAAACATTAACCTCCACCTGCTGATAACTTTATATTTTTATATTTTTACTTTTCATTATTTCAGTGTAAGTTAATTTTACTGTATGCTGTGAGGTAGGGAGTCTCAGGTCATCTTTCTGCAGGTTGATATGTAACTGTCCCAGCACCATATTGAGTAGACTTTCCCCATTGAATTGTCTTAGGCAATTAAAAAAACTGATTAACCAGGGCATGTGGGTGGCTCAATCAGTTAAGTGTCCGACTCTTGATTTCAACTCAGGTCATGATCTCAGGGTTGTGAGATCGAGCCCCATGTCAAGCTCTGCACTGGACAGGGAGCCTATTTAAGATTCTCTCCTTCTACCCACCCCCTAAAAAATAAAAATAAAATAAATGAATCAATAAATAAATTAGCCAAAAATGTAAGGAATTGTTCCTGGACTGTCTCTTTAACCTCACTCAAATCTCAAGTGGGAAAGCAGTAGGCACTGCTCATAAAAGCTGCACGGTCTTATAAAGACCCACAATGCCTGGGGCAAGAGATTAGGGGGTAAAGACATATAGTAGACTGCCTAAATTCTAGAGGAGAAGCTAGAGAGTTTCTTTGAGATTTCAGGACATCTAAAAGCAGCTGTGTTGCAAGTGATGTCAGGGAGTATGGTGGAGTAGGGAGCACCAGGAATCTTTTTTTTCCCCACCTAGACAATTATACTGCTACAAATTGTCTGAAGTTAACTATTTTGAAACTATGGAGTCTGTTTGAACTTGCACTTCCAGTTCCAGTTTTTTAACTTTCAGGGCTTTGAACTTGTGGCTGGTAAACTGCAGTTAATTTCAGTCAATTTTAGCCTTTAGTGCAGGAGTGGAGTGACCTACCTATTACCCACCACCCACTCCATGGCAGACAGCTTTGGAGAAAGTGACCTGTATTCCAGTGTGTCTTGCTCGAACTGAGGTAGGACAAAAAGATTGCCTTCTAGTTATCCAGGTTCTAGGTTCTGATTGCTGCTTACTGCTTTTGATCACTGGGGTACAGACACCAAGGCTGGCTGCCATTGTTTCAACCCCCACCAACTACAGTGGGTTCCAGGAGATTTTTTTAAAGACTTTATTTAATTACTTGAGAGAGAGAGAGCCCATGCTCATGTAAGCACGAGTGGCAGAATGAGAGGGAAAAGCAGACTCCCCCTCTGAACAGGGAGCGGACGCAGGGCTCGATCCCAGGACCCCAAGATCATGACCTGAGCTGAAGGCAGACACTTAACCAACTGAGCTACCCAGGCACCCTGGCTTCCAGGACATTTTAATGAATAGTGTCTGTTTGGAACCCCCCCCCCCCCCCGCCTTTTCTCCCTTTGGGAGCCAGGCATTTAAGGATGATGACACTCATAAGCAACCAGATATATGGGTGAATTTAGAGAGCCACTGCACATGCCCAAGGAAAAACACAGGTTCAGAAAAGATTTCTGAAGGTCTTAAGCTTCCACCTTAGGCTGATCTACAGAACAGAGACCCCCTACAACAATTAAAAAAAGAAAAAGGGAAGGAAAACCCTGGAGAAAGAGTGAGAATTAAATTTCCAGAGTTATCACATTGTTCAATGAACAGGTTCAACAAAACACAACGAGGCAGAAAAAGAAACAGGAAGATCTGATCCATTCATAGAAACAAAATGAACAAAAACCAGTGTGAGGAAACATAGATGTTGTACTTACTAGAAAATAAAACAAAAACTATAAAACAACGATCTTAAATATGCCCACAGAGTGAAAGGAAAACATGGGCAAAGATGGGAAAATGATGTATAAACAAAACGAGAATATCAATGAAGACAGAAATTATAAAAAGGAACCAAAGGGAAATTATGAAGCTAAAAAGTACAATAACTGAAATGAAAAAAAAAAAAAAAACGACTACATGGTTTACAGATTTAAGCAAGAAGAAGAAAGAATTGGCAAACTTGAAAAATGGACAATTGAAGTAGGTGAGTATGAGAAGCACACTTCTTTACCAGCAGATTTTTTTAAAAGATTTTATTTATTTATTTGAGAGAGAGAATGAGAGAGAGAGAGCACATGAGAGGGGGGAGGGTCAGAGGGAGAAGCAGACTCCCTGCTGAGCAGGGAGCCCGATGCGGGACTCAATCCTGGGACTCCAGGATCATGACCTGAGCCGAAGGCAGTCGCTTAACCAACTGAGCCACCCAGGCACCCATACCAGCAGATTTTTCATCAGAAATCTTGGAGGCCATAAGGTAGTGGTTGATGTATTAAAAGTGCTGGGGAAAAATTTTTTTAAACAGACTGTCAACTCAGAATTCTATATCCAGTAAAACTGTCCTTCAAAAAATGAGGTAAGGGATGCCTGGGTGGCTCAGTCAGTTAAGCATCTGCCTTTGGCTCAGGTCATGATCCCAGAGTCCTGGGATCGAGTCCCGCATCGGGCTCCTTGCTTGGCGGGGAGGCTGTTTCTCCCTCTGTCTGCTGCTTCCCCTGCTTGTGCTCTCCCTCTCTCTCTGACAAATAAATAAATAAAATCTAAAAAAAAAAATCTGCTTTGCTGGAACTTTAAAAAAAATGAGGTAAAAATTAAGATATGCTCAGATAAACAAAAGCTAATGAGATTCATTACTACTAGACCTGCCCCGGAAGAAATGCTGAAAAAGTCCTCTGGGTTTAAATGAAAGGATATCAGACAGTAACTTGAGCCATAGGAAGAAATGAAGGTGCCTACAATAATAGGAAAATAAAGAGTGTTTTTTTTTTTTTAAACTGAGTCAGTAAAGTCTGACCCACACTCAAGCAAAGGGGAATTAGGCTCCATCATTTGAGAGGAGGATGTTACGGACTGAATGCTTGTTCCCTGCAAATTCATATGTTGAAGCCCTAACCCCCAGTGTGATGGTATTTGGAGGTGGGGCCTTTGGGAGGTGATTAGGTTTGATTGAGGTCATGAGAGTGGGGCCCTCTTGATGAGATATTGCCCTTCTAAGAAAAGACACCAGGGAGCCCCCCCCCATTTGTTTCCCTTCCCCATATTGTTTCTGTCTCCCTCTGCCATGTGAGGACGAAGCAAGATGGTGAGCATTTGCAAGCCAGGAAGAGAGCCCTCATCAGGAACTGAATTGGCTGGCACCTTGACCTTGGACTTCCTAGCCTTCAGAACTGTGAGAAATAAATGTCTGCCGTTTAGGCCACCCAGCTGATGGTGTTCTATTAGAGCAGGCTGAATGACTAAGACAGAGGAACAGCAAAGAAGTTAAACCCATCACACCAGAGATGTGACATGATGGAGAGAGAGTGTTGGGGTTAAGCCTGAGCTTTGGAGTTGGAAAGAATTGAGTTCATACCCAGACTGTTGACCTTGGACAAGTACCTTGAGTTCTCTGAACCTCAGCGTGCCCTTTTGTAAAATGAAGATGATAAAGCCACCATGAAGCCACCTTTAAACCACATGACACAAGACTTGACATCGTGTAAATATAGGTAGCTGCTGTTTTTATTACTGTTATTATTGCTCGTGAAGTTTTTCATGCTAATGATGTGATGGAGCAGGCAGGTCTGGGTCTCCCACTACCCAATATACCAAGATGAAGGGTGTGGACTTGCTCTCCAGAGCACCTGGGAGCCAGGGCTATGGGCTGGGGGCTGAGCAGGGGAGAGACAGGAAATGTCCCTTTGGGATTGCAGTAGATGACTAGGAATTAAAGGCTGGGACAGCCACCCAAGTGATGGGTGTCTGGCCCTGGGTGTTGGCCATGGGGATGACAGGAGTGAGAGCAAGAGAGGAGCTCAGGACTAGGTGTGGGTCTCAATGGTGACCCCATGACCCAGGCTGAGAGGAGCAGTTAAGGGGATGAGAGGGGGGGAATGTATCAGGAATTCAGCTTTGACCTTGCTTTGCTCAGGCCCTTCCTTCTGCCTAGGATGTCTTTTCTTATTGTGCCTTCCTGATGCTCCCACTCGCCCCGGAAGATGCTGCCATAGACCCCTCCTCGGAGAATCTCTCTGGAGCAGATGTAGTGTGCAATTTCCCAAGAAGCCCACTGCTCATCAGGTTATCCTGAAAGTATCTGACTCCCCAGGTGTCTCATTCGGAGTTTCTCTGGAGCAATCCTTGGACCGATGCATCGCGGGGCTCTCCATGCCCTGCGCAAGAGGACTGGAAGAAGCCTTTGCCTTGCTCACCAGAACGGAAACGCTGTGCTGCTGCAGTTCGAAATGTGGCCACGCGGGGGCAGCAGTGCACAGATCAAGGGTCAGAAAGGCACCTAGCCGATCTGGTCCCTGCTGGGCGCCCCCTGAGCTTCCCAGGCCAAAACCTCCGCCTTTCTTTTTTTTTTTTTTTTAAATGGGTAGAGGGGAAACCTGTACAACCCAGTTTTTTTCCCACCTGCCCAACCCACCCAGTGCCCGAGCCCCAAGTCCAACAGTTAGTGGAAATTATGCAAAACCAAGTTAGATCAGTCCCTCTGCTCAGAACTCCCCATGGTGAGCACCGCACTACGGATAAAGCCCCCATCCCTGCAGCCCCCAAAGCCCCTGACTGTCCCACATATCCCCTCTTCACCTCCTGGCCCTCATCTCCTCCCACTTAGCCCCTCATTCCCTCTGCTCCAGCCACACTGGCCTATTGGTTCCTCAAACAGTGCCTGGATTTGGGACAGCTTTAGTGCCTAGAAAAATGCATCATTGTGGTTACTTTGTAAATGTATAGTCAATTGAAATTATAGTTTTAGAAACAGTTTCCCTTAAGCCTTTGGTTCTAATCGCAGCTATTATGTTACTTATATACCTGGGTAAGTGGACCATCACTTGGCAAAGAGGCCACTGGGTACGCATTTGGATCCATTTAGAAATGTTGTGGGATGAAATCGCTTAAACATTGTACATGGCATTTATAAAAGTGATATATCTGATTCTTTAATCTTGTTAAATGCCTCCACCAAGCAAACCCTTCTGAAATCCTTAGCAGTTACTACAAATCTAAAAATTAAATATAAATAAGGAGAAATCTGTTCTTTTAAACATTCTGATAGTACTTCTAAACCTAGCCCAATTATCACGTTGTTTCCAACTTAAAGTTACCAGCCTGAAATCAATTAATCATCTCTGGAAGGAGACAGAAAAATCTTGTAACTCTTGTTCCTTCCAAGGGGGTGTGGGGGGTGGGAGGAGGTAGTTGAGGGACCAGAGAGGGAGGGAGGCTTCTCATTGTAAACTATTAGGGACTTTCTGAATTGAATTATGGGGGGAGGGTTCAACTCAACCCTGTTTTCTTTCTTTTATAAAAGGAAAATGTATATCTGAAGCAATTACCACCAGATGTTAACTTTTGCTTCTTCATGTGAAGGTACAGGGGTGTTTGGGGGATTATCTTCTGTGCTTTTCTGTTTGTTTGTCAACTTTTACTTTTGGTAAAATACAAGCAACATAAAATTTACCATTTTTACCTTTTTTAACTGTACAGTTCAGTGGTATTAAGTACGTTTCACATGGTCGTGCAACCATCACCACCATCCACCTCTAGGACTTTTTTCATCGTACAAAACTGAAACTCTGTCTCCATTAAACCTTAACCCCCCTCCCTCTCCCCTACCCCAGGCACCCACCCCTCTACTTTTGATCTCTATGGATTTGACCACCCTAGGACCTTCCTATGAGTAGAATCATACAGACCTTTTGTAACTGGCTTATTTCACTCAGCATAATGTCCTCAAGGTTCATCCATGTTGTAACAGGTGTCAGAATCTTGTCTGTGTTTTTCAAATTAAATTTAAATTAAAAATACAAAAGCACATGCACATGATTAAAATAAAGGCGATCTTTTGCAGCGCTTGTAATGAACGGCAAACACCTGTGGAATCGTAGCTTTCTCTCTGGTCATTTCCATCCTTCTCAATGTGCTGGCTCCCTCTAATCACCCAGAGGGGAATGGAGCCCTCACCTGCTGGTTTTCTGTGGCGGTGGATCAGGATTTAGCTCACAGCTTCCCTCTCTCTCCCCCTGCCTCCCCACACTGGTTTAGATCCCGTGTAGTTCCTCTGTTGGCCATCTTTGAAATTTTTCAGGAACATACTTACCCCATTATTTCTTCTTCCACAAACTATAGTTCCTTTGTTCCAACTGGGTAATGCTAAAAGCAAGTGTTTTTAAGGCACTTGCTAGGGGCCAGGCACTCCTCGGTATTTCTACATAGATTAAGTAGTTTAATACCCACAATAACCATGTCTGATGTCAGATACGTCCCCTTCCTAGTCCATTTTAGAGATGAGAAGCTGAGGCCCAGAAAGGGTAAGTCATTTGCTCCAAGTCACAGAGCTTACAAAGTGGCAAAGCCTGAGCTGCCTCTGGTTATTTTGATTTTTGTTTGTTTTGAATCTCACTGGGGGGAATAAGTTATTTCTTTAATGGCTATAGCTGAGGTTTATGAGAACTCAGGCACTGTACACAAGATTTGTCCACATCATTGTATGCAAATTTTACATCAAAGAAAAGAGCTGTAAGCAAATATTGAACTCTAGTTAATGGTACAGGCACTGAAGTATTGGGAGGGAAGTGTGTAGGTGTCCGTGACATATTAAAATGAGTAAAGAGCGGGGCACCTGGGTGGCTCAGTTGGTTAAGTAGCCGACTCTTGATTTCGGCTCACGTCATGATCCCAGGGTTGTGAAATTGAGCCCCGCATTGGGCTCCATGCTGAGCAGGGAGTCTGCTTGGGATTCTCTCCCTCTCCCTCTGCTCCCCCAACCCCTGCCACGTGCACTCTCTCTCTCAAAAAAAAAAAAAAAAGTAAAAAGATGGATGAATGGATAGATATTAGAGCAATATATTCAAACGTTAATTGCAGTATCTAGGAGTGTGTGAGTATTCACCGTACAATTGCATGATTCTCTTAACTTCGCTGTATGAAATATTTCAGAACAAAATGTGGGGACCCCTGTCCTGAGCTTCCCAGAAAAACCTGTCTTCTCTCACCCAGACAGGCAAGAAGTCCCTCAAACTCAATACAGCCACACTTGGGTTTGTCCACTTCCCCCCAAATGGTTCTTCTCCCTGAGTCTCTTCCTTGGGGTGCTTCTCACTCACCAGGCCCCAAAGCTGGGAGCTGCCAGAGATTTCTCCTTCTCACCAATGGGTCCCAAGATTTATATTATGGTGACCAGCTGTCCTCCTGTTTTACCCGAGACTGAGGGTTCCTGGGCTGTGGGACATTCTGTGCTAAAATCAGGGAAGTCCCAAGCAAACTGAGATGCGTTGGTCCCCCAACCTACCACTTTTGCCTCTTAAACATGTTCAGTTTATCCAAATTACCACTGCCCTAGTCTGTACTAATAACACACATTACAGTGACGACAATAAACTGTCGTAACTGCTTATTTCAAGGGCTTGTTATGTGCAAGGCGCGGTTCTGCATATTCATCTGTGGCAGGTCTTTTGATGCACACAACACTCTGTAGTGAACAACTGTAATATCATCTGTGTCAGAGATGAAGGAATAAGGCACAGAGAGGTAAGGTCACTAGTCTGCAGTCATATAGCTAAATTACAGCAGGGGTGCTGGCATCTGAAGCCAGGCAGATGGCCACAGAGCCCCCAGGCTCAGCTACCTTTGGATAGCCATGCTGGAGCACTGACTCAATCACACCACCCCCTAGGGGTTCCCCTCACTGTAGGTTCACCCTCAGTCCACCCAATCATCTGTGCTTTCACCCAATCATCCGTGTTTTCATCAGAATGATTATTTAGGTAAATATTGTTTCCCCGATCACCCACGTATCACCAGCTTATAATCTTTAAAGACAAATGCAATAAAAAAATAAAGTAGAAAGTAATAATTTCCCATAGCAATCCTCCCCAGGGATACTACCTGTTGTTGTTTTTTTTTTTAAGATTTCTTTATTGGGGCACCTGGGTGGCTTGTTTGGTTAGGCGTCTGCCTTCAGCTCGGGTCATGATCCTAGGGTCCTGGGACTGAGTCCCATGTGGGGCTCCCTGCTCACCGGGGAGCCTGCTTGTCCCTCTACCCTTCCCCCTGCTTGTGCTCTCTCTCCCTCCCTCTCTCTCTCTCTGACAAATAAATAAAATCTTTTAAAAAAATAAAGATTTATTTATTTATTTGAGAGAGAGAGCAAGAAAGAGAGTGAGGGAGGGGCAGAGGGAGGAGAGAAGCAGACTCCCCGCTGTGCATGGAGCCCATCTTGGGGCTTGATCTCCTGACCCTGAGATCAAAGACCTGAGCCGAAATCAAGAGTCAGACGCTTAACCGACTGAGCCACCCAGGTGCTCCAGGGATACCACTTTTAATTGGATTCCTATTGGCACCAGAATTTCTTTTTGGTGTATAGCAACCAGCACTTGTAGTTCTAGATCATGATATAGTGTGATAGCTGGATGGATAGATAGACAGACAGATAGATATAAAGATGGATGAATGGATGGGTAGACAGCTAAATAGATAAAAACTGATATAGATAGGGGTGCCTGGGTGGCTCAGTTGGTTAAGCAGCTGCCTTTGGCTCAGGTCATGATCCTGGGGTCCCAGAATCGAGTCCCGCATCGGGCTCCCTTCTCGGTGTGGAGTGTTTCTCCCTCTGACCCTCCCCCTCTCATGCACTTCCTCTCTCTCTCACTCTCTCTCTCTCAAATAAATAAATAAAATCTTAAAAAAAAAAACTGATATAGATAAATAGAGGATATACATACAGATCTGTCTTTGTCTTGTTTTTTCCCAAACTGATCTTGTAAAAACACAGCTCAGAACCCATCCTCCAAACCTGTCACCTCCAGATCAAGTCCACACTCCATGGCTCCAGGCCCTTGTTCCTGTGTCCCCGTGAGCCCCTTATCCCTACCTACCGGCCTCCCACCTGGGGCTATCCTCACCACATGTGGCAGTCTGGTGCACAGCACCCTTCACTGACCTGCGCTTGTCAGAAGTCATGTTAACCCTGTGCCCCCATCTGCCCCATTGAGTGTACATTGCTTGTCCATGCAGACCTGCTTTCATGGGAACTCCCAGTGGGGAGGTGTGTGTGTGGGGGTGCTTGACAACGTAGAGATTGGGGAGTGTGTGATGGGGGTGCTGCTAATTGAGTCAAGAGGTCAGGATAGTCTGAGGAGGTGGCATTTAAGCCAAATACTCATTGACAAGAAGATGAGGGAGAGTGGCCCAGTGGCAGGAACAGCAATGCAAAGGCCCTGAGGTAGGAATTAGTTGCCTTTAGGGTGACTTGAGCACTGTGACCTGGACATGAGAGAGATGCAGAATCTAATCAGGGGTCATTGAAATACCTCCAAGAGTTTTGTCCTGGGCAGATTATCAACAACAACAACAACCAGGTTAGAACCAAAGCAAGCTATAAGGGAGTTGATGGAACTCACTCAAGGGATGAAGCCAGGAGAGTAGGGGGAGGCTGGACACTCAGACAGGAGGGAAGAGTGTGTGTGTCCTGAGGGTGTTCCTTCATTCCATCACTCCCCCAAGTAATTCCTCAGCAATGGCCCTTCTGTGCTCCAGCTTCCAGATGCCAAAGAAAACAGCAGTGAACCAGACCAAGAGAGTTCGTGTCCCCGAAGAGCTCATTCTGGTGGGGAGACAGACAGAAAACGAGATAAGCAGGTGTGTGGTTTGTCAGGCAGCGATAAGGGCTACAGAGGGTGAGGAGGGTGAGAGGGAGTCAGATGGGGGTGGGGTGCATTTTTGATACGTTACAGAAACTTGAATACAATGGGGAGGAGCCACGGAGTATCTGGGGAAGGAAGGGCCTTTTAGGCCAGTGGAATAGCAAGAGCCAAGGCCCTGAGGTCAGAGTGAGGCTCTATTCCAGGAAGGGTGAGAGGCCACAGGAGTGTGACTGCGAGGGAAGAGGGGAAGTGGGGAGGGCAGGGCCTCCAGAAGCCAAAGGAGGAACTCAACCATAGGATTGACGTTGGTGTTGGGAAGCAAGGCAAGAGGGAGCCAAATCCTGATCCACCTCCATAGAAAATGGGCAGAACAGGGCTCCGCTGGGCAAATGGAAGGATAAGAGCTTATTCAGAACCCAGGAGGTGACCAGAGAGATAAAGCCAGGAATCCACATGCTCAGCACAAAGTCTGGTTTCTTTTAATCATGTGCCCATGCTTTTGCACTTTTTCGTTTTTTTGTTTTTTTTTTTAAGATTTATTTATTTATTTGAGGTGGGGCAGAGGGAGAAGGAGAGAGAGAATCTCAAGCAGACTCCCTGCTCAGCGCAGAGCCCAACATGGAGATTGATCTCACAACCCTGAGATCATGACCGAGCCAAAATCGAGAGTCAGACGCTTAACCAACTGGGCCACCCAGGCGCCCCTGCACTTTTTTCATTTAAAAAAATATGAAAAATGTTAACACTTGAAAAAACTATAAAATGGTATGTATCACTGATATCCCACTTTTCTGAAGACAAATGTAGGCATAGAATAATTGACAGGAAAAAAAAATTAATGGATAGTGACTCTCCGGGCAGGGGTATGACAGGCGAATGTAATGGTTTTCTTTCTGTTTTTCAGTATTTTCTAACTTTTTTATGAAGACCATGTACTACAAAAAGATAATAAGTATAATCTTGTGGGATCTCAAAAAAATAAAAAATGAAAAAACACAAAAAGCAGAGAAGATAATCCCTAAAACACCCCGGCACCCTCCACATAAAGAAGCAAATGTTAACACTCAGTCCTAAATGCTTTAGATTTTTTTTTTTCCTTTTTTTTTTGGTGAAAGAAAACAGTAAGGAGAAAGTAGAAGCCCCATTCCCAGCTCCCCTTGTCCCCAGCCCCTGTCTCCCCAGAAAACATCCGTTGCCCTGAATCTGAAATGAGGTCTTTGTGTCCTGGGTTTACATTTTAACATGTAGATATGTTAAGAGGAAGACTGGCAAAATAACGAACAAGACTTTTCAAGCCAAAATCCAAACAGTACATAAAATATAAAATGGAAAGAGGATGCCCCACCCCGTCCCCAAAGAAAGGAAAGTAATTAAAAGCTAGAGTCTAAATTTCCCTGCCCCAACAGAGCAGGTTTTCCTGTCTGTCTTGTTCACTGCTGGGTAAGCTGGTACTGGGTATACACTGGGTGCTCAATACATGTTGAATAAAATTTTAGGTGTCTTGGATCATTCCCTTTTTTCAGAATAAATTTTTTTTTTTAAATTTTAGAATAATTTTAGATTTCCAGAAAAGTGGCAAAAGATGGTGCAGGGCACTCCAGGATCATTCAGGGTTTATTTGGATGTCACCAGTTTTTCCACAACTGCCCCTTTTCTGGTCCAATATCCCACATTTGATTTTGTGCTCATGTCTCTTGGGTCTCCTGCAATCTGTGGCAGCTCCTCAAACTTCTTCTTCAAGACTGGGACATTTTTGCAAATACGGGTCGGGTATTTTATAGAATATCACTCAATTTGGGTGTTTCCTGGGTGTTATTTTTCTCACCCTCAGCTTGTGGTTACAGGTTCCTGGGAAGAAACCCACAGAGGCAAGGTGCCCTTCTCACGACATGACGTTAGTAAGACTTATCCCCAGGGATGTTAGCCTGGACCATTTGGTTAAGGCGGTGTCTGCCAGGTGTCTCCCCTGGACGGTTCCTGTCTTTTGTTTTTCCATACTTTATTCTTTGGATGAAAGTCACTTACTCCTTTGAGTCCAGTCCACACTCAAAAGGAGGCAGTAAGGGTTGAGTTCCAGCTCCTGGAGGGGCCTTTCCACTTATTTGGAATTCTTTCTAGGGAAGATTTGACTTTTCTGCCCTCACACCCATTTTAAAGACCAGGAAGCTGAGGTTGAAGACGACATACTTCCTCACTAGAGGGTGGCCCGGCCCAGGGTGAGGCCCTACCCAGCCATCGCGGGCTGTGGGTGTCCCAGGTGTGAAGGAAGGGGGAGACTCGGCCTGCGTGGGGCAGAGGGAGGAACTCCGGTCTCTGAGCCCGGTCGCCGGCCTGAGCTGCAGCCCAATCGGCGGGCCGGGGCCGCCCCCTCGGGTGCTGAACCCCATTTTACAGACGTGCCGCCCGCGCCCCGGAGGCGTGGCGGCGCTCAGCGGCCCAGCCGGATTCAGGGGCGCGGCGGCCGGGGCCCCGGGAGGCCGAGGCGCCCGCCCTCCCCGCCGGGGATCACCTGGGCCGGCCCCGGGCCCGCGGACCGGGCAGGAAGGCCGCGGCCTCCTGCAAGCCGAGCCCCCCGCCACCGCGAGCGCCCCGCGCTCCTGCCGCCGGCCCCCCCCCGCGACGCCGCCTGCCCCGCCGACGGCAGGTGAGACCCGTCCGGCGGGTGTGAACGCCGCGGGGGCCCCGGGGGAGGGGGCTCCGCCTGCCGGGGTGGCCCACTTCCTGTTTGTCCGGGCTGCGGGGGCGGGAGGCACAAACAGCCAGCCTGTGCTGGGTGACCCAGGGCAGGTCCCCTCACTTCGCTGAGCCTCCGCGTTGAAAGAGGGCCCCCCCATCGGCCCGTCGTGAGTGTGCAGGGGACGAGTGTGGAGTCAGGGCGGGCGGCAGGGACAGGGGCAGATCCGACAGGGCACCAGTGCGGGGGGCGGGGGGGGGGGGTGCCCACTGCCCACTGCCCAAGCGCCCACCTGCCTACCTACTCTCAGGGGCAGCCGGCACTGGGAGGCCTGCAGGCAGCCTGAGGGTAAAAAATCAGTGGTCACGTGGGTGTCACCAGCTGCCCTCGCCTGGGTTCCTCCTGTGGGGAATGGGGGGTGGGGAGGAGGGGAAGGTGTGGGCAGGACTTCCTGGAAAAGGGAGACCCTGGTGTTTGGGGGAGGAAGGTGACCCTGGGACTCAAACCCGGATGTTGTCAAACACACAACTCACGTGAGACACAACACAGACCCACAACAGGACTCAGGCCACAACTCAGGGACACAAATCGATATCCCACACAGTTCCACTGTAGAACCCAGGGCAAATGTCACCGACACGCCACGCGGGCCTTGCCAGGCTCCGTGTGTGCATCTACAGGGACAAAGGACTCCGGGGCACACAACAGACATGTGACCCAGGCAGGCACGCTTGGCTACACACCGGAAACAGTGCAGACACACCCAGACACAGGCGGACAAACACGTCCTGGGAGCGCATGGACACACAAGATGTGTCTGGCTGGGGCCCACAGATACAGCGACAGACACGGCACACACAGATAACGGGGTGCCTGGGGCCCACGACACAAACAAGCTCATGTGGACAAGCACAGGCTGCGAGGGAGGGCACGGCTGCACTCACTCGGGGGCCAGACCCCCACCCGAATCCCGTGTCCAGCACTGGGGAACTCCAAAGCTCACATGACCCAAGGGGAGGGCTTCTGGAACAGTTTGCGGAGAAACTGCATCATCCTCACTAATGATCCATTTCCGCCCCAGGGAATAAAGGCTCAGTGACCGCCAGTTCTGCCCAGGAGCTAACCTGCCTCTCTGAGCCCCTGGCTGACTGGCTTGTGCCTCCCCCAGGGTGAGTGCTGGGTGTGGGATGAGGGCGGCCAGAAGGGGCCTGCACTGCCACCCTTCCCTGCCCCTGGACCCCACCTACCCTCTGACCCTCCCAGCCGGCTCCTGCCCTGAAGTCCTGGGAACGAGGGCCCCACCCAGGGCTTCCCCCTGGGCCAGCCCTGTAGGGGGCTGTCTCCCCCTCTCTCAGGGCAGGGGTCTCAAGGGCCCGCTAACCATGCCTCAGCCCCGGGCCCTCCAGCTCCTGTCTCTCCCCCTCCCAGATGGACACACACACTGTGCTGCTCATCCTTCAAGCCTTGCTAGTGCTCCCCCTGGCTGACGGAGCCAACCCCGTCCTGCGCTTTGTGGCTCTGGGTGACTGGGGAGGAGTCCCCAATGCCCCGTTCTACACCGCCCGGGAGACGGCCAATGCCAAGGAGATTGCCAGGACCGTGCAGATCCTTGGCGCGGACTTCATCCTGTCCCTGGGGGACAATTTCTACTTTACTGGCGTGCAGGATGCCAATGACAAGAGGTTTCGGGTATGTGGCAGTGGGGTGGGGGACACGTGTGGAGAAGCCATTGGACCTTTGGACTCTGGAGAGGGCAGAGGAAAGCTGACACTTGTGGGTACCTAGAGCACTCCTTGTCTCCCTTGGCCCTGGACCCCTGGACTTGGTGGGAGCATCAGGGTAGCTGCTTGACCCTGGGGCTGGGGGGGCCGTGTCCCTTCTGTGTGCCGCAGGAGACCTTCGAGGATGTGTTCTCTGCCTCCTCCCTCCGCAACGTGCCCTGGTACGTCCTGGCTGGCAACCACGACCACCTGGGGAACGTCTCGGCACAGATAGCCTACTCCAGGATCTCTCAGCGTTGGTGAGCCTGCCCCACGCCCTCTGCCACGCCTCACCCAGGGGGACAGAGAGGCCCCCCGGGGCCTGAGCCGAACCTGGGGCTCATCTGCCTCCGTCTCCCCCACAGGAACTTCCCCAGCCCTTACTACCGTCTGCGCTTCAAAGTCCCGCGGTCCAACGTGTCCGTGGCCATCTTCATGCTGGACACGGTGACGCTGTGCGGTAACTCAGATGACTTCCTGAGCCAGCAGCCCGAAAGGCCCCGTGACCCGGCGCTGGCCCGCACACAGCTGGCCTGGCTCAAGAAGCAGCTGGCGGCCGCCAAGGAGGACTACGTGCTGGTGGCCGGCCACTACCCCGTGTGGTCCATCGCCGAGCACGGGCCCACCCGCTGCCTGGTCAAGCAACTGATGCCACTTCTGGCCACGTACAAGGTCACCGCCTACCTGTGTGGCCATGACCACAACCTGCAGGTGAGGGGTCTGCGGGGGAGGGGAGGGCGGTCCCCAGCCCAGCCAACGGTGCCGCATGGGGATCCTCCTGCTGCTTGGGGCGTGGGGGGCGGGGGGGAGATCTCCCAAGTGTCCCTTAAGCTGTATGCTGTCTAACCAGGAAAACAGCCCAAAGTTTCCTAAAAGTCAGCATACTAGCTACCAGGGGCCAATTGCTTACTCAGTTCTCAGGCTGTGAAGTAGGATGGATACATTGCTACAGGCAAGGAAACTGAGGCCCCGAGGGGGTCTGGTCCTTGCCCAAGATGACTCTGTGGTCAGGGACAGACCTGGCCCCGGACTCCAGACAGGCGGGCACAAAGCCGGTGGTCAGCCCCACGGAGGGGCTGGGGCCCCCACTGACCCAGCGCCCTCCGTGCACAGTACCTTCAGGATGAGAATGGCGTGGGCTACGTGCTGAGCGGGGCCGGAAACTTCATGGACCCTTCGAAAAAGCATCTGCGCAAGGTTCCCAACGGCTACCTGCGCTTCCACTACGGGGCCGAGGACTCGCTGGGTGGCTTTGCCTACGTGGAGATCAGCCCCAAAGAGATGAGCATCACTTACATCGAAGCCTCGGGCAAGTCCCTCTTCAAGACCAGACTGCCAAGGCGAGCCAGGCCCGAGCACCCTCGAGTACACCAGTCTAAGGCCTGAGGCAGAGGGGCCTCCCTGCCAGGGGGTGGGTGGGCCCTGCTGGGACCCGTGCCCATGGGCAGGCTTTCTCAAGGGCCCGCCGGGGCCGCAGCAAGCAGAGGGAGAACCACAGATGAGGAGCTGTGGTTCCAGGTGGCCCTTGTGACAAGGATGCTCACGTATGTGAAAGACACAGGGACACGTGTACCAGCCGGAGTGCTGTGCCCAGTAGCCGGGCTTGTCCAACCTGAGTTCCAGGCAATGGGGGGCAGGGAGGGAAAGCCTTCTCCTGAATCAAGCATCTTTCTGTCACTGCCGAATATTCAATAAAAGAATAGTTGCAGAGGCTGAACGCATGAGCTGAGTGTCTCTTTCGAAACTCCCTTTGCTGGCATGTCCCATCACTGGGTCCCAGAGGGTCGGGTCTCTCCCACTCGCTGCTCTAAGCCTCCATCTCTCACCTGGCCTCAGGCATGGATGCGATTGTAAGGAAAGACCAAACAGAAAGAAGGGTTACCACTCCAATCAAGCCTTCCTCCTGCACGCACAGCTCCCCAGGGGCACCTGCTGCCCCTCATTTTCTTTCCTGCCACAATCGATGCCCCCCCTTTCTTACACAACATGATATACACCACACAGTTCGGTGCATGCTCTTTCTGCTAACCACAACACAACTGTCCATACAGAACACTCCTTTTTGTTCATCTCCATATGGAATTGGCAATGCAGTCATGTGGGTTGAAAATCTAAGGTTTATAGAAAAGTGAAATATCTCCTTCCCTCCCTGATCTGTCCCCCTCTCCTGGAAGGAAATAACTTTTTGTAAATGCCTTGTTTCCTTCCAGGGTTTCTCTATTCAAATAAGAGCATGCGTGAACTTGTTTTCTCCCCTCTCCCACGGATCTGCACCTTGCTTATCTGTTGTTTTCAAACCAACCGTATGGACGTGTCATTGACACATTTAAAGGGTGCAGTTCGCTGAGTTTTGACAGTCACCCAGCCACAAACCCACCACTACCATCAAGATAAAAGCATTTCCCACAGCCCCAAAGGTTCACTTTGCACTTGGCTGTTGCTGTGTTATACCTGGAGATCTGCCCATCAGCTCTCGGGGGGAGCTTCTGGCTCTTTCTACAGCTACAGAGGCCCCGCCTGATCCCACTGTCTATCTAACTAGCCAGCCATCTACCGAGGGTTGTCTGAATTGCTTCCAATAATTTTGCTATCCTCAAACACTGCTGCAGTAAATAGCTCTATGCGTTCATTTCCTACCTGTACAGATACATCTGTAGGATAAATTGGATACATTCCCACAAGTAGGACTGCAATTCTTTATGACAGCCATGGAGCTTCCACCGTATGTCCCTGGCTGCTGGCTGGGGCCCGCTGAAATCTTTTCCAATCCTTCCCTCTTATGTGTTCCCTGAACAGAGCTTTAGGGCGCCTGGGTGGCTCAGTCAGTTAAGTGTCTGCCTTCGGCTCAGATCATGGTCTTGGGGTCCTGGGATGGAGTTCCACATTGGGCTCCCTGCTCTGCAGGGAGTCTGCTTCTCCCTCTGCCCCTCCTCCCACTCGTTCTCTCAATCTCTTTCTCTCAAATAAATAAACAAAATCTTTAAACACACACACACCTCCAGTGGATACCCCTGGACCCATGTGCTTTTGTACATCTGTGCAAGTAGGTACATAGGAAAACTTTCAGAAGCAGAATTATGGCAGGGCCCGTTTCTTACAATAAATGTTGAAAGCAGAATGTGCATCCTGAGTCGAAAGCTGCAGAGAAGCCCAGTTCCCCTAGGGGGAGAGTTGAGTAACACCCACCCACACACTGCCTGAGCCAGCCAGGGAGAGGCAAGTCACAGAAACTGCTCCCTTGGCCCGCCCTCAACTGTCACTTCAGCTGCCACAGGGCAGGGACTCACTTGTGTGCCTCCAACTGAGTGAAGTCAGCCCCACTGAGTGAAATGAAGTAACAACTTGGACAAAATGCAACTGAGTTACTTCCAGGGAGAGGAACTGGCTGGAAGGGGCACCTTCCATTTGCTACTTGATAGAAGTTGATCTTGTTGCATTTGTTACAGATACCCAGGTTCCTGTGAACAGGAAGCAAAGCTTTCTTACCAAAAATGCCAGCCCTGGGTTCCTTCCAGCTGATGTTTACCTGCCTGGCATGACTATCAGCCAAGCTCTATGCCAAAAAAAACACCATCACATCTAATCCTGACCCATGAGGCAAGGGCCAGAATCATCCTTGCTTCTCTGAGGACTTTCGAGAAGCTCGACAGATTAAGCGATGTGCCCAAGGTCATGCCAAGGAAGTGGCAGACCCTTTATCTTAACCACAACAGCCAAGGCGGTTCACAGCTACCCAGCCTCTTCCCACTGACTCAGAGGCTCCAGGCAGGCAGGGAGCTGAATCAGAAGTCAGCCCAATGTCCCTGTTCACAGGGCCCAGAACGTGGAATTAGCCCAATGTCCCTGTTCACAGGGCCCAGCACGTGGAAAGGAGAAGTGACACATCCAAGCTGACACAGGGAATGAGGGGCAGGGAGCCGGACTGTCAGCCAGGCCCCCTTCTCCACAATGACCAAGGCTTGTGCCAGGCAGCTGCGGACCCAAGGAGAGCCAAAAAGAAGAAGGCAGGGCAGACACTCGCCCTCGGAAGGCTTCCGTCCAGCTCAGGGGACAGTGCTAGCTAGCACGCAGCCCCTGTTAGAAAGATGCCTTTTAGGGGCGCCTGGGTGGCTCAGTCGTTAAGCATCTGCCTTCAGCTCAGGTCATGATCCCAGGGTCCTGGGATCCAGCCCCGCATCAGGCTCTCTGCTCCGTGGGAAGCCTGCTTCTCCCTCTCCCACTCCCCCTGCTTGTGTTCCCTCTCACTGTCTCTCTCTCTCTCTGTCAAATAAATAAATAAATAAATAATCTTAAAAAAAAAAAAAAAAGAAAGATGCCTTCTAAACATCCCAGAACAAGATGGCAGACCTCCTCAAGGCCACTCACAGGCTCTCATCTCCTCTCACTCTCCCCAGGCAACCTCTAGTGATCCAACCATCATGGATATTCTCATCTCCCGCACTCCACTCCACTCCTCACCCCAGGTGCCGGGTCAGCAGCTTGTCCCGGAGGTCAGGCCCCACCCTCAACAACCTCGCAGGCCAAGAATCATAAATAATAAGGTGAGAGACCCGCCTTACAGAATGTACTGTCATCAAAACAACAGGACACGAGCTCAGAGAAAACATCCAGAGGAAATCCAGAAACAAATTCAAGAACACATGAGAATGTGATGCAGGTTGAAGGCAGCGCTGTAATTTCACGGAAAGGTGTTATTTGCCTTGTTAATTTTCCCAGAAGACAGAGCCTGAGCCCTACTTCAGACCATTGACAAAAATTAAAACCCAGAGGGATCACATATTTTTAGTATAGAAATAAAACACCATAGGAGATGAAAACGAACATCCACACAAAGATCTGAATGAGATGGTTCAGACTAGCTCTACTCATAACTGCCCCAAACCGGAAACAACCCACATGTCCATCAACAGGTGCAAGGATAAACAAAGTGTGATCCGTCCACACAATGGAATGCAATTCAGTGATAAAATGAAGTAAACTAATGATAGACACAACATGCACAAGTCTCAAACCGAGTAAGCTGAACAAAAGAAGATAAACTCAAAAGACTATACACAATGTATGATTCTCTTCATAGGACTTTCTGAAAACTACAAAGCTATAGGAACTGAAAACAGATCAGTTGGTGCCAGGGGCTAGGGGCAGGGGCAGGGGCAGGAACTGACGACAACGAAACGTGAAGAAACTTTTCAGGGGGCTGCGGCACCTAAGTGGCTCAGTCGGATAAGCGTCTGCTTTCAGTTCAGGTCACGATCTCAGGGTTCAGGTCAAGATCTCAGGGTCCTGGGTTCGAGCTCCACGTCAGGCTCCCTGCTCAGCGGGGAGTCTGCTTCTTCCTCTTGCTCTCTCTCTCTGCACCTCCCCCTGCTCATGCTCTGTCTCTCTCAAATAAATAAATAAAATCTTTTAAAAAAAAGGAAACTTGGGGCGCCTGGGTGGCTCAGTTGGTTGAGCGACTGCCTTCGGCTCAGGTCATGATCCTGGAGTCCCTGGATCGAGTCCCGCATCGGGCTCCCTGCTCGGCGGGGAGTCTGCTTCTCCCTCTGACCCTAACCCCTCTCATGTGCTCTCTCTCATTCTCTCTCTCTCAAATAAATAAATAAAATCTTTAAAAAAAAAAAGGAAACTTTTTGGGAGTGATAGATACATTCACTATCTTAACTGATGTGAGGGTTTCATGGGTGTACACATAGGTCAAAACACGAAATTTCATAGTTTACAAGTGATTTATTGTCTGTCACTTATATCTCAATAAAGCTGGGAAGGAAGGAAGGAAGGAAGGAAGGAAGGAAGTGAGAGAGAGAGAAATAGAAAAAAATAGAATGAGAAAGAAAAGAAACAAACAAACGTGGCAATCACGAGCAAATATAGGATTGTCCATATCCTATGGCCAAGTTGCAATATGAATTGTGTAGCTACTAAAAACAAAAGCTACTTGTATGTGGTTTTTTTTTTTTTTTTTGCTACTCGTATGTGTTTTGACTATTCAGTGTAAATAGCAAGTTGCAAGGTAATATATAGTATGATCCCATCCTGTGTGTGTACAAGTTTGCATCAGCACTGAAAGGGTCCCCTAGTCAGTTCCAAGGGTAACACTGCCCCCTAGGGGATACCTTGAAGATAGCTCAACTTAAAATACATGTCATTATAAATTATTTTCCTGAACACTCTCATGAAACAGCTCTTATCAAGGTCACCAGTGACCAAACACTTGCAGAGTCAACGGAGTTAATTCTCTTGCAACCACATGTGACATAGCTGACCACTCTCCCTCTCTTGAAATACCTTCTTCTGGAGGCTTCTGGGAAAGGACACTCGCCTCTCTCTCCTCCCTACCTCACCAGTGCGCTCAGTCTCTTGCTGACTCCTTCTCCTAACATCTAAGGATGGGGTGCCCTGGCCTCCTTCTTAGTCCTCTTCTTTTGCTATACTTTACCCCCACACCCTGAAACGAGGTGACTTCCTCTGGCTCCAAGGCTTCAGATAACCCCCATAGGTGAATGACTCTCAAAATCACATCCAGATCCTTCAATCTGAACCCCAGACTCCACTTCCAATGGCCTGCCCCATACCTCTCTTTGCTTGTCTCAAAAATCATGGCTAGAACACAACCCGTGATTTCTCCTCCAAATCATCTCTCTGAGAGGCAGCACCCAGGGGCTCCAGACAGTGGGAATTGTCTTTGATCCCTTTCTCTCCTTCACTCCATCAGAAGTTCTGTAGGTGCTATCTCTGTGTAACTCCTGCTCAGTCTTCGATTTCAACCTCAGCGTCAGCCTCCCAGAGAAGCCTTCCCTAACCTCTCAGACTAGTTTGGCAGCCCCCTCCACCATCATATGCTCTGAGATCCACACATACTCCTCTGCTGCACTGAAGAGTGTAGTAATTGATCCTTTATGTTTATGTCCAGCCTCTTCCCTAAATTGTGGGATTCGTAGAGCCTTATTCCTTCCTCCCCCAGCTCCAAAAACAGTCCCTAACATGGCCCACAAAACTCCACCTGATCTGGTCCGTGTATGCCTATTCAACCTTTTCTATTATAACTTCAGCACTCAGGGTGGTCCGCGGACCAGCAGCATGGACGTCACCGGGAAATGCAGACTTTTAGACCGCACACCTGACCTAATGAATCAGACCTGAACTTTAAGAAGATCCGCAGGCTCTTATTGAAGTTTGAGAAGAGAGTCCGACAAGCTCCCCCATCACCGATTCAGCCGTACTGGTATTTGCAATTCCTTAGCACTGAGATATTTGAATGTGTCCGCAGCTGGAGAGATCCAGGTGGGCTGCGAGGGGGTGGGGCTTGAACTGGGAGAAAAGACAAGTGAAGATGCTGCGGCCAAGGGCAAGTCAGCCTTTCCAATGCTGGAAACTCCCAGCCACCACGGCTCCCGAAACGCGGTAACCGCCACTCACGGGAGCGCATCAGAAGCGGGGTGTGCACTACCACAGTCCAAAGCGCACGCGCCCTCGCGCAGGCGCACTACGACCCCGCCTCCCGGCCCGGTACGCGAGTACGCGGGTGCACTGGAGGAGGCGGGGCCTGCTCGCGGGGCGGTCCCGGCCTCGGGTGAGAAGAGGAGAGGGGTTTCCGCTTCCGGCGGAAGACGGAAGCCACTGTCTCCCGGGTGAACGAGGCCGTCGCAACGAGGGGAAGAGTGTAGGTGACGGTTCGCGCCGGCGGGCGTTGGGGCTTGGCGTGAGTGGGCGATCTTCTACTTGGAGGCGCTCACGGGGTCCAGGAGGAGGCGTCGAGGACCCCGGGTTTGGGGGGTGGCCTGCCGGGGAGCTTGGCTCCCCAGGACCCCAGCCCGCTAAGCGCGGCTGCTCGGTGGCCCGGCTCCCACGGGCGGCCGGCGGGAGGCGTCGCCGAAACCTCGGTGAGCTTGGAGGGACCGCTCACTCGCCGCCGCGTGAGTCACGGCAGGGTTGGGGACCGATCCCTTTTCCGGGCCCCGTTGGCGCGCTTGGACTTAGGTCGCCACAGGAGTGGCTGAGGCCCCCGGAGCTTTGTGTACAGGCCAGACCCCTTTTCTGCTGTGGGGTTGGGGATGCAGCAGACGCCGGGTAAAATGAGATTCTGGGGCCCATCCGTACCTTCTGATTCAAGAGACTTACTTATTCATTCAGCAAGTATTTATTGAGCGCTTAATGCATACCAGGCTCTACCCGAGCTGGGGATTCAGCAGTGGGCAAATCGTGCCTCCCACCCCGTTCCACTGGGGGCAGGTCTTAGATGAGGTTCAGAAATCTGCATTTTTTTGAGCACCACCCCCCACCCAGGTGATTCTGTTACAGGTGGTACCCAGGGCCAGGCTTTGGGGAAACAAAACACTGCCCTGAGCAGGTGAGACCATGGGCTGTAGAACTGGCCACTCCTTTGGGGTCTGGCTGCTTTCCTCTGCTGCCCCATCCGTACTCTTTCTCCCCATTGCTCACTGAGCTTCAGCTGTACCAATCTTTCTCTTTCTGGAAAAAAAAAGCTGCTTCTGCCTCAGAGCCTTTGCAGTTGCTGTTCCGTCAGCTGGACTATTTCACGTGGTTGCTTTCTCTCATCATTCAGGCCTCCGCTTAAATGACTTTTACCCAGAGGGTCCTTCCCACCCCACTCTTATCTGAAGTAGCCCCACTCCGGAAGTATTCACTTGGCCCTGATTGATTAATCTCACAGCACTTACTGATAATTGAAATTGTTTCTCTTATTTAGTTGTTGAGGGTCTGTCTGCTTCTACTAGAATAGAGGTTCCACCGGAGCAGACACTTGGCCTGCCTTGATTGCAGCATTACTGTGGTTAGCGAAGGGCCTGGCATTGGTTCATTCATTCATTTGGTAAACATTTGTTGCACGCCAGCTCTGGGCCACCAGCAGTTCTAGGCTCGGGATCCAAAGAAAAGACAAATCCCTGCCACCATAGAATTTACATTTGGAGGGAGGTGGGCGGGGAAGGAGATGCAGGGAGACCAATGAGGAGGCTGTGTGAGCATGACCAGGACTCCTGGACTCAGACCATGGTCTTGGCAAGAAGTGGGCAGATTCTGGATGTCTTTTAGAGGGAGGGCAGCAGGATCAGGATCAGATAAGGGGTGTGAGAGGGAGAGAAAGGAATCTAGGGTGAGTCCAAGGTTTTTGGATAGATGGATTTGTTATCTGCTGAGATGGGGAAGGCCGGAAAAGCCTCTTGAGGTGTCAGCAGCTTGGTTTGAGATGGGTTATGTTTAAACGTGTGTTAACATCAGGTGAAGGTGTAGCCGAGGCAGTAAAACGAGCCAGTCTGTAGTTGAGAGGAGACACTGAGGATGGTGAAATCGGGAGGCATCAGTATGGAGGAGGCATTTGAAGCCCTGAGGCAGGGTGAGATCTCCATGGAGGTGAGTGTAAATGAAATGGAGCCCAAAGATTGAGCTTGTGGGCTCATGTACCATTAAGAGACTTCGGGGCTGGGGCTGGGGGCAGCAGCAACAGCAGAAGCTGAAAGGCACCACCAGTGAGGCTGGGACAGAGTACGGGGTCCTGAGAGCTGCATGGGAAGGGTGGGAGGAGGGACCAGTGTGTCCAGTGCCCTGGGGGCGGGTGAGCAGAATGGTGGGGAGGTAGAGGGAGAATGGGAGGAAATGAATGCAAGCAGTGAGTGCAGACAGCTCTACTAGAAAAGCCCACAGAATGAAAAGGTGGTTTTGTGTTTTTGTTTAGAAAGAGAGCCCCAGGCCTTGAGTGGTAGGAGGGACAGAGGGAGAGAGGGAGAGAATCCCAAGCCGACTCTGTGCTGAGCGCGGCGCGGAGTCCTGCACAGGACTCGATCCCATGACCCTGAGATCATAACCTGAGCTGAAATCAAGAGTTAGATGCTCAACCCACTGAGACACCCAGGCGCCCCACAAGGTGGTGGTTTTTAAGGATGTATTTAATAACTGTGTTTGTTAATGATCTAGTGGATCTAGTGGAAAGAGAAAATGTGTTGTTGGGACCCAGGGGAGCATGGACATTCTTCCATAGCAAAGGAGGGAAGGCAGAATGGGGGGTCCTGGGGGCTTGTGGATGTTCTCTATGGACTACTTCTGTTTACTCAGAGAATTGGGAACACCCTAAGTTAAGAGTGAGGATGGTATATAGAGACCGATTGCGAAATATGAGTGAAATTCTGGTGTTTATTGTGGCAGGCTGCTGGCCTCCCATGTCAGGGCAGGATGATGCTAAAGCCACACAGGTGGGGGAGAGGGGGAGCGGCGAGAGGGGAAAGTGCCTTGGGAAGGCATTCCCAGGTCTGGTGATCATTGAGCCCTGAGCACAGTGCCTGGCATGGGAGATATGCTCAGTTGTCGCCCCTGCTTCCAAGATGTCCCTCTGGTACTTGACCCCATCATTTCCCCAACATCTTGTTCTTCCTGTGCATTAGACATCAGAGAATGATGCCACCTTCTCCCCCGTCCAGCCTCTCCATCCCCCACCACCTTAGGAGTCATCCTGGACCCCTGCTTCTCTCGCCACACTCACTCCACTGATTTGTCGCAGTCTCTTGGCCACTGCCATCCCTCCAGGTCCTGGTTCTGACTTCATGTGCATCCAGACCTCTGACCTGTTCTCCTCGATGCCTTAGAAAGGCAGAGATTTCATCCTTCCTCTCCCCACTGCCCCCAGGATCCATCCAAACCCCTCCCACCATCCCTGCTCCTTCCTTAGCCTGCCCCACACCCCTGCCTGTACGGTCCCCAAATGCTGGCCGGGGCCCTCAGACACCTGTCCTCAGGCTTGGTATGTGGCGTTTCTCTACTGGAGATGCTTGTCCCCTCTTCTCTGCCCAACAGCTCTTTATTTGTGGAGAGGCAGCCCAGGAGGCTCATCCGGAGGGTCTGTCAAATTCCTTGAGTGTCATTGCTCCTGGGTGCCGCTTGCATGCCCTTTGACAAGAGGAGCAGCTGCCCCTAAAATCACCGGCTTCTGAGCACTTAGGCCCTGCCCAGCCCTGTGCAGCTGGGTCTGTCAGAGTCTCTCGTATCATCCTCATCAGGAACAGGGGCATCCTGTGTGGGTGCCGATGATGGACGGGCCGGGTCCTGTGCTCCGCACTTTATTTAACCATGTGGCGTGGCAGCCCCACGAGACCCCTCTGAAATAGCAGCTTCATCTCTGTTTTACTAATAGGAAACCGAGGCACAGAGAGTTTAAGTCACCAGCCTGGGGTCACCCAGTAAGTGGAGGGCCAGGATTAGAGCTCAGGTTACCTGATGCCAGAGCGTGCTGCCATCCCCGCTGCCCGGAGTGGGCCTGGATTGTCCGCCCGCCTGGGGCCTGGGAGTCTCCTCCTTCAGGGGCCGAGCCTGAGGTGCCAGCCCCGCCTTCTTCCCAGCCTGCTTCCCAGAGCGTCAAGCCGGAGGGCTCTGTGGGTCCCCTTGAGTTGCTGACTTCTGCCCCCCCCAGGTTTGTCCTCCTACAGACATGGGGCGCAGAAAGTCGAAACGGAAGCCACCCCCCAAAAAGAAGATGACCGGCACCCTAGAGACCCAGTTCACCTGCCCATTCTGCAACCACGAGAAGTCTTGTGACGTAAAAATGTGAGTGGGGGACAGGGCCTCCTCTCTCCTCCCAAAGTCGGGAGGCAGCTTCCCTGCTCCCACCATCCTCCTTTCTGCCCCAGCCTTCCCAGGTAGGGGGATCCTCACCCAGAGACACAGGCTCCTTTACTCACCAGTCCCCCCACCTCCTCCTGTTTCAGGGATCGTGCGCGCAACACCGGAGTCATCTCTTGTACCGTGTGCCTAGAGGAATTCCAGACACCCATCACATGTATCCTTGGGAAGCCGGGCTTTTTCCGGAAGGTGGGGTGGGAAGGGGAGGGCTGGGGGCAGTTAGGGCTCCCCTGCCCCGGGTGGGCTGCCCTGGGGCACCTGGCCAGGAGCAGGGGGACTGGCCCCCAATTTCTGCTCCTCTGGTCCTGCTGTTTGCCACGGTGCAGGGCTGTGACTGCCCAGGGGAAGAGAGGTGCCACCTGCTGGCGTACGTAGGGTGTCGGGCGGGGACCTGGCTGACGCCGGTGAGAGGTGTGTACAGGGAAGGGGTCCAGTGCCACCAGTCGCCCTTGACCTCAGCGGCCCAGATCTGTCAGAACCAGTGGACGTGTACAGCGACTGGATAGATGCCTGCGAGGCCGCCAATCAGTAGCAGTGCCGAGGACCCACTCCCCTGGCAGTGCCGCGTGCCGTGGGCCTGCCCCGCTGGCTACCAGTCCAGAGACATTCCAGGGTCCAGGGTGTGGGTCCAGGGCCTTCACAGCCCTCTGCGTGTATGGAGTGGGTGTGGGTGTGAGTGTGAGTGTGTGCGGCCACAAGCGTGGCCGTGGCAGTGTGCTTGTGGGAGCGGACTGGAGGTGAGGTGGGGTTGTTGCCCCCCCCCCACCCCCCCGCCCCGGGGGGGAAGCCTGAAGTGCTTCACTTGGCTCTGAAAGCCTTTAAATTGCTTGCTCCTCCGCGGAGCCAGTGTCCTGACATTCTGGGCAAGGACAAGGCCAGCAGAGGCTGCCTCAGGACCCTCCAGCCTCCTCACCCACCTCACCAGCACCTTGCCCACTTGAACTGGACTGCCCTCCCTCCTTCCCTGCCTTCCAAGGCCTGTAGCCTGAGGTTCAGAGCCACGGTCCTGTAGCTCCCTTGGCTGAGTCCTGGCAGAACAGCCCCTTTTCATGTTTAGTTGCTTTTGTAGAGGAGGAGGGGCTGGGTCGGGGATATCTGTCACAGCCACAAGCCCTTAAATAAAGCAGCCGATGCAGACTCCTGCCTCTCTGTGATGTCCTGGGTTCTGGGTCAGGCCCAGGGGCTCAGTGAGGGAGAGGGGGAGACGGAGGCATTCGGAGGTGGCCTGGCGGGCCGTTGGAGATGGGGTTTGGTTAGTCCAAAATGTCCATTTTGTCCACACAACAGGCATTCAGGGTGAAACCAGGGTAGTGCTGGGCCCAAGGAACATGGGTGAACCCGCAGATGTCTGGCCAGGCATTTACAGGCACAACAAAATGGGGCCACTGGAGCCTGGGGTGGGATGGCGGGGTTGGTCGGGGCAATCAGAGAAGGCTTCCTGCGGGAGGGGGGGCAGCCTAACGGAAGTAACATTCCAGGCTCACCCTGTCCCTCCTCTGAGGCGGGTGCCCCGGGCTCACAGTGACGAATTGGGCCAGAGATGGGAAGTCATTGGCCCGAGGTCCCAGAGCCAAAAGGCTGCAGAGCAGGGCCTTGAACCCAGGAGGCCTGGCTTCATAGCCCAGGGTCTGCCTTCCTATGAGTCCAGGGTCCAGGCTAAGGGACCAGCTCATGGCTTCCTTTGGGGAGAAAGTGAGAACACTGTAGAAGATGAAGGGTCCATGAAAGGGACCTTTTTCCAGGGGTGATGAGGGGTCACTGAAGGCTGGAGGTGGGGCCACATGCACGTGTGTGATACAATAAATAGTGGCCTTTGTCCCTAGTTCCTGGCACAGAGTTCCTCAAACCCTTGCAGTTTCCTGAATGATGGTGTCTTTTGTCACTCAAAGGCGCCCCTTTTGATCACAACTGAGTTGATGCTGGTCACCAAAAGACGGCGTGATCACTGAGTGGGACCCTCAGTAACACCCACAACCTCTGAGGAAGAGAAAGGGGGGCTGCAGGTTAAGCTGTATAAAAACTTCAACACGATTTGATGAGCTCGGGGATGGTGAACCCGTGGAGCTGCTGGGAGAGGGG
Source organism: Halichoerus grypus (assembly GCF_964656455.1). NCBI lineage: Eukaryota > Metazoa > Chordata > Mammalia > Carnivora > Phocidae > Halichoerus > Halichoerus grypus. The sequence goes on from NC_135712.1 coordinate 208,162,212, forward strand.
GGCACCTGGGGAGGGCATGGGAGCTCCGTGCCCCGTCCCCACACTTTGGCCCCGGGCACCTCTTCCATCTGGCTGTTGCTGATTTAAATTCTTTTCTAATAAACCTGTAATCTTTTTTTTTTTTTTTTTTTAAAGATTTTATTTATTTATTTGAGAGAGAGAGTGAGCGAGAGAGAGAGAGCATGAGAGAGCTTGTGAGCAGGGCAGGCAGAGGGAGAAGCAGGCTCCCTGCCGAGCAAGGAGCCCGATGCGGGGCTCGATCCCAGGACCCTGGGATCATGACCTGAGCCGAAGGCAGATGCTTAACGACTGAGCCACCCAGGCGCCTCTAATAAACCTGTAATCTAATAAAATACAATGTTTCTCTGATGTGAGCCGCTCTGGTAAATGAATCAAACCTGAGGAGGTGGTTGGGGGGAATCCCGGATCTATTGCTGGTCGATCAGAAGCACAGGTGACAACCTGGACTTGGCAATGGGCCTGCAAGTGGAGGGACAGTCTCATGAGACTGAGCCCTCACCCTGTGGGATCTGATGCTGTCTCTAGGTTGTGTCGGAATTGAGTGAATTGCTTGGTGGTTTTGGAAAAAATGCCTCTGAGCCTGGCTGATGCTGAACACCTGCACATTGCATGGTGCCCTCGGACGGTCTTGCAGTTACGGAGGTCCTGACGCTCTGACAGCCTGGGGCCGATCAGCACCTGTACCCGGCCTTGAGCCTGGGCACCGGGTGACCTGTGCTTTGCATTCTTCCTTGATAGAGCAGGAAGGATGATGGAACCTTCTGGGGCCATGCTGAGGCTGGAGGGGCCCAGCAGAGTGCCTGGGTTTGAGTGACTCTGGGACCCACCCAGGGCAGTAAGGGGTGTGAACAGCCGAGGGAGGGAGATGCTGAGCTGGCTGGGAGCCTGGGCCACTAGGCCCAGCCGCTGGGTCCAGCATGTGCCCCCCCCCCAGGCCCACCCTGCCCCTGACATGCCCCTCCCTGGTGTTCCCACCCCCCCCCCCAAAGTCCTAGGTAAGGTCCCCTGGCCCAGGCAGGAGCCAGTGGGTATGGGCAGAGCCTCGGGCAGGCGCCTGGGTGGGGGGTGCCCTCGGGGGTCCAGCAGAAAGGGGACTCGTTCCCCTGGCTTCCAGGGCCCGCCCACCCCAGTTACACAGGCCAAGTGCTAATATGGTGCTGTTTTCCCGAGGAGGCAGGGCCCTGGGCCAGGCATGGATCCTCCTCAGCATAGCTTCCCCGTGCCGGCACTGGGGGAGCAGGACCTACACTAGCCAGGCCAAGAGCGCCTGGAATCCCTTTTACAAGGCCCCAGGGGCTGTGTGCGTCTGTGCATGCGGGTCTTCCCGTGTCTGTCTCCGCAAGTCCCCATGTTCCAGCATCTCCCCTGCTACGGGGAAGGAAGGGGAGAACACTGTTCTCTAACCCCCACTGCCACCACCCCATCCTCTCCTTGGAACTCTGCAGGTGGTGGCTTCCAGGCAGGACGGCTGGGGCCCACATCACTCGGAGGACAGGGTCCCCTCGGAAATGTGGGGAGGTTGAGGCTGTCCACACATTCCTAGGGCTCTGGGCTGGCAGGCCAGGCTCAGGAATCAGCCCGAAGAAGAGGGCAGAGAGTGAGCCGGGCGCACAGGGCAGCCGCGCCGGGCAGTCAGCTACTCACCGGCTCTGTGCCAGTCTTTAAAGGGCCATTGCTCTGGGCCCCCAAAGTGCCCATCCTCCTCCACTGCCTTGTCCCCTCCCGCCTGCCCACAATCCACTCCAGGGCGGAAGGGGCCCAGCTGCCCACGGGGGCCTCCAGGACTCGGCTTGTCCATTCTCATCGGTCAGTGCCAAATGTCATCCCCCGTCCGGAGGCACGGTTTCATGTCAGCTTCCCCATGTCCCCAGGAGGGACATGTCTTCATCTTCCTGATGGGAAAACAGGCCTAGGGAGGGCAAGTGAGTTGCCGCAGGTCACCCAGCTAGTGCGAAGCGGAACCATGATTCACACCCCGTGTAGCCCGTCTCAGTGCTCGGGCTTTTTCACCACAACCCCAGGCTTTCCAGAGGCGGGCAAGGGCCGAGCATGCGTGTGGGTATTGTGTATGCGGGCGAGGGTGTGTGTTGATGTGTCTTGAGTGGGAGCGTGTACCGCATGTGTATATCTGTGAAAGGGGAGTGTGTGTGTGTGTGTGTGTGTGTGTGTGCGCGCGCCCAAGGCTGCAGAGTACGCGCACGCCATCCACACACAGTGGTGCGCGTGTGCGGCTTTTGTGTGCGAGCGCGTGCCTGTCCTGGGCCCAGCCCCGCGGCCGCGGGCTCCGTGTGTGTGTCTCACGGCGGGTGTGAGTGTGTGCGCCGCCGTGTCCGTGGGAGATGGAGCGGGTCCGAGCAAGGCTCTTGGCACGTGAGCCGGGGCCACGCAGGCTCCGGGACAGAGCAGCCCAGAGACGATGATTTTACAGCTGTTTATTGTGCTCCAGTGAAATAGAAAAAGAAAGTGCTTGCATTACAAACGCCGCTGTCACATCCACATTTTATGCCAGTCGCTGCAAACCAAACCGCGTGTGTCCGCTGCGCCTCTGGGCATGCAGTTTGCTCCCACTGCGGGGATGGGGTGGGGGCGGGCCGAGCCTGGGCTCTGGGGGCTTTGCTTGGGGGGACTTCTTGTCCTGCGGGGACCCACCTGTGAGGGAGTGGGGGGACAGCTGGGGTAGCTTTGCTCAGTGCGTCCTTTGGGTGCTGTTGGGCACACCCGGCTCGATGTTGGATCCTGCGGCGCTCCAGGGAGGAGGGCCCCCTTCCCCCCGACACACACGCCCCCCCCAGTCTGCCCCCCCCAACGCTAACCCTGTAGGCAGGTGCCAGGGGGCTGGAGGACGCCATGCAGGGGGAGGGGGTCGGCGGGGCCAGCTCGGCCGTGCCGTGCCGAGAGCAGCAGCTAGCCTCCCTGGGGGGGGGGAAGGCGGGGTGGGGGGCCCAGGGCCCTAGGCAGAGTTGTAGTAGTTGTGCGCGTGGTGGTTGTGGGTGGGCTCGCCCAGCTCCGGGTACTCGGGCGTCAGGCAGTACTTGGGGTCATAGACCTGGCGCGGCAGCCCATACACTGTCATGCCCCTCTGTGAGGCCCCCTTGTTGCTGCCCATCTGCAGGCTGACGTTGAGTGTGTCACAGTGCTCCATGCCCAGCCCTGGCTCGAAGATCTGTCGCTTGGTCCCGGGTGCAGTCATGCCAGCCTGCAGAGGGCGCAGCGGTCAGACCCTGGGGACGGCAGAGGGCAGGGGCCCCACCGGCCCCACCCCACGACCCCCCACACACCTGGCTGGCTCCCTTGTTGGTGCCCATCTGCAGGCTGATGGTGGCCTGGTCCAGGGGCTGGTCCGTGCCCAGCTTGGGGTCGTAGAGGTGACGCCGGGTGCCATAGGCCGTCATGCCCTGCTGGCTGGCAAACTTGTTGGTGCCCATCTAGGAAGCCAGAAGGAGAATCATCCCAAGGGTCACAGAGCCTCTCCACAGGCACAGCATGGGACATAGCACGTCAATGCACGCTTACGTGGACCCCTAACGAGCCACTGCATCCACTCTCGGGCTCCGGACTGGAAACAGGCCCAGAGAAGGCATGTCCCATAACCTGTAAGTGGCTCAGACCACTGGGGCCTGACTTCCAGGGTTCGAGCCCCAGCCGGGCCACTTATCACCTGGGCAGCCCCGGCAAGTGAGCTAGCTTCTCCAGGCCCCCGTTTCCTCATCTGCATAAAGGGTGCAATGATAACAGCACCCACTCCTTAGGGCTGCTGGAGGAGTGAGTTAGGGTGTGGAAAATGGCAAGCACAGTGCCTGCCATACATGTGAGTTAAAGCCAAATATCCTGTGCCCCAAAGCCCGCAGGGACCTGGGTGCCCTCCTGGCCTCCTCGACCTCCCGGCTCAGCTCAGCAGCAAGACCCCCAGGTGAGGAAGGGCCAGTACCTGCAGCCCGATGATGTTCCGCCCTTCTCTTAGCTTCTCTGGCTCAAATTTCCGTTCCTGCTTCTCTGCATACTTCACCCCTACGTTCACCTTACTCCCTTTCGTCTTGGCCTGGGGAGGGCAAAGGGAGCAGGGGGCTGACAAGGGAGCCTCCGGGCCACATTGTCCCCTCCTGGTACCTGCTCTCCCCCTCCCACCCACACTGGGCTGGGCCCCACTCAGCCCAGACCCTCCAAAGCCACCCCCACCACAGGCCCACGCCCCGACCCTTCGGCCACACTCACCATGCTGGCCAGGGCCAGGAGGGTGGACTGCACCTGGGTGTGGTTGGTGTTCTCAAACAGGTCGTTGGCCTCAAAAATGTCATGGGGCTTCACCCCATACTTGGTGATGGCCTTGATGAAGTTGCCGATGTTTTCCAGCTAGAGGGGAGCAGGTGGTGGTCAGTGGAGGATGAGCAGGGTGGGGGGCTGAGGGGCTGTGGGCCAGGGGTTGAAAGAGTTAAAAACAGAGCCTGGGCTCACCTGGTGCCAATTTTGGGTCGACTCATTGACCTTCTTCACGGAGCCTGGCTGGAGCTTATTGATGAACCTACAAGGGGTCAGGGAGGGCAGTGAGAAAGGTGAGCCCCCACTCCGTACCCATGCCCAACCCAGTGGGAAAAGGGGTCAGGATGACAGCCAGTGGGCGATTTTGCCGTTCCCTACTACAACCAGCTCAGCTGCAGCCCCGCTGATCCACCCCGCACACCCAGGCAGGACTGTGATGGCAAACTAACCTCTCAGGAGCTGGGCTCGGGTCTCTAGCAGGAAGCCCCCTCATCCCCGCTATGCAGGGGTCTCCTGCTGTGTCCCCCCCCCAGTCCCTGGTGACCACATTTCCATCTCCTGGCCTTTAGGGGGAGCCTGCACTGTGGAGAGCCCGCAGCTCAGGCCTCCGACTTCCCTTCTCTGGCCATACTCACCCCCTTGATCTCCTCCAGTCTCTCGCCTTTCAATGCCACCGGTACACCAAAAACTCCCCACTACTTCCCTGCAGCCAGGCCTCTCACTCCCCAATCCAGCGCCCTACCTGGCATCTCGAATCAAATGCACCCCACCCCAGACTCCAGACACCCACTTCCCCCAACTCAACTCCCTCCATCCTCCCAGGCTCAGGAAACACACCCTCCCAGGTGCTCAGGCAAAGCCCTCCGATTTGCTCTTGACTCTCCTATCCCTTTCTCCCATTCCCACACGCAACCGCTCAGCACATCCGCTGGCTCTGCCTTCTGAAGACATTCAGAAGCCTGTCGCTCCTTGCCACCTCCGCCCTGCTCTGAGCTGCACCTGTCTCCCTCCTGGGCTCTTGCAGGGGCCTCCTGTGGCACCCAGCCTCCACCTTGTCCCCTGCAGACCCTCGTAGCTAGAATGGCCTTTTCAAAATAATTCCAGTTACTCCCCAGCTCAAAACTGCTCCATGGTTTCCCTTCAGAATACAGATCCTAATCCTTTAGCAAGACTAAACGGCCCTACATCATCTGGCCCCCAGCTAACTTCACTTCCCATAATCTCTCCTCACTGTTCCTTCAACACACTATGCTTGCTCCCACCCCAGGGCCTTTGCACCACTGTTCCCCCCACCTCCCACCCCCCGCCTGGCCCACTCTTTCCTCAGATGCCCTCCCAACTCCCTCACTCACTTCATCCAAGATTCTGCTCAAATGCTACCTCTTCTGAAAGACCTCCAGACCATTCTGTACAAAGCAGCAACCCAAAAAGGGATTATTTCATTGATTTGATCTCAACTAGGACTCAAGCTCTGTGTGAGCTCGGAGGTAAGTCTGTTTTGTTCACTATCCCCAGTGCCTAGACCTGGCACACAGTAGGTGTTCCATAAATTCTTGGCACGTGAATGACTGAATGGGTGGGTAGTTCTGCGCTCTTTAATGCCCGAGCAACCCTGTCTGAGCTGGGACACCAAAATGTCCCCCTATTCCTTATTCCCACTGGATATGGTAGAATAAGATCCCCCCACCATGCCACCTTTCCAGCACCTAGACCTTGGTAAGGCTGCACCTTCGGGAAGCTTCCCAAGGTCACTCTTTGGCCATCACAGTCACCCTGCCCTGGGTGAGACTCAGAGATACAGACAGGACCCCACTGGGCTCAGGGCCCTATCCAGCATTAGTGTCGCTGTGGAATCTGGAACCAGGGCTTGGGAGCTGCGTGGATTTTCATTCCTCTCAGTGATTTAAGTTCTGAGAAGAGTAGAAAATCAGGGCCTACTTAAATTACCGTGGCGTAACTCTCATGTCACCAAGCCAGTGATGAACGGCCATTGTTGCCTATTGATTTTAGCTGTTCCTTGAACACACTATGCTTGGAACTCTTTCTTGGAACCTCTCTTTCTTGGAACTCTGGAGGCCATAAATGCGCCTGCCCTGTCTGCATGGTGGTTAAGCCTAGATTCTGGTCATTTCTGTTGGAACAGCTTGGGACTCTGGGCGATGTGTTTTACTTAACTGAGCCTCCTTTTTCTTTCCTGTTAAATGGGCACAATGATTCTTTGCCACCGCTCTTTCAAGGTCTCAGCTATAAAGTACCTAACCCAGCTCTGAGCTCATAGTTGTTTGAGGGGTTGAGGGCGTAGGGATTAATGTCCAGGTTGGGGGGCAGCCCAAGGCAGTGTAGGCTCCACTCACTCGCAAAGAATGATGCCATCTTTGAGGCCATCCATGAAGTTGTTCCCAATGCGGCGCCCTGTCACCCCCTCGATCCACTCTCGAAGCTCCTGCTCCCGCTGGTGGTCATACTTCTGCGCCAGCTGGGGGTGGGGGACACAGAGAAGGTGGTAAGGACGCAGTGGGGAGCAGAGTTAACTCTCCGGACCCAGTCGGAGGTTCCCTAAGCCCGATCTTCCTCATCCCTTCCCAACTAAGGCAATTCTGCCCCAGCGTCCATGGGGGGGGCTGAAGTGGGCCAAGGGCCAGGGCTGAGGTGGCACCTGCCCAGGGGGCCATTCCGGACATTCTGAGGTTTGGCACCAGAGAATGCAGACAAGGGGGGTTTGGAGAGCAGGGTACTCAGAGCTGGGGGGCGGTGCCTGGCCTCTTGGTCCCCGCCTCCAGGCCAAACTTGGGGCTTAGCTTCCCCTGGCCCTGCCCCCCAACCCCCTGCTGGGAGCCTGGGCGCCTCAGGCAGGGGAGGAAGAACCCTAAGGAGGTGGCTCTGAGTACTGCCTTGCAGGGGGCTGTTCTGTCTTGCATGTCTCTCTGCTTCAGTGTCTCTCCAGGTCCTATCCCCTGGGCTCGGCTCTGGCTGGAGGCTCCGGGGGCTTGTCTTTGTCTTACTCCTGGCCCCATGCATGCACGGCTGTATTTCTCTCTCTCTCTCTCCCCATCCCCTTGCCCTCTGTCTCTCCCCAGCTCTGTCTTTCCTTGGCCCTGTCTTCCTGTCCCCATCTCTCCGTGCCTGGTTGGGGGTGGGGCTCCTGGCCCGTCCATCTCTGCCTCCCCAGTCGCTCTGGTCTCCGACTCCAGGTTCTCTGCCTCTGGTGGGGGGTGGGGCTCATCTGTCTCCTCTCCCGGCCTCTCCATCCCAGTCTCCGTCTTATCTGGCTCCTGGCTCACCCTCCCCATCCATCCCTCTCAAGTCTCGGGCTCCCAGAATCTCTGTCTGCGACTCTCGCCCTCTTTCCCCACTCCCCACGCTGCCTCCTCCGTTTCTCCAGAACCCTCCGCCCCAGCCCAGTCAGGCTTCCAAGACTCTGGGGGACGGAGCTGCCCCTTCTCCTGGGGGGGGGGGGAGGAGGAGGTGGGAGGGGGCGGCCCCTCACCTGGCCCCGGCCCTGCCGCCCCCCTCCCCACCAGCCCGGCTTTATAAAGCGAACCGGCCCTTATATAGCGCGGCCCCGCGGGCCGGGCTCCCCGAGGCCGCCTTATATGGCGCGGCGGCTTCGCGCGGCTCTGGGGCCGGCGCCGGGGGGGAGGGGGGCCGCGCTGGGATCCCGCCCGGCCTGAGCACCCGCCCCCAGCCAGCCCCCTCCTCCAGCGGCGAGGATCCCCCGGCCCAGGATCCAATCCCAGCTCCCCACTTCCTCGCTGTACGCTGGGAAAAGCCACCCCGGGCCTCAATGTTCTCCTCTGTCAAATGGGGCGCTGGGACTCCTGGCAACGCTCAGGGGAGCATTCCAGTGAGTTAGAAGTTCACTGCCCTGGAGAAGCTGAACCCCATTCCCGGGTGTGTGTGTTTCACGGGGATGAGGCCAGGATCCTAGTTCTGCAGCTCCTTTACGTAGAACCCAAGCTACTCGCCTCTCCTCTCTGAACCTCAGTTTACCCATCCATAGCATGAAGGTGATATCTGGATGTTTTCCCAGCTCAAAATTAGGAGATCCCTGCCATGTCCCTAATGCTCACTCTCTGACCTCCCCGGCTGTCTCCCTCTCCCTTCAGGATCTCCCACACTATCTGGGCCTCACTTCCCCAGAATTCCAGCTCTCAAGCACTCCCCAGTTTCTTTTTGAGATGGGGGTGTGTGTGAGGAAAATCAAGTCCTTTCCCAGCGCCCCAGGAACACAAAAGGAACAGGGGGCAGGTTAACAGGAGACTCTGATCAAGGGGGGATCTTTACAAGGGACCGACCACCTCAGTTTACCTGTGGTTGCCTGCATGCCCTCCATTTTACCCGCCCCCCAACAGTAGCTGCGGGCTCTGGGATGCTCTGGATGGGGAGTAAGGCGGTCCCTACCCCGTATCTGTCCTTTTTCCCTCTCTGGTTCCAAGTCACATGGGTAGACAAGAGGGGGTCCAGGGAACCCCAAGAGCGGAGCCTCTGACCTGCCAGGGTGTGTGGGCCAAGCGGGGGCCCTACCTTGTTCTTGACCTCAGCCGACAAGCCATAGGCGGGGCCCCGGTTGAAGTGAGCAGAGGACATGCCGGCTGGTGGTGGGCCGCGCTAGCAGTAGCTCTGAGGACCCTCTGAGGACCCGACCGAGGCAGCTGCTAAGGCTCCGTCTGCGAACTCTTCCCTCCTCACACGTTTTTGAAGCTCTGGAGGCGGCCCGGGCCTCTTCCAAGGTCGTCCCATTGGCTGCAGGGGCCTGCCAAGGGGCGGGGCACCCCCCACCTCGGCCATCCTCCCCCCTCCCCCCCCCCCCGTGATGTCAGGGCCTTGGTATTGGGAGCTGATTGTGTCATTGTTTCCACCTAGGGGGGCGGCCTGGGTTATTATTTGGGGTGGGGGGGCTTGGTCATGAGAGATGAAGATTTCCCCATCCTTGCCGGCCCTCCACTGTTCGTTGGACCTCTGGCTGGGCCTCCTGGTTTCTTTGTGTCTGTCACTGAGGCCATCTCTCCTTGTCTCTGAGGTCATTTCTCTGCAGCCCATGGTAGCTTAGTGAGCACCACCCTGGGTTTAACTCCAGACACCAACAGTCTCTAAGTGGGCCTCTGTTGCCACATCTGTAAAATGGGCTAATGGATGGTGCATGCCCAGTGGGCAGTGCCTGGCACAGGGAAGGACTCAGGATAATTGCAATATTTCCAATGAGCATCTGGCACCCTACTTCTGTCCCCTCCAGTCCCTCATAAGGATCTGGGGGAGCAGAGATCCTGGATGTTACCCTCTCCACTACCTGTGTTTGCCATGGAGCGGCTGTGTTAGCAGGTTCCAGGCCATGGACACCCCTGTGTTTCCCTGTTCCAGCCAGGGCGGCCTGGAGGGAACACCTGCAAACAGCCCCGTCTGGCCAGATCTCACCCCTGGATGACATGACCACATCATGCCACATATGTCAAGGTGATGTTAGTGACATTTGGATGACATGTGAGCAACCTGCCATATACTGATGATACCTTAAGGACATGCAATTTGCTGGCCACATGCTAAGGACACGGCTGTGACATGCTAATATGACAGACACCCCTCATGTCAGGCCCTGTTACAAGTACTGTACGTGTATCAACTCATGCTTCAAAACAACCTCAGAAACGGACGCTGTTATTATGCACACTTTACAGATGGGGAAACTGAGGCACGGGATGTAGAATCCCTTTCCGAGTGTCACATGCGTCAGTGGCAGAGCGGAATCTGAAGCCAGGCCCCTGTGCCTAATGCTACCAGGCTGTCAGGGTTCCTCGCCCTCAGCGCTGTCGACATCAAGGCTGGATAATTCTTCCTGGCTGGAGTCTCTGCTGGGCCTCCTCGGACTTTAAGCAGCATCTCCAGCCTCTATCTACTAGGTGCCTAGAGCACTCCCTTAGTCTCGCCAAACAGAAATGTCTCCAGACATTGCCAAATGTCCCTGGGAAGGGGAGTGGTGGTTTGTGAACCACTGGGTTCAACCAATATGCTACGGGCAAGGTGACTAAAATGCGTAGAATGAGCTAACAATTAGCTCCTGCTATACTATATTCTAAGTGCACTGGGTCTGCTAACTCATTCCTCACAACAGCCTTCTGAGGTGGGGTCTGTATGAGGCACAGAGAGGTGCAGCCGACTGCCTGGCGTTACACAGCGCGAGAGTGACGCGACGCAGTCGGGACTCGAACGCGCAGATTCCGGGATCCTGCCCACGCTGAGCGGCCCCCCCCCCAACCCCCAGCGGGGCCACAGGTCGCTACTGCGCAAGTGAGAACCCGCGCCTTGGCGGAGTAGGCGGCTGGCGCCCCCTGGCGGCCCAGGAGTGGCGAGGGCGGAGGCGGGGCCTGGCGGGGTCCGGCCGGCGGTGACGCGAAGCGCTGACTCACTCGGCTCCGCCCCCGGCCCGCGGCCGCTTGGCCATTTATAGAATCCGCGCGGACTCTGAAGTCACGGCCCAGGCACGACGGGGGCGGGGTGGGGGCGCTCTTGGCGCGTCCCCCGGCGGGGCAGCCCGGGGTCTCCCTAGGGGGTGGCCCTTTCTGAGTCTGTCGTGTCCCTCGGATTCTAAGTCTGTGTCTGCATCTCTTGCTCTGGCTCTTGGTTGCAATAAGCCTGTCTCTGCCTTGCCTAGTCTTTTTCTGACTTTGTCTATGAATCTGCCTGTCTCACTGTTTGTCTGTCTATCTCTGTTCCCCTGTCTCTCTCCATTATCTCTCCATCTCTGGGTCTCTGTTTCACCTCTCTAAGTCGTTGTTTTTCTGACTCGATGTCTCTCCGTCGTTTCTGTCTTTCTGTGTCTCTGGTTGATAGGGGTGGAAGCAGAAGGAGAGGACTGATCCCATCCGGAGGTCCCAACCCCTGGGGACCCCCCCATTACTGGCTGCCCCGTGCGCAGTCCCCTACTTAGCTCCTATCTGGTGTTTCCCAGGCCCCAGCCCCTCTGTGCCTCAGTTTCCCATCTAAATGAAAGGTGGGATCTTGTAAGAAATGGAGTCTCCCCGAAGGGTCCAGGAGGTCATGAAAGAAAAACGCTGCCCCACCTTATTTTTTGGAAACCCCCCTAAGACCTTCGTACCTCTCAGGGCCATCTAAAACACACACACACACACACACACACACACACACACACACACACACACTCTGTACTTGTGTGTCTCCAGGAGAGAGTCGCAACCCCCTTCCCCTTGCACCTGCCTGTCTGGGCAGCTCCACTCTGCCAGCCCCCTCTCACTTAGCTTCCCCCTCCTGAAAATAAGCAGGAGCTGTTGTTCATAATGGCTTCTGTTTCTGGAGGGCTCATTCCATGCCAGGCACTGTGCCAAGCACAACCATTTAATCCTCACTGCCACCTTCTTGGGGTGGAAACATGCAGGCCCATTTTATAGATAAGGAAACTCAAGGTTCAGAGAGACCAAGCCACTCTCCCAGGGCTACGCTGCCCCTGCTGCTCCCGCTGCCCCCAGATCCTTCCACATGTATTTCCTGAGCACCCAAACATGCTCCCACCTCAGGACCTTTGCACTAGCAAAGGACACATTTCCAAAAGATGCCTACATGACCTCTCCCTCACTTCCTCTGCTCAAATGTCACCCACTTTGGAGAGGCCCTCCCTGACCCAGACCTGCTCTAAGATAATAGCATCTCCCACCCCCGGGCTGACTGGGAGAGGATAGGCATGAGGGAACTATTCACTTAGTGTTTGCACCTGATAGTGGCTATGTCTGCCTCCATAAAAACTTTCACTTTAAAAAATCATTTTTAGGGGCGCCTGGGTGGCTCAGTTGTTAAGCGTCTGCCTTTGGCTCAGGTCATGATCCCAGGGTCCTGGGATCAAGCCCTGCATCGGGCTCCCTGCTCCGCGGGAAGCCTGCTTCTCCCTCTCCCACTCCCCCTGCTTGTGTTCCCTCTCTTGCTGTCTCTCTCTCTGTCAAAAAAAAAAAAAAATCATTTTTAGGGCACCCGGGTGGCTCAGTCGTTAAGCGTCTGCCTTCGGCTCAGGTCATGATCCCAGGGTCCTGGGATCGAGCCCCACATCAGGCTCCCTGATCAGCAGGAAGCCGGCTTCTCCCTCTTCCACTCCCCCTCCCCCTGCTTCTGTTCCCTCTCTCGCTGTGTCTCTCTCTGTCAAATAAATAAATAAAATCTTTTTTTAAAAAATCACTTTTAGGTAGGGCACCTGGGTAGCTCAGTTGGTTAAGCATCTGCTCAGCAGGGAGCCCGCTTCTCCCTCTCCCTCTGCCGCTCCCCCTGCTTGTGCTCTGTCACGCTCTCTCTGTCAAATCAATAAATAAAATCTTTAAAAATATATCATTTTAAAGCCCCCATTTATACCTGAAACTAATATAACATTGTATGTTAAGTGTATTTTAATGACAAAATAAAATAAATTTTAAAAAACCACCCACCACTCTCTATCTCCTTTCCAGGCTTTCTTTTTCTTATCATCTCCTCTTTGCTTACATCTATCTCATCCTATGAGAATAAAAGCTCCACAGAGGCTGGGCTTTGTGTGTTTTGTTCAGTGCTCTAGCTCCAGTGGCCAGTACAGTGCCTGCACCCAACAGGGGCTCAAAAAAAGGCTCCCCGGATAAATGGAATTAAAGTTGGTGAGCCAGGACTCGAACCACATTTGTCTGAAATGTTGGTGTTTAACCACGCACAAAGGAAGGGCCTACTTTGCAGGCACTTCCTGGACTAAGGACAGTTGAGCTGGGTGTCTCCTTTGTGTTTCCATTCCAACCTTCCCCTAAAAGACCAGTTGGAGGGTGGATAGCGGGATGGGCCACAGGCTGGGCTGGGGTTATGTAGGTCATTCTACGGCTGCCCACTCCCTTGTCCAGCCACGAGCTTTGCAAGATGTTTTGTAGGAAAAACATATGGTTGAACAAGAGGAGCCTTTTTACAGATGTGTCCCGCTGACTGCCAGATGGGCAAAATTCAGAACACCTGACAACAGGTGGTGCTGGGGAAGCTGTGAGAATGGGGTGGGTGGGTGTGGGAAATTTGTGGATAGCTTTCAAAATGACAAGTGTCCTTACCTTTTCTGGTGGTTAATTTTATATATCAAGTTGATTGGGCCATGGGGTACCCAGATAGTTGGTCAAACATTACTCTGGGTGTGTCTGTGAGGGTATTTGGGGATGGGATTCATATTTGAATTTATAGACAGTAAAACAGATTGCCTTCCCCAATATGGATGGGCCTCACTCAATCAGTCAGAGGCCTGAATAGAACAAAAAGGCTGACCTTTTCTTTTCTTTTAAGATTTTATTTATTTGTTTGACAGAAAGAGAGAAAAAGAGAGAGGGAACACAAGCAGGGGGAATGGGAGAGGGAGAAACAGGCTCCCTGCTGAGGGAGCCCGATGCAGGACTCGATCCCAGGACCCTGAGATCATGACCTGAGCCGAAGGCAGATGCTTAACAACTGAGCCACCCAGGCGCCCAAAGGCTGTCCTTTTCTGTCCACTAAGAAGAAACTCATGGGATGCCTGGCTGGCTCAGTCAGTAGAGCATGTGACTCTTGATCCTGGGGTTATGAGTTTGAGTCCCACATTGGGTGTAGAGATTACTTAAAAATCCAATCTTCAGGGCTCCTGGGTGGCTCAGTCATTGAGCGTCTGCCTTCGGCTCAGGTCATGATCCCAGGGTCCTGGGATCGAGCCCCTCATTGGGCTCCCTGCTCAGCGGGGAGCCTTCTTCTCCCTCTCCCACTCCCCCCTGCTTGTGATCTCTCTCTCACACAAAAATAAATAAAATCTTTTTTAAAAAATAAATAAAATCTTTAAAAAAGAGAGAGAGAAGAAGAAACTCCTCATATGGGACATTGGTCTTTTCCTGCCTTCGGACTGGAATTGAAACATCAGCTCTTCTTGGTTCTCAAGCCTGCCAGCTGTGACACTGGAACTTACTGGCTCCCTGGGTTCTCGGGGCTTCAGACTGAGACTAGAACGACATCGTCTGCTCTCCTGGGTCTCCAGCTTGCCAACTGCAGATATTGGACTTCTCAGCCTCCATAATCATGTGAGTCATTTCCTTATAATAACACACATACACACTGTCTCTGTCTTTGCTGCTCTTTATTCCGTTGGTTTCGTTTCTCTGGAGAACCCTGCTATCTAATATAACTTCTGATCCAGAAAAATCTCTTTTTTTAGAATATAACAAGAAGTACAAGTGTAGGTGTGAAAAGAACATTTATTGCAGGGGCCTTTTAAGAACAGTTTACCCTGTAGATCCATCAACAGGGAACAGGTGAGACAGACACAGATGAAGGCAGAGTATGCAGCTTTTTGTGTCAATGACATAACAACCCTGTGGTGCTGTGGTTTAGAGTAGGGGGAAGGGGGGTTCTGGATCCATATTCCATGGGTTTGGGGCATGCCCTGGTGCTTTCTGGCTGTGTGACCTTGGATAGGTATCTTAACCTCTCTGCGATTCGGTTTCCTCCTCTGGAAAATGGGCATATTGATAGTGCCCGCTTCCTAGGTTTATTTTCTAATTTTTTATTTTGAGATAATTTTAGACATACAGAAAATTTGCAAAAATAGCACAGAGAATTCCCATATACCCTTCACCTTGCTGCTCCCACTGTTAACATCTTACATAACCATAGTACATTTATTAAAACTAAGAACTTAACCTTGGTACAATACTATTAATAAACTACAGACTTGATTTGGATTTCTCCAGGTTTTCTACGGATCCTTTTTCTGTTCCAGGACCCAATCCAAGATCTCTCATTGCATTAGGTTGTCATGTCTCCTTAGACTCCTCCAGTCAGTGACAGAGCCTCAGTCGTTCATGACCCCACACTCTTGAAGGGAGTCGGCCAATATCTGTGTAGACTATCTCTCAGTTTGGTTTATGTTGATTAGATTGAGGTTTCCACATTACTGGGAAGGATACCAGAGAGGTGATGTTCTCTTCTCATACCAGGGGCTTATGATGTCACGGTGACTCACTGCTGGTGATTTTAACCTCCGTCCCTTGGTTAAGGAGCTGTCTGCCAGGATCCAACCCTGTGAAGCCGCTATTTTTCCTAGGGTTGTTTTGAGGACTCTGCGTTAAAGGGTCTGCATCGGGGCTCCACACACACTGTTGTTCTCTGTGTTAATAAATACAAAAAAGAAATATGTAAACGCCTGTGTTTGAATCCGTTACTTCTGTAAGGCTAAATAAGAAAATGAGAGCCGTAACTGCTTCAACAGGAGAAGGGACACTGGTGGCTCGGAAAGCCGTGGCCAGTTCCGCGACATCACCACCACCACCCACGCGTGCCCTCACCCACGTCCCAGTTGAGCAGAGCGGAAGTGCGCCTGCGCAGAGCTGGGCACTGGAGCCAAGGGCCGGAGCTCTCCCAGCAGCTGCCCACGTGGCTGTCAACGTGCTGGAGTGGGGCGCCCCAGCCCCCTGGACCGGCAGCTGATTGGCTGGAGCTCCTTTCAGCCTGGCCAATCACAGGAATCTTGATGAGGCGGAAGTGCGGCGGCTGCGCAGTCTTTGAGGCATCCTACCGGTGGCTGAGTAGCCTCCTGTCCCCCGGGGCAGCGCCCTGTGTCGCGGAGGCCAAGGGACTGCAGATAGGGCTTTTCGGAGGTGGATAACTGTCCTCGCCTGGAGCCTCTGTTACTGCCAGGCCTCTGCTTTATGTGCTAATCCGCTTAGGTTAATAGCCTTCAACTGGCGCTCCCCGCTCTCCCGCCCCCCAGCCCAGGAGCCCCGAACTCCAGTCTGACTTCATCTCTTATCACTTTTTTTTTTTTAAAGTAGACTTTTTTTTTTAATGCCATCTCATTGTTCCCATTTGTATTTATTTTTTAATTTTTTTTAAAGATTTTATTTATTTATTTGACAGAGACAGAGCAGGAACACAAGCAGCGGGAGAGGGAGAAGGAGAAGCAGGCTTCCCGCCGAGCAAGGAGCCTGATGTGGGCCTCGATCCCAGGACTCTGGGATCATGACCTGAACGGAAGGCAGACGCTTAACGAGTGAGCCACTCAGGCGCCCTAAAGTGACTTTAAAAAAATTGTAGTGAAGGGGCGCCTGGGTGGCTCAGTCGGTTAAGCGACTGCCTTCGGCTCAGGTCATGATACTGGAGTCCCGGGATCGAGTCCTGCATCGGGCTCCCTGCTCAGCAGGGAGTCTGCTTCTCCCTCTGACCCTCCTCCCTCTCATGCTCTCTGTCTCTCATTCTCTCTCTCTCAAATAAATAAATAAAATCTTAAAAAAAAAGAAATAAAAAATTGTAGTAAAATGTACATAACATAAAATGTACCATTTTAAGTGTCCAGTTCTGTGTTACTAAGTACATTCACATTGTTGCGCAACCATCACCACCATCCATCACCAGAACTTATTTCAATCTTCTAAAACTGAAACTGGGGGCGCCTGGGTGGCTCAGTCGTTAAGCGTCTGCCTTCCATTCGGGTCATGATCCCAGGGTACTGGGCTCAAGCCCCACATCTGGCTCTCCGATCGGCGGGAAGCCTGCTTCTCCCTCTCCCACTCCCCCTGCTTGTGTTTCTTCTCTTGCTGTGTCTCTCTCCGTCAAATAAATAAAATCTTTTAAAAATATAAAATAAAACTGAAACTGTTGCCATTAAATGCTAACTCCTCATGCTCTCCTCCCTCCAGCTCCTAGCAACCACCATTCTACTTTCTATCATTTGCCTTTTCTAGGGACCTCATATAAATGGACTAATACAGTATTTGTCCTTTTGTGGCTGTTTTATTTCATTTAGCACCATGTCCCCAAGGTTCATCCGTGTTGTATCATGTGTCAGAATTTCCTTAATTTTTAAGGCTGAATAATATTCCATTGTATGTGTATGCTACGTTTTGTTTATCCATTCATCCATCCATGCACACTTGAGTTGCCTTTGCTATCGTGAATCATACTGCCATGAATATGGGTGTATAACTATCTGTTCGAGTCCCTGCTTTCAGTTCTTTTGGGTATATACCCAGAAATGGAATCGCTGAATCATATGGTAGTTCTATTTATAATTTTTTGAGGAACTCCACCATACATTTTTCCTTAGTGGCTGAACCAGTTTATATTCCCACAAGCCAGTGTACAAGTGTTTCACTTTCTTCAAATCCTCAGTGACACTTCTTTAGACTTTTAAAATATACATACAGAAAGGTGTGTAAATATAGCTCAATGAATCAGTTATCATATTTTAAAACTTTTTTATTTTTTTTAAAGATTTTATTTATGTATTTGACAGAGAGAGACACAGCGAGAGAGGGAACACAACCAGGGGGAAAGGGAGAGGGAGAAGCAGCCTTCCCGTGGAGCAGGGATCCCAATGCGGGGCTCGATCCCAGGACCCTGGGATCATGACCTGAGCCGAAGGCAGCTGCTTAACGACTGAGCCACTGGTGCCCCCATATTTTAAAACTTTTAAATTCAGCTATTACCTAAAGTAAAATGTACAATCTTAATGGAGAGCTTGATGAATGTGATGAACATACATATACACCCATGTAATCATCACATAGCTCAAGCCATTAAATATTTCTTTTTAAAATTTCTTTATTAATGTCAACATTTTGTTAATCACATGTAGCATTTTACATTTTTACTTCATGAAAATATGTCCTTCCTTGGAAAATTCTAAGTACTTGGAGAACTTAAGTTTCTCTCTTTTTTTTAAGATTTTATTTATTTATTTAGAAAGAGAGATCTCGGGAGTGCATGCCAGTGGGGGGAGGGGCAGAGGGAGAAAGAGAGAGAGAATCTCAAGCAGACTCTGCACTGAGCACAGAGCCCAATGCAGGGCTCAATTTCATGACCCTGAGATCATGACCTGAGCCAAAACCAAGAGTCAGATGCTTAACCAGCTGAGCCACCCAGACCCCCAGTTGGAGAACTTAAGTTTCTTTACCTGTTCTCAAATTAATTTTACATTTCCTTCTGGATCTAGCACACAACATGAGTTTTTTTTTTTAAGATTTATTTATTTATTTGAGAGAGACACAGCGAGAGAGGGAACACAAGCAGGGGGAGTGGGAGAGGGAGAAGCAGGCTTCCCGCTGAGCAGGGAGCCCGATGCGGGGCTGGATCCCAGGACCCTGGGATCATGACCTGAGCCGAAGGCAGACACTTAACGACTGAGCCACCCAGGCGCCCCTGAATTTTTTTTTTTTAAGATTTTATTTATTTATTTGACAGCGAGAGAGAGCACAAGCAGGCAGAGAGAGAAACAGGCTTCCCGCTGAGCAAGGAGCCCAACATGGGGCTCAATCCCAGGACCGTGGGACCACACCCCGAGCCAAAGGCAGCCATTAACTGACTGAACCACTCAGGTGCCCTGAATTTGTTTTTTAAAATGTATAAATATTTGTTGAATTAATAAATGTATTTTGATGCTTTGTTTGAAATGGCAGATTGACAGAAGGCATAAATCTAAATACTTAAATTATACACAGGACACAGAGAATCCCCCTCTACACACAAGCAAGAAGGGATTAAAATATTTTTTAATTACAAAAGGTAAATGTTCCGGGGCACCTGACTGGCTCAGCCGTTAAGCGTCTGCCTTCAGCTCAGGTCATGATCCCAGGATCCTGGGATCGAGCCCTCGTAGGGCTCTCTGCTCAGCGGGAAGCCTGCTTCTCCCTCTCCCTCTCCCCCTGCTTGTGTTCCCTCTCTTGCTGTCTCTCTCTCGGTCAAATAAATAAATAAAATCTTTAAAAAAAACAAACAAAAGGTAAATGTTCCAAGTTCAAAATAGGTTAACATTAACAAGATAATACACTTGATCTTACCTAAAAGGCCAAGAAGCCATTAATGTTAACAAGATGATAGACACAATTATATCCTAAGCAGTTTTGAAGTTGCACTTAAATTTTTTTCAAGCTGCAAGTAGTTAAATGTTTCTATAGAACAAGGGTCTTTTGTCTGTCTCCCCCAAGGACTTGTGTGTGCTCACTGTTCTTCCTCAATGCTTAGAACAGTATCTGTTACAAAGGCAGCAGTCAATAAATTCCTGTTGAGTGAATCTGAGTCCTCTCATGGTGGGGTGGGAAGAAGCCACAGCTTCCTATACACAGCTCCCCACACCTTTGGCCGAGGGTCCCAGTCTGCAGCAGGATTGAAGAAGCTCTTCTAGATCTTTTCAATAACTTCCCACTCTCCACTCAGGGTCATGAGATTTCCCCTGCCTCAGGCCTTGGACAGTGTGAAGTGGTACATCCACAGCATGTCGAGGATGTCCAGGGCCAGCAGAGCCAAGGTCAACACCCCTCACATTTGAGAATGGCATCACAATGATGCCGGCTACATAGACTATAGCAAGGCCACTAATGAGTTTCAGGGGCAGCTCGCTGTACTCAGGAACCAACTGTGGGCAGGTGAGTTGGAGGATCGGAGGCTGAAGGAGGGGGAGGGGGATGCAGGAGAAGACCAGAAAGGCCCCCACATGTCCCCAAACCCAAGTACCCAAGATTAACGAAGGGCTTTGAGCAGACACACACTGGCATAGAAGTCTGCAAGGTCAAGCAGACTGCCCTGGGGCTGGGGAAAGATGGGGAAAGGTAGTGGCAGGGTAATTAGTCAGGCATGCGGAAGGCAAGCCACGTGGGGCTGTCACAAGGGACTGTTGGTAGGGTTTCAAGATTGGGATGAGCATCAGGCCCATTCATGCATTAATTTAGTCATTGTTGCAACTGACATCTATTGAGTACTTACCACGTCTAGGCCCTGTCCATAGAGCTGGGGACACCACACATAACAAACAAAATCCCCCTGTCCTCATGGAGCTTATGGTAACTGAACCCACAGGCGATGTTCAATACATGCGGGCATGGAGCAGGGCGTGTGTGTGTGTGTGTGTGTGTGTGTGTGTGTGTGTGTGTCCAGGGGTCTTTACCGAAGCAGTAGAAGCCAAAGAGAGAAATCTTATGGTAACATGGGAACATCTGATCCCAGGTGTGGAGAATGACTACCAGGTCTGGAGGGAGCAGGAGTCAGAAGGGTGCAGGGGATTGTGTGAATGGGATCCCGGGGTCCCACCCAGCTGGATCCTATCTAACATTGAGCAGGTAACCAGAGACAGCAGCCACAGTCCGTGAGGTGAGCAGGCGGCCCACTGAACCCTGGACAGCTCTGGACAGGGCAGCTGGGGGCCTCGCATGGAGGGGTCAGGGCCTTGGGTCAATCTTTGCCTGGGCTAGGGTAGAGAGAGAGACCACAGGCTGGCCAATGAACCCCCTTAGCTGGGCCAGCCTCAATCTGAGAACCTTCCTGAAGAGATCCCTTCATCACGTGGCCACCCTCAGCAGTGTCCACCCCACTTCCCCATGCTGCCAGCTCCCCACACCCACAGGAGTGCAGAGTAGGGGTGGGAGTGAAATGGAGAATGTCCCCCTCATCCCCCCATGCTGACCCCAACCCCCGCCCAAGCCCCACTGACTCTGTAAGAGTAAGATCAATGTCGATTATCTCCGTGGAAAGCAGGTTGTACCTGCTGAGAGCGCTGATGGCAATGGAGAGAAGGATGAATACACACCTGGAGAGGGGACAGGGGCAAGTTAGGCCCCGCCCCAGCACTACCTGAAGTCCTACTGCAGGCATTTGTTTGAGTCCAAAGCACTCCTAGGCCAGCCAGAGGCTGCTCAATACGCGCTGGCTGAGCACCCAGGAGCTCATTTGGTGCAAGATGAAGTCAGAAGGCTGAACCACGGCAGGGGGGCGTCATAGGGATGGGCCGGAGTGATCATTGTGCTGTGGCCCAGCGTGCACCCCAGGTACCGCCCCTGCCCAACTGCCCAGCTCCCACGGCCAGTGGGGAGGATGCCAGCTGCACTGTCTCCAATGTGGCCGTGACCCAAGGCAAGGGCATTATCCGGGATTGCAGGTGTGCTGCACACAGAGGAAGAGAAGTCCAAATCCAGGGACCCAGACACTGCATCTCACACACACTCGGGGGTACAGCCAGCCAAGGGAAGACCCTGGGGCTTAGGGACACACAGTCACACATCAAGATACACATGGGGTGCTACAAACACAGTGACAGCCCCCACTGTGGTGGGTGCAGTCATACAGAGAGAGAGGCATAGAGACCATTGTCATAGACACAGCCCCGCACAGTCACAGAATCGACCAATACTGAGGCACATTCACAGACAGTGTCTTATACTGTCACTGACATACCAGTGGTGGGGGACAAGCACACCCTTACAAGTTAGAGACACACGGGGTTACAGACACACACCAACCGCTGGACATAACCACACGTGTGGAGTTGCATGACATCAGAGACTGTCCCAGACTTGGCATAGCCAGACCCATAGTACCATTGCTGGGACAGAGTCACACAGAGTGAGAGATACACAGGGTGTCATGAGCACAGTCATGCACATACAGAGAGACTCATACAGTCACACACACAGAAACAGATAGGGGGTGTCACAGCTTCACATGTGTCTTGACAGTGGGACACAATCAATTATTCATCCACTAGTTGGGAACACACACCGCATCATAGTCAATGGCCTACCAGGGTTCCAATGCAATCACATATACATTACGGCATGTGAATGATCACAGAAACGTTGCCACACCTACTGCTAGCCCCTCAGAGTCGTGGGACAAATTCCACACCCTCCCACACGCACAGAATCACAGACACCCTGAAGGTTGTACACTTACAGGTGTGTGCACAGCTACCGACACGTGGACACACAAGGACCACGTACCCCAATGCCCAGACTGGCCTAGCTCACACTGATATACACGGGGACCATTCCTGACCCACACTCACACCGCCACACACACCTACACACCTTTGCTCAAGTTCTGAAATACTACAAAAATTCATGAAAACCTCCACACTCTTAACACCCCAACATCACAGTACACACATACATATACACCTGCGGCCACAGGACTCAATCACAAACACAAACACACAACCCCACAGGACCCTCGCCCCTCAGTGAGGTTGGCCCAAGGTGTCAAACCAGACTCCATGCCTTCCCAGTGAGGGAGGTGGAGGGAGGTGTTAGGGTGAATTCCCCATAACAATAGCACGTATATGGCTGTTCTGCATAGGTTAACTCAAACTTCAGGAAAATCCCACGAGGTTATTATAATTGGCCCAGGGTGAGAAAACCCAGGCACAGATGAGTTAGTCACTAGCCCAGAGTTATGGAGCTAGATGAGCAGAAATTGTCTCCATCACTGCTGTCAGTGCTGTATCCTCATCGCCTAAAACTGCGCCTAGCACACGGAGGCGCTCAATAAAGGTTAGTTGAACAAATGAAGGAATCACATCACTTCTACCTTTAATATTTCATTCCCACATTTCAGGTGGAAAAACTGGAGCCTCCAGGTGGAGTCACAAGCCCCGCCCCTCAAGTCCAGCCTCCCAGCCCGGATCGGTCCAGTCACTCTTTTCTCGGCCTTAATAGAGGTGGGACCTGGCTCGGTATGAGGCGGGACCAAGGTCTTTCTGCCTTCCTATTGGTGCTGCTCCACTTGGGGCGGGACCTCCCTAAACCGGCGTTCTCGATTTGCTGTCTCCCTGGTGGCCCGTGACCTGGAAGCAATCTGGGTAAAATGGCGGCGCCCAGAGATGAGACCGACCCGGCCCGGAGTCCGCGGCTTGCCGCGTGAGTACGTAGGTCGCGATTGGGGAGGCGAGCTCGAACTGCTGGGTCCTGGGCGGCCGGTTCTGGGCCGGCAGGGCGGGAGGGCGGCCCAGAGCGACCTAGCTGCAGGGCTAGGGCACCGTGACCTTTTGAAATGCGGGGCGGGGACGTGCTGGGAAAGGCCGCTCTCCGTGTACTCCCCTCCCCACGTCCCTAATCTCCTATTTTGCAGATGAGACAGCTGAGGCTCAGAGAGGTTAAGGCCCTCTCCCGAAGTCACGCCGCAAGTTGGCCTCTAGGCCGGAATTCGAACCCGCGTCGGTCCGTTTCTTCCAAGAAACCCAGAATCCTGACAGCCAGCCTCAGAGCTGCTGTAGGTACACCCCGCCATGGGGTTCAGACTTATAGATCATAGACGTTTTGTAGAAATTTAGCTCTTCTCCGCATTCAGCTGATACTTGTTAGGTACCTACCATATTCCAGGCACTGTCCCAAGTGCTGGAAACACGGCAATGAGGAAGACAGACAAAGCCTCCGATCTTCTGGGGGAGCCAGACATTAAACAAGTCAGAAATAGAGGGAACAGGTGATTTCAGATGTTAATTGCTAACGATGCATTCATCACGGTGATGGGGCTTTAGATTGGGAGTGGGGCTATGGTCAGGGAAAGCCTCTCATTTGAATATAGACCTGAATGACCAGAGACAGCTATGGACTGATCTGGGGGAAGAAATTTCCAAACAGAGGGAAAAGCAAGTGCAAAGGCTCTGAGACTAGAATAAACTTAGCTTGTTTAGGAAACAGTGTAGCTAAGGGCGCCTGGGTGGCTCAGTCCGTTAAGGGTCTGCCTTTGGCTCAGGTCACGACCAGGGGGTCCTGGGATGGAGCCCGCAGTAGGGCTTCATGCTCCTGGGGAGGCTGCTTCTCCTTCTGCCCCTTACCCTCCCCTTGCTTGTGCTGTCTCTCTCGAATAAATAAATAAAATCCTTAAAAAAAAAAAAAAAAAAAAAGTTGAGTTTGGAGGGGTAGACCCTGTCTGAATATTTTAAGTGTGATAAAACACTAGCGATTTTTAGGCAGAGAACACTGAATTTAGTTTATATTCTAAAAAGCTCCCTCCGGACATGGCAGGGAGAATTTACTGGTGGGAAAGCTGGGTAGGTATTAAAGAAATCATGGATTGGGGTGGTGGCTTGCAGATGGAGAGAAATGGATGTATTTGGGATGGATTTGGAAATACTTATCAGGACTACTCAGTGGATTGAATGGGTGAATGAGGGACATAGTGGACTCAGAAATGACTCCTAGGTTTGTGGCCTGAATGACTAGGAATGGTGGTATGATTGGCTAGGATTTGGAGGAACAAGTTTAAGCAGGGATATCATTCTGGAGCAAATTAAGTTTGAGATGGCTAGGTATATGCCAAAGTGGCAGTTAGGTATGGAGGCTGGAGCTCAGGACTGTTAGTAACTATTTGGAATTCAGGCCTCCTGGGTGGCTCAGTCGATTAAGCATCTGCCTTCAGCTCAGGTCATGGTCCCAGGGGCCTGGGATCAAGCTCCGCATTGGGCTCCCTGCTCAGCGGGGAGTCTGCTTCTCCCTCTCCCTCTGCCTCTCCCCCCACCGGCTTGTGCTCTCTCTCACTCTCTCTTTCAAATAAATAAATAAAATCTTTTAAAAAAGTAACTATTTGGAATCCATCAGCACATAGATCATCATTTCTGAGACTTTAACACACGTATGAGAAACCTGGATTCTTCTTAAAATGTGGATTCTGATTCAGGAGGTCTGGGTTAGGGCTGAGATTCTACTTTTCTAACGAGCTCCTAAATGATAATGTTGATATAGCTGGTCCCTGGAACACACTTTGAGTAGTGAAGATTCAGATAAGGTCTTAATTTGCGCTGCATATTAGAGTCATTGGAGTGTCTCGGAGTTTTTTTGTTTTTTTGTTTTAAGATTATTTATTTGAGAGAGAGCATAAGCGGGGGGCGGAGGGCAGAGGGAGAGGGAGAAGCAGACTCCCTACTGAGCAGGGTGCCCTACATGGCTCAATCCCTGAGCCAAAGGCAGGTGCTTAACTGAGTGAGCCACCCAGGCGCCGCTGGAGTGCTTTAAAATGCTGATGCCTGGGCCCTAGATTTAGATACTTTGATTTATTATATCCAGGGTATGGCCTGGATATGGGGATTTTTAAAAGCTCCCTAGATGATTCTAATATGAACAAGGTTTGAGAACCATTAGTGCTGCCTACAGTAGTACAGAGAGGAGAGGAACAAGTTGAAAGACACCTCAGGGTAGCAGACAGACACATCCAGAATGTGGGATACTTTGCAGCTTTATTACTGAAAGTATGATCCCCAGACCAGCAGCATCAGTATCATTTGGAAGCTTGTTGGATGTACAAGGTCTTTAGCTCTACCCCAGACTTGCTGGATCAAAATCTGCATTCTTTTAAAAAGATTTTATTTATTTATTTGACAGAGAGCAGGAGAGAGAGCGAGAGAAAGCACAAGCAGGGGGGGAACAGCAGAGGAGAGGGAGAAGCAGACTCGCCGCTGATCAGGGAGCCCGACGCAGGGCTTGATCCCAGGACCCCGGGATCACGACCTGAGCCAAAAGCAGACGCTTAACCAACTGCACCACCCAGGTGCCCCGAAAATCTGCATTTTAACAAGATCCTGGGTGATTTAGCTGCACATTCAAGTTTGCAGACATTGCAAACTTTAAAGAAGGAAGTGGGTCTTGCTGATTGGCTGAGAAATAGCCTGGGTTCTAGGAAGAAAATCTAGAATGCCAAGAAAGTGGGAGGAGGGCCTCACCCATGGTGCATGCTTCTGAGAAATTGAGCAAAATGAGGCCTGAGAAATAATCATTGGCTTTGGTAACAAAAGGGGCCTTTACAAATGGTGTCAGTGGAGTGGTTGGGACAGCAGCCAAGCTGGAGAGAATGAGGAAGCATAGTGTGTATATACCTCTTGAGAGAAGCTTTGCTGTAAAGGGAGCAGAGATGTGGAGCAGATGCTGGAGGGAGTCTTTGGGACAAGATGGGAGATGCTAGAGAAAGTTTAAATGGTAATAATAATCCAGATACTTCCCAGCTCATTTATTACCCTGATATCAAATCACACACACTCAAAACTATAGACCATTATCTCTTATGAATGTGGATGTAAAAATCCTCAACAAAATAACTAGCAAACCAAATTTTAGCAACATATAAAAAGGATTATACACCATGACCAAGTGGAATTTGTCCCAGAAATGCAAAATTACTTTAAAATCTGAAAACCAGTTAATGTTACATACTGTATTAATAGAATAAAAGACAAAAACGACATGATTGTTTCAGTAGATGCAACAAAAAGTACTTAACAAAATCCAGTACTGTTTCTTTTCTTTTTTTTTTTTAAAGATTTTATTTATTTTTTTGACAGAGAGAGACACAGCGAGAGAGGGAACACAAGCAGGGGCAGTGGGAGAGGGAGAAGCAGGCTTCCCGCAGAGCAGGGAGACTGATGTGGGGCTTGATCCCAGGACCCTGGGATCATGACCTGAGCCGAAGGCAGACGCTTAACAATTGAGCCACCCAGGCGCCCCCCAGTACTGTTTCTGATGAAAACATTCAACATCCAGGGCGCCTGGGTGGCTCAGTTGGTTAAGCGACTGCCTTCGGCTCAGGTCATGATCCTGGAGTCCCTGGATCGAGTCCCGCATTGGGCTCCCTGCTCTGCAGGGAGTCTGCTTCTCCCTCTGACCCTCCCCCCTCTCATGTGCTCTCTCTCATTCTCTCTCTCTCAAATAAATAAATAAAATCTTTAAAAAAAAAAAAGAAAAGAAAAGAAAACATTCAACATCTGGATATAGAAAGGAATTTTTTTTTTTTTAAGATTTTTATTTATTTATTCTAGAGAGAGAGCATGAGGGAGAGGGACAAGCGGACCCCATGCTGAGGGTGGAGCCTGATGTGGGGCTCAGTCCCACAACCCTGAGATCACAACTTGAGCCGAAATCAAGAGTCGGACACTCAACCAACTAAGACACCCAGGCACCCCTAGAAGGGAATTTCTTTAACCTTATAAAGCCCATTTATGAAAAACCCACAGCTCACATCATACTTAATGATGCTTTTCCCCTAAGATCAAGAACAAAAAAGGATATCAACTCTTGCCACTTTGTACTGGTGGTTCCAGCAAGGGCACTTGGGAAAGAAAAATAAATAAAAGACATCCAGTTTGGAGAGAAAGAGGTAAAACTATATTTGCAGGTGATGTAATCTTGTATATAGAAAATCCTAAAGAATAATAAAAAGCTATTGGAACTAATAAGTGAGTTCAGCAAGGTTGCAGGATATAAGATCAAATATATAAATATAAATTGTATTCCTATATCCTGGCCCTGAATAATGCAGAAATGAAATTAAGAAAATAATCCCACATATAATAGCTCCATAAAGAAGGAAACATAAACAGGGGCACCTGGCTGGCCCAGTTGGTAGAGCATGTGACTCTTGATTTTGGGGTTGTGAATTCAAGCCCCGTGTTGGGTGTAGAGATTACTTAAAAATAAATCTTAAAAAAAAAAGAATGAAATATGAATAAATTTGACAAAATGAGTAAAAGACTCATACACTGAAAACTAAAACATTGTTGAGAGAAATTAAAGATGACCTAAATAAATGGAGAGGTATCCCATGTTCATGGATCAGAAGACTTAATATTATTAAGATACCAATATTCCCTAAATTGATCTATAGACTCAACACAATCTCTATCAGAATCCCTCTGACTTTTTGCAGAAATTGACAGCTGATTCTAAAATTTATATGTAATTGCAAGGGACCCAGAATAGCCAAAACAATTTTGTAAAAAAAGAACAAAGTTGGAGGACTTATAGTTCCTGATTTTAAAATTTAAAAAACTATAATAATAATCACAACAATGTGGTGCTGGGATGCCTGGGTGGCTCAGTCAGTTAAGCGTTTGCCTTCAGCTCAGGTCATGATTCCAGGGCCCTGGGATCGAGTCCCGCGTCAGGCTCCTTGCTCAGAGGGGAGTCTGCTTCTCCCTCTGCCTGCCACTCCCCCCTGCTTGTTCTTTCTCTCTGACAGATAAATAAATAAAATATTTAAAAACAAAGCAAAACAAAAACAGTGTGATACTGGCATAAGACCCAACATATAGATCAATGGAATTGGGAGCCCAGAATTAAACTCTTACATTTATGGTCAGTTGATTTTCAGGAAGAATGCCAAGACAAAAGAGTATACTTATCATGATGAGCACTGAGTAATATATAGAACTGTTGAATCACTTCATTGTACAGCTGAAACTAATATAACTATGTTAACTATACTGAAATTAAAATTTTAAAACTTAATTAAAAAAAAAAAGAATGCCAAATGGGGAAAGAATGGTCTCTTCAACGGATAGTACCAAGACAACTGGATATCCATTTGAAATGAATCCCTTTCTCACACCATACACAAAAATTAATTCAAGGTGGATCATAGGACTGAATGTAAGAGCTAAAGCTATTAAACTCTTAGAAGAAAATAGGAATAAATCTCTTTTTTTTTTTAAAGATTTATATTATTTGAGAGAGAGAGGGAGAGGAGTCCCAAACAGACTCCACGCTGAATGTAGAGCCCAGTGCAGGGGCTCAGTCTCACAACCCTGAGATCATGACCTGAGCTGAAACCAAGAGTCAGATGCCTAACAAACTGCGCCACCCAGGCGCCCCAACATAGGAATAAATCTTTATGACCTTGGCCTCGGCCGTGGTTTTTTAGATACAACATCAACCTTACAGCTATAAAAAACATAAATTGGATGTCATCAAAATAAGACTTGTGCTGCAAACAGTAACATCAAGAAAGTGAAAAGATGACCCAAAGAATGGGAGAAAGTATTTGTAAATCACAAGGGTTAGTATCCTGAATATATAAAGAACCCTTGCAACTCAGTGATAAAAAGATAAGTAGCCCAATTTTTTAAATGTTCAAAGGATCTAAATACACATTTCTCCAAAAAAGATACACAATGGCCAATAAGGACATGAAAAGATACTCGGCATCAATTTTTAGGGAGGTGCAAATCCAACCATGAGATATCACTTCACATTCACTAGTGTGTCTAATCAAAAAGCCCACAAGAATTGGCAAGTATGTGGAGAAATTGGAACCCTTATATATTGCTGGTGAGAATGTAAAATGGTGTGGCCACTTTAGAAAATAGGTTGGCAGGGGGTGCTGGGCTGTGTCAGTTGGTAGAGCATGTGACTCTTGATCTGGGGGTCGTGAGTTCAAGCTCCACGTTGAGCATGGAGCCTACTTACAATAAAAAAAACAGTTTGGCAGTTCCTCAAAATGTTAGACATAGAATTACCATATGTCTCAGCAATTTGACTTCTATGTATATACCTAAGAGGCATGTAAGCACCTGTTCACACAAAACTTCCACATAAGTGTTCATAGCAGCGTTAGTCATAATAGAAAGTGGTAACGCCAAATGTCCATCAATTGATGAATGGATAAACAAAGCATGGTTATATCCGTATAATGGAATGTTTTGGCAATTAAAATGAATGAAGTCTGATACTGCTACAATATGGATAAACCTGAAACACCTGCTAAGTGAAAGAAGCTAGTTCCACAAGAGTACGTGTGGTATGGCTCCTTTTATACGAACTACCCAGAGTAGGCAAATTATAGAGACAGTGGGTTAGTGATTGCCTGAGGGAAAATGAGAGGGACTGCTGATGGGTATAGGTTTTCTTCTTGGGGTGACGAGAATGTTCTAAAATAAGATTGTAGTGATGGTTGCACGACTCTGTGAATATACTAAAAAACCATTGAATTTTACACTTGAAAAGGGTGAACTATATGATATGTGAATAAAACTGATTAAAAAAAAAAAAAAAAGATCCAGAAGTGCCTGGGTGGCTCAGTTGGTTAAGCATCTGACTCGGTTTCGGTTCAGGTCATGATCTCAGGGTCATGAGATTGAGCCCTGTGTTGGGCTCCTCACTGGGCATGGAACCTGCTTAAGATTCTCTCTCTCCCTCTGCCCCTCCCCCTCTCATGTGCAACTCTCTCATATTTTTTATTTGAGAGAGAGAGAGAGAGAACAGGGGGAGGGGCAGAGGGAGAAGCAGAATCCCCACTGAGCAGGGAGCCCAACGGGAGACTTGATCCCAGGCCCCTGAGACCATGACCTGAGCCGAAGGCAGATGCTTAACCAACTGAGCCACCCAGGCGCCCCATAAATAAATCTTAAGAAAAAAAAAGATCCAGTAGGGAGGGAGACCATGGCAGGAGCGAATTCCTCTAGTTAGTGGGGGGTTTAGCCCAACAACGTAGGGATCCTTGGTTGCAACACCCATTTTAAGTCCATTCTGTGGATGAGGAGACCAGGGGGGCTGGTCAGTTAGCCATGCCATCTGGAACATGGTCTCTGCCCATGAGGGGTCTCATCTCTGTTAGCAGGTGGGGTGCCAGGCTGATGCTGTCTTTTTTTTCTTTCTCGGCCAGGTGGTCGTCTGACGAGCAGCGGCATGAGCTGGGCCCAAGCCATCCTGCTGGCCCGGGGCCTCTCTCGGGGCTGGGGAGGCATCTGCGGGGCCGCCCTCACAGGAGCCCCCTTCTCTCAGGTAACCATCAGCCGAACAGTTGTCCGCTCACACCAGCTGGCCTATCTGCTCTGAGGGTCAGCTGAATGGGCCTTATTCATTTTAAGAAGCGCTGCGGTCCATGTGGGTAGGGGGGTTGAATTTGGAAACGAGGATAGAGGAGCTAAGTAGATTTGGGTGGTGACTTGTGGGTAACTCCTGCATCCATTTGTAAAGATGTGGGCAGAACATTGGACTTCTGTCCCTTCCCAGAGTGACCAGATGGCCTAAGCCAATCAACGGGCACAGACAGCAGTAACAGTGATGATAATAATAATCAGCATACCTTGTTTTATTGTGCTTCACAGATAATGCGGGGTTTTTTTGGTTCTTACAAGTTGAGGGTTTGTGGCAACCCTCGGTCGAGCAAGTCTGGTGGTGCCATTTCCCAGCAACGTTTGCTCATTTCCTGTCTCTGTGTCACATTTTGGTAATTCTTGCAATATTTCAAACTTCCTCATTATTATCATGCATGTTATGGTGGTCCGTGAGCAGCGATTATGACCCGCTGAAAGCTCAGATGCTGGTTAGCATTTTTAACAAGAAAGTATTTTTTAATTAAGGTACATACATTTCTTTAGACATAATGTTCTTTTTCACTTTATAGACTACAGTATAATGTAAACCTAACCTTCCTATGCACTGGGAAGCCAAAAATTCATTTGGCGCACTTTATTGTGACATTTGCTTTACTGTGGGGGTCTGGAACTGAACCCTCAATATCTCGGGGGTATGCCTGTGCTTCCCTTTTTGAGCACATCCTCTGTGCCAGGCCCTGTGCTATGCTTTTTGTTTACATTATCTCCTTTGTGGTGTCTCCCCTTCTTTTGGGCATTCTAGAGCTTCCTTTCTGATTTTTTTTTTTTTAAGATTTTATTTATTTGACAGAGATAGAGAGAGGGAGAGCACAAGCAGGTGGAGTGGCAGGCAGAGGGAGAGGGAGAAGCAGGCTCCCCGCTGAGGAAGGAGCCCGATGTGGGACTCGATCCCAGGACCCTGGGATCATGACCTGAGCCGAAGGCAGACGCTTAACCGACTGAGCCACCCAGGCGCCCCTTCCTTTCTGATTTTTGACCTATGCACATACCACCTGCAGAATTAGTTGCCTACGATTTCACTTTAAATGGACACTTTTTTTTTTTTTTAAGATCACCTTACATAAATAGGACATTGGGATGGCTGTTGGGGCAGCAGAGCAGAGGGACTAAGGGCAGGGACTCTGATCTCAGCTCTGTCACTTTGCAGCTATGGGACACCAGACATCCCATTTCACCTCTCTGGGCCTCAGTTTCCTCCTCTGTAAAATGGGTACACTAAGAGCACACTCTCTCTCAATGGGCAGTTGGAAAGATTAAATGAGCTTCACACTCAGAAAGTGGTCAACAATGCCTGGAAGAATATTCAGTAACTTAACTATTAGCTCTTATTTGCCAAATAGATAGATACATCTCTCTGTCTCTCATATATATATATATATATGTATATATAATTTTTTTTTTTTAAAGTAGGCTCCATGCCCAATATGGGGCTTGAACTCACGACCCTGAGATCAAGAGTCGCATGCTCTACCAACTGAGCCAGCCAGGAGCCCCTCACCATGTTTTATTTATTTATTTATTTATTTATTTATGTATATACGTATGTATGTATGTATTTATGTATTTATTTATTTAAGATTTTATTTATTTATTTGACAGAGAGAGACAGTGAGAGAGGGAACACAAGCAGGGGGAGTGGGAGAGGGAGAAGCAGGCTTCCTGTGGAGCAGGGAGCCCGATGCGGGGCTCGATCCCAGGACCCTGAGATCATGACCTGAGCCGAAAGCAGACACTTAACGACTGAGCCACCCAGGCGCCCCGCCATGTATTTTTAAAGATGCCTTGTATATAGCCATTCTAATTTAAACATTCAGTTTCACTTAAAATAAGAAATTTGGTAGTATACTATCCATACAGGGGTGAGCAAACATTTTCGTAAAGAGTCAGATATTAAATATTTTTGGCTCTGCAACCCACACAGTCTCAGTTACAACTACTCACCTCTGCCAATGTAATGCAAATACAGCCCCAGACTAGACATCATGAATGTGCCTGGCTATATTCGAATATGACTTTATGGACAAAAGTAGACAGCTGGCCATAGTTGCCCCTCAGGTTTGCCCCCAGCAGCCTCCACTCCCCACTCTGGGGAACAAGGTCTGCTTGAGCCAAGGGAAACACCATCATAACAGATGGGGAAACTGAGGCCTGAACAGTAAAGTGGGATGTGGGCATCACCTAGCAGAGGACAGTCAAGCCAAGATTCCTTCTGATTCCAAAATCTGCATTTTCTTTTTTAAACTCAGTCGTTGAGATGTATCTTTTGAACAGATAATACTGTTAGTTACAGTGGGCAATTCAAATAGTTCTGGGGCTACACCAGACAAGGGTCTGTCCCTCTTTTGCTTGGCCACCACTTAGCTCCCCTCTCTAGAGGCAAGAGGTGTTACCCACTTAATGCATTTCTTCCCAGACATACTTTACAGGAGCAAAAAACGTATATGCATACAGTCAATTCTCATTATCCCCAGTAGTTACGTTTTATAAAGTGGCCGCCTACACTGAATTAGTTAGTGAATAGTAAACCATCGCTTCCAGGGAAATATGGGGTAGGTTCCTGTGAGCCTCTGCTCACATTTTCATCAACCAGTCAATACATACCTTGTTGTATGTGTGTTTCTGTTTAAAGACATCTTATTGGCTGTATATTGTTGGTTCGTGAACACTAAACTCCCGGCCACCAGCACTATAACGCACACCTGAATGAAGCTCCGCTACCACATGCTATTTTCTCTGTAAGGAGCAGCAGAGCCTTCTTGCAGGGAGGAACACTAGACAGCCCTTCAGCACTATGCTTGGGGGCCATTTCCACAGCAAAATCACCAACAAGAAGATGTGAAAACCGTGCACTAAAAAAACATCTCTAAGAGGACACTTGTTGACAGCATGCGAGCCGAAACAAGAAGGCCGAGTGTCGCCTTGTTCGAACTCAGCTGGGAATGAACAGACTTGGACGACTCCAGTTGTTCACCGCACTGCATGTGTCTGTGAATGACCAGGAAAGTGTTAAGAGTATTGACTTTGGGATTACAAATCAGTTTTAGCAAGTAGGCAAAGATGCAACTAGGGAATCCACAAATAATGAAGATCTATTATATAGGAGTTGGTGAGGTTTTTTTACACCTCTGGGAACTTACTCTACACCGTTGCACACGTTGCTTTTTTTCGTTTCATAATATACCTGGGAGCTCGTTCTGGGTCACACAAGACCCTCCTCGGTGCCTCTCAGAGATGCAGGTGCTCCCTGTTCACGTTCACGGCCAGGTGCTTAACCATTTCTTTGCGGATGCACGTTGCGGCCATTTCCA
The DNA here is from genome assembly GCF_964656455.1 of Halichoerus grypus. Lineage (NCBI taxonomy): Eukaryota > Metazoa > Chordata > Mammalia > Carnivora > Phocidae > Halichoerus > Halichoerus grypus. Next base: position 208,196,178 of record NC_135712.1, read on the forward strand.
CCACTACAGTGGACATGCAGACGGCATTTGGCCCAGGTTTTGTTTATAGCTGTTGGATTTACAAACCCGATACAGGATCCCTGCATCAGAGGGTGTGTTTGCCATGGTGAATGTGGCCAAGCAGCCTCCATGGGGGTGTCACTGTTGTTTTCTCAGACTTTGTAACGGTGCCTGATCTTGGGCTTGTCACCACAGCACCACACCTCCTCAGGGGCCCTTTGGGATGCCCACTGGCACCTTTCCCAGGAAAGAGCCAGCCCGGCAGTCCCCCCGGGGGCCCTGGGAGGTGCCAGATTCTGGCAACGGTTCTCTGTCCCCAGGTGCCTCTCTGGGTCCCACGGGGCCTCCACTGCAGCGCAGCCGCCCATAACTCTGACTCGTGGCTGGTCCCACCCCGGCCTGAGCCCCGGAAGGGACCCACGAAGGCCCTGACCCTCCATGAGGAGCTGTTCCAGCAGGCACCGGAAGGGGCGCGGGACAAGGCGAACTTCGTGCGCGCGGTGCAGAACTTCGGGCAGCACAACGTGCACAAGCGGGGCCACGTGGACTTCATCTACCTGGCCCTGCGCAAGATGCGGGAGTACGGTGTCGAGAGGGACCTGGCTGTCTACAACCTGCTGCTTGATATCTTTCCCAAGGAGGTCTTCCGGCCTCGAAGCATCTTCCAGAGCATGTTCATCCACTACCCACGGCAGCAGGAGTGTGGGATCGCCGTCCTGGAACAGATGGAGAGCCACGGTGAGGCCGGCTTGCTCCCCTACCCACCTCAATCTCTCCTCTGTCTCCCTTCTCTTTCCTCTCTCCCTCGGACTGTTCCTTTCAGTTCTAATTCTGTTCTCCCTCTCTGTCATCAGTCCCCTGACTTCAATTCTTCCTGTCTCTGGTTCTTTCCATCTGGGCCTCCTCCTGATTCCCTCTTGATCCCGGCTCCCCTGCCCCTCTCTGTCTCCCATGTCTCTGTCTCCCCTTCCCCCTTCGGCCCCCTGCCTGAGGCTCTGCCTCCTTCTGCCCGACATAGGCGTGATGCCCAACAAGGAGACTGAGTTCCTACTGATTCAGATATTTGGACGGAAAAGTTACCCCATGCTCAAGTACGTGCGCATGAAGCTGTGGTTCTCCCGCTTCAAGAATATCAACCCCTTCCCTGTGCCCCGGGACCTGCCCCAGGACCCTGTGGACCTGGCCAAGTTGGGCCTGCGGCACATGGAGCCCAACCTCAGCGCCACGGTCACCATTTACCAGGTATCCACCCCTGTCCACACCCTCAGCTGCAACCCCAGCCTGGGCCCCCTCCCTCACCTTGAGTGATTGTGCTGAGACAGGCTGAGCCCTCACTAGATTCCCATGGCCCTCACTCCTCACTGCAGCTTGACCTCTGACCTCTGACCTCTCCTCCTGCCCCTCTCCCCACACTCTGTATTCTGGGATCTGTCTTCCTTTCTGGAGCTTGAGCCTTCCTTTTTTTTTTTTTTTTAAGATTTTATTTATTTATTTGAGGGGGTGGGGGAGGGGTAGAGGGAGAGGGAGAATCTCAAGCAGACTCCACGCTGAGCTTAGAGCCCAATGCAGGGCTTGATCCCAGGACCCCGAGATCATGACCTGAGCTGAAATCAAGAGTTGGACGCTCAGCCGGCTAAGCCACCCAAGTGCCCCAGTTCTCAAGCATTCTATGCCAGTTTACTTCTCAGGCCTTTGTGCTTACTGCTCCCTCTGCCAGGACCACTCCTCCCTGGGAGTTCATGTTCTTCCGATCTCATCTATGCTGTCCCTTCCTCAGGATCCCCTTCCTGACCACCCTGGCTGAGGCATGGGGTGCCTGGCTTGGTTGCTCATTTACCATGACTCAGTTTCCCCTGTGTCTCCCAAGGTTCAGCACAGGGTCTGGTACAAAGCTGAGCTCAGCAGTTGTTTGTTGAATGACTGAATGAAACAGTCCACACATGCACACACACACACGCCCCGGTGTCCTAGGGGCCCACTCATGCCAGACCACATGGAGGATCCTGTGGTCCTGGAGGCTGACCCCCGGTAACAGTTTCTCTCAGAGCTGCTGGTTCTGAGATGGAGAAGCACTGGGGGCTGTGGGGGCCCAGAAGGGGCAAGAGGAAGGGAGGGCTTCCTGGAGGAGGTGAGGGTGAGCTGCACTCAGGTGGGACAAGACAGGTAAGGAGAGCATTCTAGGCAGAGGGAGCAGCATGGGCTGGGGTTCAGAGGGCAGCTGGGAGATGCAGAAAGGGCTTCTGGCCAGTGCAGGGGGTCAGGCTGGGGGAGAAGGGGCACAGAGGCACCAAGCTAAAGAGTGTGGTTTGAACTGGTTGGTGGGGAGGGAGCCACCGGGAAGTTTTAAGAAGAGGAAGGATGGGGTGGGAGTCATGTTTCTGGAAGGAGTTTCTGTTTCAAAAGCACCCTCCGTTGGCCACGTGGATGGTACTGAATGCGGGCGGGCAGAGGACCGAGGGATTAGGACAGTAGGTAATGGGGTGTTCGGGTGAGAAAGGACAGAGACTTGGCCTGGAGCACATCGCAGAGGAACGGTAGTCTTTAACTCATTTCTTCATTTTGGAAAGTAAAGCATTAGAAGCCACATAGTCCTCAAGTACACACAATGAAGAGTTCTCCTCTCCTAGCCTGGCCCTTCAGTCCCCAGGCTCCTTCCCCAGAGGTGACCACATCTGTGTCTCCTTCCAAAGAGATCCTATGCATTTGCAAGCAGATATATCCTTTGTATGTATTCTTGTTTCCCCTCATTATGAAAAGTACGTACAGAAAGGTTGAAAACATGGCAAAATGATCACCAACACTACTTAGATTTAGAATAGAACAATTCAAGACTCCATCAAGAGGGCATTGTTTACGTAGATTCTAACACTTCAGTCAGATTGGTTAAAAAAAAAGGGGGGGCAAGTGAAAAGTTGAAGTATTTTCAGTGGTACAGTAAGCTCCCTTCAGTGTGAGAAGTAGGGGAAATAAAAGTGCATGTACCTATTTGCCTATTTTCACAAAAATAAATAATGCAAAGATGAATCTGAAATGGGTAGAAATGATTATCTCTGGGCAGGCGGAGGAGATGGGGTAGAGAGAACAGGAGTGGAAGAGAGACAGCTATTTAATATGGATTGACTTTTAAACTATGAAAATGTTTACATGTATTTTTTAATTCAAAGGGGGGGGTAACTCCCCTAAAATTGAAAACAAACAAACAAATGGATATGGCTAAGTATCAAATTGATAGTATAATCAGTGAGAGAAAAAGTTCTTCCGAGTCAGGTGTCCAACTGCCCATCCTTAGTGGCATCTATTCTAAGAACAAACATACCTGTAGGGAAATCCTAAGCTTAATCCCATAGCAGTATGGTTAGCAGTAATATCAAAACTATTTCTAGGGGTGCCTGGGTGGTTCAGTTGGTTAAGCGACTGCCTTCGGCTCGGGTCATGATCCTGGAGACCCGGGATCGAGTCCCACATCGGGCTCCCTGCTCAGCGGGGAGTCTGCTTCTCCCTCTGACCCTCCTCCCTCTCATGCTGTCTCTCACTGTCTCTCTCGCAAATAAATAAAAAAAAAAAATCTTAAAAAAAAAAAAAAAAAAACTATTTCTATAGTTTGATGGATGAGTAAATGTATTACTATTGATAGGAACCAAGATTTTTAGTGTGAGAAAAAGAGAGAGAAAAATATACAAACAGATGTAAAAGAAATCCATAGTGTGAAATTTAAAATGAAAAATCAGTATTGGGGTGCCTGGGTGGCTCAGTCAGTTAAGTGTACGACTCTTGATCTCAGCTCAGGTCTTGATCTCAGGGTCGTGAGTTTGCTGATTTGCTTCTTGTGTCTCCTTGGAGTATACTGTGCACGTGAAATTATTTTTCTTTTTAAAACTTCACAAGCACGGAGCATTTACTACGTGCCAGGCACTGTTCTCGGCATTTTAGAACCATCTGAATTAAGTGGTGTTATCTCCATTTTGCATCTGGAGAAACTGAGGCACGCAGGTACATCGACTTGACCACAGTCACACAGCCTGTGTGGCAGATCCCAGATTTTTTTTTTTTTTAAGATTTTATTTATTTATTTGACAGAGAGAGACACAGCGAGAGAGGGAACACAAGCAGGGGGAGTGGGAGAGGGAGAAGCAGGCTTCCCGCGGAGCAGAGAGCCCGATGCGGGGCTCGATCCCAGGACCCTGGGATCATGACCTGAGCCGAAGGCAGACGCTTAACCGACTGAGCCACCCAGGCGCCCCCAGATCCCAGATTTTAACACAGGCAGGCTCTAAGGTTCCCTCTGTGTACACATTTTAAATGACGGCAGCTAGTGCCAAATTGGATAGAAGTAAGGAAGGGATGGGCTTGAGTGATGGGTAGGAGACCAAGAGGAGCCCTGAATTCGCTGGGATCCCCTTCCCCCATTTTTCTCCCCAGCTCTTCTATAGGGGCTGGGGGCCACAAGCTTCCACCCCTACTCCTCCTTGCAGATGCCTTCTTCCAAAGACTCCACAGGTACAGCAGATCCCACCGAGCCCCACATTGTAGGTAAGGCTGTGGCATGGGGGGGCTGGATTCCCATCAGGCCTGCTGGGTGGGCTCCCTGGGCCTTTGGCCAGAGTCCATCAGCCAGGGCCCCCTGGGCATGTGTGTCTCCACACCAGGAATCCAGACTCCTGAACAGCAGGCTGCCTTGGCCCACCACAACCCAGCCCGGCCTATCTTCGTCGAGGGCCCCTTTTCCCTGTGGCTCCGAGACAAATGTGTCTATTATCACATCCTCAGAGCTGACTTGCTGCCCCCTGAGGAGAGGGTAAGGACCCAAAGCATGAGTGTGGGGGGGTATGGGTGTGTTTGGGGGGTTGTTGGCACCAGCCTGAGGGCTCATGTTAGGTCTCAGAGGGGCAGGCAGAAGGGGAAGGGATAGCTCCTGGTTTCGGGAGGTAGGCTGTAGCTGGCTGCAAGATTCTGGTTCTCTGACCCTGCTCTACCCGCCTCCCTGGGGTAGGAAGTGGAAGAAATTCCAGAGGAATGGAATCTCCACTACCCGATGCAGCTGGACCTGGATTACGGGAGGAGCAGCTGGGATGACTATGAGTTTGACATCCATAAAGGTAAAACTGGGATGGGCAGGTTTCCAAACACCGGACATAATGAGGCCTCTGGGGTGGGAGGGTGGCACCCAGGCTGAGACCCAGCCCAGTTACCCCACATGCAGACCCAGTAGATGTCCAAGTACACACACACACACACACACACACACACACACTCCCAGGGGATGTCCAAGTACACACACACACACACACACACACACACACGTACTCCCAGGGGCTCCAGGCCTGTCAGCCCTTGGTCATGGAACATCTCTGTGCTGGCTACTGAGTGTGACCAGGACAGGCCAAGCTCCTCCCCTTGAGCAGCTCTGGGCAGTGGGGGAACAGGCAAGTTAAGTTATATTCTTGAGGTCTCAAGGGAGGAGCACACCATCTAGCATGGGTGGGATGTGGGGAGACTTCCTGGTGGAATGTTGAAGACCCAGGAGGCATCACTCAGGTGAAGCATGGGATTAGCAATCTAGGTAGATGGGCTATCTTGTGCAAAGGCTTGGATGCACAAGAAACATCCCACCTGTGGCCTGGAAGGGGTGCAGGCATGGGAGGTGTTCCTCCAGTCCCCACTGCACAAACTCTGAGCACCTGTTTCCCCAACAGTGGAGGAAGGCCCTGTCTTCGCCATATGCATGGCGGGTGCCCACGACCAAGCTACACTGGCCAAGTGGATCCAGGGCTTGCAGGAGACCAACCCAGCCCTGGCCCAGATCCCCGTGGTCTTCCGCCTGGCGGGGTCCACCGGGGAGCTCCTGGCGTCCTCCTCAGGGCTGGAGGAGCCGCCCCCACCAGAGGGCCAGGAAGAAGAGGAGGACAGTCAGCAGCGACAGCAGCAGGGCCAGAGCTGAGCTTGAGCGATCACCCGCACAAGCTGTGGACTGGTGTGATAGCGTGAGATGCCTTTTGAGTGTACAGCAAATAAAAGTTTTGCGTCTTGGGGCTGCCCTCTCTCTTCTCTGGCAGTGTGGCGTTTCTGTCCCTTTAATGCTTGGTGGCCTGGCTTTTCAAGGGATCTGCAGCATCCGGGACGGACAGATTGGACCCCAGGCTTTCCCTCTGCCTTCACCTGACAGCTCGTCCCCTTCCCTTGTCATCTCCAGGATGCATTCAGGCTGAGGCGTGGAGAGAGGAGCCCCTACCTCCCAGGGTCTACGGGCTCATCTAGGTCTTTCTTCCCGCGGCTGGCCTCAACTCAGCCCCTCCCTCGGTCTCTGCGAAGTTAGAAAGTTTAACAGAGAAAAGGAGTAAGAGAAGAATGGGTTGTTGCTAGCGCTTGTGGCGCGCATGCGCAGTTCCTGCTCTCGGTCTCCTCTTGGCGCCGTGGGGCAGTGAAAGTCCGTGAGAAATTTCCCGTCGGCGCGGAAGATGCGCGCCACTTCCGGCCGGGCTCCTAACAACGGGGGAGGTTGGTAACCAGGGAGGGGGGGATGGCGGAGCGGGTGCCGGAGCCCGAGGCGGAGGCGGAGGCTGAGGCGGGCGCAGGCGGGGAGGCGGCGGCCGAGGAGGGCGCGGCGGGCCGCAAGGCGCGGGGTCGGCCGCGGCTCACGGAGTCCGACCGAGCCCGGCGGCGGCTCGAGTCCCGGAAGAAGTACGACGTGCGGCGTGTGTACCTGGGCGAGGCGCACGGGCCCTGGGTGGACCTGCGGCGCCGCAGCGGCTGGAGCGACGCCAAGCTCGCAGCCTATCTCATCTCGCTGGAGCGCGGCCAGCGTAGCGGCCGCCACGGGTGAGGGGGCCCGGCCCGAGGGAGGGAGGGAGCGAACGAGGGAGGAGACGCCCCCATGCCCCGCCGAGCCTGGCCCCGCCCCCTCCGCCCAAGGCCCCGCCCCCGACACCTGTGAGCCCCGCCCAGTGGCCGGCCTGCTGGCCTGGGTCTTCTGCCGCCGGTCCTGGGACGCGCCTGGCTCGCGGCCCCGCCTCCCGTCTTTCCGACTGCCCAATCCTAGGATGCGCCCAGCCTCTCGACCCGCCTCTTAGCACTTGGCCCCGCCCGCTAGATTTCTGGCTGCCCAATCCTAGTACGGGCCCCACTTCCAAGCGTTCTAACTGCCTAGTCCCTGGGGGGGCGGCCCAGCCTCCTGAGGCCTTAATGCCCCTTCCTTGCTGGTCCTTGGGATCTCACATGCCTCATCCTCTAAAACCCCTACTGTGTAGCCTGGGGCTGTGAGCTGGATACACTGGGCCACCCAGCCCTGTCCCTCGTGAGGTTCTGGCACTCCATCTGGGGCTCTGTGTGGCCCCATTCCCACAACCCTCGACCCCAGACACAGGAAGACTCCTCACAATCCAGATCGCATTCCCTTTAACCTCTTGTTGGCTCCTGGGGAGCACCTTAGCCCATGGAGACTCAGGTGAAGAGGAAGCCCCAAGTTAGCTGCTCAGGTAGAGGGCAGAGGCCTTTGCAGAGTCTCAGTCTTGAGAATGAGGAGTGTGGATGCAATTTTTCCCTTCCTGCCTAATAGGTTGGTGTGACAATTAAATGAGTTAAAATACAGCAAAAGGCTTAGAACATGGTTGGCACATAGTGAGCCCTCCAGGTATTAGTTGTTATGATGATATTTGTTCTCTGTCACAAGCAATGCTGCGACAGAATCCTTGCTGTGCCCTGGTTTTTATTTGCACACATTGGCATGTTTCTCTGGGGTGAGAGTCTAAGGGTCAAGGATCAACCAGATCCTTCGGAATTGCACCCACAGCCTCCCTGGGGTGGCAGCCTGGCTTATATGCCCGAGTGGAGCAGGAAATGCTCAAGCTAGTGTTCCATTATTGGAGTTTCTTTATTATTATTTTTTTAGACAGAGAGTGCAAGTGGGGACAGGGGGTGGAGGTGGAGGGGGAGCAGAGTAAGAAGGAGAGAGAATCTTAAGCAGGCTCCATGCCCAGCACAGCTCAACCCATCACGGAGCTCGATCTCACAACTCTGAGATCATGACCTGAGCTGAAATCAAGAGTCCCTCGCTTAACTGACTGAGCCACCCAGGAGGCCCCCGCCCCCTTATTGGAGTTACTGATTCAGTTAATCTGGGTAGAGTTGCAGACCTTGTGCTTTTTTCTACAAAGCTTCCGGGAGATATATGCAGCTGGAGTTGAGAACCACTGGCCAGAGGGAGCCCCTGGAGGTCCCTAAGCTGAAAGCAGTATTTGCAGAAGCTTGGTTTGTGTAGTCCTGCAGAACTGGGGCCAGGACACTGAGACAACCCAGGCCGTGCATGGCAATAACCGGGCCCCGGGACACATGGGTAGTTGGGAAAATACACTACCCTGAGTGAGGCATTTGCTGTGGGAAATGGACATGACCAGAGATAGGGGGTCACTTATTTCAACTCTTCAATTATTTGTAACTGTCTTGTACCTGGAAAGATTTCAGTTCAAGACTATGCACAACATGGACCAGAAGACAGAAATGAAAAGTGGGATGAAAAGAGAAAGGAGGGATGCCTGGGTGGCTCAGTAAGTTGGGCATCTGTCTTTGGCTCTGGTTGTCATCTCGGGGTCCCGGGATCATGCCCACGTCGAGCTCTCCGCTTCGCAGGGAGTCTCCTTCTCCCTCTGCCTCTGCCCCTCCCCACCACTTGTGTGCTCTCTCACTCAAATAAATAAATTAAATTAAATTAAAAAAAAAAAGCAAAGAGAAAGGAAAAGGAGGGGCACAGCGGGGCCAGGATCGGTGCTATTAGATTAAGGCATAAGTCACAGGGGACATGACAAGGGCAGTTTTGTGGCATGGTGAGTTAAAAACCTGACCAGAGGGGTTCAAAAGACAGGAAGAAGTGGGAATGGAGAATGGGCCATGAATTTGCCTCAGAGCCATCCTAGCAGCCAGTGGGAAAAGGGAAACAGTGGTCAATAGTGGAGTCTCCAGGGTCCATTTGTTTAAGGAGCGCTTAATCAGCACCTACTATGTGCTGGGCACTCGTATACGTGCTGATGGTGCAGCAGTGAACAACAGAAAATGCTTTATGGAGATGCCATTTAGAGGGCAGAGACTTGTCCACTGTGCAAAGGCTTGTCTACTGCATTACTATACATTTACTATTATTTACCATAATGAATAAATTATGTAGTGTGTGAGAGATTGATAGGGGCTATGTAAAGAAAAAAAGTGAGATAGGGAAAGAGGAATCAGGAGGGGGTGCTGGAGGTTTAGGTAGGGTGTTAGGGTGGGCCACAGTGAGAGGATAGCATCCGGGGTACAGACCTGAAGGAGGCCAGGGAGAGCCCTGCAGATATCTGGGGGAAGAGTGTTTGAGGAAGAAGGAATGGCAGGTGCAAAGGCCCTGAGGCAGGACCCAGCCTGGTGTGAACATGGGGTAGCGAGGAGACCCATGTGGCTGGACCGCAATGAGGATGAAGAGTGGGAAAAGGCAAGGACAGGAAGGTGACAGGGCCTTGTGGACTGCATGGAGGGCTCTGTTTTTTTCTCCCAGTGAAGTGGGAGGCCTGATAGGGTCTTTTGGGTTTTGTTTTGTTTTGTTTTGCTTTTTTTAAGTACAGAATTTTGGACAGAGAGGTCCCATACCTGGCTTATATTTTAACAGAAGCACTCTCCAGGGTGTATGTGGCAGGAGGATTGGGCGGGGGATGCACTGAAACAAGGTTGGCTAAGAGTTGGCAGTCTTTAATGCTGGTGATGGTCTCCAGGAGGTTCACTCTTCTCTCTAGCTTTGTATGTGTTTGAATTTTTCTTTTTACATCTTAAAATGTTAACAAGAAAATGAAAAGAAGCACACGGACTCCAATGTTGAGGCTGTGGGAGGGGAGGGTCGGAGATGGCAGACCAGGAAGGAGCTGACTGCACTGGTCCAGGTGAGTGAGGCGGGGCCGTGCAGAAGTGGGGAGAAGTGGTTCAAATTAGGGCCAACAGGGTTTGCTGATCGGTGTGGATATGAGAAACACCCCCAGGTTTGGACCTGAGCACCTGGAAAATTGCAGGTGCCATTAACAGAGAAGGGACAGGTCAAGGGGCAATATGACAGCTCACGTGTGAGATGTCTGCGAGACCCCTACATGTAGTGTTGGGGAGGCGGGGTCAGGAGAGGGCCAGGTGGGAGATCCGGATTTGGGGGTCACCAGGCCAGTGATGGTATGGTGCCAGAAGTTGCCAAGGGGGCGTGGGTAGACACACAGGTCTGAGCCCGGCGCTCGCTGACTGTGCTTAGAGGAGTCAGGGAGATGAAGAAGCAGCAGCAGCCGGGAGGCTGGTGGAGAACCCGCCGGGGCGGCATCCTGGAGGCCAAGGGAAGGGTCTGCCAATGAACACTGCTGGGCTGAGTGAGGCAGCCACCCCCGGGGAACAGAACGGGGCAGTGTGTGGCATAGTAGAGAAAACCCTGACTTGAGGGGCTCAAGGGAGACAGCGGAGAAGACAGGAAGACTGCATACGCGTATAGATGGCTCAAAGGGGAGGGGGGGCAGAGGAATGGGTGGGAGTTGGCAGGGAAGGGGCTCCAGATTATTTAAACCCAGGGTAGAAGAACTGATGGTGTGTTGGTCAGTTGGAGGGGATGATGGAGTTGAGCTTGAAAGCAAATGGCAGAGGAGAGCGAAGGAGAGCTGCTGGGCACCGTTTGGGGGCTGGCCACTGCAAGGAAAGCAGAGCCGCAGAGAAGCCCCAGCAGCTGCTGTCCTCAAACGGCGACGTGTAAGGGGTGGAACTCAGAAATGGGCAAGGGGAGGGAAGGCAGTTTGAGGTCTGGCCTCATTTAATCGCCACAGTGATGCTGTGTGGGAGGCACTATTTTCCCCACTTACCAGATGAGGACATTGAGGCTCAGAGGGGACGAGACCTGCTTGAGGTCACACAGGTAGTCAGTGGTACAGAGGAGACTTGAACTCGGATCTGACTGGCACCAAACACTAAGTAGTGTTCCCAGTACCCCAGTCATGGCAACACTGTGAGTGCTCAGAAGTGGCCATGGGCGTTTGGACGAGGATCTGGGCAGCCAGCCTGCCCCCTTGGAGGGGAGGGGAGAGCCGTGGGAGGGGATGGAGGCATCTGGAATGAGGTGGGGGGGCAGAGACCTGGACAGGGGGTGAGCCAGGGGCAGGAGGGGCAGAGGAGCCTGGGGGAGCTATCCTGGGACCAGACGTGGGGTGTGGGGGCTGTGAATTGTTATCAGGCTGGACGGGTCAGGTGGAGTTGATGGTGAAGCTGACAAGACACCTGGACTGCCTCAGGATAATTTGTGGTGAGAGCATGGTCTGGGCCATAGCAGGGGGGCTAGGGTTACAGGGCCAGGCTCTGTGAGAACATTGATAATCACAGTGATCATATCTACCACTTGCTGAGTGGTTCCTAAGTGCCAGGGGCCATACCAAGCTCTTTCAATGCACATAACCTCAAGGTTATGCAGCACTCCCACAAGGAAGCCTGGTTATGATCCCATGCTACAGATGAGGAACTGAGGCATGGGGAGTCAAGGTCATCCAGAGTCTCAGGGCCTTCTGCTGCAGCGTAGAAAAGGAAGGATGAGGGGCACCTGGCTGGCTCACTCAGAAGAGCGTGCAACTCTTCATCTCGGGGTCATGAGTTCAAGCCCCACATTGGGGGTAGAGATTTTTTTTTTTTTTTAAGATTTATTTATTTATTTGAGGGAGAGAGAGAAAGAGAGTGCGAGTGGGGGGAGGGGCAGAGGGAGAGAGAGAGGAAAGAGAATCTCAAGCAGACTCCCCGCTGAGTGCAGATCCCGACTCAGGGCTTGATTTCACAATCCTGAGACTGGAGCCAAAATCAAGAGTCAGATGCTTAACCAACTGAGCCACCCAGGTACCCTGGGTGTAGAGATTACTTAAATAAATTAATTAAAAAAAAAAAAAAAAGGAAGGATGAGGAAGCGGCCAGAGCGGGCAGGCAGACCCAGAAGCATGGCATCAGGAAGGCAGAGGGAGGCCCCTAGTGGGTGCAGGAGAGGTGACTCCAAAGCACCTGCCCTCAGCACGTGTACAGCCAGTACTGGCCACAGCCGAGCGGCCTGTCTGGGGTCAGGATCCCACCTGGCAGTTCTGGTGGCCATCCGGGTTTGGGAAGCCCTGGGGGACCCCAGTGTTTGGGCCCAGCCTTGCCCTGGGCACCCTGAGGCCTTGTCACAGGGGCACACAGTCAGAATGTTGGGCTCCAGCCAAAGTGGGGAAAGCCCCAGAGGCAGGTGGGCATGATGGCCAGGGCACGTGGACCTGAGCTGGCTGCAGGGGCAGGACTGATGGAGGGGGCAGCACCTTGGGCTGGGGCCCACATAGAGCAGGCAGGTAGGGGCAGGGGCAGGGTCTTCTGCTCAAGGTCACACAGGGCTGAAACAAGGGTTTCAGCTGGCCGCGTCTTCATCTGGAGGCTCGACTAGGGAAGGAGCTGCTTCCAGACTCCCTCGGAGCGTTGGCAGAATTCATTCCCTCCTGGGTTGTACAGCGGAGGTCCCCACAGCCTTGAGGCTGTCAACTGGGATTGCTCTCAGCTCCCAGAGGCCGTTCTCAGGTCCTGTCCCCTCATAGGCCTCTCATATCCTCGGCCTTATGGGCTCCCCTGATTAGGCCAGGCCCACCTTGGAAAGCTCCCTCCTGATTCGTTCAAGTCACCTAGGCACAGGCGTGGTATCCCATCACATTCTCAGGCCGCCCCACTCATGGGGAGAGGATTATAGAGGGTGTGTGACCCGGGGTTGGGAATCGTGGGGCCAGTGTAGAATTCTGCCTGCCACACTTTCTGTAACCCCTTTTCTGAGTTCTCCACTCCCTGGCCACAGGCCCCTGGGCAGGCAGCCTCACTCCTCAGCCTCATTTTCCCACTTGGTGAAACGGGCGGTGATGCTAGACCACGGTCCAAGGGCTGGTGTCAGTGGAGGAGAGAGTCCCCTGGGAAATAGAACAGCAGCTACAGTTAGGCCTTGGAGCAGCATGCTGTCACTAGCTCAGCATCAGCAGGCCCTGTGTTCACTCCCCCTGCCTCTCTGTCTTACAGGAAGCCTTGGGAGCAGGTCCCCAAAAAGCCAAAGCGGAAGAAAAGTAAGTGGGGCTACAGCCAGCGGGGAGGGGATGGGTGTTGGGAGTAAGTGGCTTTGCTGTTCGTTCCCTCACTCATCCTCAGGCCCCATTTGTGGAGGGCCTGCACCGGCCGGGGCTGTGCGGACCTGCACAGATCCAGCCCTGCCCTCACAGAGCCCGTGGTCTCAGGGGAAGACGGGACAGGCCCAGCAGGGCCGTGGCAGGGGAGTGGGGGCCCAGAAGAAGGGTCTGACCCAGCTGGGCCTGGGGGCGGGGGCAGAAAGGGGACTGTCACCTGTGCTGTGCCCAGTGGGGGTCCCCCACCACCCCCATCTCACACATAAAAGGCCAAGTCACCACCGCACGCCGCAAGCTGGCAAGGGGCCAGGCCAGACCACAAACCCATGTCACCGGAGCAGTCCCCTTAGCTCCTGCACTGTTCTGCCTGGTGCAGGGGAGTCACCCAGGGGAGAGCTGGACAGGGCAGAGGGAACAGCTGAGGGGAGCGGGGCGTGAGCAGTCGGAGTGGAGGTCTGCAGTGCATCCCTCCCACCCCTCGGCCGTGAACCTCTGAGCCCTGGCACTGTGGGTCTCGGGCCTTGTCCAGCAGGGTAAGGGCCACTGGCCCAGGAACAGCCGTCTGGTGGCAGCGAGTCCCACCCCTTCTCACAGTTGTCAGAGGCAAGGGCCAAGCCAAGTCTGTGACCTCCAAATCCCAAAGGAGTGAGGAGGGAAATAAGGAGGCAAGTGCCAGACTGGAGGGGCGACTAGGGGTGGGGTCCCTGTTGTCTCCACGGTCGTCACTGGGTTGGAGGCTCCAGACAACATCCCTAGGCCCAAGACCCTTCTGGGCACCCTCCTCATCTCCCAGCCTGGAAGATCGGGAGGACAGTTTCCTCCCCCTTGGCTGCAGGACCAGCATCATTAGACATATGGCAGGTTCCATTTCTTGGGCATTCAAAGTGTATCCAGCCCTGTTCCGTGCCCTGTCAATGTCTTCCCTCCCTCCTCTCTGGCAGCCCTCAAGGAACGGGGACTGTCATTCTCCCCTGGCCCAGAAGAGGTTCAGAGAAGCCAAGTCACTTGCCTGGAGCCACCCAGCTACAAAGTGGCAGTCGGGATTTGAATCCCACAGGCTGGCTCCACTGGGCCTACCTCCTTAAAGCATCTACTCATCCAGCAAGTGTACTATGTGCCAGGCCCTGTGTAGGCACTGGGGATACAAGAGGAGCAACAAACAGGGGTCCCTGCCCTTGGGGAGCTTGCATTGTAGTAGGGAAGACAGAAACACGGACAGAGAGAACCACAAATGGTATCTAGGTGCTACCTGGAGAGAAAGAACAGCAAGTCAGGTCGGCTAGAAGGACAGTGGGGAGGGGGTGGCAGACTGAGGGAAAGACCTGAGTGAAGGGGGAAGGGCAAGGTAGTCATCTGGAAGGAGACACAGTCTGTGCAAAGGCCCTGAGGCAGGGCCATACTCTGCTCATTTCAGGAACAGGGAGGCCATGAGACTAGGATGAAGTGATCAAGGAGAAGGGCTGGTGATGGGGCAGAACATGCAGGGCCTGGTGGCTCTGCGAAGGACTTTGGCTTTTACCACCAGCCAGGTGGGAGCCCTGGTGGATTCTGGGCAGAGGCGGGGCATGGCCTGACTCAAGTGTTTGCAGCAGGCCCCGTCTGTTGGCTGTAGGCCGAGTAGACTGTAGTGGGACAAATGTGGGAGCAGAGAGACCAGGGCAGAGGGGACTCAGCTGGTCCAGGCCAGAGACGTTGAGACGTTGATGAGGATGAGTCCATTAACAACAAGCAGCTACTAACCACTGCGCACCTATCATGTGCCAGGCTCCATGGTTTATGTGGTTTAACTTATTCAGTGAGGACAGTCTGGCCGGTGTCCGTTATCACCGGCGTGGACCTCACCTCTCAGAGCCTGTTTCTTCATCTGCAAACTGGGGACGGGCCTGGACAGGGTGCAGGAAGGTGTCTCACCGCCCGGGGCGTCCTGGGGCCCTGGGGGGCGAGCACTACCCCTGACTCTGGACCCCGCCCTGTGTGTGTAGGGAGGCGGCGCAACGTGAACTGCCTGAAGAATGTGGTCATCTGGTACGAGGACCACAAGCACCGCTGCCCGTACGAGCCGCGCCTGGCCGAGCTGGACCCCACCTTCGGTCTGTACACCACGGCCGTGTGGCAGTGCGAGGCCGGCCACCGCTACTTCCAAGACCTGCACTCGCCCCTGAAGCCCCTCAGTGATTCAGACCCTGACAGCGACAAAGGTGGGTCCGAGGGCTGAGGGCTCTACGGCTCCTCATGGGCTGGGGCGCCCTGGACTCCCTGCCCTCATGGGTCTTGTCGGCCTCGGGCCAGCACTGGAAACATCAGAGCAAGGAGGCTGGCGCTGGCCTCAGGGATGGCGCCCGGACCCGGCAGGCTGAGCTGCAATCTTCCAAGTCCTGGAGCTGAGAGGCGGCGGCCCCCATTTTCCAGAGGGACAGCTGTGCCCGAGGCCAACTGGGCTGGGGGTCGGGAAACCTGGCTCAGCGGCTGGAGGGAGGGGTAGGTGCTGGGCCTCCTCAGGCTGGGCTGCTCTCCGGGCCTCTGCCTCCTCCTCTGTTTTCCCTGGCCCTTTCCCTTTCCGTTCTGGGCTCTCTCCCAGCCTCATCCTCTTGCCCTCTCTGCCCGGGTCTCCTCCTTCCTCCCCATTCTCTGTTCTTGAGCTCTCGTTCCCCCTCCCTCTCTCACTCTTCTGTTTCTTCCGCTCCCTTCTGTCTCCTGCCTTCTCCCTGTCTCCGCCAGTCTCTCCCTGTCTCCCCCACACCCCCACTCCCTTCCCCCCATCAGTCTCTCCCCCCACTGCCCCTGCCCCCCCTCTGCCGGCCCATGTGGGTCACGTGTCCTGAGCACACAGCAGGACTGGGAGGGACTCTGTTACCGAGGCCCAGTTGGCCCTGGTGGGGGGGATGGCAGAGGAGACGCTGTGGGTGGCGAGGGGCTGCCCACCTGCCTGCCGGCCTCAGGGGCTCAGCTTCAGCTGCGAGAAGGAGCCCAGGGCCCACCGCCAGGTGCCCTGCCAGGGCGGAGGGTGAGGTCAGTCGCCAGGGCTGAGTGCGCGCTGGCAGGGGCCTCAGAGCAGGTGGCATCCCAGCTGGCCAAGGGGAAGCCGTGGGCGAGAGGTGTTCCAGGTGGGCAACGGCTGTCCCCTGTGCGCCAGCCAGACCCCAGCATGCAGCCGGCCCCTCGGCAGTCCTCTCCCCGCTCCAGGTGCACCCCCACCCAAACCCCCCTACAGCTCTTCATTAGCCCCACTTGGCAGTCGAGGAAACTAATTGTGACTGACCCCTCTGGTGATGGGTCCGCACCCCACCCAACTTTGACACCAATGGCTGCCCGATCTGGCTCTCAGGAATGAATGCTGAGATGACGGGCTGGCGGGTCGCCTGTGGCTGTAGGGAGCGGGGAGGGGCTGTGTCCCTAGCCCAGCCCTGTTCCCTCAGCAGCTCCCTTACCAGCTCTCTGCCTGGGGTGGCCCGGGCTGCTTCTCACTAAGTAGGAGCACCTCCTGCCGGGACTGGGAGAGGCCAGGGGATGCGCGGCCATTTCTGTGATTAATGTTATGATCACCTGGAAAGAAGCGCAGTCTGGCCTTCACAGCTAGACGCTGCAGTTGGGGAGGCAGGCGCACACCCAGGCCATGCCCCCAACTCACTAGGTGACTGCCCCCTGCTTCAGGGTGGAGCCCAGGGACTCAGCTCACCCTGCAGATTACAGGGTGTTACAAGGAGGGGCCGATCCCCCTACCCCACTCCTGCTGCTGTCTGGGGGCCTTGAGTCAGGGATGGGGCATTATGATAAGAATGATCATAGAAAACATTGATAGGGTGCTTACTTAGAGCCTGGTACTGTCTGAGGCGCTTTACATAGATTTCCTCATTATCCCAAACACCCCCTGGGGTAGGTGCCAATTTATCCCCAGGCCCAGAGAAGTTACTTAAGGCCCCCCCATTCACACAGCTGGAGCGGGGAGCACCGAGATACCACCCCGAAGTCTGGCTCCAGAGCCTGCGTGCTCCATTTGACCTTCTGGGAGGGTAGACACATGGTCCCCAGACAGTGCGCCCCAACTCTGTCATGAGTGTGTAACTGAGGATCAGTTCTTGATTTTTCTGTCCCCCATTTCTCCCCGTGTGTGTGGACTTTAGCCCGAAATACCTGGGCGAAATGTTGGTCTCCTTGACTTTCGTCACAGCGTTGGGCTGAGATTCATTTGTTTTTAGAACTGTGTGCTCAGTGGGCGCCAGGCGGCCTTCTGGGCACTGGGGCCTGTGCACAGGGCCCCCCATCCTTGTGGAGATGATGGAAGCGGAGAGGAAACAGGATAAACAATATCTAGAGTACAGTGGAAGGTAGTATTTTGGAGGAAAATTAAGGAGAGAAAAGAATGCGATTTGAGATAAGGTGGTCAGAGGCTTCCCTGAATAAACAGCATTTTAGGAAAGGGTCTGATGGAGATGAGGGAGGGAGCCCCTGCGGGTATCTGAGAGAAGAGTGTTGAGGCAGAGCAAACAGCAAGTGCAAAGGCCCTGAGGCAGGAACCCGCCTACTATCCCTAAATACGTGGATGTAGTGCCAGTGGGTTTTGCTGACAGACTGGAAGTGGGGTGAGAGAAAGAGAAGTCAGGGGCAGCCCTAGGACTTTGTTTGGCCTGAGCAACTGGAAGGACAGAGCCGCCATCATCCCCTGAGACGGGGATGTCTGGGAAGGGTATGGGCTTTTTCTTAGGGAAGATTGAGAGCCCAGACTTGCTGAGCAGATTCTGAGGTACCTGTGAGACCCCCCCGGGGGGCAGCAGAGAAGGCAGTGGGAGGTAAGAGCCCCAGCCCCACAGGAGGTCCAGGCGGGAGCTGTCCCTACAGAGGCATCGGAGTATGGGTGGTGGCAGGATAATAAAAATCAATAGTCAATCTTTGTCCCTGGTTCCTGGCACAGAGCTCCTAAAATCCTTGGAATTTCCTGAGTGATGGGAATGTTCCTTCATTGTTCATCATGAGCCCTTTTCATAAGGGGCCCCTTTGGAACACACCTGGGTCTGTGCTAATCTGGGTGACTCAGGCAGGGTCCCCTAGATAGCTTCAGGATGGGGGCTGGTCACCAAAGACCAGACGCATGATTAGATGGGGGAATCTCTCAACCCCATCCCTGACCCCCAAGGAACAGACTGGGGCTGGAGACTGGGTTGCAAAAACTCTTTAAGTAAGGAGGTCCAGAGAGCTTGCGGCTTGGTGAACACCTAGAGGTGCTAGGAGGGTGGCGCGTCTGGAGAGGGCATGACAGCTCCCGCCCCAGCCCCCACACCTTGCCCTGGGCACCTCTTCCATCTGACTATCGCTGAGTTGCATCTTTTGTGATAAAACTGTAGTCATAAGTAAAGCACTTTCCTGAGTTCTGTGAGTTGTTCTAGCAAATTATCAAACCTGAAGAGAGCGTCGTAGAAACCCACAATTTATAACCAGAATTACAACGGCCAGGGTCTTGTAGCCGGTGTCCAAGATGGGGGCAGGCAGTCTTGTGGGACCTGAGCCCTTAACCCATGGCATCTGAATTGACTGGTCAGACACCCAGTTAGTGTCAAGAGTGAGGGCTGTATTTACCACCATCATGCTAGCTGAGGCCCTGGGGTGAGTGGAGCACTGAGAGCCCTGGCTAGAACCTTCCAGACCTGTAAAGGCTAACGAGGCTAAGAAGGGGCCCTCAGAGAGGGCCCAGAAAACCAGAATTCGGGTCTGGAGGCTGAGGGAGGAGAGCGTCTCTGAGGAGCAGGGGTGGTCGGTGCACAAGGGGGACCGAGAAATGACCGATGTTTGTGGCACTGAGGGGGTTACCGTGCCCAGCCCCCCGTGAGCCCTCGACAGATACCGTTGCCGCCACTGTTGCTATTGTGACTGTCCCCTTTCCTCTGTCACCGCAGTGGGCAATGGCCTGGCGGCCGGCAGCTCCGACTCTTCCAGCGCTGGCTCGGGCTCTGACTCCGAGGAGCCCCCTGAGGGCCAGCCGGCCAAGGTAGCGGCGGCGGCGGTTACCCCCGGCAGCCCGGCGGGCAGCAGCGGGCTCATCACGCAGGAGGGCATGCACATCCCCTTCGACGTCCCCCACATGGAGAGCCTGACTGAGCAGGGCAGCCCGCTGTGCCCCAACCCGGCAGGCAGCGGGCCTGAGGCCCTGGAGACGGTGGTGTGCGTGCCCGTGCCCGTGCAGGTGGGCCCGGGCCCCGGCACCCTCTTTGAGAACATGCCCCAGGAGGCGCTGGGCGAGGTGGTGGCCAGCTGTCCCATGCCGGGCATGGTGCCTGGCTCGCAGGTGATCATCATCGCCGGCCCCGGCTACGATGCCCTCACGGCCGAGGGCATCCACCTCAACGTGGCAGCAGGCAGCGGTGCCCCCGCTGGGGGCCTGGGGGACGAGGTGCCCTGCGCCATGATGGAGGGTGTAGCGGCCTACACCCAGACGGAGCCCGAGGGCGGCCAGCCCAGCACCCTGGACCCTGCCGCCATGGCCGGCATCGAGACCAAGAAAGGTGTGGGGGGTGGGGGGGCTGCTGTGGTCGCTGGCAGGGGTTGGGGCGGGACCTGGGAGGAGGAGGGAGGGTGGAGGGGTGGCCCCGGAGCCAGCTCCTCAACCACACGAGTCCCCACGCGGACACCCGCCCTGTGTCTACCCCCGTAGAGAAGGAGGACCTGTACATGCTTAAGAAGGAGGAGAAGGAGGAGCCCGTGGCCCCAGAGCTGGCAGAGCCGGCAGCGACAGGGCCCGAGAGCGCAGAGCCCGAAGCAGAGGCGGACGGGGAGGAGCTGGACGGCAGTGACATGTCGGCCATCATCTACGAGATCCCCAAGGAGCCCGAGAAGTGGGTGCCTGGGCAGCCGGGGGGGCTGGGACAAGGAGCAGCCCACGGGCCCACAGCCGGCCTGGTGTGAGAGCCCCGACGCCATGGGCCCCTTCCCCTCCAGGAGGCGGCGGAGCAAGCGGACTCGGGTGACGGATGCCGATGGCCTGCTAGAGATGTTCCACTGCCCCTACGAGGGCTGCAGCCAGGTCTATGTGGCCCTCAGCAGTTTCCAGGTGAGGCCACCACCCAAGCAGCCTGAGCGGGGCCTGCGTCCGTTTCCTGCCGCCTGTGTGCTGGCCTCTGCGCAGTGCGGCTCCCGGAGGGCCCCACTTGGCCCCACTGGGTGCCGCTGGCCTGCCTCCCACACGCCCACCTCTCAGTAGCTTCTCACTGACCCTGCCTCGGCCGCAGGACACCAGGCGTCACCTCGCGCTGCCTCCCCTTCCAGCTCTCCAGTGCCCTTGTCCTGCCTTCTCAGTCGGCCTGAACTCAGCCTGCTTTTTGCCCCGGCCACCTTCTTGGCTCCGGATGCCTCTTCTCCAGGCTCGGCTCGGGATGCCCCTCCACCAGGAAGCCCACCCTAGTTCCCCAGGGCTGGTGGGGCCTGCGAACCCCGGGTTACTGCACCACCAGGACATCCCTGTAGTGTGTCCTCTGGAGCCTGGACGGGATGCCCCAAGGGCAGAGACAGGGTCCTGTCACCTTCCCACCTGTGGCAGGAGGCGGCACCGGTAGGCCTTTGAATTTGCCGAGTCTCATTTTCCAGCGTGTGTTGAGCACCTTTCGGGTGCCAGGCCTAGTGCTGGGCCCTGGAGCTACGGGTGTGCTGGTGAGTTAAAGACTAAAAGAACAAAGGAATGACTGAGGGGCTGCCTGCTCCAGACCGTGGGGGCAGCACAGCTCCATGGCAAAGCCTGCTGTGGGACTTGGAGCCCTGGAATCCAGGCCAGCCCTGCCACTGCCCACCCGTGAGACATGGGCCAAACCCTAAGCCTCTGGAGCCTCATCTCCCGATCCATAAACGGCCAATAGCAAGGCCCCACCACAAGGTTATGACAAGGCTGACTGATGCCCCAGCCCAGGCCCTGGCTGGCGTGGGTGCACAGGAAAGCTGCGGTTGATCCCAGTTGTGCCCCTGGGCCTTTGCTCAGAGCTGGAAGGCCCTCACAAGGGCAAGGGCATGGGCACGGACACCCCTCTTCCTTCCTCCAGAAAGGCTGGCCCCAGCCTGCCTCCCAGCTACCCTTATCTGTCCCCACCGTGGAGAGCCCTGGAGGTGGGCCCATGACACCCACAGTCCCACTCCCCCACTCCTGCCCCTCTTGCCTACAGAACCATGTCAATCTTGTGCATCGGAAAGGGAAGACCAAAGTGTGTCCACACCCTGGCTGCGGCAAGAAGTTCTATTTATCCAACCACCTGCGGCGGCACATGATCATCCATTCAGGTCAGGCCCAGGGTGGGGCTGGCAGCGCGGGGCATAGGGTCATGGGCCTTGGATCTAGGCCGGGGGCAGGCGGGCTGAAAACCCCCAGGGAGCACTGGGTCCACAGGCATAGGACTGCCCCCGCGCCCCGGACTGCCACCCAGGGCTGCTGACTCAGTGGGTAGCTGTGGGGCTGTGTCCCGCGGGAGGGCACGGCTTCAGATATTTCAAGAGGCGGGAACCTTGGATTCTTATGTGAAGTCGCCCCGAAGTTAAAATACTGGGGTCAAATTCAGACCCACTTTGGCTTCACAGTTTGCACTCCGTGCCTCCCGGGGAGCCGAGCTCACATATCAGCTCTGCCCCAGCGCCTTCCCGGGCAGCCTCTGAGCCTCATACGGGGCTGTGAGCTGCCCTTGGTATTAACCGCCCTCGTTATTAGAGTCAGCAGTGGCTCCCAGAGGCTGCGGGATCTGGTGTCCCTGCGCCCGGAGGTCCGGGAGACCGCGGGGGAGACGTCCCGCAGCCCCCGCCCCCGACGGCGGCGTGCTCAGCCCTGCATCTCCCCCAGGTGTCCGTGAATTCACCTGCGAAACCTGCGGCAAGTCCTTCAAGAGGAAGAACCACCTGGAGGTACACCGACGCACGCACACCGGCGAGACGCCCCTGCAGTGAGTGACAGGCTTCCCCGCAGGCCGGGGGTGGGGGGAGGTGGGCTGAGAGGGAGGGTGGCTGGGCCTGGACCGGCAGAGGGCGGGTCCACCCCTCGGGTTCCGGGGCGGGGGGGGGAGGGGCGGCTGGGTCCTCGTAGCTTGGGCCCCGCCCCCCAATGCGGCCCCACCCCAGTCTGACCCCGCCCCCGGTGTCGCCCGCCGGCTCCCGGCAGGTGCGAGATCTGTGGCTACCAGTGCCGACAGCGCGCGTCGCTCAACTGGCACATGAAGAAGCACACGGCCGAGGTGCAGTACAACTTCACGTGCGAGCGCTGTGGGAAGCGCTTCGAGAAGCTGGACAGCGTCAAGTTCCACACGCTCAAAAGCCACCCGGACCACAAGCCAGCCTGACCCATCCAACCACTGACCGCCCCTATTTATTCATCCGCTCGGACACGACGCCCGGGCTTGCCGGGGCCCGGACAGCCGCGGGGGCCTCCTGGACCGCGGGCCGGAAGGAGGCGCCCCTGCCCTGCCCCAGGGCTGGGCCCCCCTCCCCCGGGGCTGGTCCCCCCCCAACCCCGCCCTATCTGGAGGTGGCGCCTGGGGCCGCACTGCTAGAACTGTGTCAAGAGAGCAGAGCGAGATTAAAGAGTGAGAAAGGAGACGCCCTCCCCCTAGGCCTGGATGATTTGGGGGGCCGGGCCCCTCTTTGTCTCCATCCTGGTCCCTTCCTGAGCAAGGTCAAGGCAGGCGGTGGTGTCCCTACATGCCGGACACTGCCCTTTCCCTCACAGCCTCTGCGCTGCCTCAGCTCTCTGGGCCTGGCAGCTCCGAACACTCCCTGTCGCAGGCCCAGGGTTGGGAGGTTGGGAGCCCGGGAGGCCACTGGACATCTCCCAAGACTCAGGATCCTGATGCCCGCTCCTAAATCCCTCACGGAACACGCATTCCCCACCGTTAGAGAGCTCAGGGACCGGTTGGGGAGATGTTCAGTAAGACATTTACAGCTGTGACAGGCCCCTGCAGGAAATAGAGTGATGTTAGTTTCTGGCTGTTTAAATCGGTGGTCAGGGAGGTCCTCTCTGAGATGGTGGCATTTGAACATAGACCAGAATGACAAAGAGGTTCCGTCCCTGAAGAAAGCTGGAGGAGGCAAATCCCAGGCCGAAGGAACAGCCAGTGCCAAAGCCCCGAGGTAGAACGGCTCGGCGTGTTCCTGGAACAGGAAGCCGCGGTGGGGAGGGGAGTTGGCAGCGATGGGGCGGCTGCCCTGGCCCCATTTCCCGGAGGAGGATGCTGAGGTCGCCGCCGCCTCCTGCCGGCCGCCAGCAAGAGAGGCGGGGAGCGATACAAGGCCGTCGGCCGCCAGGTGGCGCGCAAGCTGCGTGGGCCCTGGTGGCTGCAGCCACGTGACCCTGGGGACCGCAGCCGCGAGCCTGGGCACGTGCCCGAGGGAGCCCTGTGGCGCCACGCGCAGATTGGCCCCTTAGCTCCTCACCAGCTCGTGGGGGCGGGGCCGCAGCTAGGCTTCATTTTACACTTTGGACCAGGGGTTATCCCAACCAGGGACGGACGTGTCGGCGAGGATGAGCAAGTCCGGCCGCTGGGGCCACCCACGCGAGCTCCCTAAATCTCCCAGGGCTCAGTCCCCTTCTCTATCCCCGCACATCCAGAGCCAGCAGTTTCCATGGAAACCGCATCCGGGTCTGCGCGCCCAGGAGGCGCTCCCCTCCCGGCACAGGCACAATTTGCAATCCGATAGGAGCCGGGAGGAACACGGGGTGGGGAAGAAGCCCTCGCTCGGGGTCTCTAGGTTCGACAGCCAGGTCGCCCCGGCAAACCCAAGAGGGGCCACCCGGGGACCTACAACGCCACCGCCCTGATTGCGCGGGCCACTGTGATTGGCCTGTTCTCTCCATCAGCGTGGCAGCGCTCTCTGCTGCGCGCTCTCTCATTGGCTCAATCTCGAGGGCATCCTCCCGCAATTGGTTCTCTCGAGGGCAGTCTCTGATTGGTCAAATTAGGCTCTCCTCACTCTGTTTGATGGCATTCTCGGACAGTCTGGAACCTAAAAGGGCGTACAGGGACGAGGATACGGTGGAGGCTGCGACTCCCGGACGAAGGGCCCGGTGCTACCCAGCCTGCAGCGCCCTCGGCCAGACCGTCGGGCCGCTGTCTGTGGTGCTGAAGTCTCAGTCGAAAGCGACCCTGCCCTAGTGAGAACATTTCCTCTCGCCTGATAGCCGTCCCGACGTAAACGTGCCCTTGAGCCCGCGCACCAGAGGAGGCTGCACCAACCGCTATTGCCTAAGAGAGAAGCCAGATTCCCCCTAGCTGAGAAGAAGCGTGACTCCACAAGCAGGCCAATCCCGAGCCTGGAAAGCCAGGACATTTATACAACAGATCCACCCACCCAAAATTTATGGCGTCTGAGAAGGCCCGGTGGTTTCCCGGAACAGCAGGGCGCCAGTGGGTTTGGCCTGGAATTCTAAGCCCCAAACTTCTTCACCCCCCCCTTGGATAAGTGCTGAGTGCCCTTGCACTGCGGGGTGCCAGTCCCCACCTTTCTAACGAACCTTTTGAACCTAGCCCACTCAAAAGCCGCAGGGTCCCAGTTCCTTCTGCAGGCAGACGAGAGGCCCTGCCACCCCCACCTTTCTCCATTGGTCTTGGGAGGCTACACCTGCTGCCCCCAAATCTGGGGACCTGGGTCTCTGCTTATAGAAATCTCGGTTCCTCGTCCCTTTCCAGTTTTCTTGGTGGACAGCAACTCCGGAAGTTCGTCCAATCGGGCCACCGATATCTCCTCGCTCTCTTCGCTCTAAGAGCTCAGGGTGTTGGACCCAGGAGGGGAGCCGTCCCTGTCTTTCCGGCAGAAAGCCCGCCCAAGAAGGGGCGGCAATGCAGGAAGCAGGGTCCACGGGGGCAAGGGGGCCCGAATCTGGCAACCCGAGCCCCCAGGGCGTGCTTTTTGGGGGTGCGGAGTCCCAGCCAGCGCGTGCTCGCTTCCACCTGCCGCGCCGTCGGGCGCCGGGAGGAGGCGGGGCTCAGCTGCCGCAGCCAATAAGCGACGCCGGCTCTGGCAGCTGCTCCTATAAAGGGCTGGGGGCGGCGGCGTCGCGGCCCAGAGCGCGGAGCGCGCAGCGCGGGCTGGAGGGTGGGAGGGAGGGCGGGCGAGGGGAGAGGACTGAGCATCCAGGACCGGACAAGCCCGGCCGAGGGGCGGCCGCGAAAGGCAGAGCGCCGCGATCTCTGTCAGGAAGCTCAACCTCCCCGGGCCCCGCGGGGCCGCGCAGGGGGCGTTCTCAATCCCGCGCCCGCTCCCTCTTTCCATCCCCTGCCGCCCGCAGGCCACCCCGGGGCCCGGCTATCCGCGCGCGCGTCCTCGGGCTCGGGCCCGTCCCCGGCCCTCGAGGGAGCCGCCGCCTTCATCTACACCTCTGCAGCGGCCGCGTCAGAGGCCGCCCGGGCAGGACCCCGGCGTGAGCATCGAGCGCCCCCCAAGGAGTGCACGACCCCCGGAGCCGCCCTCAACACGGACCGCGCCCGCCGGGCACACAAGAATGGTCACTGTAGGTATTCCCTTGTCGCTGAGATGGAACCTGGTTGGGGAGCGGTTAGGCACAGGTTCCGCGGAGATGGCGGGGTGGGGGGTGGGGGGGTAGGACCAGGCCTAGCTAGGCCCCGGTGGGGGGGTAGGACCGAGCCTCGGGGCCTGAGAGTGGGTTGGGCCGCACCCAGAGTGCTGGGGGCGCATAGAGTCTGGCCTGAGAGGCCTTAGGGAGCCGAACTCTGGTTCGGGGAGGCGTCCTATGGCGCCCTGGGGGCGGGATAGCCCCCCTCCAGCAGGCCTGATGGGGGAGGGGCCGCAGCAGCGGAGGATGCCTTCTCCATCCAGGCCCGGACCCCGCAGGCCGCCCAGGCAAACGCAGGGCCCCAATCACTGGTGCTGGGCCAGGACAAGGCGGCAAGCCGTCCCCGAGAACCCCAGGAAAGCGGGTGGCGTCGGATCCGCTCCCCGGGCCCTGACCGCGCCCGGGGAGCCGGGCGTCTCGTCCTCGAGCCCGTCGACCTTGCGGCAAGCGGGGAGGGGAGAGGAGGGGGCGCGCCCGGAGGCCCCGCGGGCCCGCCGCCGCTGCTGCCGCGTCCCTTTGTTTCTCGGAGCTTCTTAGCGGGCCGTAGCCTCGCGCGGGCGCCTCAGGCTTCGGGGAGGGGGAGGGGAGAGGAGGGCCCGCGGGGGGGGTGGGTGCTTCTTGACTCCTGGGCCCCCGCCCCACGGGGGATGGGGTAAGGAGCTCAGGGATGTCTCCTAGGCCAGGTCCAGGCGCCCCACCCCGCCAAGGCACTGGGCCTCGGGGTGACCTTGAGAGCGCCCGCCCGCCCGCGCCGCTCGCCCCACTCCCGGTGCTTTCAGCAACCACTGAGCTGGTCAGCTCCCGAGCCCGCGGCCACGCCCGGCCACGCCCTGTATAACCACGCCCCTGCCCCGCCCATCTGGACCCCGCCCCCTGGGGCCCCCAGGGCCCGGCCTCGCCCGAGCCCTCGGATTTCCACTCGGCAACCCGGGCGTATCCCGGGGGCGGGGCTGGCCAGTCCTAGCCCCACCCCGGCTCCACCCCCGCCCCCGCCGCGCGACTCCGCTCCCCGCGCCGCCGCGCGTCCTTTGTCTGGTCCCAGCGCCCAGGCCTCCTTCTTCTGTACTTACTGTCTTTCCGGTCTGTGTGTGTGTGTGTGTGTGTGTGTCTCTGTGCACTGTGTCTCTTTCTGGGCCTCTTCTTGGAGTGGTGTCTCTCTTGGAGTCGTGGCGAGCACAGTGGGTGGAGGGATGCTCAGCACTCCCTCCCTGCGTGGGACCCTGGGACCCGCCCACCTGGCTCGGAGAAAGGAGGCCGGAGAGGCCATGCTTCCCTGCTGTGTGACCTTAGGCAGGCTCCCTCCCCTCTCTGGGCCTCAGGCTGCTAACCCAGGGGCAGGAACGTGAGTGCAGCCTCCTGACGACCCTCAGAACCCCCACAGCAGTCCAGCATCCATTCCTCTGATCTGTTCCTTCATTTGAAAGAGGGAAACTGATGCACAAAGGGGCGAGGGTGTGGTCAGAGGTCACACAAGGGCCTTGAAGCCCTGGAAGGCCTGGTTACTCCCCTGGAGGGCACTCAGGCAGAAGTCCACCATGGGGACAGGCTGGGAGGAAGTGAGGGGATAAATTGAGACTGTGAGGGCCCTACATGGAGGGAGAAGGGCCCAGAAGGGGGAGGCCTAGTTAGCACCACGTGGTAGCCCAGCCTTACCACGCATAGCCACTCAATGCCCTATTGTGGCCAGTACCCAGGCATCTATCACTGTGACTGGGGCCAAAGGGGTCAGTCACAGGAGGGTCTACAGAGCAAGTGACCTCTGGTGTGTTCCCTGCAAAATCCATATGTCATGTATGTGCAATGGTGCAAAAGAGTTGAAGAAAGAGTGGCAGAGAGAAGGAGGGGGAGACAGATGGGTTCAGAGGGGAGAGAAGGACAGAGAAGCAGGGAAAAGAGGAAGAGAGAAACAGAAAGAGAGAGAGATCCAGAGGAAGAACTGGAGAGACTGGGAGGGAAGGCTCCATTGCTCCCAGTTGGTCTCTGCCTCCCCGTCTTGGGTCTACCCTCCTCCCCTCTGACTTCACCCCTCCACTCCTGACCTGGGACAGCCCTCCAAGGTCCCTGTGATCCGTGAGTCATCCCAGGCCACGCATTTGCTGTGGGCTGGGGCCGGGCGGGTGTGGTCTCCACCAATCCGATCCCTATTAGCGGCTCAGCCGGCTGAGCTGCAGAGGAAACGCGACACTGATCCTGCTAAGCTCTGGCACAGATGGGAGGGAGATGGGGTGCTGGGGAGATTAGTAGGCTGGGTCTCAAGATCCCAATTACCTTTTAACCCCATCCAAGTTGAGGACATTTGGGGTGGCTCTGTAGGCTCTGGGATAATCAGATCAGCAGTAGTCAGACTTCATCACTACCTCCGCCGCCGGTCACTCCCAGGCAAATCACAGGTCCCTCTGACCCTCAGTTTCTCCACCTGAGAAATGGAGAAGATGATCTCCAGCTTTCAGTGTAGTTGTGGGAAGTCAGTGAAACCTTTGCACCTGCACAGTGCCTGGCACATAGTAGGGGTTCTGAAGCTGAAACCTGCTGTGTCCTGAAACAGTGTTCTGTGTACTGCTAATTATTGGGGGGGGCTCTCCCGTAGCAGATATCACCAACCAGTCACAGAACTCTAGTTTTCCGAGCCCAGAAGGGAATTCAGAATCCATCTTTGTGCGTGGGGAACCTCGGTGCCATATCTTTAGTGGAGGGACCGAGGCCCAGAGAGGCAGTGTGAGTGTTACAGGATACACAGTGAGGAGGTTGGAGCCAGAAGCCAGCACATGGTGGCACCCAGTAAATGTTTGTTGAATTGAATGGGTAGACTCAGCCAACAGAGTAGGCTTAAATGTAGTGATGCCTGGGCTAGGTGTAGAGTAGGAGCTCAGTTTCACTTTGCTGTTATTTTTTACTATTATTGGCTTTTTTTCTTAGTAAAGTGGGCTCTGACGTCCAAGCTCCGGATTTGAATTCTTGATCCACCATTTGCATGCTATCCAGCCTTGTGTAAATCCCTACCCCTTCATTGAGGTTCAGTTTCCTCTTCTGGTAAATGAAGAAAAGAGTCCCATAATGTTCAGTGTTGGAAGAATTGCCCGGAAATTTTCACATAAAGGATTTTGTCTGGCACACAGCAGGGCCTTGATACATGGCCATCGGTAAAGTATTAACCTTATGAAACTGGATACAGATCTGTAGCGTGCATTCTCGCTTTATGGCAGGTGCCTGAGGCAGACATTGTTAATCAACCCAGTGTTCCTGCTCAGTCTGGATGAGGTTTCAGAATAACTCTCCCGGAAGCCCCCGGACATCCACTCTCAGCCAACTGGAAATGCAGGGGAGTTGACCCTCCTCCATGCCACCCCTATAATAAGAATACATGGAAAGGAAACAGAGGCTCAAAGAAGAGCTAAGATCATCCCTGAGGACACATACCTATAAGGTGGCAGAGCTCCCCCATGCATTGGTCACTGTCATTAAAAACAGCTCTGAAGTCCAACATAGCCAGGTTTGAAAGCGAATTCCCCATTGATATCGCTCAACATCTCTGAGCTCGGTTGCTTCCCTTATAAAATGGAGAATGTGTTGCTGTCTCTAAAGATGATTGGGAGAAATAAGTGAAATGATGCCTGGAAGCACACAGAAGATGTCAATGGGGCAGGACCAGTATTAATAGCAGGTATTACGAGGCTTGGCAGACATGACAAGCTGCTTCCTGTGATCGTGCCCATGGCAGACCTGATCCCAGAATGCATTCCAGCTGCACCCATGTGTGGCTTTAGATCCTTCCCTGGGGTCACTGTGCCAATAACTCGGAGTTTGCAGCAAAGCGGAGCAGAGGCCCAGAAGCATTATGGAGCCTACCCGAGGACACACAGCTGAGAAATGTTAGAACTAGCACTATTCTTCCATTGGCAGTGGAAGTTGAAAATACAGACTCTGGATCAGAAAAGCTCCTGTGCAAATCCGTTTCGCCGTTTATAAGCTGCATGAGCTTTAGTAATTTTTAAAACATCGCTGAACTTCACTTTCCTCATCTGTCTTAGTCAGCTCGGGCTGCTCTAACAAAATACCATAAACTGGGGGGCTTAAACAACAGTTATTTCTCATAAATCTTCTGGAGGCTGGGAAGTCCAAGATCAAGGTGCCAGCTGAGTTGGTTCCTAGTAAGGACTTGCTCCCTGCTTTGCAGATGGACATCTTCTTGCTGTGTCCTCACATGGTGGAAAGAGAGATCATCTCTCTCCTGTCCCCTTTTTTTTTTTTAAGATTTTATTTTATTTATTTGAGAGAGAGAGAAAAAATGAGCTGGGGGGGAGAGGCAGAGGAAGAGAGAGAAGCAAGGAGCCCGATGTGGGGCTCCATCCCAGGACCCTGGAATCATGACCTGAGCCTAAGGCAGACGCATAACTGACTGAGCCCCTCAAGCGCCCCTCTCTTGTCCCTTTTTGTAAGGACATGAATCCCATTCATGAGGGCTCCATCCTCATGACCTAATTACCTCCCAAAGGCTCCACATCCAAATACCATCACACTGGGGATTAAGTTTTCAACATATGAATTTGAGGGGACACAGGCATCCAGTTCATAGCATCTGTTAAGCAGGGGAAATTAAGCTCTCTTTTCAGGGTGGTTGTGAATAAGAAAAAACAAAACATTGCGTGTAGTGGGTTTTGCACTGTGCCTGGCACACAGTAGGCCCAATATTTGGGAACAAGTATGGTATTGTATTTTGGGTCAGGGATGGCTGAGATGAAGTGTACTGCTGACTCTTTCTAATTCTGTAGCCTCAAAGACATTGCTAATCAATCACAGTGATCTCTCCTGCTGAAACTGAATATGGCTTCTAATCCTTCCTAATTCATCCCTTTTGGAAAACCCTACCAATCGATTTGATTTTTCAAGTGAGGGCAACCCATCTGCCAACCATGCCATTGAAGAATACCTAAGGAAATGCTGACTACTTTACCTTCCCAGGCCCATGACAGATAATCCCAGCACTGTTTCCTGCTGAGCCCAGATGTGGCTTTAAAATTCTTCTCTGTGTGGTCCTTATACATAAAATAGATGTAGAATATATTTGAAAATTGCTAAGGAAGTAGATCTTAGAATTTCTCATCACAGGAAAAAAAATTATAACTATATTTGATGATGGTTGTTAACTAGACTTATTGTGGAGATAATTTTGCAATATATACAAATATTGAGTCATTATGTTATGCACCTGAAGCTAATGTAATATTATATGTCAATTATTAAAAAATGGATGTAGGAAAAAAACGTTAAATAAAACTCAACATCCATTCTTTAAAAAAAAATCTTGTTAGGATACTAAGAATAAAATTAAACATTCATAAGTGAAAACCCACAGCAAAAATCAAATTTAGCTGTGAAATATTTTAAAACATTTCCTTTAACATCATGAATAAAAAAGCCACTATCACACTGTATCCCCTGCAATAAGACAAGAAAAATAAATAACAGGTATAGATTGGAGATAAATAAAACTGTCATTATTTGCTGGTGTTATTATGTTATACGTTTAAATAGCTCAGGGGCACCTAGCTGCCTCCATCAGTAGAGCATGCAACTCTTGATCTCAGGATTATGAGTTGAGCCCCACATTTGGTGTAGAGATTGCTTAAACATAAAATATATTTTTTAAAGATTTTATTTATTTTTATTGTTATTGTTATTTTTTAAAGATTCTATTCATTTATTGGAGAGAGAGAGAGAGTACGAGCAGGGGGAAGGGCAGAGGGAGAGGGAGAAGCAGAAGCAGACTCCCCGCCGAGCAGGGAGCCCCAACGTGGGGCTCGATCCCAGGACCCTGGGACCACGACCCAAGCCGAAGGCAGACGCTTAACCAACTGAACCACCCAGGCGCCCTTATTTTTTATTCGAGGGAGAGAGAGCACAAGCTGGGGGAGAGGCAGAGGGAGAAGCATACTCCCCGCTGAGCAGGGTGTCGGATGCGGGGCTCAATCCCAGGACCCCAGGATCATGACCTGAGCCGAAGGAAGATGCTTAACCAACTGAGCCACCCAGGTGCCCCTTAAAAATAAAATCTTTAAAAAAAAAATAATAGGGGCTCCTGGGTGGCTCAGTGGGTTGGGCATCTGACTCCTGATTTCAGCTCAGGTTGTGATCTCAGGGTCATGGGATCGAGCCCCACATCAGGCTCAGTGCTGGGTGGGGGGGAGTCTGCTTGAGATGCTCTCTCTTCCTCTTCCTCTGCCCCTCTTCTGTCTCTCTCAAATAAATACATTTTTGAAAAATAATAAAAAATAGCTCAGTGGAAAAACTGAGGAGGGTGTAAATGCCTAGTGGGAAAATTATGCACAAAGCAAAAGAAATATTAACACATTTGGGATAGGAATTCCCTTTGGTGGGAGAAGGGCAGTACATGGTCAGGGAGGAGCTTATGAGGACTTCAAAGCTAATAAAAATATTACATTTCTTATTCTGAAGACAAAAGTGTTCATCTTATTATTCTACAAATGCACAAACTGATTTTAGACAAACAGGCAAACATAGCAAACAGACATATATGGCATCTGTATATGGAATTTTTCACAGTAAAATCACACATAAGGTGCTTGCTTGATGCTGAAGGAGTGGAAGGGATTATTAGAATAATACTTGTCCTCTCTCCATGTTTAAGCCCATGTCAGACATGGCTAATCCATCACCACTGAGCCCCCCCCTCACTCCCACTGATGCCTGTGTAGGGACTGGGCCGTGAGCAGGTGTGGCCTGTTGTCTCCAGCAGATACTCGGGGCCATGGAGTCTCAGGTGGCGGGGGGCCCGGCCGGCCCGGCCCTGCCCAACGGGCCACTCCTTGGTACAAACGGAGCCACTGATGACAGCAAGACCAACCTCATTGTCAACTACCTGCCCCAGAACATGACCCAGGACGAGTTCAAGAGTCTCTTCGGCAGCATTGGTGACATCGAATCCTGCAAGTTGGTTCGGGATAAGATCACAGGTGTGGCTGTTGGCAGGTGGGGAGGGAGGGGACAGAGGTGGTAGTCCCAGGAGTACAGGTGTGACGGGGGCAGGTAGCACCCTGGGGGATCTGAGGTGTGATGGGGAGACAGGTGTGACCCCTGGTAGGGTATCTCAGGGGTGATGGGGGGCAGGCAGGACTCTGGGGGATCTGAGGTGTCCTGGGGACAAGGTAGTACTCTCGGGGAACAGTAAGGTGAGGCTCTTGATTCTCATAACCTTGAGTGATGGCAGTCAGCCTCTCAGGACTGGGTCTGGGAGGACACTGGTAGGTCTGGGGAGGTCATCATCCTGGTCCTGCCCACAGGGCAGAGCCTCGGTTATGGGTTTGTGAACTACTCTGATCCCAACGATGCAGACAAAGCCATCAACACCCTCAACGGCCTCAAACTGCAGACGAAGACCATCAAGGTTAGTGCCTTCATTTCCCTCTGCTGCCCGTCCCCCATGGCTGCCCATCTGCAACTGTCCCCTATCCCCCTTATTACCGCCCTCTTGGACTGCCCCCTTCATGGCCACTCAAACCCTACAGCCAGCCACCCTTCCCACACACCCTTTTCCCCACTGCCACCCATCCTTCTCCATGGCTCATCCCCTGAGTGGTTCAAACTCTCCCCCAAGAGTTCCTAGCTGGGCACCCGGGGCCTAGTGGCTCTGCCTCTCTGAAACTCAGTTTCCTTATTTGTCAGTGAGAATATCAGCTCCGCATTCTCTGGTGGCTCAGGGAGGTAGCCATGCCTTTGGCAGTAGAAGAGTGACCAGGGTCTGGTGGGCAGTCCCCCTTGCCTTTGTCATGGAAATGGGGGAGGGGTGGGGGCCCATCTGCCATCTGGAGCCTAATTAGGGTCTGGGAGGGCGGGATTAGGGGCGAGCCCTCCCCCACCTTTGTGCAACGCCCCTCCCCCATGACCTCCCCTCTAAGCAGCTGCAGCTGGGACTCTGCTAGCCCAGATTCCCTGGGGGGGGATCGCCATGGAAACCCCCCTCTCTAGGTTCCCCTGGGGGTGTCTGGACTCTGCCCCACAAATCTGCTCTGGAACCTTGGGGGAGGCTGAGCTAGGGGTGCCCATCTGGCCCCCGTTCTCTCTGGGAACAGAGGTGCAGGAATCTCTTCCTCTTCCCATTGTGCGTTGTTGGGGAGGATGAGGTCATGACCTAATGGGTCCCTCCATGCCAACTAGACTCAGAAGCCCTGGGGCATGAGAGTGACAAATCCAGAGGGCCACTGTATGCATGCCATGCAGTGTGTGTGTGTGTGTGTGTGATACCCTGGGCTGTGAGCCATTGTGTTTGTGGGACGCCGTTTTTATTGCACCGGTGCTTTGTGACAACTGTGACCTGGTGGGGCTGTGTGGGTGGGTCTACCTGTGCCCAATTCAGGATGGGGGCTTGTGTGGTGGTGACAGGTGTGTGGTTCTGCGACTCTTACTGTAATTATCCGAGACCCCCAGAGCCTCTAGGAATGTCTTCGCAGCCTTGAGTCACCCTTTGGCTGGTGTAGGCACCGGGGCTGTGTTTGTGTGTCCGCCTGGGCGGCACCGTTGTATGGTTGGTCCCGACCGGGTGCTCTGGCAGACCTTGCCCCCATCGTGTCCCGGTGAGGGGGTGTGGCCGAGCCCACACCCAGCTGAGGGACCTGGGTCAGCCCCCATCCTGGGGGGGATGGGAAAGACCCCCAAAGACCTACTCGGTGCCTCAAATGACCCCTGATTACCCCAAACGCCCACCCAGGAGCTGAGGCTTGTTTTTCCCTCACCCCTAACTCTGATTCATCAACAAGCCCTCACCCCTCAAAACTCACAGCCCCGTGGGACAGAGTGGAAACCATGGAGTATGTGGCCATGATTTTGAATTCATATTACCCGGGAAGAAGAGCAGCTGCTGTGTTTGTGTTTGTTTCCTTGGAGGACCCCAGGTGTGCACAATTGCATGAATTAGGACCCCTCTACCTCCGGCCCAGGAGTGCCCTCACCATGAGCCAGCCCTGGCCCCGTGTGCTCCTTTTGTTAGTTTTTTAATTAGTGTTTCTAATGAAGTGCTCTGCCCCCACAACTCACCACACCAAACAAAAGGCAGACCTTTGACAACGACCCTTATCTACCCAGAGGTTAATTTAGAAGGATACTGAAAATAGACAGTAGCAGAAATGAGTGGGAAGAGAAGCTCGTGCCCCCCGGTACCTCCACCAGCCATAGGTCAACCTGTTAGCATCTGGGGGCGGCCCCTCCAGACTGTGTTTCCAGGACACGGATAAGCACACAATGAGATGGGGTCACACAACCGGGTGCTCTGTAAATGGACTTTTCTTTCCCCCAGTTTACAATACTCACCACTGTTTCTGGGAAATAAATATACACGTCCACCATTTTTTAAACAGCTGCAGAGAGTTTCATTGTTGGGCTGGACCGTAATTAATGACACAAATCCAATGATCGTACTAAAACGTGTCTAATTCACCACTGAGAGAAGTGCTTGGAGAGAGTTGAGGGTGGGAGGCGGGTAGGGGCGGAGGACCAAATTCAGATGGAAGAGGACGGGAGGACATTTCAGTTGAGACTGGAAGAAGAAAGGAGAGGAAGGGTGTTCCAGGCTGAGGGGAACAGCCAGAGCAAAGGTCCTGAGGCTGGGGTGTGCCTGGTGTGTCTGGGGAACACGGAGGAGACTGGTGTGGCTGAAACAGAGCAGTTCTGGGCAGAGAGGAGGGTGAGGGGGTGGGGTGATGGGCAGGTTGTGCAGGGCCTTGTGGGCTGTGAGAAGGACTTTTACTCTGGGGAAGGTGAGAGCCACAGAAGGTTCTGAGCAGAGGAAGGATGTGCCCTGACTCAGTTGCTCACAGGCGCCCTCTGGCAGCCATGGAGGAAAGAGCCTGGGGAGGTTAGGGTGGGAGTGGGGTAGAGGCTGTTGTACTGGTCTGGGTGAGCAAGGGTGGGAGGTGGGCCAGGATGCAGCAGTGGAAGTGGGGGAAAGTGTGTGGATTCCGGGTAATGAGGAAGGATCGATGGTGGATTAGATGTGGGTGTGAAAGATGGGCATCAGGGACAACGGAGGCTGGGGAACCTGAGCACCCAGGAGGACGAAGCTACTGTTACTGAACTGGAGCAAGCTGGGGGACAGTTGGGAGCTGGATGCAGCTTCACTGAGTGTGATCCCCTGTGAGACCTCGGGGGGCGCCCAGAGGCAGGTTTCGCACAGGTATGCAGCTTGGGGTTCAGGCCCACACTGGGGACAGACATTTGGGAGTCATCAGCATCGAGCTGGCGGCTAAAGACCTGAGTGACCCTGAGGGCCCCAATGTGGTCAGAAAGAGAAGGGCCAGAGTCCCGAGCTCACTTTCCAAAGGAGCGGGAAATGTCATGTTGACGGAATGTATGGTGTGAGAGCAGGAGCTAGGGACTCGAGGTCCTCAAGGTGACATCTGCCCCCCGGGGCCCAGCGACAGGTTTCCCTCACCCTTTTATGTAGGCTGGGCCACATTATCGGCCACAGCCGTGTCCCCTCCCTCAAGCCCTGGCCGGCGCCACCCACGGAGACTACTTGAGAGAGATTTATTGAGTGAACAGATGAGGCACTTCTGCCGCTCGCTGGTGGTCAGGACGTGGCCTCACTCTCCCCATCTGTGAAATGGGTCTTCCCTTCACCTCTGTCCACCTGCCCGTCCCCCCCAGGTGT
This sequence comes from Halichoerus grypus, assembly GCF_964656455.1. Lineage (NCBI taxonomy): Eukaryota > Metazoa > Chordata > Mammalia > Carnivora > Phocidae > Halichoerus > Halichoerus grypus. The sequence goes on from NC_135712.1 coordinate 208,232,503, forward strand.
CCTATGCCCGACCCAGTTCTGCATCCATCCGAGATGCTAACCTGTATGTCAGTGGACTCCCCAAGACCATGAGCCAGAAAGAAATGGAGCAGCTCTTCTCCCAGTATGGCCGCATCATCACTTCTCGCATCCTGGTGGACCAGGTCACAGGTCAGGCCGCCGGGGACGATTAACTTGGCAGGGCACCGGGCAAAGGCATGGAGGTGGGACCAAAATGGAGATGGTGGGGAGAGAAACGGGTAAGGGGGTCACGGGACGGGGCAGGGTCCTCATGACGCCCTCACTCCCTGGCAGGCGTCTCTCGGGGTGTGGGATTCATCCGCTTCGACAAGAGGATTGAGGCTGAGGAGGCCATCAAAGGACTGAACGGGCAGAAGCCGCTGGGCGCGGCAGAGCCCATCACGGTCAAGTTCGCCAACAACCCGAGTCAGAAGACTGGGCAGGCCCTGCTCACTCACCTCTACCAGTCGTCAGCCCGGCGCTACGCAGGCCCCCTGCACCATCAGACGCAGCGCTTCCGGTAAACCCCCTGCCACCCCGCCCCCAGGCACCCTAGACCCCCCCCATGCTGGGGGCCCAAGCCTGCCGCCACCCTCCCTGAACCCCATTCCTGCAGGGCAGAAGGACGCTGGGAGGGTGTCCACACGCTGGGGCCACTGAGGGCAGCAAAGGGGAAATGTGTGGGTCAGTCAGATGCTGAGGCCAAGCCCTTGTACACAGCAGGCACTCAATGTATGCAGGGCACGATGAGGGGCACTATCGGCGTGAAGAGTTTTATTTACTTTTTGTAAAGATCTATTAGAGAGAGAGGGGGAGAGAGTGCAAGCCAGGAGTGGGGAGGGGCAGAGGGAGAAGGAGAAGCAGACTCCCAGCTGAGCAGGGAGCTCAATGCAGGGGGGTCGATCCCAGGACCCCGGGATCACGACCTGAGCCGAAGGCAGATGCTTAACCGACTGAGCCACCCAGGCGCCCTCGGTGTTAAGAATTTTAGAGTCAAAAATCGGGGCGCCTGGGTGGCTCCGTCGTTAAGCGTCTGCCTTCGGCTCAGGTCATGGTCCCAGGGTCCTGGGATCGAGCCCCGCATCGGGCTCCCTGCTCAGCGGGAAGCCTACTTCTCCCTCTCCCACTCCCCCTGCTTGTGTTCCCTCTCTCGCTGTGTCTCTGTCAAAAAAATAAATAAAATCTTTAAAAAAAAAAAAAAAGAATTTTAGAGTCAAAAAACAAAAAAAGCATTTTACAGTCACCTGATTGGGCCCCCCCCCCTCTTGGGGATGGGCCTCCCGCGCTGTGTGCCCCCAGGTATCTATACTCATGAGAACGGAGCTTGCCTTGCCTGTATTTTAGGAACAGGGACCTTGAGGCACTTGCCCAGACGAGACACTGCCCCAAAGAGACTTGAAATTCCCCTTCTGGGGACCTGAGCCCCGCAGGGTGGGGGCAGGCGAGTGGGGCTGGGCGGGACAGGACACGGGTGCAGGCCAGGCAGCGGCAGGGCAGGCGAGAGGCAGTGCCCGAGTGAGCACGGTTCCGTGCCAGGCGGTGTCCAGCCGGGCGGGGAGCAGGCGGGTGGGGGCAGGGCCGGGCTGCTGGCCTGCTGGGTGGGGGCGGGGAGGGCAGTCAGGCTGGGCCCGGCCAGCGTCACAGCCGGGGGTGTGCCCGGAGGCCACGGGTGACCACCCTTTCTGCTTCCACAGGCTGGATAATTTGCTCAACATGGCCTACGGAGTCAAGAGGTAACAGTGCCCCCGCCCCGCTGCCCCCAGCTCCCCACTGTCCCTCCTTGGACTCTTGCCCCAGTGCTCCCCTCCCCCACCTCCCCACTGGGACAGCCAGCTTAGCTGCGTCTGCCCCCCTGTCTGGCGTCTGGGAGTAGCATGTCCATTAAGAGAGGGGCTATGGAGCCTAGTAAATGCCTAGAAAGAGCTACTACGGAATTTGGGCCTGGGAGGGCCTGTCCGGGGCGCTCTCCAGCCCAGGGAAGGGGTCACAGTCATGGGTCTGGTCATGGCCATGCTCCTGGGTTCCCACGCTAAGTCTGCGTTCCATCTGCCACTGTCGATGGTCTTTGCTGAGGGTCACAGAATACCCCCTTTTAGCCCCTAGTCTGGGATGGATCTTGAGGCCCGCATGACGTTGTCCACATCCCTGACCCTGGGAGGGCTCCCTGTGTTTACTGCATCGAGAGCTGTTGAGCACACACTGAGTGCCGGGCGCTGGGCTCGGGGCTGGGGACCCAAGGTGGCTCAGCCAGACTTGGTCTCTCATGGAGACGAAATGACATTGAGCACAGTGCTTGGCACGTAGTGAGCGCTCAATAAAAGGTAGCCGCTCTTGTGATTATTGTTACTGTTATTCATTATCTCAGTCTAGTGGGGAAGGAGACAGGAACAGCGAACAGGGCTGTGAAGGGGGAAGGGGTGACGGGGACCCCGGTGAGACCGCTGACATGACCAAGGTGCCAGTGAGCAAGTGTTCCTCCCCACTGGGGCTCCCCCTGAGCGCAGCGAGGCCTGGGAAGGTAGGGAGGCAGTGAGGAACGAGGGTGGAGCCAATCCTGTTCATTCACCCGGTCCCTCCGTCAGTCAGTCAACAAACCTTCCGGGTCGCGGCGGTGCTCGGGGGCTGTTCTGGGCTGGGGCACCGCAGGGAGCAAACCTTGCAGGGAAAGGGGAGCGGATCCTAAATACGCAATCCGAGCAGGAAAAAGCCGGTAAGGGGCAGAGGAAGGCAGCGGACTGCGTTATCGTGGAGGGTGGTGCTTCCCCAGCCGCACTCCCCGCCTGGTGGGCCTCTAGCCGAGGAGGGGTGGCAGGGTGGGGGCGGTGGGGGGAAAGTGTGCCAAGGGAGGGGTAGTTGGCCAGGAGTGGGGAAGGGGCCAGGCTCCCGTAGGCTCAGAGGTTAGGGGGTCAGGGTGTAGATGGGGGCTCCCAGCAGGGCTTGTGGGGGAGGGCCTGACCTTCAGGGCAGGTCAGAAGTCAGGCCAGGGCTACGGGGGGGATGCAGATTCAGGTCGGGTCAGAGGCGGAGGTCATGAGGCCATGGCAGGGTCACGGCACGGCCGGCGTCAGGGGTCCCGGGGGCTCAGGGGTGTGCCGGGGGTCAGGGCAGAGCCCGCGTGACCCCCAAAGTAGTCCCCTGTCGCTCATCGCCAGGTTCTCCCCCATCGCCATCGACGGCATGAGCGGCCTGGCGGGCGTGGGCCTGTCGGGGGGCGCGGCGGGCGCCGGCTGGTGTATCTTCGTGTACAACCTGTCGCCGGAGGCGGACGAGAGTGTGCTGTGGCAGCTGTTCGGGCCCTTCGGGGCGGTCACCAACGTCAAGGTCATCCGCGACTTCACCACCAACAAGTGCAAGGGCTTTGGCTTCGTCACGATGACCAACTACGACGAAGCGGCCATGGCCATCGCCAGCCTCAACGGCTACCGCCTGGGCGAGCGCGTGCTGCAGGTGTCCTTCAAGACCAGCAAACAGCACAAGGCCTGAGCCGCCGCCGCCGCCCGCCCTCCCCACCCTCCCCGGGCAGCAGAGAGAGAGAGAAAGAGAGAGACAGGGGCCCCGAGAGAGACAGCGCAGGCAGACCACCGACGGCACGAGGGCCCCGCGTCCCTGCGGAAGCCACAGGGTGAGCACTCGGGGTGGGAGAGTCTGCAGGGAATGGGGGGTGCCGGGGGGTCCCCCACCCCGTCCTCCTGCCCCCACCCCAGGCTGGGCTGTTCACTCTCTCGTCTTGGTTTTGTTCATGGCGATGGTTTTTGTTTCTTTTTTCGGCTAAAAAGAAAGCAGAGATGTGCCCCCACCCCACCTTCAACCACCCTCCACGGGATGGCTTTGCGGGGACGCTGGGGGTGCCCTCCCAGACCCCCTTGCCCAGGCCTCCCCAACACCTAGATGAGCCTGAGGGGAGGGGGAACAGGTTTAAAAATCCCCAAAAAAGCGAAACGGAGGAGGGGTGTGGGCATCCCTGGCCCAGAGCCCCTGGATGGAGTGTGAGGAGCAGGGGGAGGGGCTGGAAACAGAAACAAAATGAAAAAAAAAGGGGGGGTGGGAGGGGAAGAAAAACTCTATTTTTGTAAAAAGGGAAAAAAGACCTCGTGGAGAATTTTTACTGGGGATTCTTGAACTTGAAAAAAAAAAACACAAAAAAAGACAAAAAAAAAAAGAAAATATTTTGGCAGGTTATGTTTACCAACTGGGGCAGGGGCAGGGAGCAGGGCTTGGGGGCCGGGGGTCCACGGGGCCACACAGAGAAACACAGCCACGCGAAGACACGCGGGGGCATGTGCACACCCGCGCGTACACACACACACACACACACACACACACACACACACCCCACAGGGACACACAGAAGCACTGACAGACCCAGAGACATGCCCCGGACACCTTCAGGAGCTCGTGGGCCAGACCCAGACACGCAGACACACACGTGGATAATCACAGGAGACCGAAGCAGGGGGGCTAGCAAATGTGGCCACGGGCAAACACCGACGTGGGCAGATGCGGCCGCAGGTGGATGCGGAATGCGAACATTTCCACGTGGACACGTGAGAGCAGAGACAGATAGACATTTGGACACACAAATCTATAGACACCCAGTCATGGAGAAGCAGAGAGACAACACCAGGAGACAACGACATGCCCATAGCATCCCTTAGGCCCAGGCGAGAGGTGGTATAGCCCAGACCCTGGCCCAGTCCACTTCCTCCAGCTAGGCCGCCGGGGTCTCCTGCGGACGCGTGGCCCCACTCAGCCCGGCCCCAGGTTCTCTGCAGAGCTCTCTCCTGGCTCATCAGTGGTCCCTGCCGCCCACGAACACAGGCGTGCACACACAGAGCATCCATGCATCCAAACACACGATACCTCGTCTCATTTTTGGCGTCATGGTGGGCTGGAGGCAGCCCCCCCCAACACTTGAGGCCAAAGGACCCCCTGTCCCCGGGGCTGAACCTCCCTGGGCCGAGGCCCTGGCCCAGAGGCTGAGGGGGGAGGCTGGGCCCTGAGCCTTCCCCCTCCCCCAAGGCCTCCCCAGCAGGAAGTACCCGCTGTTCCCTCCAGCCCCCGCCCCCACCCCGGGGTGGATGGGCCCAGAGGCCCAGCCCCGAATTCCTTCTCCCCCCCACTTGTCACCCCTTTTCAGTTTGTTGGGTTTTTCTGTCTTTCCAAACTCCTGAGGGCCGTGGATGCAGCCCCCATCCTGAGCCCCAGCCCCGGCTTCTGTCTGGAAAGTCCAGACGCTCTCCATTCCCCTAGTTTTCATTCTTTGTAAAAAAAAAAAAAAAAAGAAAAAAAGAAAAAAAAGAAAAAAAGTAAAAAGAAAAAGAAAGAAAAAATTCCAACAGAAGCCGAAGGCCGGAGCCCCTGGGAGCCCTCGCAGCCCCCCACCCCCCGCAGCGGGCCCAGTCGGAACTGAGAATTACAGACCCCGAGTTCAGCTTCAGTCGCCCTTCCTCCGGAGTCCCTGCGTTTGGTGTCCGGCCACGGCCCCGTCTGACTGCCCAGCTCTCTCTCCCCCACCCCTCCCGGTGTTCGTTAGTAAACGTCTGTGGAGCTTCTGCTGCAAGGAACAAAAAGAAAAAAAAAAAAATCAAAAAAGCGACAAAAAAACACAGAAGAGAAAAAAGCGACAAAAAAAAAGGAAGAAAAAAAAAAACACACAGAAGAGATTTAAAAAAAAAAAGGAAAAAAAAAAAAGACATAAACTGGCACCAGTTAACTTTCTTGTACTTTTTTGCCGAATTTAGCTTCTTGTAGTTTTAACTTATTGCTATGTTAACTATTTATTCTCCTTGTTGCCCTGTAAGGACATTTGTGTATATTTCTGTTACTTCATCCAGTTTGCAAGTTTAAAGGAACCACGATGTTCTCTTTGTTTCTTTAAGTTTTGCTGAGACGTGGTTATGCCTAATTTATTTATAAAAGGGGAAATGGAATCATTAAAGTAATAATAATTATTAATAACAGTAATGGTAGCCGAGCGGCGCCCGGGGGGCGTGTGCTCTGTGGGGCGGTCCCCGCGGCCAGCGACGTCCGGGGTCTTAATGGGATTCTTTTTGCTCGTCTTGAGAATTTTTTCAGTCCTATTTAGCTGGTGAAAAACCCTAGCTTGTTCTTGATACACGAACCTATTTATTCTTGTGGTTTTTAAGTCCTTCCCAACCTCCCAGCTCCCCTCCAGCAGGGCAGGCACCCCGAGTGGGTCCACCCCTCTCCCTCTGCTGTGTCTTGGGGCTCTCTCCCCTCCGCCCTCCGAGCGCAGGGACACGTGGGCACACGTGGGCAGCGTGCAGGAGGCGTCTGTGAGCAATAAGGGCTGGGTTTGTCCCCTACCCTGGGGCAGCCGGGCTCTGCAGAGGGGGCACCTCTCCACACACACCCTCCCCCCCACTGAGGCCTAGGCCCCTGACACCCCCAAGTCTGGGAGGGGACTCCTTTTTCTAAAACACGGAACTCAGCCCAGCCAGGCCCCCTCCCCAGAAGCCATCCCCTCACCCCAGGGGCCGGTTGGGGGGGGGGGGCCTGGGGTCTTCCACATCCCTGGGGGTCAGGGGCAGGGCCCGTGGGATGGGGGCTCAGCCCCTCCAGCCCTCCCTTCATCCTGTTATTTATTCAGAAGGTTTCAAATCACGACAGAGTCCATGTTGGAGGTGATAAAGAACTGTAAAAAAAAAAAGAAAAAAGAAAAAAAAAAAGAAAGAAAAAGACAAAAAAAAATCACAAAAACCCAAAACCCAACAAGAACACTTTGCGTTGCGTTTAGACTATTTATTACCGGGATTACAGGCCTGGCCGCGGTAACAGACTTTTACATGGAATTGTTTAATTATTTGTACTTTTCATGCCAGAAAATAAAAGTTCAGAATCTTACGGTCTCCGCTGTCTGCGTGCCGGCAGGTGGGGAGCATTGGGAGTGTGTGTCACGGGCCCGAGCTGTGCGGCCACGCCTAGGCTGCCGTCCCTCCCTGGGCCTGGCTCTCACCTGGAGCCCCGGGGCCTCCCCACAACGCACCTGGGACTCAGGATGGGTGGGCAACTGGTGCGGGCAGAAACCCAGATGGAAGGGGCCTGGGGTCCGTCTGCCCTGTGGTGCTGGACTTCTCTCCACGGCCCGTGGGGCAGCTCAGATGTGAATCAGGCTCTGGTAAGACCCCAGCTGGGGAGCCAGCCTGATGGGGGACAAGGTCTGGGCACCATCTCCAGAAAGCCACTTCTCCTGAATTCCCCCCTCAGCCCATCCCCGGCCCCATGTACACCTGAGCAAAGCAAGGCAGACACAGCCTGGTTGGGGGGGATGGTGTTTATTGTTTTGAGGTCACAGGTCAAGTCACTCATCCCCACTGGGAAGGGAGGCAGACACCGTGGGCGGGGGCGGGGCGCCCGGGGCGGGCGAACTCCTGTGTTCCACCTTTGGAGACCGCGGGGGCCTGGGGACGCGGCCGCGCCACCCCCGGCGGGGCACGGGGCTCCACACGGCTCCTGCCCCAGTGGGGAGGCTGAGCACACCGGGGGGGCGGGCCTCGGGCCACAGGCGGTGGGGCGGGCGGGCGGCCCCGCCGGGGGACATCTCCGTGCCTTGAAGTTCTGGAGCCAGAGAAAAGACCACATGAGAAAGACGGAGATGGAGGCCGATGGGTGGGGACAGAAGTGTTCCGCAGACCCCGCTGCAGCCCCCTGCCCACCTCGGCGCCCAGCCGGGCTAGAGCTCGTCGTGGTCGCCGTCGTGGTCGCCGTCGGCAGGCGCGTCGGGCGGCGGCTCAGGGCAGGCGGCCGGCGTCATCAGCTCCATGAGGTACTCGCAGCGACTGGGCTCCGTGGTGCTGGTCACCACGGTCTCCTTGCCACACAGCAGGCGCACCTGGGATGGGCAAGGCAGGGGCTCAGGCAGGCTCGGGTGGGCCCGGGCCCCCGCAACCCCTGCCCCCCGCACCCCCTGGCACTCACGGTGGTGGAGCGGTTGGGGCCCTGCCAGCAGCCCGTTCCCTGCTCGTACTTCATGGCGCTGAACTTGTCGTGCTCAGGGCCAGCCCACGAGCCCCAGGTGCTGTGGCAGACAGGGTGCTTAGGGTGGGGGGCAGTGCTGGCGGGGACTGGGCAGCTGGGGGAGGGGGGGTTCAGTCTGAGCCCACTCACCCAAGGCTGGTGGGGGAGCCGCCGAGCTTGGGTTTCTGAGAGACGAGCTTGAAGGGGCAGAGCCGGTAGATGTACCTGTCACAGGATGGAGACGGTGGGCAGGGGACCCGGGACCCCAGGCTCCCCCGTGCGCCCACACACAGGGGCCCCCGGGCACCTCGAACTGCGCTGGCGGCCCGTGAGCCCGCCCCCTCACTGCCCCGTGTCCCCTCCCCCGCCCGGGAACTGCACTGGCGGCCCGTGAGCCCGCCCCTCACTGCCCCATGTCCCCTCCCCCGCCCGGGAAATGCGCTGGCGGCCCGTGAGCCCGCCCCTCACTGCCCCATGTCCCCTCCCCCGCCCGGGAACTGCACTGGCGGCCCGTGAGCCCGCCCCTCACTGCCCCATGTCCCCTCCCCCGCCCGGGAACTGCACTGGCGGCCCGTGAGCCCGCCCCTCACTGCCCCATGTCCCCTCCCCCGCCCGGGAACTGCACTGGCGGCCCGTGAGCCCGCCCCTCACTGCCCCATGTCCCCTCCCCCGCCCGGGAAATGCGCTGGCGGCCCGTGAGCCCGCCCCCTCACTGCCCCGTGTCCCCTCCCCGGGAACTGCACTGGCGGCCCGTGAGCCCGCCCCTCACTGCCCCGTGTCCCCTCCCCGGGAACTGCACTGGCGGCCCGTGAGCCCGCCCCCTCACTGCCCCATGTCCCCTCCCCGGGAACTGCACTGGCGGCCCGTGAGCCCGCCCCCTCACTGCCCCATGTCCTCTCCCCGGGAACTGCGCTGGCCGCCCGTGAGCCCGCCCCTCCCCACCCCGTGTCTCCTCCCCCGCCCGGGAACTGCACTGGCGGCCCGTGAGCCCGCCCCCTCACTGCCCCATGTCCCCTCCCTGCCCCATGTCCCCTCCCCGGGAACTGCACTGGCGGCCCGTGAGCCCGCCCCTCCCCACCCCGTGTCTCCTCCCCCGCCCGGGAACTGCGCTGGCCGCCCGTGAGCCCGCCCCTCACTGCCCCATGTCCCCTCCCCGGGAACTGCACTGGCGGCCCATGAGCCCGCCCCCTCACTGCCCCATGTCCTCTCCCCGGGAACTGCACTGGCGGCCCGTGAGCCCGCCCCCTCACTGCCCCATGTCCCCTCCCCGGGAACTACACTGGCGGCCCGTGAGCCCGCCCCCTCACTGCCCCATGTCCTCTCCCCGGGAACTGCGCTGGCCGCCCGTGAGCCCGCCCCTCCCCGCCCCGTGTCCCCCCCCCCCGTGTCCCCCCCCCCCCGCCGGCCGCGGCGCGCGCACTCGTTGGTGGTGAGCTCGTAGCACTGGTTGTACAGATAGGCAAACTCTCCGCCGGGGCCAAAGTCAAACGAAATCTCCTGCTCCAGGTTCCTGGAAGGGGAGGCCGAGCCGTGAAGGGGCAGCTGGGGACGCCGCAGCCTCATTCAGGACAACACAGGGAGGCCCACTCCGGCCACGGAGGGCCACTCGGGGACTGGGCTCAGGCTCCCCACCGTGTGGGGCCCCTCCCTGCAGGAGCCACCCTGCCTTACAGGGGCCGCCTCGGCAACACCCCGTCACCACCTCCCCCAGGGAGCCAGGTCCGCAGCGGGCGGCCGGCGTGGCAGGTGGGAACGTGGCCCTGCTGTGGCCGCATACCCGCCCCCCTACCTGATGGACTCCTCCATGTCCCTCAAGGACCGCTCAGCCTCCTCAAACTTGTTGCGGGCCTCCTGGGCGGCTGGAGGGGGTGGGCAGGGTGGGAAGAGGTCAGAGGCGCCCCAACCCCCATCCGGGAAGGAGAGGGAGGGGCCGCCGCGGATACACTCACTACCCCCGGCTCCCCTGCTCTGAGTGAGGACCGGCCCCAAAGGCCCCGAAGGCCCCAGGGCAGACCCCCGCCCAGCTGCCCAGGCACTCCACTCCGGAGGGAGGAGGACCAGGACTCCTGGGGCCTAGCGGGCTCCTCGCCTGCTGGGGTGGCACAAACAAGCAGCAGCGGGAGGCGGCAGGAGGGTCCCTGGGGGCCTACCGGGGTGGTGATGGTTTCTCCAGGCCTCAGATGCTACCCCCCCCCCCCCCGGGACGGCCCCAACTCCCCAGGCTTGCTCAGGGCCAACGCAGGCCCATCTTGGGAAGCAAGTGAGACCCATTTCGAGGGTCCCTGCAGGTGTGGATCATGGGGAGCATGGATTCGGGCGGGGTCCCCCCCCCCCCCCCCCCCCCCCCCCCCCCCGCCTGGCCCTCACCGTCAATGAAGGCCTGAGTCTGCTCATCGTAGGGCGGCATTTTGTCCTCTTCAGTGGGGCTGGCTGCAGGCTGGGGGGGGGCCAGTGGGGGCGGGGCCTCCTGGGGGGCGGAGGGGCAGAGTCGGCAAGTGCCCCAGCCCACACCCAGTCATCCCCCCCCCCCCCCCCCCCGCAAACACACACCTTGGGCTGCTCCCCCTGCACCTGGGAATCTTCTTCCTCCTCTTCCTCCTCCTCTTCCGTCTCTTCCTCTTCCTCTTCCTCCTCGTCCTCGTCCTCGTCCACGGGCGGCGAGGGCACTGGAGACTGCTCCTCCTTGGGCTCTGTCAGGTCAGGCTCAGAAGGCGCAGGTGGGGGGCTGGTGGGCAGCACCTGGGGGGCGTGCGGGCAGCCGGTGCCACAGGCTCGGTGGTCCACCCCCACCTCCCCGGGGCTCAAGTCCAAGCTCACACCATCACCCAGCGGGCAGCCTCAGTGTCTCGGCCCCTCCCCCAGGGCCTGGAGGGACAGACAGCCGATGCGGGGACCCTCCCCAGAGGGGGCCTGGATGACCCCGCTGGCCAGGATTGCCCTGTGCCAGAAGCAGAGGCAGTTTCTTTGTGAGGCATTTGGCGGGGGCAGGGCAGGGCAGGGAGGGGTACTGCATGTCCTCTCCTACCCCCGCTGACCTCGGAGCGGTACTTGTCCCTGATGGCGGCCCACACGCGGTCATAGAAGGCGGGAGCGTCAGTCTGCACGTCTCCCCCGAGCAGGGCCTGTGTGCGTGTTGGCGGCGGTGTCAAGATCGGGGCCTCCACGTCCCCCGCCCCCCCCCCCCGTGTGCCCCAGGCACGCTCGAGCGGGGGGGGGGGGGGGGTGCCCTGAACCCCCCTAGCCAGGTCTGGGCGCTGAGGCGGAGCGGCCCGAAGGGGGCAGCACAGGCCTGTGGGAAAGAGGGCGGGCCCCAGAGGAGGGGAGAAGCAGGGGAGCAGGTAGGGGTGAGGGCCTGAGCGGCCGGGGAGAGAAACTGAGAGACAGAGAGGGAGAGGGAGCTCCAGAGCACAAGCACCAGAGGTCGCTGGGCCCCTGGGAAGAGGCAGAGGCCCAGGCGGGAAGGGAAGGAGCCAGCAGCAGGGAGCCAGCCGCAGCTAGGCCAGAGAGCCAAGGCCGCCCGCGAGGAGGCCAGAGCAGGGTGGGGGGCACACACTCGGGGGAGCACATGGGGCCAGGTGGGTGGGAAATCTGGCACGTTCCTAACCAGGTGCCCCCACGGCACCCGTGTGGTGCGCCCAGGTCTCAAAGGGCAGGGAGGAGAGCTGGGCTGCTACCCTCTCGCCTCACCCGGGCAAAGCCCAGTGGCATCACCCATGCTGGGCACCCAGCAGCCCTGGGAGCAGCCCAGGGCCAGCCTGTCCCCCGCCCCCTGGCCCTGAGGTCACCCTAGGGCAATGAGACCTCTACGAGTCCCAGGGCAAGGAGAAGGATGCAGTACCTGAGCTTCCCCTTCTGACAGTGCCCCGTCACCGTCGGTGTCCAGCTCCGGATGGGTCTGCAGCTCGGTGACCGAGACCCTGCGGGGGCGCAGGAAGAGGCCGGCAGGGCGGTGAGGCCCACTGGCTCTGGGCCCGCTACCTGCTCCCCCCCCTTGTCAGGGTCCCTGCCCAGACTCAAAGTGGGAGGGGAGGCAGAAGTTGGGAGAAGGTGAACTCCGGGGTTGGGGTCAGAGGGGGGCCCAGTCCCATCTTCTCCCCTGTCCTGAGGACTCCACAGCCCAGAACAGGCTCGAAGGAGAAACAGAGATTCCATGTTCCCGACAGCCCACCCTCCACTCGGCCATTAGCCTGGGTCAGCCGGCAAGGTCAGGGGCACAGTGGGATTAAAAGGGGTCTGGCTTTTGTCAAAGTGACCCAGGCCACAGAATAGGCTTGGGAAAGGTAATGGAACCCCCCAGCTACCTCACCTGGCTCCTTGCATGTGGGGGGTTCCCTCATCTACCTTCAGGGTTTTTCTGGACCTACTTTATACCTGAGTAAGCAGGGGCTCAGTAAGGGGACAGCAAGCTAGTCCCAACCAGATATGGTTTGGGACTAGCTAAGGACCCATGCTGAGGAGGTGGGGCTCAGGCCCAGGGTAGGGGGAGGTGGGAGGAGGGAACCTCAGGCCCGGGGCAGGATGGGTAGACTCACGCCCCATCCATATCGTCGTCCAGCTCCTGGAAGGCGTTGGCCGCCAGCTCCTGTTCCCGCTGGGCCTTGGAGGCGGCCTGCCGCTCTGTGGAGGACCCGGCTCCGTCACCCGCCACCCTGAGACCTGCCCTGCCCCAACACCCCACATGTCCCACCGTGTGCTTGGCCCTGCCCTGGGTGCCGAGTCGGGCCACTGAAGAGCACAGACCAGGGACGGGAGCCAGGAGCTGCCAAAGGCTGGCCAGAGTGGGGGCCAAGGAGGCGGCGAGAAGTGCCAGATAGTGGGGAGACCCCGAAGCAGGGAATGGAGAGGTCTGCAGACATGGGGGCTGGGGCTTGAGGACACCCTGGGACTTTGGGTTTGAACAAGCAGGGGCTCGCAGCGACCGTGCAAGGGTGGGCGGGAGATCACGCAGAGGTCGGCCACGTCTGGGAGGCCCCCATGTGAAGCAGCCCGTGCACCCCAGGCCCGCTCTCCAACACGAAGGTCAGGATGGAGACTGGGGTGGGGCGTGGCCAAGCCAGGAAGGCTTCCTGGGGGCCCAGGGCGGTGCCTCCTCCGCTGGCCTCACCCCCACCTCGTCGGACTGGATGAGAAAGCGGCCCCAGCGACTGAGCTCCTGGTGTACACGGGGCCTCTGCTCAGCCGTCTCCAAGGGGACAAGCAGGGTTCCCTCTGCCACGCTGTGCTTCACCCCCAGAGAGCCCGCCACGCCCCAGCAGACCAGGCTGGCACCGTCCCTCTCCCAGGTGAGGGCGTGAGGCTGGCTGGCCGAAGGGACCTGCCCGCAGTTCCCCGGCTGGGCAAGAGCAGGGCCAGGGGCAGAGACACAGGATGGGTTAGAAAGCTGGCTTCCATCAGGATGAACAGAGAGAAGAGACCTCCCGATTTCCCAGCACTGGGGGGGAAGGCAGAGCTTGGGGACAGCTGTCTGAGTGGCGGGGCCCGAGTGTGCTTCTCAGTGGAGGAGAGGTACCAGCTGGACGCCGCCCCGGAAAGGGGGAAGATAACAAAGTCCAGGGTCTCCCAAGAGCAGTGGAGGGTGGAAGCCAGGGTCTAGGGGCAGAAACAGTCTCTGCTGAGGGAAGGAGGGGAGTCTGCGGATGCCACTGTGACTCCTGCTCATCTGCCCCCGGGGCCACGAACAGCTTCAGCCTGCCTTCAGGCCCACTTCTCTCCACCCCTGTGCCCCCCCCACCCTGGTCCCCCCCAGCCCATCGCTTGCCTGGACCAATGTGGTCAGCTCCTCCCTGGTTTCCTGGCTTCTGTTCCTCCTCTGTTCAGAATCCTCTATGGCTCCCACCTCACCAGGGGTAAAAGCCTAAGTCCTCCCCGCGGTCTCCAAGGCCCTGCCCTGGTCTCTCTCCCACACCCCTCCGATTCTCCTCACTCCCTCCCTCCTGCCACACGGCCCCCTTGCTGGCCCTTAAAAACCAGACATGAGGCTGCCTCAGGGCCTTTGCACCTGTGTCCTCTGCTTGGCTCCCTCTTCCCTCAGCAGGCAGGGGCTATCTCCACCTCGGTCAGTGCTGAACCACTGGTACCTGGGATGTGCCCGGCACACAGCAGGAACCCCACGAGCACTGCACGAGCTACTGGATTACCGATTTTACGAGAAACCAAGGCAGACAGAGAAAGGGACAAAGAATGCAGCAGGGGCCCAGGGAGATGGAGGAGATCAGCAGGGTGGACTCGGAGACAGGCTGCCCGACTCCCGGTCACCAGCCCAGGGAGTAGCCAGGGCCACACTTCCAAATCCTTCCTGCAATGCCTGGACCTTTAACTAGTCTGGAGGAGGTTTCTGCCCCACCTCGCCCGTCTAGCCTGCTTCCACAGCGTGACCCCCACCGGCCAGACTGCCAAGGCTCCCGATTTTCCAGAATGGCAGCACAACCTGCCAAAAGCAAGAAAATGCTGGACAGAGCATAAAAAACCATCTTCAACCAACCAAAGTGACATAAATTGCCAGGCCAAAGAGCAATTCAGGAAGGTTAAAGGACATGGAAGCTCCCGGCAAATCCGGAGGTCTGTGTTGATGAGAATTTGTGAGACAACAGAGAGGGAATCAAAGCCCCAGGTGGGGAGAATGGGAAAGCCCCCCCCCCCCGCAACTAAGCTGTGACCTCACCCCAGGGTGGCCCCCTTAAGGAGAAGCTGGACCAGAAATCACCCTGCCTGTTCTCACACCTCCGCTCCCACTGCCTGACAGGCTGGAGGGGCCTCCAGCCTTCACTCTGGATTCAGGGGATCCCCCAATGGTAGTGTTCCCATGTGGCTGGCAGAAAGAACAGCACCTCCTCTCAGAAAAACAATCACTTCTGCTAGGCTGCAGATTATTCCTACGAATGACTTTCGAATACAATGACCAACGCACAGGCGAAGACAATGAGGCGCACGGAGGACTGAGGCAGCACGATCGAAAGTCAGCGGACACGAGAGCCAACAGGTATGAGCATCGCTCCTGGGGCCAGGCGCTGCCCAGCCAGAAGACAAGGGCCAGCCCTGGCCACCCCATGACGTACCCTCCCACCGCTTCTGGTGCTGCTCTTTGGCCTCCTTCTCTGGCTTCTCGGCCTCCTCCTTCACCATGCGCAGCATCTCCACCTGGTCCTCCAGGGACTTCTTTCCAGCCTGTAGCTCAGCGAGCTTTTCCTGGGTGGGCAAAAGGCAAGATGACACCTCTCCTTCTGTTCTGCCTTCTTCCTGAGCGCCATCTCCCTGCCTCTACGCCACAGGGTGGCCACAGGTGACCTTCCCGAAGCACACACCTCCCTGTGGTTCCCCGGAGCTCACCGGAGAGAACCCTGAACACCTCGATGTAGCCCCCCCCAGTCCTGCATAACCAGGCCCACTGCTCCAGCCCCAGCTGTCCCACCACTATCTTGACCTGTAGGCTCCAACTACCCCGACAACATTTAGATTCCCCAAAGGCTCTCTGCCTCCCGTTCTTCACACATGCTTTCCCTCTGCCTAGAACACTCTGCATGGCTAACTCCGAATTAGCCCACAGATTTCAGCTTAGATAGAGGCCTTCTCCTCCAGAAGCCGTCCCTGCTTCCTGCCCCCACAACAGGTGGGAGGAGGAGGGAGACTGGGCACGAGTCTCCTCTCTGCCTTAGAGCCCCAACCCAAACGACCCTTTTTCCAGGGGCCCTGGGTGTCCCTTTGGCATCTGTCCCTCTCAGTGGACAATGCGCCCTTGAGGCAATTCCAGGTCTGTTTCCAGTCTCATGCCCACTACACCGCAGCACATTCTGGGCCTCTGTGGATATTTCAAGAAGGAACGAGTGTGCTGTGTGGATGGGGCCCCCAGCTGAAGGGTCTTAGACCAAGCCCCACCACGGGATCATTTTCCTCCTAAGACCTTGGCCCACATCTCAGCCTGGCCTGCTCCCAGGATTCTCCCACCGCCAGGAGGGCAAAACTCACTGCATGGCTCCCTCACTATCTTCTGAATTCAGAAAGGACTTCACTGCCCCTCCCCCTCGACCTCAAGAGGGGCCTCACCAGCCAGGGCATGGAGGGGAGAAAGACCCAGAACCTTCCCTGGGCAGAAAAACAGAGCTGAAGCCCTCATGCGGAGAGTCTGGCAGAAGTCCAGGGGCAGTGCTGAGGACTCTGACCCGTCTAACAGCCCAAGGGGGTGGTGGGCAGGGGAGGAAGAGACACATGCCTGGGCACACGATTTCTTCCAGCCCCTGCAGCACTCACCCTATGGAACTAACCCGGCTGCTCTGTCAATGTCTTGAGTCCTCCCCCAGAACGGGGAGGTCACATGGTCATCAGCCTCATCTTACAGATGATGGCACCAGGATGCAGAGAGGCGTCCCTCCTGTTCTGGGATGCAGGAGGACACTCCTCTAAGCCCACTTCAGCCTGCCACCAAGGCCTTGTGCAAGACCTGTGCTGACCACCACCTGGTAACGGCTTAACCAATGACCAAACAGCCAGCTGACGAATGGGTGAACCAAGGCACACACGGATGGTAACTGGCCCCGGGACTCCACTAGTCAGGCAGGTGTCAATCCCACCCAGCCTCACCAGCCTATGACTCCAGGCCTCAGGGCCCAGACTGTCCGGGCCCGGCCCCACGGGGTCCCTCACCTGCTTCTCCTCCCGAGCCTTCTTCCAGTCCTCGATGAGGATCTTCTTTAGGCGGAACCCCTCTCGCGTGACCTCTGCCATCTGCCGCAGCGTCTCTCTCTCCTTACGGCCCTTCTCCCTGGGGTGGAGGGAACACACAAGCACCACCAGGGAAGCCCTTAGGGCTCACAGCTCTGCCTCCTCCAAAAGGGCTCAACCTACCTGCTGCCCACCCCATGTGGGGAAACATGGAGCAAACCCCCCTCCCCCCACTTCCTCAGAGCCCTTCATCCCTGTCCCTGAGAGAAGGGGCAGCAGTCAGAGTTCGCTCACTGTAGGGATCTAGGAGAGGGGCTAGGGAATGCTCGGATGTGGGGCTAGAAGTTGGCTCCCAAAGGAGAAAGAAAAGCACAGAAATCACAGACTCCTAGACGAGAAGGCCATCTGATGGATAACTGTGTTGCCCTTGACCCACCCTGTACCTAAAAGATCTCCCATCAGGTGAGTTTACAAAATATTGGGATTTTCAGCTTCTCTGAAAAACAAATCTAGCTCGGCCACTTGTCTTCAACTGCCCGGAGTCAAGGGGCAGGTGTTCCTTTAGATGCCACAGTGCCCACCACTCCCTACTGCCTCACGCTCGGCTGCCTTCTGCTGTTTATACCACCTGCCTGGGGGCATTTCAGTTTTCAGGTCCTGCCGCAAGGGCGGAGCGATTCAAAGATAGGAGTGATTCAAAGATCGGAGTCTCAAATTAGACGGGCCTGGGTTCAAGCCCTGGCTCCGCTCTGTCCTAGCTGGGGGAACCTTGGGGAAAGTCACTTTTTATTCTAAACTTGACTTTCCTCGTCTGCTGAATTGGGAAACGGTGCCTGCTTCTGGGCCAGCGATGGAGTGGCAATGTGGTGTTTGTTCACAAGGCGCTGGCAGAGTGAGCACTCAGACAAAAGCAGAGAAGAGAGGGGCGTGGTTCACTGGGTGGGGCGAGGCAAGGTCAGGGGCGCGGGGGGGGGGGGTGGGCAGCCACATACTTGCAGGTGTTCTCACAGACGATCCCGCTGTTGTACTCATCGGTCCCATCACAGCAGTCTGAGAGCAGAAGCAGGGATGGATCAGACCCGGTGGGGCTCCTCCCTACTCCCCCCACCGCCTATTTCGCCACCCGCGGTGTGATCTCACTCACCACAAACTCCATCATTGACCCATCTGGAGGAGATGTATAGGGGCTTATAGCCAGTGTTGGTGCAGTGGAAGCTGCCGTTAGGACAGGCGGCTGTACCTGCGGGAGGGAGAGTTTTCGGGGTGACCTCAGGCTAACCCATCACACACACACACCCACCCACAGACAGATCCCCCCGACACGCGTGCACATAGACAGCCCGTGAGGACCACCAATGCGGAGAAAGGGAAGGAAGGGCAGCTGCACACTCAGGGCCTGAAATAAATCTCTCCAACGTTCTCTCCTGCCTCTCCACACCCAGGCCCTCGGAAGAGGGCCCGGCCGACTGCTCCATCCCTTGGCTCCACTTCTGTCTTTGTCTGCCCTTCGACCGCACCTTCTCTCCCATCTCTGGGTATTTGCACCTGCAGGCACCTCCATTTTCAGCACACTTCAGGGTTCAGCGGAGCCCTCACTTCCTGACCCCCAGGCTGGGCTCCCCCAGCAGCTGGCGAGCCCTCCTCACCAAACCACTGGCTTCCCCCCCAACTCAACAGGGAGCCATGTGAGGGCAGGACTGGGTCTGTCTTGGTCACCCACCACCACACGGGCTGGCATTTCCCAGGCACTCAAAAAACCTCGAATAAATGAATGAATGAATGAATGAATGAATAAATGAACCGAGACTCACCTGGCTCATCTGAGCCATCCTTGCAGTCACAGTAGTCATCATTGACCTGATCAAAAGGGATGGTGGCAGAGCCGTCCAGACAAGTGAAAGGCTTGGACTCATCATAGAAGTGATGGTCTGGGACGGAGGTAAGGGGCTCAGCCCAAGGCAAGAAGAGACCCTCGCAGCCCTCCCCCAGCAGCTGAGCATTGCCACCTTCCCTACCCAGAGGCCGCGAAACTGAGGCCGAAGGCTCAAGGTATCTATCCCAGGGGCCAAGTCGGCCCCTCCCACACCCTACCCCCACCTTCAGCCACCTCCAGCGGCGGACTCACTGGTGAGGGAGACGCCCCGCGGCCTCTTGACCTCCACGGCCCAGCACAGGGGCAGCAGCACCGCGAACAGTAACATCCCGCAGAAGCTCGCAGGCCGGAAACAGGTTCTGGGGGGAGGAAGCCGGCTGCGGGGAGAAGGGCTGTGCACCCACGCTGCGGCAAGAAAGGGACGGCGGGTCAGTGGGAGAGGGCTACTTCCAGCCAAAGGAAGTCACCTCTTCCTCCAGCCGATTGGACTCCTCCATCGCTTCCGGGCAATGGGGGGCTCACTCTGCTTCCGACACCGGGGGGGTGGGCGGCGGAGGGGGGCTCGCCCCAGTCTTGCCCAGAGGGAGTCTCACTCTGCTCATATCAATAGTGGGAAGCTCAAAACCTCCGCTCCCTGCCGGGGTGGGGGTGGGGTGGTGAGCTCTGCAATTCCCGCCAATTGGCCGAAGGGGTTAACAGTCTCCCATTCTACCGACGAACACCCTTCAGCTGCCCCCAATAAGAAACTGGGGTGACCCCCCCCGCGCATTAATTCACCACCTACACGAGGCCGGGGCAAAGGTCAATATCCACCGCGCCCCCAAGCCCAGCAGCCAACCGCTCCTCCAGAAAAAAGAAAGCGGAACTATGTGGGATCCGTCACTTCCGGCATCACGCCGCGCGTGCGGAGCGGCGACCCAAGGGTGCCATGTTGGGAGTGGCAACTGGGGGAGGGGGTGGGCTGGAACCCAGACGGCCATCTTGGATAGGACTGTGAAG
The DNA here is from genome assembly GCF_964656455.1 of Halichoerus grypus. Classification (NCBI taxonomy): domain Eukaryota; kingdom Metazoa; phylum Chordata; class Mammalia; order Carnivora; family Phocidae; genus Halichoerus; species Halichoerus grypus. Next base: position 208,252,007 of record NC_135712.1, read on the forward strand.
CCTAGAGGGGATCGTTCTGATGGTTCGCGCTTAATGGCGGCGCTCGGTTCCTCCATCTTGGGAGTGGCAGGTTCAGCCGCCGGAAAAGAAGGTTCCTGAAAAACGCCCTGGAAACCCAGCGGAGTGGTGGTGGTGTTGGGGGGGTGCTTTAAAAAAAAAAAAAAGTAGGGGGTGCCTGGCTGGCTCAGTCCAGGAGCGGACTCTTGATCTTGGGGTTGTGGGTTCGAGCCCCATATTGGGTGTAGAGGTTACTCAAAAAATAAAATCTTAAAAAAAAAAAGTTGGGGCGCCTGGCTGGTTCCGACTTAGACCGTGTGACTCCTGATCTCAGTATTGTGGGTTCCAACCCCACCTTGGGTGTAGAGGTTACTCAAAAATAAAAAAATAAAAAAAAGATGAGCACGTGACCCTAAAGTGCCATCCTCCCAATATCCAGCAGAGAGGCTTGGCCAGCCCGCCATTGGGCCGCCCCTCTGCACAGCGTTAGCCAATGAAAGCGGTGGTGTGGAACGCGGGCGGTTGCCATGGGAGCGCTGGAAGAAGGAGGGGGCAGAGGTTACCCAGCAACCGGGAGATGCTGCGAGGCCCCGCCAAGCGGTCGGGAAGTGCATTCTCCCAGAACCCCGGGAACCCGCGCGGACGGATCCAGGACAGGAGCAATTGCTATTTTACACCCTAATCCCCAGGGACCCTAGGCCCCAACCCAGTCATGACTTCTCCCCTGTGCTGGGCGGCCTCCACCAACATTCCGACTTCTCAGGACCAGGTTTCGACCTCCGCCAAGGTCAAAGGCAGTCAGACTAAGGCTCAGCACCACCACTCCCAAGTGAAGGGTGTGGCCCAGGCCTGGCTCCCACTGCATTCCAAGGCTGGACACCTCCGTGCTCGAAAGGGGAAGTCCGCTGTGCACACGCAGGTGGCAGAGTTACAAAGGAAGATACAACTGTTAGGTAAGATGGCTTGAAAGGGCACAAAGAATCAGGAGTCAACAGTGTCCACCCAGCCCTCCGACCACGCACGGTGTGACAAGGGCCTTCCACCGGCCTTCATCCAGGTGACCCGTTTCTGGAGGCAAAAACTCATACTTGTTTGTGGTTTTCCTCATCTCTCTTACGAAATCTTTCCTGGGCTCAGAACCAACTAAACTGTGTTTCATACTTTTGTGTAATTTCAACTCTTCTACCACGCATGGGGGGTGGGGGGTGGTAAAGAGCATTGATTCTAGAGCCAGATTTTCTGGGTTCAAATCTTGGCTCTGCTCTGCATAAACTGTTTGATCTTAGGGGACTATGAGTAGCCTAATTGCTCTCAGTTTCTCTATTCGTAAAATGGGGATAGTAAGAGAACAACCCCATAGGTAGCTGAAACGTATAAAGTGCTTAGAACAGTGACTGGCACAAAGTAAAGCACTATAAAGTGCAAACTGATGTTTCTCAATGGAAGAGGGCCATTTTGCTCCCCAGGGGACATTTGGCAATGGGAGACATTTTTGATGGTAACCTTGTTGGGGAGGGAGGGGTGTGATACTGGTCATCTAGTGGGCAGAGGCCAGGGATGCTGCTCAACATCTGACAATTCATGGGACAGCTCCAAACAAATAATTATCCATCCCAAATCAGTCGTGCCAAGGTTGGGAAATTCTGATGTGAACCATTATGAGAACTGTTTCGTTATTACTAGAAGGTAATCTTGCGCAGTAGTTGAAGGTATGGGCTCAGGAATCAGACTTCTTGTGATCTTGAACAATCTAATAAGCCTGAGCCTCATTCTTCTCATCTGTAAATGGGTATGATATGGATATGTACCTGTTGACATATGGTATTTGAGACCTGGAAAGTTCTTTGTCCAGCATCGAGTGTATAATAAATGTTCAAACTAAAGTATTGTTATAATATGAAGTCAATGATAACAAAAACAGCTTCCCTCTGGAAAGCCCCCAACCCCCTGACACTCTGCTTGTGTACCTCGCATGACCTCAGAGGGTGACCGGAAGGCCTTTTACGAGAGCACCCAGTGGAACATCAAGAAGAATCAGGAGACCATCAACCAGCTCCACGAGGAGACCAGGGTGCTGCAAGTACAGCTGACAGACCTGCTCCAGGTGAGGCTGCTGAAGTGGGCGAAGGGTTTCCAGGAGTCAGGGCAGCATCCCCAGGGGGCAGGGCGCTGCCTCGGGTCCGGATGGTCTGGGTGAGCGGTGACTGGGCTCCTCTCCTTGCAGGGAGATGAGAAAGTGGTCCAGGCACTGATTCGGGCGTGGAAGTCAGAGAAGCCATACCTGAAGAACAGGACAGGACAGGTTTGCACCACCCCACTCCACTGACCCTCTCCTTTCATTTCCAGCTTGTGTCCCCTCCCCGCTGGACTCCCTGTCTCATCTCACCGTCTCCAATCCTTTCTCCCCACCAGCTGGCGTTCACTTATTCACTCAACTAATCTTTATCACACACTGACTGTGTTAGGCATGGTATTCGGTATTGGTGACTATGTAGTCAAAAAAAGAAAAGAAAAGAAAAGGAAAAAAAAAAAAAAAACAGACCAATCTCCACTGCCCAAACTTCATATCTTAGTGGGGAAAAGGGAATGCAGGAAAACAAAACAAAACAAAAAAACAAAAACACCAAGAACAAATGCAGAAACAAAGTAATTTCCAGTAGTGACGAGAAATGAATAAAGTAGATAGATAGGGGCAGAGGTTTGCACCTTATTTTTTTTTTAAAGGTTTATTAACTTATTTGAGAGAGAGAGTACAGAAGCACGAGCGGGGGAGGGGGGATGTGCAGAGGGAGAGGGGAAGCAGACACCTCACTGGGCAGGGAGCCCGATGTGGGGCTCCATCCCAGGACCCCGAGATCATGACCTGAGCCGAAGGCAGACACTCAACCAACTGAGCCACCCAGGCACCCCAAGGAGTTTGCACTTTAGATTGGGGTGGGAGTGGGGAGTCAGCAAAGCCCCCTCTCTCTAAAAAGCTGATATTTGAGCTGAGAATGAGACAGGCAGGAAATGATTTGGGGAAAAGCGATCCAGGCAGAGGGAACAGCAAGTGCAAAGTCCCTGAGGTAGAAACAAGGGAGTAGAGCATTGGAGACACATGCCTGGCCAGTGTGGCCGGATGGGAGTGCATGAGCGGGGCTCTGTAGGAGATGAGGTCAAGAGGGTCAGCAAGGGGGCACTTGGGTGGCTCAGTGGGTTAAGCCTCTGACTACAGTTCAGGTCAGGATCTCGGAGTCCTAGAGTTGAGCTCTGTGTCGAGCCCTGGAGTCTGCTTGTCCCTCTGCCACTCCCACTCATGCTCTCTCTCTCAAATAAATAAATAAAATCTTTAATTAAAAAAAAAAAAAGAGGGTCAGCAGCGGCTGAACCTTCCAGCAGGCTTAACTGGCCAAGACGAAGAGTTCAGATTTTATGCCGTGAAGTGTGAGGAAGAAGTGGGAAGTCAGGTGGAGGTCCTCCAGGTGAAGATGGTATTGGCCGCACTTAGACAAAAGTGGTGGAAATAGGAAGAACGAGGTAGCTCCGGGAAAAACTTTGAAACAGAACAAAGCATTGCTAACGAATTGGATGTAGGTGGGATGGAAGAAGAAAAGGTGAGGAGGACATCGAGCTTTTGGACTTGAGCATCAGGAAGGACGAAGCTGCCGTGCGCTGACATGGAGAAGATTCAAGGAGGGCAGACTTGGGGAAAGATCATGTACTCAGTTTTGCACATGATGGTTTTGTGGTGCCTGTGGAGACGCCTGGAAGGTGGTGTAGGTATGCGTATATGAGCCTGTAGTTCCGGGCGTTGGGATGGGGTCGGGGGGGCGAGGGGGGCGGTAAATTTGGATGTTTTCAGCTCTGGTGAGTTTTCAAACCCTGAGCCTAGATAGGTCCATCAAGGGGGTGGGTGTGAACAGAGGTGAGAAGCGCCTGAGGCTGGCCAAGAAAATGGAGAAGGGGCAGCCAGGGTGGAAAATTGGGGATTTTGGGGGGGGGGGGGTCCTGGAAGCTACCAAAGTTGACGATCTGCAGGAGCAGGGGATCAGCCGGGTCAGATGCCGCTGAGCCCAGGGAGATGAGAACCAAGATAGGGGAGAAGAAAGGGAGGAAGGCTTAGGTGGGAGGGTTCAGGCTGCCCTTGGGCTCGCCTCCCTCCAGCAGGCCCTGCAGCACGTGGACCACCGGCTGAGTGAGCAGGTGAAGCAGCTGAACTTGCTGCGGCACCAGGTGGGGGTGCGGCGGAAGTGGCTGCATGAGCTCCAGCTGCGGCACGGCGTCCGGGAGCTGGAGATGGCCGAAGCGCGAAATGGCAACACAGAGGGGGCCAAGGTGAGGCCGTGGAGGAGGGGTGGGGGCTGGGGGTGGAGATCCTGGGGAGAGTTTGAGAGGGGAGGGGACTCAGCCCAGCCTTGCTTCCCTCTAGACCTTGCGGAACCTGGAGAACCGCCTGGAGAAGGCCCGGATGAAGGCGGAAGAGGCCGAACACATTACCAATGTGTACCTGCAGCTCAAGGCCTATCTCCAGGTAGGGACCAGGGCGGCTTGGGGGTGGGGTGGAGGCAAGTGGGAGGGCCAGCCTGCCGAGGGACATCGGTCACAGGCCTGTCCCACCCCCCCATCCCCACCCCCCAGGAGGAGAGCCTTCACTTGGAAAACCGGCTGGACTTCATGGAGGCTGAGGTGGTGAGGGCAAAACGCGAGCTAGAGGAGCTGCAAGTGGTGAACCAGGAGGCGTTAAACGCCCAGGATATCGCCAAGGTGCCAGCCTGCCTGCCAGGCCCTGGGGTTCCTGCCCAGACGCCGTGGTCTCCTGGCCCCAGAATCTGAACCCCAGCTGTCCCCGAGCTCCTCCCGCCTATCTCCCAGGACCCCGCAGCCTGGCCCAGCTGTCTGAAGTTGGGCTGGCCGCTCCGGCCCTGAGCCTCGGTAGGTACCAGCTGGTCCTGCTGTCCTCCCGGCCCTTCCTCCAGAACCAGCTGCAGTATCTGGAGGAGACCGTGTTCCGAGAGCGCAAGAAGCGTGAGCGCTACATAACCGAGTGCAAGAAGCGCGCGGAAGAGAGGAAGCTGCAGAACGAACGCATGGAGCGCAAGGTGGGCGTACCCAGGGGTGCCGGGGTGCAACTCCAGCCCGCCCCAGCCTAGACCTGGCCCTGCCGGTCCGGCCACACCCCTGCGTCGAGCAATACCCTAGACCTTCCCCGCTTTTGACATTTCTCTGGACTCCGCCCCCACCTCCACTTGATGCCCCAAGGCTCCTCCCACTTCCCTGACCCCGCCCTCCCGCCATCAGATTTCCTTGTTTGGAGGAGCCTCCAGACCGCCCCTCACTCACCGGTCGTCCCCATCCATCCCCACCTGATGACCACCCCCCCTCCTAAATCTGATCCTGCCTCTAGCCCGCCCCTTACTCGAGGCCCCGCCCCCTCCCTTGACCCCCGCCTCTTTGCCCTGCCTCTGAGGCTGCCCATCGCTGACCAACCCTTTCCTGCTCTCCTGACCCCAAGCCTTTACCCTGGCTCCCCAGTCGGCCCCGCCCCCTCCCGGCCCCCTGTCCTGTTACCCCTCTCTGGCCTCTTACCCTAAATCCTTGCCTGAGAGCTGACTCCCGCCCCGACCTCAACCTGTGAGCAGACCCAGCGTGAGCACGTGCTGCTGCAGTCCCAAGATTCCACCCAGGACAACCTGCGCGCCAAAGAGGAGGAGCTGAGGCGGCGCTGGAGAATGTACCAGACCGAGATGCTTTTTGGCAAGGTCAAGGACGCCACCGGCGTGGCCGAAACCCACGTGAGTGCTGCCCTCTAGTTCCGCTCAAACGGAGTCCGGGCCAGTGAAGCCAACACACCCAGCCTCCCCTTTCTGCTGGCTCAGTTCCTCAGCACACAAACCTGCTCTATTCGTAGAAGACACTCCTCCCTCCTCCAGTTATTGCCCCGGTTTTCTCCTCACAGCAAAACCCACACGAGCTGTCTACCCTCGCCGTCAGTCCCTCTCCTGTTCGCTCTTATGCGGGCGCTAACTTCCTTGGCGTGTCAGCTCTGTGAGAACTGCGAGTTTGGTCTCTCCTGTGTCTCCAGTCCCTGTAACACGGTCTGGGGCACAGTAGACTGCCCAGTGCCGCTCTCAGACCCTGACAGGCGGGGCCCCTGCCCTGGGTCCTGCGCTTTGCAGCATTTTCCTTGCAATTTGCTAAGACCCTCATGTTTCCCGCTGGCAGATGCTGATCCCACTGGACTCCAGTCCAGTTTCTCCCCTTTGGGCACTCTCCCACTGCTACTTCTCCCATAGGGTAACCCCGGACGGGTTCTGGGACTCCGGGCTATGGGGTCATCTGGGGCACTGTGGCCCAGCACCTTTCCTGAAATTGGCCTGGTGGGCAGATAGCTCCCGAGATTGGCCATATTTCCTCAGTGGATTTGGGCGAGATTCACCGTCACAATGTGGAGGGCAGGTTGATTTCGGAAAGCAACGATGCTCACTGCTACCCTGCACCACACGACGATTTGGGCTGATTGAAATTCCTTATATGGACAAGGGCCCTGCAAAAATTAAGTCGGGGGCTGCACATCCTTGAGGCAGCTCTGAGTCTGACTCACAGAGTCCCTAAACATCATCGCTGCGCAGAAGCCAACCAGCTTAGGCCATCTGTCCTGCGTGCCCAGGGGAAAGGAAGAGGGGGTGCACGCAGGCCTGCCCAGGCCTCCCTCTGACTGGGGCTGGGGGGCCTGCAGGCGGTGGTGAGGCGGTTCCTGGCACAGGGCGACACCTTCACGCATTTGGAGACGCTCAAGAGCGATAACGAGCAGTCGCTGCTCAGGCTGAAGCAAGAGAAGCAGCGGTTGCAGCGAGAGCTGGAAGACCTCAAGTACTCAGGGGAGGCCACGATTGTGAGGTGAGGCCCCGGCGCCCAAGGGAGAGATTCCCCCCACCCCCCGCTCCGAGGCGCTCCAGTGGTGACCTCCCCACTGCCATAGGCAGCAGAAGCTGCAAGCTGAGTTGCAGGAGCGCCTTAAGGCGGAAGAGCAGCGGCGCACTGAGGCACAGGATCAGCTGGAACGTGCCACGCGGGCGATACAAATGACCAAGGAGGGCCTTGAACACCTGGCGGGCAAGCTGAACCACATCGCACTGGTAGGCCTCACCCCCAGGAAGCTCAGCCCAGAGCCTCCCACAGCCCAAGGAGGGTGGGGGGTTCCTGGCCCAACTCAAGGAGACCGACCCTCTGCCCTGTCCAGGATGTCAGAGGCCCGCCTACGCTCCTCTCCACCCCATGTCCCTGCGGGGAAACCCGGTTACTTCTCAAAAGGCTCAGGACTTCGGAGACCCTTTTCCATCTTCACGGGAAAGTCCCACCTTGCCTCCCCCCTCCAAACCTCAGAGACCCTACTGCAATACTTGGGCGGCCTGAGACAGGGGGAGCCCCACCCTGGCCGCCTCAGAGTCCCATTTCTTCCGAAAGTAATCCCCGAAATGAGTTATTATCCCCTTCCCCCACTAAAACCCTTCGTTCCACCCAGTGTCGTTTGTCTCTAAAGTTCAGAGGCCCCGCCCCACAGGGAATAGCACCAACCCTGTTGATGGTCCCTCACCTTCAAAAGCCTAGCTCACGGGAGGGGGTAAAGTCCCGCCCCCAGTGGAACACGCCCCAGGGGCCCGCCCCCTCCGGGCTGACTCGGCTCCGCCCCCACCGCAGGTGGACGGCCGCTTTGCCGGAAAGGTGCTGGATCCCCAGGCAGCTGACTATCTGCCGGACCTGCTGGGCCTCGTGGAAGAAAAGCTTCTGAAGCTGCAGGCACAACTCGAAAGCCACGACGTGCCAGAGATGCTGCGCCATCTCGCCGACCAGGAGGTGCGAGTACAGCCAGAGGACGGGGCTGAGGATGCAGGGGCTGGGGCAGAAAACCGGGGAGCCGGGGGCACCCCTTGGGAGACCAGGGAGGCGGCCTATGGGTGGGAAATGAGCTTTAGGGATAACGTGTGAGGTTTGAGGAGCCAGGAGAGCTTCCAGAGGGTCCGCAAGGCCAGTGGGCAGGGCTGGGGAGTGTGTGTGCGCGCGGGGGTGGGGGGCGGGGGGAATCAAGGGACGGGACCCCAGAGATCAGGGGCGGTCTTACGGGTCAAAGGGGCGGGGTTGGGTATCCGGGTGCGCTCTAAGAACGAGTAATTCAGCGGGGCTCGAGAAAAACTAAACTGGAGGAGTGGGCAGAGGTGTCCTGTGGAATCAGGGTAGATCCTAGAATGGGGTAAGGAGGAGGGGATACAGGACTTCCCTGTAGCCTCTACCCCACCCACTCTCTTGTCTCCCGCTCCCTCCCTCCCCCAGTTCTACTCCACCCTGGAGGGCAAGCTGCCCGTGCACAACACCCGCATCGCCCTGCCCCTTGCCAGTCTCAAGGACAAGTTCTTCGGTCAGTACGGTCAGGGAGAAGAGGCGGGGCTGGGGGCCCAAGCCAACGGACAGAAAGTGGTCCGAGGCCTGGCGTGGGGCCAATTTGGGGGGTGGGGCCGAGTTGGGAGGGTGGTAAAGGCTGGGAAGGGAAATCTGAGCCAAGAATGGGAACCCGGATCCCCTCATTGCCCTGCGCAGACGAAGAGGAGAGTGAGGACGAAGACAACGACGTGGTGAGCCGTGCGGCGCTTAAGATTCGTTCCCAGAAATTAATCGAATCCCGCAGCAAGAAACGCAGTCGCTCGAAGAAGACCTAGACTCACCCTTGCGTCCACCTGGCGCTTCCGGGCCCCTGCGGAGCTCCCAACCTCTCTGGGTCCAGCCTCAGGCCCACGGGCCCCTTCAAGGGCTAAACCGCAGGCGGGACAAGGGAGCAGAACCGGCGGTGGCGCCCGGAGTAGAGAAGGGGGCCGGGCCACCGGATGTTCCCACAGTAAATCTACCAGGGCGAGCCTGTGCTGGCCTCAGAATCGCGCAATAAAGGTCACCAACCAGCCCCCTGGGTATTTGCCTCTCCTTGACCCTGCACCTCTGCAAAGACAGCTGCCCCTAAATTCCAGGGCCCAGACTCCACCTTCTCTGACCTGGGGAGTAAGGACTCCCCATTAGCTGCGGACACAGATTGAACACCCCCACCTCCAGGATAATATGAGATACTCCCACACCTGGAGTGAAACCGCCCTCCCCATTTGAGGACAGGGAACTCTTCTCCCCGGGGACGCAGACTGGCCCCGCGCTTAGCTACACACACTAGCTCACCCCCACCTGGAGACACAGAAAAGAACGCTTCCCTCGGGGAGAGAGGTGTCCTTTCTCCTGGGCACAGATTGATATACACCTACAGGGAGACCCGGGATCTCACCTCCGTGGGCCAGGGCTGGGCGCTGGGGTCCCCAGCTGGGGGCATCCGAGAGCCACGGGGCCCGCCCCGCCCCTGCATGGCCCGGTGGCCCCGCCCTGCCTCGCGGGCCCCAACTCCCGGCCACTGCCCGCCGCCCGTTGGCCCTTCCGCCTCACTCAGCCGCGCCGAGGAGCGGGACGGGCACAGGCCATGGATCGGACAGCGGGCAAGGAGCTCGCCCTGGTAAGGGGACCAGGGGTCCCGGACCCCACATCCCTAGCGACCCTGAGGTCCAAAAACCCCAGGTCCCCGCCTTCCGGACCCTATCTCCGCGCAAATCGGACCCTTCATACCGGCCCGGGAGTCCCAACTTTGGACCTCCCGGCCCCTGCTCCCAATGAAGTGGCTGATACCGCTTAAGGATGGGGGGCGTCTCTGAGCTCATCTACGGGAGGGGACAGAGACAGACTCCGTGAGCCTGGACCCTGGGACGTCCCCAAATGCCATTCCATCCTCTCAGGATCAGGGAGGAGGTGCCCGCGGCGCCGAGGGGACTGCCCTAGCCCGGGACCCCGCCGCGAGTCTCGCTGAGTCTGACTGGGAAGGGGGGATAGTGCTAGAAGGACCGGCTTGAGTCCGTGCGGGAGAGGGGGGCCGATGTCCCGGGGCCCGTCCCCCCGCGGCGCCCTGAGCCGGTCTCCGCGTCCAGGCGCCACTGCAAGACTGGGGCGAGGAGACCGAGGACGGAGCGGTGTACAGCGTCTCCCTGCGTCGGCAGCTCAGTCAGCGCTTGAGCCCCGGGGCAGGGCCCGGGGGCAGCCAGGTGAGGCCAGGGTTGGAGGGTGGAGCGGGGCGGGAGGCGACCAGGTGAAGGCGGGGCCTGGAGTGGAGGGGCCTGGAGGTAAAGAGGCGAGGGCAAAGCCGAGGGGCGGAGCTGAGGCCCGAGGGAAGGGCGGGGCTTACAAGCGCCCAGGTAAGGGTCGAAAAGCCCCTGGGGGCGGCCAGGTGAATGGGGGGTCGATGAATGAGGTTGCCCGCGGGCCGCCCGGTTCCGCAGCGGGACCTGGGGACTAAACTGGACGGCAGGGCCCAGGTCGGCCCGGTTTAGTGGGGCGGAGCTGGAGGGGAGGGGTGGTCTTTAGAAGCCGCCGGGTGAGAGCGGGCTGGGGTGGAGGGCTGGGAGCAGCCTGGGACCGGGAGTGACTAGCGAAGCGCGGCTGGGGAGCTGGGAGCAGCCTGGGAGGGCCGAGTGAGCGAGGGCACGGGGCGGGGCCTGGGGGGACGACGGTGTCCAGGGCGGATTGCGAGGGTCATTCGGGTATGGAGCAGAATCTTGAATCCAGGAGGCGGGGTTCAGAGAAATGGGCAAGATCAGATGCAAGAGCGGTACTTAGCGATGGGCGTGATTGGAAAGGGGGTGCTCTGGGGGCCGCTCCTGGTGTCTCTTTGCCCCCCCTTGCCCGGCAGGCCCCCAGCCCCGCTGCGGATGCCTTCCTCCATTACCGCACGAGCAAGGTGCGGGCGCTGAGGGCGGCGAGGCTGGAGCAGCTGGTGCGGGAATTGGTGTCTGGAGACCACGAGCAGGACCCGGGCTTTGTGCCTGCCTTCCTGGCCACCCACAGGGCCTTTGTGTCCACCGCCCGTGTGCTGGGCCTTCTCCTGCCACCACCACCACCGCCCCTGCCTCCAGGGTCAGTACCCACCGGAAATCTCCGTGTTCCCACCCCCAGACTCTCACCTGGGTGCTCGATCAGGCATTCCCTTCCCCTAAGCACCCCCCTAGCCTCCCTCTTCACCTGATGGGGGAGTTGCTTTTCCCAGGATAGAGATCAAGAAGACAGAGGGAGGAGGTCTGCGTGTCAACAAGAATTTAAGGTTGGTCTCCCATAGGTGAGGGTGGGGGTCCTAGAGGTCCAAGGTCACGTCTGAGGTGTAGGGGCTCCCAAGGTCCAGAGCTCCGGGCTGGTCTCTGAGGCCCCCCCCCCGCCCCACTCTGGCCAGGGCCGTGGTGTCCGTGCTGGGCTCCTGGCTGCGGGATCACCCTCAGGATTTCCGGGATCCCCCTGCCCACTCGGACCTAGGCAGCGTCCGCACCTTTCTGGGCTGGGCGGCCCCAACAGGGCCCGAGGCCCAGGAAGCAGAGAAGCTGCTGGGAGATTTCCTGGAGGCTGAGCGAAAGCAGGAAGAGGAGCAGCCTGAGGCATGGGCAGGTGAGGGGCAGGGGACCCGGAGCAGGCCTTTCCCTGCCTGATCTGTCCTCCAGGGGCCTTCTCCCCTCACAGAGTGACAGAGCTTGGGCAAAGTTCTTAACCCCGTCTGAGCCTTAGTTTCCCCACCTGTATAATGGGGGTATTGACCCTTTGTCTAACATATCAGCATTTGTCTCGCACTCCCCCCTACACCTCCATCCTAACTACAAAAATACTCTGCCATTGGGTCAGGATGCTCTATGTTTCTAGCTACAACTCATTCCATTGCTACTTACCTTAGGAGCCACAGAGACCTGGGTTCAAATCCCAGTTCTGCCATTTGTGCTGACTGTGTGACCTTGGATAAGTCACTTCACTCTCTGAGCCTCTGTTTCCTTATCTGTGAATTGGGGGTGATAATAGTATTTCCCTCATGGACCTCTTTATTCATTCAACAAATAGCTACTGGCTCTTGGCATATAACTGGACAGGAGCTCCCAGTTCCCTAGGGAAGACAACAGTAAACCAGTAAATAAGTAAACAATGAGGGCTTGGCGAATAGTATTATTTTCATCATTGTTGTTATCACTGATTCTTACTTATCCGAATCTACCACTTAAAGTGAAAAGACATAAGAACCCATACTGATATTTTCCTGTAAAGTATCAGCAAACTATCTGGTCCTTTGTAGAGTTTGCCAACCTCTGTTGCAGAGAGCTTTTGGGGAGAGGGAAAAATATGTACGCACTTCATTCAGGTCTTTGTTCAACTTGTCCCTTTCTCTGATCTCCAAGCAAATACATCCTCCCACTCTGCATCCTTGCCTGCCTTATTTTTCTGCATAGCACTCATTGGCCTTGTCCCTGACTCTGTCCCCAGGGACAAACCAAGATTTGTTGATTGAATAATTGCATCCTGCTTATAAGGTATCATCTTTCATCCATCTGTGTTTGACCTGATCCCGATCTCAAAAGCATCTAAATCCCTAATCCCCGTCCTTTAATCCTCAGATTAAAGTGGCCACATTCCTCTCTGCTTTACAAAGCAGCAGCCACTTCTTTCTCCCTGGTGACAAAATCTCAGTTATTTATATACATTTTATCCCTCTGTCTTCCCCCTTGGTTTTTAACGTTCTTTCTTCCTCTGCCTGCAGGATTTCACCAGCTGATTCCAAGTCGCTAGAGCCACTCAGTCCAATGGGGTAGCTGCTAGCCGCATTATTGAAATTGAACTCAAAGTAAAAATTTCAGTTCCTTGGTCACACTAGCCACATTTCTAGTGCTCAGTAGCCACACTGGACAGCACGGGTAGAAAATATTTCCACCACTGCAGAAAATTCTGTCGAAAGTACCAGCCTAGGATATGAGTTCTTGAGGTCAGAGGAGTACATGAACATTCACTGGACACCTACTGTGTGCCCTGCTCTGGAATATACTTTTATTTTAACATCTTTATTTTGGGATTACTTTTTACTATGAAAAATTGCAGACATACAGAAAAGTAGAGAGAATAGTATAAAGAATACTCAGACACCCATTGCTCATTTTCAACAATTATGAATTTGACACAAAAACTTTTTTTCAGGATGATTTGAAGACAAATCCCCAACTTACGTCACTTCACACGTAAATACTTTGCTACCCACCTTAATTAACAACTTTTTTTTTAGGATTTTTTTTTTTTAACATAACCTCGTGTGCACAATCATTTCCAAAAAATCAGCAATAATTACTTAATATCAAAAATTACCCAGGGCGCCTGGGTGGCTCAGTTGGTTAAGCGACTGCCTTCGGCTCAGGTCGTGATCCTGGAGTCCCTGGATCGAGTCCCGCATCGGGCTCCCTGCTCGGCGGGGAGCCTGCTTCTCCCTCTGACCCTCCCCCATCTCATGTGCTCTCTCTCTCTCATTCTCTCTGTCTCAAATAAATAAATAAAATATTTAAAAAATAAATAAAAAATAAATAAAAAATAAAACCTTAAAAAAACAAAACAACAACAAAAAAAAAAAAAAAAAAAAATTACCCAGTCCTGGAGTGCCTGAGTGGCTCAGTGAGTTAAGCGTCCAACTCTTGATTTTGGCTCAGGTCATGATCTCAGGGTCATGAGATCGAGCCCCGAGTCAGGCTCTGCACACTGGGTGTGGAGCCTACTTAAGATTCTCTCTCTCGGGGCGCCTGGGTGGCTCAGTTGGTTAAGCGACTGCCTTCGGCTCAGGTCATGATCCTGGAGTCCCTGGATCGAGTCCCGCATCGGGCTCCCTGCTTGGCGGGGAGCCTGCTTCTCCCTCTGACCCTCCCCCCTCTCATGTGCTCTCTCTCTCTCTCTCATTCTGTCTCAAATAAATAAATAAAATCTTAAAAAAAAAAAAAAAAAAGATTCTCTCTCTCTCCCTCTCCCTCTGCCCCTCTCCACCCTGCTCTCTCTCAAAAAAACAAAAACAAAACAAAAAAACCCAAAACCCAATCCAGATTCAAATCCCCCCATTGTCCCTAAATTGTCTTTTTTTACAGTTGTTTCTTGGAAATCCAAACATCTATTCAAGGCACTTGGTCTTTCATTTCTTAGGTCTCTTTTATTCTATGGCAGTCTCCCTTTGTCTTTTGTTTAATGTCATTAAGGGAAAAAAAATGGATCATTTGTCCAGAGGAGTGTCTCACCTTCTCCGTTTACCTGTTTGCTGTCTCATGGTGACACGTTTCATGTTGGTGAACAACGCTCGTAATTTCCAAACAAAACAGAGCCCAGACTTTGGCAGTTCTTGCATTCCTGGAGCCAAACTAATGAGTGTTTATGAGCAAGATAGTTGGGTTCTAGGTGCAGATTATGGTAAACAGGTTTTCCAAGGACACAAGTGTCTTGGAGGGACGGTTGGAGGCTGAGCGAGGCACAAATTCACTGTGCAGGTCGGCCCCCTTGTGGCAGATTTCAACTTCAAAATGTCCCCTAGGGTGCGCCACCATAGAATCCCACTCCGGAAAAATCATTCCTATTATTGAGTACTTTATAGCTGTCTAGTATGTATGATCTCTGATTTTTTTTTAAATCCAGATGAAGAAATCAAGGCACACAATGGTTAAAGAGTGCTTTAGTTCACATAGCAAGCCCAGGGGACAAGTTTGGATTTGAACTTGGGACTGACAATAGCCTTCCCTTAACTACAAAGTTATACCACCTCTCACCACAACAATAGGGCAGACAGAGCTTACTTTAATATAGGTTCAAAACCAAAAACACCTAATTTCTCCTCTAGCCTTTAAGCTGGCTTCAAATCCCTGCCCTGCCATTTCCTGAAGGTGTGACTTAGGGTAAATTGTTCCTGCCTCAGTTTCCCCATCCGTGGGAGGTGGATAATAGTACTTCCCTCACTGGGTTAGTGTGCTAAATCACCTACGATGGATTATCACCTTAGGTGCTAAATGAATGTTACCATTGCTCTGACACCCTTAAAAATACCCGGGGAAGTTTCCGTTTTGCAGATAAGGAAAGTGAGACTCAGAGACGCTAAGGAACCTGTCCAAGGTCACACAGCCAGTCCTGGATTCAAACTTGAGAGTTTTTAACCCCCCTCTAATACTCCCTCAGGACCTCCTGGAGCTACCCAGACCCCCCGCCCAGATTCCCCGGAAGGCTGTTCAGAAGAGGAGGAAGGACTGGTGCGTGAAGGCCCTGAGCTCCTAGACTTCGGTGTAGATGAAGTGGCCGAACAGCTGACGCTGCTGGACGCGGTGAGCACCGGGGCGGGGCGCGGTTGTGGGGCAGATTCCGTTGAGCACAATCCTACCCACCTCCCCACCCTCCCCACCTCCCTCCACCCAGGAGCTCTTTTCGCGCGTGCGGCCCTGCGAGTGCCTGGGCTCCGTGTGGTCACAGCGGGACCGTCCGGGGGCCACGAGCGCTGCCCCCACGGTGCGCGCCACCGTGACCCAGTTCAACATGGTGATCGGTTGCGTGCTGGGCTCCGTGCTGGGAGAGCAGGGCCTGGCAGCCCCACAGAGGGCGCAGCGGCTGGAGAAGTGGATCCGCGTCGCCCAGGTGCGCCTCGGCGGGGAAGGGGACGTGGGGGCGGGGCATGGGGGTGGGGACGAGGCCTGGTAAGAGGCAGGGGACAGGAGGTGGAAGGCAGAAGACAAGGGTCTGGGAATGAGGGGAGGATTGAGGTTAGGAGGTGCCCCTAAGGGAAAGCCTAGGAGGGGCCCAGGGCTGGGGGCGAGGTGCTGAGGGACACTGGGTGGGTCTAGGGATAAGAGGATGGGATGGGGGATGGGGGTAATGGGGAGGGTGGGTTGGAGGAGGAACCAATGCCCAGAGAAGGTGGCGGTGGTCCCGAGAGAGACTGGGTGGGGGCGGGTCAGGAGCCTCAAGGCTGAAGAAGAGAAAGAAACGGGGGGCCCAGGAGAGTGGGGGAGTGGTAAGGGAGGAGGGGAAAGGGGTAGATGGTTGATACCCAGGGTGAAACAGGTTCGGGGAGGCGAGGTCTGGGTCCAGGAGGGATACTGTGGGCACGTCTAGGGCTCGAGTAGAAGTAAGGAGTGGGGACAAAGGAAGCCAGGGTGAGAGGTAGGGAACGGAGGGGCAGCTGGGGGAGGGGCTGGGGCTGCAGGTGGGGGAGGGTCCGGGCCCTGAGGGGCGAGACTGACTCCTGGGAGCTTGGCGGCCAGTCCGTAGGGGTCTGACCTGGGGTCAGAAGTCTCGGATCAAAGGTGAATCATAGCTGGGGGTCAGGCGTGGGGTGTCACCAGCTTCCCCCCACCCCCACCCCCCGCAGCGCTGCCGGGAACTGCGGAACTTTTCCTCGCTGCGCGCCATACTGTCCGCCCTGCAGTCTAACCCCATATACAGGCTCAAGCGCAGCTGGGGCGCCGTCAGCAGGTGAGGTTGGGGGGGGGACTGGGAAGGGAGCTTGTCGCTGAGGCGGAACGTCCTCCCCAGCGCAGCTCTGACCTTCCCAGCCCCTGACCCCGACCCCTGTCCTGACCCCCCCAGGGAACGGTTATCCACTTTCAGAAAACTTTCGCAGATATTCTCCGATGAGAACAACCACCTCAGTAGTAGAGAGATTCTTTCCCAGGTAAAGATGGGTGTGGACCCCGAGGATCCCAGGCCCAAAAAGGGAAAAAGGAGACGTGGGGCCGGGCACCGCTTGTCATTGTCAAAATATTCAGTGTCCTTTCACTCCACCTCAGTGATGACCTTCCCCTTGTTTGTGGGCAGCACCCCTTTTTACTGCCTCAGCTTGCCCTCACGATAGCTCACACTCAGTGACTGCCTTATTTATTCATTCAACAAATACCAGAAGTTACACGGAAAAGGTCACTTGAGGCCAGAGGGCCAGAGTCACAGCAAAGAATAAAGTGTAAAAAAAAAAAAGAAAAAAAATGCACTAGGACTCGACTTTGATAAGCAAAACTGAAAATTGTCTGCCAACAAGTCGGACTTATTGTAGGCAAGACTGAGATTCTAATTGTAATTAGGTGCTGGTTCTTAGGGTGAATCTAGAATAGATGGAATGTGAAGCCTGTTCCTTCGGCCCAGAACGTTCCTCACGTTGACCTTCTGCAGGTTTCGCTCCGCTTGCCCCTTTATTGCCCTTACCTCTGCCTGCTACGTGTGGAGCTTGGTTGTTGCTGTCTCTCCCTCGCTAACGTCGGCTCCAGGAGGCCAGGATTTTTGTCTCTTGCTCACTGCTGTCTCCCCAGCACTCAGAACAGTGCCCGGCCCAGAATAGCTGCTCAGTAAATATCTGCGAACGAATGAATGTCTCAAGTAAGGATAAGAGGTCAAGGAAGAGGGAGCTCTGAGTTCAGCCCTTACTGTGCGCCAGGAGACCCCACCATGAACCAGACGGACAGGGTTCCTGCCCAGGAGGCAAATCAGGCTGTAAATAGGGAAACACACCGTGCATTAACAACTGCCTAGCAATTATATAATTAAATACCAGACAGAGCGATGTTATGAAGACAAGGTGCAGGGCATTTCCAGGGGATGGATGACAGGCCTGTGCCTTGTTCAATATTCCTTGGGTTTGGCCTTTACAACCCGCTGGTAGTTGCTGAAAGCGAAACAGGCAAATATGCTGGGTCTTGAAGCATCTTCCCTGAGGGAAGGGTCAGAGAGACTCCAGGACTGCTCACTTCTTCCCTCCCCACAGGAGGAGGCCACCGAGGGCCCCCAAGAGGAGGACACCCTCCCAGGAAGCCTGCCCCCAGTGAGTGAGGTGGTTTGGGATGGGGGCCAAGCAGGATCCTCACAGACTGGGGTGGTACGTGATGGGGTCAGTGACGGCTGAAAGTGACTGAAGTTCTGGGGACCACAGAAACTGCCCCTGGGCCTTGTCCCCTACCTTGGCACCTTTCTCACGGACCTGGTTATGCTGGACACAGCCCTGCCGGACATGCTAGAGGTCTGACCCCTGACCCTTGACTCCTGACCCCAGCACCACTTATCCTCAGCACAGTGGGCCTCCTGACATCCCACCCTTGACCCTGCCCGCACTCCCTACCCCAGCCCCCTTAGGGCAGTGGGGCTCCTGACATCTAGCCCCTGACCTTGACCCTCAGTCCTTGATTCTGGAGGCTCCAGTTCAGACAGAGTTTGCCCCCAGGGGGATCTCATCAACTTTGAGAAGAGGAGGAAGGTGAGTGACACTGGGGTGGGCATGGGGGCTGGGGGTGGGACAGGGGCAGGTTCTGAGAGGCCACCCCCTCAGGAGTGGGAGATCCTGGCCCACATCCAGCAGCTGCAGAAGCGATGTCGGAGCTACTGCTTGAGCCCCCGTGCACCTGTCCTGGCTGCCCTGCGCACCCAGCGCCAGCTCAGTGAGGAGCAGAGGTGACCCCCCCCGCCCCCCCAAGGCCCGGCCCAGCCCCCACCCTGGCTGATTCCGGATGGCACACTAGACCCACTTACCCCATGTACGTCTCCAACTCCTCAGACACCCTCCTGAGCCCTGACCCCCATCCTATGACCTTGCATTTTCTCCAGCCCAAGTGAGGGCCCCAGTTCACCTCTGACCTCAAATTCTTTTTTTTTTTTTTTTTTTTAAGATTTTATTTATTTATTTGAGACAGAGAGAATGAGAGAGAGCGCACATGAGAAGGGGGAGGGTCAGAGGGAGAAGCAGGCTCCCTGCCGAGCAGGGAGCCCGATGCGGGACTCGATCCAGGGACTCCAGGATCATGACCTGAGCCGAAGGCAGTCGCTTAACCAACTGAGCCACCCAGGCGCCCTCTGACCTCAAATTCTGACCCCATCTGACTTTCTGACTTCAACCTTTCATGTATGGCTGGCCATTCCACTCACCCGTCCCATCTGTTCTCTTCCCCCGGTCCTGACCCTATCTGACCTATGACCCCATTTGTAACCCCAGTCTGAATCTCTGGGCCTAATCATTTTTCCCCAGTTCTGAATAACTGACTCCAACTAGATGTATATTTGACCATCCAACTCCACTATCCCATTTGTTTCTTTTCATTCTGTTGAATCCTTTACCCTAATCATTGACCCCAATGATTACTTGACCTTGAACTCTATCTTTGACCAAATTTTACTCCTCAATCCCACTCTGCGAATCCCTGTGTGACCTGCCGACCAAGCCATCCCATCTCATCCCTAATAAGACCCTGATGCCATAATAACCCCCCCATTTGCTACCTTGACCCTGACATTTGGTGCCCACCTCCCGCTGCTCCCCCCTACATACCCGCAACGCAGCTCCCAACTGATCCTAGCTTTCATCTCATTCCTTGCCACTTCCTGGCCCCAACCCACCCCAATGTGCACCTTGACTCCTCAGCTACCGAGTCTCCCGTGTCATTGAGCCACCTGCTGCTTCCTGTCCCAGCTCCCCACGCATCCGGCGGCGAATTAGCCTCACCAAGCGCCTCAGTGCGTGAGTCTTGGGGTGTGCCTGGGGAGTGATGTGGGCAGAGATGGGAGGCTGCTCCTGGGACTGGGTCTGGGCTCATCCTCATCCCTTGTCTCTATCTTTAGAAAGCTGTCCCGAGAGAGGGGCTCATCCCCTGGTGGGAGTCCTGGGGATCCCTCCTCCCCCACCTCCAGGTGAGCATCCCAGTTAGTGAAAGGACTGGAGATGGCAGGATCAGAGGTCAGGGCAGCCACTCGACCTCAGGCTCTGCATCTCCCCCAGTCTGTCCCCAGGGTCCCCCCCATCTAGTCCTAGAACCAGAGACCCTCCTCCTGGCAGTCCCCCGGCCTCTCCAGGGTCCCAGGGCCCCAGCACCAAGGTACTAGCCCTGCCTGGGTGCATGTGGGACTGTGGGCACCCAGGGCGGTGTGTGTGTGTGCACGTGTGTGCGTGTGTCCATGGGATTTCACAGCCAGGCATGTACATGAGAGACTGTACACATGATTGGCTGAGCACTCTGAGTATCTGTCCAGGAGACCATGTGCATCTCATGGCCCTATTTGAGGGACTGTCCCTCAGTCTGGCTTATGCACAGATCTGGGTGAGTCAGCTCACCCACAGGGCACTCCAGGGTGTGATTATACTTTTGCAAGGATATGCATGTCCCCAGGAATTGGCATACCTAAAGGGGACACATGGGCATAAATATCCACAATACCCATGGGACCCTGAATGGGGCTGTTCACGGACTTGTGGGTGTACAACAGTTACAAGCATATATGTGTACTCGCTGCTCTCTGTGCACACAGGATTTCTTGTGTGTAAACACAGCTTTGTGCTATGTTTACGGTCATGTGTAAATTTGTTTTTGTGACAGGGCACGAAGGTCTGTATGTGGTGGGATTGCATAGATGCGGGCTTGTGAGTGCACCCTAACTGCCTGTCCCCAAGCTCCGCTTTTGTAGGGGGACATGTGACTCTCCCACCACTCAGCACCCCCCACCCCCCCACACTGCCCACAGCTGCCCTTGAGCCCGGACCTGCCGGGCTCCCGGCCCTTGACTTTGCCCCTGAGCAGCTCTCACATCTTACCGGGGCAGCAGGGATCGGAGGCTCGAGTCATCCGCGTCAGCATTGACAATGACCACGGGAACCTGTATCGGAGCATCTTGGTGAGGGGGGCGGAGCCAGGAACCTGCTGGGGCAGCCCTGCCCCCTGGGGCTTGGCGGTCACACCTCACCACCCACCTTCTTTTCCCAGCTCACTAGTCAGGACAAGGCCCCCAGCGTGGTGCAGCGAGCCCTGGAAAAGCACAATGTGGCTCAGCCCTGGGCCCGGGACTACCAGCTCTTCCAAGTCCTTCCTGGGGACAGGGGTGAGCAGGGACTGCGTGCAGGCTGGGCTGGGGGTTAGCTCGGAGGGCAGCAGACTGACTAGGGTCAAGGCTGGCCTAATGGGGCCAGGAGGTGGCTCTGACAGAGTAGGGGGAGGATGAAGCGGGGTGCAGGTAAGAGGCAGGAAAAATTTGTGCCTCGATTTTGCAGGGTCATGAGGTTGCCCTGGCTGTGTGAGCGAAAGGGGCAATAAAGGTGTCTTCTTAGGATTTATGGGGAAATGAAATTGTCCAGGGTCAAATGGGAGAGGGAGGAAAGGAGGTTGTCTTGGCTTAAATTTGTAGGATCATGAGGTCATTCAGGCTCAGCCTGGTGGGGTAGGAGTCTAAAGGGGGTCTGGGCTTGAATCTGTGAGGAGATGAGCTTGCCCTGGCTCAGGATGGGGACTCCGAAGTTATCTGCACTTGTCATGGGAGAGGGCCACATGGTATTGAAATTCAGGGTAGGGAAGCACGATGTCATTCAATACAGACACAGGTAGGAGGTCACCCAGTTCTCAAAAAGGAGAGGCAAGAGGGTGACATGCAAAAGGATATGACATGAGGTTGGTGGGACATTAGGAAGGAATATAGGAGGCTGTTTGGCTTCAGCTGTCGAGAGTGAGGGCCACAGATTGTATATGCTGGACGTAGGAAGTCAGAAGTTGTCCAAGTTCATGGTGGGAGCAGCATGAACTTGGCTCGGAATTAGCTGGGGGAAGGGTGGGTGAGCAGGAAGTCATTTGGGATGGGTGACCTGAGTTTGTCCCACCTTGCAGTGCGGGTTGTCTAGACTCCAGAGGGAAATAGCAGGAGGTTGCCAAGGTGCAAGGTGGGAGAGACATGAGGTTGTGCAGGCTTTGAGTGGGAAGTTATCAGCGTTCCCAGTGAGAGGAGAATAAGGTTGGCTTTTAGTGCTGGCTGAAGGGACCCAAGGTTCTGCAGAACAGACAGGTGAATGGCAAAAGGTTACCTAGGTCTTTTGTGGGGAAAGTATGAGGTTGTGCAGGCCTTTGACCATCATGTCCGCCCTGGCCAGAGCTCCTGATTCCTGACAACGCCAATGTCTTCTACGCAATGAGTCCAGCCATCCCCGGAGACTTTGTGCTGCGGCGGAAGGAGAGGGCCCGGCACACAACCACAGTCTCCTCAACCTGAGGGGGCCCCCTTCTCCCTCTAGGTCACAAGCCCCAGGGCAGCTTGAGGCCTAGCTTCTGTCACCATGGAAGTAGGGAGAGGGTTCCTCTCCCAGAGAGGTCCCATTCTTCAGTAAAGCCCACTGTACTCTGTAGCCCATGACCCCCCACCTCCAACTTTAGCCCATTGGACACCATCTCTCCGACCCTCTTGGCACCGGATCCTTATTCCAGAGCCATCAGCCCACGGGCAGCTGGGTGAAGAGCTTCATCCCGTAAACATAGAAGGCTGGTAGGGTGCTGGCGGGGGGGGGGGGGGGGGGGGACAGACCCTTCCCCAGAGAAATCTTGTAACTGGTGGAGACACATCAGAACTGACAGAAGTGGATGAAAATAGTGACCAAAGTTATGAAACAGGTCTGTCTTGTCTGTTCTGAGCCTGGGCCTTATATTCTCTATCTCAATAGAAATTAAAAACCAAAACCAAAAACTGAAAAAAATCTAAGAGTCTTGTGAAAGGGTTCAGGTGAGACATGACCAGATGCAGAGAGTCAGGGGACTATCACACACACAAGGGTTGGGACTCCCCAGCATTTGGGGGGCGTTATGCTTCTTTTCTGCCATGTATATGGGAGAGTGAAGAAATGAAAATCCATTGGGATCAGAGATAAATACCATCACCCATAAGTCAACAGGGTGTGAAGATGAAAGGAGAGGGGGGCATGGTCTCCCTGTACTGGGGTAGGGAGAGGAAACAGAAGGCAGAGACAAAGGGAGCCATAGGGCCACCTAGGACACAGTCATAACCAGCAACAACCACAATCAACAATAATGTGTTCACTGAGGAACTTCTACTCTGTGCCGAACATCAACTAGCAGCTTTATAGCTCACTGTTTTTTAAATTTTTAAAAATTATTTAAAAGATTTTTATCTGTTTATTTGAGAGAGAGAGAGAGAGCACAAGCAGGAGGGAGAGGGAGAAGCAGACTCCCCACTGAGCAGGGAGCCTGTTGCGGTACTTGTTCCCAGGACTCTGGGATCATGACCCAAGCCAAAGGCAGATGCCTAACTGACTAAGCCATGCAGGTGCCCCTTTATATCTCATTGTTGATCAGGGGTCTTTGTGCTTCAAGTGTTCAAAAACCCAGTCCTGGGGTGCCCGGGTGGCTCAGTCCTTAAGCATCTGCCTTTGAATCAGGCCATGATCCCAGGGTCCTGGGATTGAGCCCCATATCGGGCTCCCTGCTCAGCAGGAAGCCTGCTTCTCCCTCTCCCACTCCCCCTGCTGTGTTCCCTCTCGCTGTCGCTCTCTCTTTGTTAAATAAATAAAATCTTAAAAAAAAAAAAAAAAAAAAGTAAACCAATGGCTCGTGTAAATGAAAAGTTCAGTGGGTCCAGCTTCAATCACAATTGGATCCAGGGATTCAAAAGATGTCATCAGGATTATGTTGCTGTCTCTGGGCTCTGATTTGCCCTGAGAATGAGACTGTGTCCACCCCCCACCCTGCACCTTGCCAAATCCAATCACCCTCTGTGGCAACAGAACAACCCCTGATTTTCAGCTGGCCACCCAAAATAGAAAACATTTCCAGTCTCCCTTGCAGCAAAATGTGGTCATGTGACTAAGTCTTGGCCAATGGGATGTGGGCAAATTCTTTTTCCCTAGGAACTTCGGGTAAAGTCCCAGGATGGAGGCTCATTGGATCCATTTGGGTCCCATGCCCACCCTGAGCCAATCACGGTGCTCCGGGAAACGGAGTGTTCTGACTGGCTAGTCGAGGGAGGGCAGGCGCCAAAGCGCCCCAGGCAGGTGTACCCCTGTGGGGGTGTTTACCCTGGTTTGAGAAGCTCAGCCCAAATGAATAGCTTTCACCGTGTGTACTATAATTACTTTACAGATTAAAAGAACTGCACATTCCTCGTAAAATAAAATCCCAACAGTAAAAATATCCCAAGAGTAAAACTTTTCCAAAGAAATCACAAATCTCAACCTCCAGAATGTATGTTATTTTACCAATACAGGATCATATGGTACATACTGTCTGGTCACACTGCCTACCACCGTGCAAACACTCAACCGCCAGTCACTCTTACGATTATTTATTCCCACCCAGACTGGGAAGAGATGTTGATTAGCACGATAATACCAGTATCTTACATTTTTGGAATGTTTGCTATGTGCCAAGCCGGGTTTTACAGACAAGAAGGCTGAAGCTCGGATAAGTCACCTGCCGAGGGTCACACAGTAAGAAAGTGTGTCTGCCGCAGAAACCGGCACTGTTCCTGACCCCCAAGTGGCCGCGGGGTGGGGTGGGGGGCCTGAGGGCCCCTGGGGCCTCCCGCGGGACCAGCAGGGCGGCCTCCTCCCGCTTATCTCAGCCCAGGCTGCGTGTGGTCCCGCCCCCTCGGGGGAGCTGCCACTTGGAGGCGCCTGGCCGGGAAGGGCCTGGTCAGCTGTGTCCGGCGGAGGCAGCTGCTGACCCAGCTGTGGATTGTGCCAGGGGCGGAAGGGGGGCAGGGGCCCTGGGGCCCCCGTCGCGGGGGGCTGCATCATGGATCACCTCTGGGCGTACCTCTGGCCTGGAGTCCGCTCTCTCTGTCTCTTGCTCGCTGGGGCCGCCTGGGCTTCCCCACCCAAACCCCTGGACCCCAAGTTTGAAAGTAAAGGTAAGGGTGGATCGGTGTGGGACCCCCGCACTAGGTCCTGGGGGCAAAGCTCAGGCCTGAACTTCCAGCCTGGGTCCTGGGGGCCATATCGGGTTCCGAACCTCCAGTTTAGGTCCTCAGGGCCAAGCTGGTCTCTGAATCTCTTGGACTGGGACCTGGTGTAGCATACTGGGTTCTAAGACTCCAGACTGGGTCTGGAGGGGGACATAAGGTTCCCGTTTTATCTTTCCAGGGAGACTGGGACATGATATATCCTAATGGGACAGGGGCGGTGCTGGGTCTAGGCCTCGACGTCTAGAGTCCCTGAGGAGAGAGGGACCTAGCCGACCCTTCATTGGAGGGAGGGAGGACAAAGCCCGGGTCGAGGCAGAGGGCCCGGGGCCGCTGGCGACTGTAAACATGGTTTGTACGCGGGCGCCAGATCCCTCGGCCTGCCGGGTTGAGGGAAGGGGCGGGGGAGGGGGCCACGGTTGGCGTTATCGGGCCGCCGGCAGCCTGCCGGGGCCGATAGGGGAGCCCGCCACCTCCGCACACATCCAGTGGCTCGCCTGGCCTGGCCTGGGGCGGGGCCGGCAGCGGGAGGCGGAGGCCTGGCTAGCTGCGCGCAGTCCCGCGCGTTGTGGGGCGGGCGGGGATGTGTGTGGGAACAGTAAGGCAAGCAACCTGTGCTTGGGAGTTCGGGGGGCACCACCTCTGGGGACCCTTCGAGGGGCCCCGCTTGGGGTAGAGAGCGAGGCGGGGCTTTTTTCTTATCGGTTCGCACAGGCGGCAGGAGGGAGGGGGGAGGACGCGGTGGCCCGAAGACAGGGTTCCCCCGACCCCCTCCCCTTGTTCCCACCCGCAGCGGCCCTGCTGGCTGCCCGCGGGCCCGAAGAGCTTCTGTGCTTCACCGAACGGTTGGAGGACTTGGTGTGTTTCTGGGAGGAAGCGGCAAGCGCCGGGGTCGGCCCCGACAACTACAGCTTCTTCTACCAGCTCGAGTGAGTGCAGCGGGGCAGGTGGAGCGCCCCCACGCTCTGAGGACGGGGCGGGTGGGCAGGACAGAGCTCGCCCCGGAGCTCACGCTTTGGGACATCTGCTGGGATCGGGGCCGGATGGCACCTGCCCAGGTGGTCACTGGTGGGAAGCCCGCGGGGTCAGGGCTGACACGGCCCCCTAGTGGCTGGGGTTGGAACACTCCCGCGATCTCTGTTGGAGGGCGATCCCAAACTGTAGGGCAGGGACGGCACCCCTCCGATAGGACTAAGGCGTCGCGTGCGTCGGGGCTGGGACGCCCCTTGGTGGTGGTGCCCAAAATGCGCCCACGGTCCAGGCAATAACAACCTGTCGCACCCCCACCCCCAACTTGCCCCGTCGCCTCTCTGGCCCCTTGGCGCACAGGGGTGAGCCATGGAAGCCATGCAGCCTACACCAGGCGCCCACGGCTCGCGGCGCTGTGCGCTTCTGGTGCTCGCTGCCCACGGCCGACACGTCGAGCTTCGTGCCCTTAGAGTTGCGCGTCACAGCGGTATCCTCGGGCGCTCCACGCTATCACCGTATCATCCACATCAACGAAGTAGGTAAGTGTGCAGGGAATGGGGACCTTGTCGGGTGAGGGAGTCACGGTCACCGCCCGCCTGATCAACCCCTCTCCTCAGTGCTCCTGGACCCCCCAGCGGGGCTGCTGGCGCGGCGGGCCGACGAGGGCGGCCACGTGGTACTGCGTTGGCTCCCGCCTCCTGGGGCCCCCGTGGCCAGCCTCATCCGCTACGAAGTGAACATCTCCTCTGGCAACGTCGCGGGGGGCGCACAGAAGGTGAGGCTGCCTCTACCGCCAGCCCCAAAGGCTCCATGGTGGACAGCCCCGCCTCCTCCCTCCAAACCCCGCCCAGATGGTCACCACGGCCCCGCCCCCTGGCCGCGCCCCTCCAGGCCCCGCCTCTGACGCCCGTCATCTCCCTGCCCGAGACACCTCCACGCCCACTGACATGTCTTCTTTCCCAGTGCCTCCCCAGCCCGCCTGGACCCAATCCCACTTACCCCAGTGTCCCAAATACTAGACCCCTTCAAGGTCCCGACCCTCTAGGCTCTGGCCCCGCCCCTAAATAGCCCGAGTCCGCCCTCTGCTCCCTGGGGCCCCGTCCTGATTGGCCCCGAGCCTTCCTGGAAGCCGCTTCTTGCTTTCAGTGCCCTTCCCCCTCACGGCAGCGCTTGGGAAGCTGTCCTTCCTTTCTTTGATTGGCTCGGTGCCGCCCCCCAGGCTTTTCTCTGCTCGCCCCGCTCCCTCTGGCCACGCCTCTCACCCAGGCCCCGCCCCCAGGTGGAGATCCTGGATGGCCGCACTGAGTGCGTGCTGAGCAACCTTCGGGGCGGAACGCGTTACACCTTCATGGTACGCGCGCGTATGGCCGAGCCGAGCTTCGGTGGCTTCTGGAGCGCCTGGTCCGAGCCTGCGTCGCTGCTGACAGCTAGTGGTGAGGCCCCAGGTAGGGGCGTAGGAGGGGCTAGGGCGGAACATGGGGCATTCCCACCACCCTGACTTTCTGCTCCTCAGACTTGGACCCCCTCATCCTGACGCTCTCCCTCATCCTCGTGCTCATCCTGATACTGCTGGCCGTGCTCGCCCTGCTCTCCCACCGCAGGTGAGCGCCCCATTCGGGCACCTAGCCCAGACTCCTCCCCACCGTTCTTTTGCTGTGGAAAGCTAGGCTCAGAGACAGGCAGGCATTTGCCCAGGGACACACAGTGAGGGGTCAGTGGCAGGGCTGGAGTGCAAGCCAGACCAGACCCAGACTCTTAGTTAAAATTCCCTGGGAACATTCACCTGGTTTTCCTTCAACCTCAGTGGCTGCTCCTTGAATTCCTTTGCTCGTTCCTTTTCCCAATTTTATCCACTTTTGTAAAATCCCTGGATGGGCTTAATGGAAAGATTTAACACCCTGAGTGCCTCCTGCCTCTGTTGTGAGGCTCCTTAGATTCTTTACGGTAGGACCAGCCATCCTGAGGTTTTTGGAATTCCCAGCACATAACATGTGGTTTCACGCCCTCAAGCCTAGGCACATGCTATTCCGTCTGCCCGGAATGCCCTTCCTGCCTTGTCTGCCAAGCAGTCTCCTAGGTGTCTTTCAAGGCCTTGTTTATTTACTTGGTTGAAAAATACATACGGAGTGCCAACTGTGTGCTAAGCACTGGGGAGAAAGTGGAAAACAAACAAGTCCCTCACCCTGTGGATCTCATAGTTGAGTCAAATAACAAGAGAACCAACAGATATTTGATTATGCATTGTGATATCACAGAAACAAGTGGGGCCTGGGGACATGACAGGATGATCAGGAAAGACCTCTGGGAGGTGACATCAGAATGAAAACCTGAAGGTTGGAAGAAGGCAGTCACATGAAAATTGAAAAGAAACAGCAAGTGCAAAAGCCCTGAGGTGGGAATGAGCTTGGAACATTGAAGCAGCTGCCAAGAAGGGCTCTCTGGCTAGAGCAGAATGTGTTAGGAGAGAGTGGTTAAATGATGAGGTGAGGGAGGTGACAGGGGGTCAGAACATGCCAGGCTGTCTGCAGGGCTGTGGGGAGGAGTTTGAATTTTATTCTGAGTACATTGGGGGAATATTATGGAAAGGAGTGAGAAGGGAAGTAACAACAGTGCATGTTGAACTCCTATGCATCCTTCAAAACCCTGTTCCAGTCACCCACCTATAGGCCTTTGCAGGTGGAAGCCAGAGCCTCTGTTCCTCTGTCCCTATGCATTCTTCTGCCTCCACTGTGGTCACAAGGGGCCAGGACTATCTGTGCCCCTGTGACTGCTCCTAACAGGGTAGTGGTGGGTGTTCAGTGACACATACCCATGTTCTTGGTTCTTTTGGCTTCACCAGGGCTCTGAAGCAGAAGATCTGGCCTGGCATCCCAAGCCCTGAGAGTGAGTTTGAGGGCCTCTTCACCACCCACAAGGGTAACTTCCAGGTAGGTGGCATGGTTGTCCCCTCAGGGCTTGGGGCTTCCCTGCTCCTACGGCTGAACCCCAGGTCTCTGAGCAGGCTGGTGCTGTTTCCCCAGCTGTGGCTCTACCAGAATGAGGGCTGTCTTTGGTGGAGCCCCTGCACTCCCTTTGCAGAGGACCCACCCGCCCCCCTGGAAGTCCTCTCTGAGCGCTGCTGGGGGGCGACACAGGCGGTGGAGCCAGGGGCAGAGGATGAGGGACCCCTGCTGGAGCCAGTGGGCAGTGAACGTACCCAGGACACCTACCTGGTGCTGGACAAGTGGTTGCTGCCCCGGAACCCACCCAGTGAGGATCTCCCACGGCCTGATGGCGGTTTGGACATAGTAGCCATGGATAAAGGCTCAGAAGCATCCTCCTGCTCATCTGCTTTGTCCCTGAAGCCTGGGCCAGAGGGGGCCTTGGCTACCAGCTTTGAGTATACCATCCTGGATCCCAGCTCCCAGCTCTTGCGCCCAAGGGCACTGCCCCCTGAGCTGCCCCCCACCCCACCCCACATAAAGTACCTGTACCTCATGGTGTCTGACTCTGGCATCTCAACTGACTACAGCTCAGGGGGCTCCCAGGGAGCCCAGGGGGACTCATCGAATGGCCCCTTCTCGAACCCTTATGAGAACAGCCTCATCCCAGCCCCTGAGCCTTCACCTCCCAGCTATGTGGCCTGCTCCTAGGACTCCAGCCCTCAGACGTTTGGAGATCCAGCATGACCTCAAGTGCTAGTCCAGGCCTAAGACTTATCAAGCAGGGTTGGTGAGGCCTCCCTCAGGACTAGGGGCATTGCTAACCTCGGCTTTCTGCCCAGTCCATCCTGCTCAGTCCATCCTTGCAGTATTTTAAAATGGAGAGTTGTGTGTGTGTGTATGCATGAATGTGTGTGTATTTTTTTTCCTATCATGACTTCTACAAACATCCTGTAAACCCCATCTTTCCCTGGGCCCAGGCCATAGGGGCAGCAGAAAAAGGCCTTGAGCTCCGTCTGAAATTCTGGATCTGGCAACCTGAATAATAATCATAATAAAACTAATTAGTCAGTATATGTTGTACTAGGTGCCGTAACAAAACAACCCCTAAATATGAGTCGCTTTACACATCAATATGCTTTCTCTCTCGTATTTCAATGCAAACCTCTAGGTGAGCAGTCATCTCTGGGATGAGTCAGAAGCCCCGACCCTTCTGGTCTATAGCTTCCCCATCCCCCAGGGCCACCCTGAGGTCTTTAGATGGGTCCTCTGCGTCTTGCCAACCAATAAGCAAAACAAACAGAAGATTTGGTGGGCCATTTTAGGGAGTTAGCCTAAGAAGTAGTAATCATCTCTTCTTCACAAATCCCATTGGCCAGAAATAGTCACAGGACCCCAGCTAGAACCACAGACAGCTGGGGGGAAATGTAGTTTAGCTGTACACCCCGGGAGAGGAAGGTTGTTGAATGAGCCTCTAGCTGGCCTCTGCCACTAATAATGATGACACTGTTTTGTAAGGCTTTGTTTTGAATCAGGCCCTGTTCTAAGAAAGTACTCTGATGTGACCAGTGTCATCAGGTGGCTCATTGGGAGTTCTGGTTTAACCACTTTTTACAAGTTTGACATAACCGACGAAAGATGAACATATGCAGACCTACTCTACCAATTCCACTTCTAGGTATATACCCTAAAAGGCCTCACAGACATGAACCAGGATATGTGTGCAAGAATGTTCATAAGCAGTAAATAAGTCAATCTGATGAATAAAATGGGGGTATAGTCACCCATGGAATTATATGCAATAGGGAAAAAGGACTGAACTAAAAAATATGGCCTAATCTTTTCTTTTTTAAGATTTTATTAGTTATTTGAGAGAGAGAGAGAGAGAGCATGAGCCGGAGCCGGGCGGGGGTGGGGGTGGGGTTGTGGGCAGAGGGAGAGGGACAAGCAGACTCCCCACTCAGCAGGGGAGCCTGACCCATGGCTTGATCCCAGGACCTGGAGATCATGACCTGAGCTGAAGTCAGACACTTAACCCACTGAGCCACTCAGGTGCCCCTGGCCTAATCTTAATAACAACGTTGAGTGGGAGAAGAAGGAAGTCTCAGAAGATTACATTTATCATGAAACTTTTTATAAAGTTCAAAACAACAAAACAATATGTTGATTGGGCATAAAAGGTACTATTTTTCAAAAAAGAAAAAGCACTTTAGATTCTTTAGGTCTTTGAATTTGCACGTGTTCCTGAAGTAAGTATTCCAGCCATGGGAAACTGAGGCAGAGAGGTTGTCACACACCAAAACTCAAGGCTGGCCTTCAGAACTTGAACCTTTGTCTGAGCTGGGGTTACCAGCCTGGGCAGGCCATGGGGTGATTGTCATCTCTCCATCTGGTCGGAAAGCCACCCACCACTCTGCTCTAGGGCCCAGCCCACCTGGATCCAGGCAGGCTCGGAGGCAGCGCTGTCCGGGGCCTGGTGCATCCACCTGCAGCCAGCACTGGGCAGGGAAATACCGCTGGAGCAGCGACAGCTGCAGGGCATCCCCACTGTCTCCCTCTTCCTGGATCTGGAGGGCCACAATGAGCCCACAGCCCTGGCCAGGCCCAATCTGGTGGCTGAAGTAGGCAGCTGTGTCTAGAAGCAGGGCAGCCAAGTAGGCCGCTTCCTGGGGCCCCCAGTCTTCCACTAGGTACTCCTCCAGGCCATCCAGCAGCAGGAGGGAGGGCGCTGGGCCCCGGGCCTCATGGGCAGAGCACAGAAGCTGAAGGAGTTCATGGGTTGACGGTGGGTACTGGAAGCGGATCTTCTAGAGGGAGGAAAAAAGGAAAAGACCAGATTCAGCTCAGGAAGCCAGGCTCCCAGCTTTAGCTGCCCTGCTGCCCTGTATACTTTCCTGCACTAGGCTCTCAGGCCTCAGCTGGTTCCAGAGTGAAGCCGCTCAGAGTGGTCGAATACTCTTCTACTAGTACCCACCTCCCCTTTTTTTATATAAAAATATTTTATTTTTAAGTAATCTCTACACCGAAGGTGGGTGGGGCTGGAACTTAAAAACCTGAGATTAAGAGTCGCATGCTCTACCAACTGAGCCAGCCAGGCACCCCCACCTTCTTTTTTTTATCCTGCATTTACCACTGCCCCATTAGCTGAGAACAGGTAAGTTTTTTCGCCAGGTCTCTAAGGCAATCTTTCCACGGAAAACCCGCTGGTAGGTAGGTTCTCAGTGGGACCTACTGATTGGTCCCGAAAGAAAAGCCGGCGTCCAAACAAGACGCTGGTTTAGCCCCACCTCTTACCCACCCCCTTGACTCCACCTTTTGGGCGTCTCCTCTCTCTAGCCCCGCCCCCCGGGACAGTTTCCCAATCGTAACAAAGCTTCCTATGGTCCCGCCCCCACCCTCCCACCCTCCGCTCATTAATGAGTCCGCCCCACAATGGCCGCGCCGGCTCGCTCTTCCTTCGTCCCCTCCATTGGTCTGTCTACCTGTCACTCAATCCTCAATAGGCTCAGGTACTAACTAGTCCGCCTTCGGTCCCATCCCTCGGTTACCTGTAGCCGCAGGGGGTCGAGCGCTGCTCCTCTCCCGCGGGGCAGGCTTTGAAGAGGCCTCCGGGTGAGGAAGAGGACGGGGCCTCGGCCCTCTCCTGCCGCTTCCAGGGCCGCCGCGAATAGCAGCGCCGTCTTTCCAGACCCTGGACCGCCGAGGAGCAGCAAGGGCGGTCCAGCTTCAGCCGTGTTCTCCTCCTCGGACTCTGCCGAGCTGCCCAGGTTTAGCACCCGCCTCAGCACCTCCGCCATTCGCAACATACTTCTGTCCAATCAGCGGCCCGTTCCTGCCCTTAATCCCGCCCAAGCCGAGGTCTCATTGGTTACAATGCATTAGCTTCTCCATTGGTACATGGATCTGCCATCAAAGTTAGATTGGCCTTTACTAGCTCCTCCCCCCGGTGAAGGGGCAAATAACTAAGTTTGAGGGAGCAGGAATGGAGGCGTTTGAGGGAGAAAAGGCCCTTCCTTTGCGCAAGTTGGCTTAGGAAAGCAGCACGAATATTATTATTGTGAACTAATCAGCTAATCAGACAAATATAAGGATCGAGAGTTGAAGGAAACAGGTCCTAATCACTGACACATTACTTAAAGTCTCCTAGCCTCAGTCTGCTCACCTGTAAAATGGAGCTCATGATCAGAGGAATATTGTGATGAATGTGTCTGTGTGTGTTTCTGCTGATGTCACCCAATGACAGCTGAGAAAGTGAGTGATGGAGGAGCTTGTGTGCTTCTTTCTCCGCACCTTAGTATTGGCACAAGCTTGTGTTGGAGGCTGCAGGCTCAGAAACATTCGTGGGCAAAAAGCAGCAGCCATCTCTGAGAATCTGTGAGAAGAGGAGTCTCAGCTGACTTCCTCTTTGGCCTGGGGGCTCCTTGGGTTTTCTTGGGGTGAGGGGGCGGGCATGACCATAGACCAAAGAAGATGCCAGGAGAGACAAAGACGCACACGGGGTGGGAGACTAAGGGACAGCCAAGGCAGAGACGTTGTTTGTCTTGTTCACTTAGGTGTCTCCAGCGCCCAGAACAGTGACTAGATCATTGTAAATTCTCAATATATGCTTGTTAAACGAATGAATGAAGAAAGGAAGGTAGGATTGATGAGAAACTGGGAAACGAGGGGGAACAAGATAAGTGGCTAAGTGATGGCTGGCTGGGTCTCCTCACCCAGACTTCGCCCCACAGCTGCCACTCACCCCTGTTGCCCTGGCAACTCCGTCTCCTGGTAACTTCAAAGTGGTGCTGTTGCCAGGAGACCCAGGGGCGGGGCGGAACTGATATTTCCTGGGCTTTTTCTCTCCCTCTGGGGCCAGAAAACAGATCCACAGCATCCCCCAATACACCCACCCACACCGCCAGTCACCTCCACACCCCTCTACACACACGCGCTCACACACACACACACACACACACACACACACACCATGGCATCTCTGCATATATTCTACTTCCAGAACCCCCATCACCCACATGTTCACAGCCCTATCCTGACACAAACCATCCCATACACTTTCTCCCACATTTACGTCCCCACACCATTTCCCTTGCACACACACTAAAACACACTCTGATACAACCATACCATTGCTATTACACACACACACACACGTGCACACACATAGATACATTTCCTTTCAGTTAATGTGCCTGCAGCTCTTTCTACACACAAACACACGAAGCACACTGTTACACTCCTTGTCAAACATACCACCTCAACCCCCTCCCCCAACAGATGCACAACCCATGATTCACCTCACTTTGCAACACTCCAAATGCACAAGCACCCAGTAGTGACATACTGGGTGACACACAGTATCACATAGTCGTGCAGTTACATACATACACGGGAGCATGCTGAACACAGCCCCACTGCACTTCGTATTCCCTTGCTGAGAGCACTCAGCTCCCAAATATCCCTGTGGCTCACACCCACTCCATTCAGGTCTTGGTCAAATATCACCTACTCAGAGAGGCTTTCCCTGGTCACCTGTGTAAAAGTGCATGCCCTACACTCTTTATCCATCTTTCTTTTCAAATAACTTATCATTTCCAATGTTATCTACTTATTGCCTCTCTTGTCACTAGAATGTCAACTCCACCAGGGAGGTTCTTTCTTTTGTTCATTGCTCGGCCCCCACTTCCTAGAACAGCACCCAGAACACAGCAGGTGCTTGTAAATGTAGACTGAGTACGTTGGCAGAGATGCAGATGTTTGGCATATTTCTTGTACACATAGTACTTCTTTCTCTCACTTCTCAGATGCCTGTCTTCATGTCCTGGTGGAAGGACCCTTACTGTAAAGAAACTCCCAGGAGGAGGGAGGACCAAAGTGTGAGGGGACAGGGGAGTGGACAGCCCAGAGTCAGTCTGTGTTTCCCCCTCATATTTCAGCATCAAGTGATTAATTCATTCATTTAATAAAATTTTATTGAGCACCTAGTGCCAGGCACTGTTCTAGGCACCAGGGCTTCAGCAGTGAAAAGACAACTAAGAGTGGCTTAGTCAGTTGAGCATCTGCCTTCGGCTCAGGTCGTGATCTCGAGGTCCTGGGATCAAGCCCTGCGCCAGGCTCCCTACTCAGCAAGGAGTCTGCTTCTCCCTCTCTCTGCCCCTTCTCCCCACTCATGCTCTCTCTCAAATAAATGAATAAATAAATAAAATCTTAAAAAAAAAGACAACTAAGTCTCTGTCCTTGTGGAGCTGACATCCTAGTGAGGGAAAAGATAATGGCCACTAAGCATAACGAGGAGTTTAAGTAGTCTGTGAGTGGATGACAAGTGTATGCCAAAAAAATTTGCACAGGGTAAACAAGAGCTGGAAGGACCAGTTGTTTGATTTTGCAATTTGAAATAGAGTGGTAGGGGGAGGCTTCACTGAGAAGGTGACATTTGAGTAAAGGCCTGAAGGAGGTGAGGGAGTGAACCATGTAGATGGGGGGAGGGGGGAGGCGGGGTGCGGAACAGCATTCCAAGCGGTGGCACCTCTAAGTGCAAAGGCTCTGAGGCACTAGGAGAACTTTGGCTTTTACCAGGATGCATGGGGAGCCAGCCACAAGAGGCTTTGAGCAGAGGATGGTTGTGGTCTTACTTACATTATAAACCAGAACTCGGTTTTAGTTGAGTTGAGTTAGAGATTCTGTGGGACCTACGGGGGCATGTTGAGGAGTCTTTTGAATATGTACATATGCCCTAGTCTGGATTTTATACCTAAAATTATCCATCCTGGGATGAGGGTGTGGACATGGCGAGACCAGCTGTCTCCACCCTCTCTAGCAGGCCCGAACGCTTCTTTGTGTCTGGCAATCCCCACTTTACCCTTTCTTGGCCAGCACTTAATTTCAGGACCGCGGACAGCGCCAGCGGGTTTGCCTGGAGTGCTGTCCGCTGTGCTGAAGTTTTGCTTCTGTCCTGGCCCGCACGGAGGTAGCTGTGGGACAGAAGGAACCATGGCGGGGCACCTGGGTGGCTCAGTTTGTTAAACGACTGCCTTCGGCTCAGGTCATGATCCCGGGGTCCTGGGATCGAGCCCCACATTGGGCTCCCTGCTCGGCCGGAAGCCTGCTTCTTCCTCTCCCACTCCCCCTGCTTGTGTTCCCTCTCTCGCTGTCTCTCTCTCTCTCAATTAAATAAATAAATAAAATCTTAAAAAAAAAAAAAAAAGAAGGAACCATGGCTCTCAGGGGTGCGATCCCTGGAAATAGGAGCTCTGTTTGGTGAAGAAGGGGGCTCCGTGATTCTATCCCTCCTCTGCCTTAAGCCCTCTCATGCTCCCATATCATTTCCCATGGCCCACAATCAGCCCCACCACCTACGCCACCTCCTCTCCCTCTATCTGCCTCTTCCCTGGCTCACCTGAGCCACACAGGCCTCCTCACTGTTCCCTGAACACAGTGGGCTGGTTCCCACCTCAGGGCTTTCGTGCTTGCTCTTCCCTCTGCCTCGACCGTTCCTTCCCCCCTGCCATATTTACATGGCTCTCTCCTCCCTCCTTCATGCCTCTTTAAATTGCAAACCGTGTCCCCATCCTAAAGTTGTCCCATTGTCTTCTCTAGCTTTAATTTTCTCCTATCACTTATCAAATATCTAATATATCAGAGATCCCAAACCCTGACCTAAACCCTTGATCCTAGAGTTTGGAATTCAGAACTTTTCAGATTTTTTAAAAGTACTATGGTATAATACTATGTATTGCATAACATCCCTAGTGGGGCCTGGGATAACATCTCAAAATCAAACACTTTCCTTTATCTGCAATGAAACATAAGAATATTTACATCAAGTTCAATAAATAAAAGGTATAATAACCTTATGTCAGTAAAGGTCAGGTTTTGCCACAAGTGGGTTATGAAAAAATTTTGGTTTTCAGACCTTTTTGGAATTTGGCATTGTGACTCTGTATCTAGCTTATTTATCTTGTTGTCTGTCTCTCACATATTAGAATGTTAGCTCCCTGAGGCAGAGATTTGTGTCCGACCTGTTCACTGCTACAGCCCCTGTGCCTACTACACAGCACCTGGCACACAGTAGGTGATCCACAGTGTTTGTTGAATGAATGAATGAATGAATGAATGAATAGAAGGGGGGGAGCAGATAACCCTTCGCTGGTTCCTGAATGACTCCATGCTCCGAATGGCCTGTCTGAAGCCATTCAGAGCCACAGTGGGCTGTGGGGAGGTCTGTGCCTCCATGCCCTTCCTATCCTGGTTTCCACTGGGTCCTCAAGGGTTGGGTCTCAGCACAATGTCAATCAGAACCCTTGCCCCCATCAACGCAGCCAGGGGGTTGGCATGGAGGTTCCTAGCGCCCTCGTCCTATTCCCTGTGTCCTCTGCACCCTGGCCATAGTCAGAAACAGGCTAGCTGTCTGGAGGAGTCATGTGAGGCCCCTCACCATGTGTTTGTGTGCCTTACATGTAGCTTGTGGGACTGAAGAAACAATAGAACAGAGAGGTTAACTTTCCTGAGGTCATGCAACCAGGAAATGCTGAGCCAGGATTTAAATCCAAGTCGCTGGCTCAATGACCCCACACTGCTTTTCCATAATCACTCTCAGATCCACTGTGACAATAAACGCACATACCAATGATTAAATTCTTCCACACCCCAACACCTGGGGGAGGAGGAAGGCAGGTGGCCAAACTTCTGTTACAAACAGGTCTTTATTAAAGATAAGGAGGGGGCAGGAAAGGGGGGCAGTGTCTCCTCTGCCCACTGCCTTTGGCTGCCTGGGGCAGGGGAGCCCTCTCTGCTCCACTCATGCCCCCCCATGATGGCACATCTGCAGGAGGCTGGGGCCCGGGATGGGGGGCATTGGAAAGAACAAGGGCAGATTCCAAGGCAAAAAAAAGTCCCATCCCATAGCCCTAATAACAGGAGGGTTTGGGGTGACCTGGGAACAGACAAGGGGAGACACAGCACCCTGAACCCCAAAACCTCTGAACTGGGGCAAGCCCTGCGTAAATTGGGAGTTAGGAGGGACTGAGTGAGAGATTGCACATGGGGGAGGGGCTGAGAGAGGACCCTGCATGGGGGAGCCTGCCCCCCATGCTCTAGCTGGACTCTCCGGAATCTGAGAGAGGACCCGATGACAAGGGATGACCCCATCTCCCTCTCCTCCCTTGCTCGTTCTTAGACATTGGCGGTCCCCCATTGACTGGAATCATACCCACCCATCCTAGAAATTCTGAAAACCAAGGACTTCTATTGGTTGTTCAGACGCTGAACACTAACTGGAGTTACCCTCTTGCCTGAGATGTCAAAGACATGAGGGGAGGCTCCCATTGGCTGGAGTAAACTCCTTTTAAGTAGAAATTTTAGAACTGGGGGCTCCCATTGGCTGAGCAATGGCCAATGGGGTCAGGTTTTGGCCCTTAAAAGAGCAATCCTAGGGGCAAGGGCCCACCTCCCAGTTATGCCCACTTGGGTATCCCAGAGGGCAAGAGAGGCAGGGGGCCCCCCAAATGTCCTCCCAGCCAGCCTCTAATGCCTAGGCCGGGCTGGTTTGTGCACTGAGGGCTTTGGCACTCACATGGCACACGCACACACACGTGTGGCAGGGAAGGAATGGGGACCTGGCAGATTCTGGGAGGGCGGTGGGGCCTCACAACAGGTGGTCACGGCTGGCAAACAGGTAAGGGCTGAAGTTGTCCCGGTGGAAGGGGGAGGGATAGAGTCCGCTAAGGGTGTACAGGTCCCGAAGCAGGGGCGTGGGCAGCAGCAACTTCCGACCACGTCCGCCACCCCCACCCGGCCCCCCAGGCCCAGGGGAGGAGGGTGAGGGGCCCTGGCTGGGGGTTGGTGCTGGCAGGGGCAGGGGCAGGGGCAGGGGCGTCGGCTCAGACCTCAATCGAGGACGGGGCACACGGGGCGACGAACACATGGCTGGAGCCCTGGAGGACACGCAGCTGGGGATCAGGTGGCCACGGCGGGCACAGTTCTGCGACTCTGGGGGTCAGGGTCAGAGGTCAGGGGATCAGAAAGCTTGGGAGGGGGCCACGAGAGCATAGGCGAGACCTCTGTGGCAGTGACTGTGACCTGGAAGTCCCCCCGGTTTTCCCCCCACTCCCTCGACACTCACTGGATGGGGTGAGCCGTGCCGGTGTCGAATGCGGCCTGCAGGCTTCGGGTTCCTAAGACAAAGAGGCAGAAGGAAGGGGCTAGCGGCCCCCTGGGCCCCGCTGGCCACAGCCATGAGGGGCTCATCAGGCAGAGAGCCAGTGGAAAAGACAACTAGAAGGACCCAACATAACCATAACACACCCTTCTATTTTGTGTGACTGTCCCCCAGGACCAAGGTCTACGGACGAGCAATCCCTCTACCTCCCCATGGTCTGGAGACCCCCACCTCTTGCCTGACTTCCTGCCTCCTTGGTCCCCCTCCACCCACCACCCTCTCCAGCCGGGAGCAGACCCCGGCCCCCCTTACCTGGGCCACACTTAACTTTTCGAGGGGGCTGTCCATGGTGGGGGCTTGGCCCAGGTCCTCCCAGGGGGAGAGCCTTCGGCCAGAGGGCCGCCGGCTCTGGAAGTTGTGTACGACACAGGTGACCTGGGACAGAGTGAGAGGGGCATGTTGAGGCCTGAAGCCAATAATATAAGAATGGCATAAATACCATCCCCATTTTTCAGATAAGGAAACTGAGGCTCAGGTATTCAGTTAACATTTTTCCAGTACATTTATGTGCCAGGCACCATTCTTTCCACCTTACTAAGAGGTAGGTACTATTATTATTTATTCCAAAGCGCCGTGACTAGGGTGAGGCAAGTAAAGCCGAGTGGTGCAAAGGCAGGATCTGGTCCTGTCTTTTAAGTTTTTGATATTTTGGACATGATGTGTTTTTGCATTAATTTTGGTTTTTAAAGATATCTCATTAAAACATTACTTATCTTGATTACTGAGTGTCTTGGTGGCCCTTTAAATTCTGCACTCAAAGCAAGGACCTCACTCTACTTACCCTGGTCCTGGTCCTGTCATCCCATTTCCAGATGAGAACATCCAGGCAGGGTAAAGTAAGGGACTCGCGCAAGGTCACACAGAGTCCACACCCTTCAGTATCGTGTGGTCCAGCTTCTTGGGTCAGAGAGCTGATAGAGGGTCTCCCATACTGGAATGGCTGGCAAGGTGGCTCACCAGAAAAGTTGCGATGGCTGCGCCTGTCAGGAAGCCCGCCAGCACGTCGGACCAGTGGTTGCGGTACTCGGCCACGCGGACCACGCCCACCAGGAAGGCGGGGCACAGCAGGGCCAGGCAGAGCGAGGGTTTGACCAGGCGGGAGCCCTTCACGCGGAACACGAGAGTCACGTACATCTGTGGGAGCCAGACCAGTCAGGGGACGCATGGCAGCGCAGTTGCCGAACCCAAGTGGATACTGCCTTCCGGGCCAGAGGGCGTGGCCAGAATCCCTAGGAATGGCATTGGGGCCGGAGGCTCCAGGCAACAGAGCAAGGGGGACAGGAGTTCGGGGATGGAGCCGTGAACTCCCAGCGGGCCCTTGCAGGAATGGGGGCGTGGCCAGGGCACCAAAGAGCAGTGGACGGAGTCTGGGGCCCAGGTCTCCCCAGGACCAGTCACAGATTGGGAAAGATCCTTGCTAGGTTAGCGCACAGCTTCAGAACCAGAGGGTGGAGTCAAGGCCCAAGGGGGCAGGTCCGGGAACTCCAGGAGGTGGAATCCCCAAACCCCAGGGATCCACTGACAAGAATAGAAACTAGTCCTGGACGCTAGATAAAGGAGTCAAAGCAACAGGAGGTGGGAACCAAGGAAAAGCTGGGGACAGAGGAAGTCCCAGTGGGTCAAGTCGGGGACGTGGTCAGATCAAGAAAGGGCAAGGACAAAGGGAGGGGTCCTCCCTCCCAGGCTCCAGGGGACCCGAGTTGAAAGCCCACCCACCCAGTGTCCCAGCCAATATTTAGGGACCTGTAGCATCATGGGGACATGGCTAGGCTCCAGGGAATGGAGTGCAGTGCTCCAGGAACAGTGTTTGGTCCCACGGGGCGGAGCCAACAGCCTCCTTTGGGTGTGGCATTCCTGGGCCAGGGGGCGTGGCCAGACCCAAAAGAGGCAGTCAAGAACACCGTAATAAACTCTGGCCGGCCGGCCGAGGAGTGGGGCCACCCCAGGGACAGTGTCCCAGCACCGGGGTGTGACTTTACCCCGCAAAGGAATCAGAGGTTCCAGCCCAGAGTGGCCTCCTTGCCCACTGGCCGCCCCCCATCTTTGTGCCTCTATTCTGGGGCTCACCGCTGTGTAGGTGACTGCATAGGCGCATAGGGCAGCATCCTTGCAGGGGAAGGCACGGCGCGCAGCGGCCACCAGGCTGGGGCTGCCGGCACAGGCACCCTGGTCGGTGACGAAGCGGTCGGGTCCTGGCCTGTCGGGCGAGGGCGGTGGGCAGCCCAGGGCCGTGTAGTTGGGGCGGCACACGGACAGGAAGTGCGGCGTAGGGTTGCCAGTCACCACCTGCCCCGCATTAGCGAAGATGGTGGTGGTGAAGAGGCCGAAGGAGTAGACCCCTGGGGGTGGGGTGGGAGAGGGAGTTCATGCTGGGCCCCTGATACCCCAGGGGCCCTCCTCCTGTGAGCCCCTATGGCTCATCTGGGCGCCTTGTTCCTGTGACCATCATTAAAGCACAGCTGGGAATCCCCCTAAAGCCATATCCCATTATCGCTGGGCCAAGGTTCTCTCCCCTTGGGACCACTATGAGGATACTCTGAGCCTCTTGCTTCTGTCCCCCTTGGATTACTACCATGTCAGGAGTGGGTCCTCCCCTGGAACCCCAAAATAGTTGGGCTAGGACACCTCAACAG
The DNA here is from genome assembly GCF_964656455.1 of Halichoerus grypus. Taxonomy (NCBI): domain Eukaryota; kingdom Metazoa; phylum Chordata; class Mammalia; order Carnivora; family Phocidae; genus Halichoerus; species Halichoerus grypus. Next base: position 208,293,298 of record NC_135712.1, read on the forward strand.
CATGACATCAGGATTGGGCCCATGCCTGATGGCATTTCTGGGCCGCTTTACACCTGCCCTGGACTCACTGTTACTGAGTTGATCACTTTTTTCCTGGCTCAACAGTCAGCCAGAGCTAGATCTCTCCAGCCCTCTGTCATAGGGACCACCATTTTGGATGAGCTCTGCCCTTCTATACCATGGCCACCGACTGTGGCTGGAACCACACAGTGGGGTCTCATCTTCCTGCTTGGGGTGGGGGGGGTGGACTGGTGTTTGGCCTGGGCCTGTGTCCCCCTCTTCTGCATTGAGACTCTCCTCGTAGCAATCTGGGGCCCTGACCGTTGCCACCATGGTTGGATTAGGCCCCACCATTGTGCCTAGAACCTCTGCTGTGCCTGGCCTTAGCCATATCCCTCTTCGCCTCATGAGGCACATCATGGCAGTTCTAGGCTCTCTTCCCCATAAAATGATTATGGCTGAATCTGGCCCAGATCTCCTTTGCATAGCTGACCCCCTGGCCACATCACTCACCCAGGAAGCGGACCAGCCTCCGCAGTGGGGGGCTGAAGCGGCAGCAGGCCCCAGACACGATGGTGCTCTCCCCGATGATGGGGATGGCTGAGGGTGGCGCGGGGAAAAAGGCACGCGCCAGCTCCCCCAGCAGGATCTGTGGGCAAGATCAAGGCAGGGTCTTCCTGGCCTTCAAATCCAACCCTCCACCCACCTCCACCTGGCCCTCCTGCCACCTGGGTCTGACCAAGGCTACCCCCAGTCTCACCGTGAGGGTGGGCCCAGCAGTGACCAGGGCATAGATCAGTGCAGGAGGCACTCGGCTGGCAGCCTCAGGCCCTGGGTAAGGCTTGGCATAGGTACTGTCATAGCAGAAGAACCCCTGGGTGTGTACGGGGAAGGTGTCCGTGAACTCCAGGCGGTAAGCAAGCAGGACCACGATGCCCAGAAGCACTGACTGCCACCCAGTCATGGCAGGGAGACAGAGAGAGAAGAGACAGGGTCAGGTCCAAGCTGGGGCCATGCCGAGAGACACAGAGATGGAGAGAGACCGAGATGGGGAGGAGAGACAGACAGATGAAGCCTGAGGGAGATACAAAGGGTAGGAGACACAGAGAGAAGCTGGGAATGGTCGGGGCCTGGGAGACACAAAGGGACAGAAACAGAAAGAGAAGACAGGAGGGGAGGGGAGGGCAGAGGAGGAGAAGAGAAAGAGAAGGGACTAGCAGAATGGAAAGGAGAGAGGAGACAGGATGGGGGAGAGCTAGTGAGGACTGGGCCAGGGCTCAGACCAGAGAGAGGGGTCAGCGGGGGCCAGGGACATAGACCAAGAGGGGAAAAGATAAAACTGCTAGTAGAAGTTCTAGCAGCTCCCAGAAGTACAACTGTTACTGGGGGCAGGACATCATACTGAACCTCTTCCGTGAATTAATACATCTTAACTTCATAACTGCCCTAGGAGAAAGGGACTCTGATTACGCCTATTTGACAGCCAAGGAAACTGAAGCTCAAGAGGGTATGTGAGGTACCCAGAGTTCTGTGGTAAGGGTGGGCTTGGAACTCTGGGAGTGTCACTTTTGAACACCCCTCCTCCCCACTGAGGGTCTGGGAGCGAGTCTGGGGGGGTGGACTGGCGGGGGGTGAGAGTTACTGGGTTCCTCACCTCCACGAAGACAAAGCAGGGAATGATGGAGAAACTCCTCTTCGACTGGGGTCTCCCTCCTGCCATGGTGAAGACCGGGCCTGTGGAGGTGGGGAGGGAATGGGACGGCCAGGGTGGAGCCTAGGGGGAGGCTCTGGTCACCTGCCTGAGTAGAGTCTCTGGCCACACCATGACCCCCCCCTTCCCCCAGCCCCAGACCCCAGAACTACTACAAAGGAGCCCTGGCTCCACCCACTGAGCCTTCTGGCCATGACTCTGAATATCCAGGATCCTGCCCATTGGAGGCCTCCCCTGACACAACCAGCCCAGCTCATCCTCTGCCAGGGATCCCAGAGATTCTATAGTGGTCTTCTCCCCCAACAGCCCACATAGGAGATTCGGACCCCAAGCTTTTTAGGGGGGTCTCTCCTCCTTACCATACAGGTCACCTCCCCATAGCCCTTGGAAGAGACTTCTCCAGCTTAATGTAAGGACCCCTCCCCCACAGAGAAGGGTCCTCACCCCCACTGGTTTTTAGGAGACCCCATTCTCTTTCCTCATGTGCTTTATAATGGACCCCATGCTCTGTGTCCCCCACCCCCACCAGGTTCCTCCTCTGAGTCCCTTCCCCCATGGCCCACAGGGGCCTCTCTCTCCTGTCCCCATGGGCTGCGCCTGACTGATTCTCGGGCTGATGGCCAGGCCCTCCTTCTATCCCAGCTGCCTCCCCCTCTCCCCCTCCTCCCAGCCTGTCTGCCTGTCTGTGTCGTGAGGGGGTTATCTTCTCCCAACAAGCCCCCTCTCCCCCCAATCTAACCTCAGTCCCCAGCACTGAGGGGCCAACAGAGCCACATCTGCTCGACCCATTCTCCCAGGCTGACCTCACCTGTGAAAGGGCCCTATGGCTTCCCACAGGCCTCCGCCACACCCACAGACTCACAGCCGCTCCTGGCGGCCAGCAGGGCAGGGATGGTCAACCCCATTGCACAGATGTGGAAACTGAGGCCCAGGAAGGTGAGGGTAGGCACTCTGGGTCCAGTGCCCCATCCACGCAGCTTGCTCTGCAGTGTGACATGTGGGGTGAGGGTCACCAGAGATCTCAGATGCCCATGTGGCCAGGGCCCCTCACCCTTCCAGAGACACAATCACACATGCTGGCATCCCTAGAATACACAACTCAGCCACAGCCTCCAGCCCAAACACCACACACACACACGGTAGAGCACTTGTCCATTCCACCAACAAGGATCCAGTGCCTGCTGGGTTCTAGGCACTTGGCCTCTGGTGAACAAGACAGGCCTGCTCATTCAGACAGGTGCCCAGCACCCACTACACACAACTGCACACTCACACCCATGGCCCGCTATGCACACAGCCTGTCACAGACACCCACGCAGATCAAACAACTCCCCCCCCACACGCACACACAGTCATAGGGACACAAGAGGAGGTCCTTCATCCACTTCACAGCCCCGCACACAGCCCCACACAAGCACTCACCCCACCCGCATCAGGGACATAGCCTCAGGGCTGCCACCACACTGAGAGTTACATCAAAAAGAGTCACCACACACACTGGGGGTCATAAACCGGTCACGGCGTCACACCCCCAATTACCAGGCACTCAGTGACAGCCACACACATTAACAGTCTCTGTCTCATCCACACCGACACTCACAGGAAAGACGATGTCATCCACAAGCTCAGCCACATGGCCACGCAAGGGCACATACATGGACCATGACACGGACTTGCACACCGAGCCACACAAGAAAGGCGCATGATCACAGCCCCACACTGAGACATAAAAATGGGCCCCCACACCCTCAGAAGGAACACACAATGGCAGTCATAGGCACACAACCGTCCAGCCACCGAGCCGGCCCCACACAGTCGGTGAGAGCAGTCACAACAGCACAGCCACACACACCCTCAGAGTGACACCCGTGATGCCAGCCACACAATGCCAGCCACAGGAGAGTCACACATACACCACACAGACCACACAGGCATCCCCAAAGCCACACAATTACAGTTATACAACCACACACTGATACAAAAAGACAACCGCACAATCACAGTCACCCTCACCACCTGCCGCTTGGCTTCTCCGGCCCGGGGTCCCCTCTCCACGCTCCCCTCCCGGAGCCCGGTTCTCAAGCCCCAGCTCACTGCCTCCCCTCCCCCTCCCTGCGCCGGACCCACAGGGGACCCGACCCTCGGGAGCTGAACCCTGGCCGGACAGACAGACCGAGGGTCGGTAGCCCGCGAGAGGGGGTGCCGGGAGCGCCCAAGCCCCTCTCCCTCACCGGGTCGAGGCTGTCACGGTCGGAGCCCCCGCTCCGCTTAGACGTCACCAGGGCGGCAGGACGAACGAACGGGACGGCAGGCCCCGCGGGCGGACACGGAGATGGGAGACGCCGTCGGCCTGGCAGCGCCGCGCAGGCTCAGCGAAGGGGCGAGGGGCGGGGCCTCCGGGTGCTTTATTTGCATAACCCCGTGGGGCGGGGACTCGCGGCCTCTCATTAGCATGGTCCGGGGCGGGGCCTCTGTTGCTCTTGGGGGCCCGAGAGGGTTAAGACAAATGTGGGAGGGAATGAAGGATGCAGGTTGAGGGAGAACTAGGCGGTGGGGGCGCTGAGGGGAAGAGGAGGGCAAGGTGAGAGCGTGACCCTGGACCTCGACCCTCCCTCCCTGTGCCTCAATTTCTCCTTTGGGGCAGTAGACTAGAGTGCCAGGGCCCCCCAGAAAGGAGCTCTGGTGGCTAGTGTGAAAGAGCCTGTCTGGATACTCATATCTGAACAGACTGACCTTGTTATATATTACATTTGGCCCCACAATGTCCCCTGATCCTAAGCCTACACATCCTGAACAGCCTCTGGGCTCCCCACACCCTCCCCAACACTGGAAAGTAAACTGGGTGTGGGGGTGGTCATTCTCAGGCACAGGAAGCAGCAGGAGCAACAGTCCACAGGTGGAAGAGGGTCTTGGCTAGTTTATTTTCTCTCTGGAGGGGTCTTCAGGGAGAGCAGTCCCGGCTGCTCAGGCTGTGGAGAGAGAGTGGGTCAGGGCGGTCAGGGCCCAGCTTAGTCCAGAGGACCTCAGGGCTGGAAATCAGGGAGCAGATGCCCAGGTTGTGAGCTGCGAGGGTCCATACTGTGGCACTGGAGGGCAGGCCAGGAGAGGAAGGGTCGGGTAGAGCAGGGGAGCTTCCGTACCGGATGGGAAGGAGCGGCTCTTGCTGAATGGTGGCTGGGAAGGATCCTGGTCTGAGTCTGAGTCCCAGGAGAGGAGCAGAGGGCTCAGGCCTCGGTGCCCCTTGTAGCCTGCGGGAGCGACAGGTGCAATTCTGGCCTTTCACCCACAAACCCTGAATGTGACCCTTGAGTGGCATTGTGATCAAGGGCCAGTGTTCCTTTTGTCACTTAAATGTGACCCAACGTGATACCAAAGTATGACCTCAGTGATCCTTGAATACCCCACGGATCCTTTAAAAAGATCCCAGTGACCTTGAGTGACCCCAGGATGGAAATCCTTAATGGGACCCTAGAAGAAGCCCCAAAAGAGGTGATCCCCAAATATGGCCTCTGAACATGACCTCCATGTGTGAAACTGGAGAATGACCCCCACACACACACCCCAGAGTGCACCTCATCCCCCCCTTACCCCTGAGGTTCAAGGCCCTGGGGAGGCCTGAGGACATGGTGAAGCCATCAAAGGAGTTCTGCAGCAAGTGCACAGCGGACCTGCGGGGAGATGGGGGGCTGGGAGCGCTGGGAGGCTCTGATTGGTCAGGGCTGGGGCAGGGGGGCCACGGTGGGGACCAGGGGCCAGGGGTAGAGGTGCATCCTGGGAGGAGAGGGAGGCCTGGACTCAGGTGGGTTCCAGGTTCTGGTAGTCGCTGCTTGAACTGATTGGTGGGAGCGCAAGGCAGATGAAAGTCAGGAGTCAGAGGTTAGAGTGGGATCAGGGCATCACCATATGTCACTCAGCTCCTTTTGGAGGTCATCCCTCCAGGAGCCTCCGCCTCCTGGTGGCATCTCCTCAGTCTCCGGCCAGTTGGATGTCTCATACCCCTGCTGCTTCATCTTGGTCAGGACCTGAGGCCAGGGGGCGGGAAGTGTGTATGAGACAACAATGGTAGTAACAGTAATGGTGAAAAGTGACCCTTCACTGATGATGTCAGGCTGCCCTCAAAGTGTTTAGTATGCAGTTCATGCAGCTGCTCCTTCAGGTAGGGATACCGTGTCATACCCATTATACGGATGAGGACACTGAGGCCCAGAGAGGTCAACTGACTAGACCACAGTCACCCAGCAGTTAAGTGGCAGAGCTGAGATTTGAACCCAGTCCTTCTGGCTCCTTCTGTGGGGACCCCAGTGTGATGGCGGAGGCCGGCAGAGATTCCCACGTCCCCAGATCTCACACAGGGTCCCACCCTCTTTGCTCACCTTGCGGCACTTCACCTGTGTCTTCTGCATCTTCTGGATGTTCACCAGGTTCTCTGTGATCTCGTCCTCCTGAGCCTCTGTGGGGGGAGGGGACTCAGGGGGGCCAGAGCAGCAGAAGGACCCCCCTTCTGGCCGTGGGCTCCAGGCACTCACGGAGCTTCTGATAGATGAAGGTCACCTCCTCCCGCACCAGCTCCAGCTCCTCCCACAGGAACTTCTTGCTGAGGGGACAGTGCAGCCTAGACCCACATTCCCTGCTCAGCCTTTGACCTCCTATTTCCTGGCCTTCTGGCCTCCCATTTGCCCACCTGCCTCCTCAAGCCTCCTCTAACTCTCATGTTCCCATCCCCCCCAGGATCTGTCCCCTCCCCCAACCTCCCTGCCCACCTTGCCCTTCCTACCTCTACTCCCCCACCTCCAATCCCCCAGCCCCTTGTCCCCTCCTCCTGACCTCCAGCCTCCCATTCTCTCAGCCTCTCATTGCCTGGCCTCCGTCTCCCCACCTTCTGCCCCTCTGACCTCCCATACTCCCCAGCCTCTGCCACACTCAATCTCTCCTCCCTCCAGCTTCCCATATCATGTCCAGTTTCCTGATCTCCTGGCCTCCCTCCCCATCCCATCTCCAGCTTCCTGTCTTCCTCTTCCTTCCTCCTGCCTTCTGGCCTCCCAGCTTCCCACACCTTCTCACTGCCTCCTCATCCCCCCATCTTGTCCCTCAAACCTTCCATGGCCCCTAGGTCCCCTTGCCTCATCCCACATCCCACCTCTGGCTCCCGCTCCCTTCCCTCCCTTCCCTCCCCCAGCTTCCAGGCTGCCCTCCTGGTGATGCCCACCTGTCCCGGATCTCCTGGGCCAGCAGCTGCAGGCAGCGAGTGGTGCGGGCCCTCTGCACCTCCTCGCTGTCATGCAGGGTCCTCTGTAGTCCCTGCAGGCCTTGAGCTAGGGCCCCATACAGCTCCTGCCGTCCCTGCTCCACGCCCCACTTGTGTCCCTCCTTCTCTGTCTGGCGGCTCATAGGACTCAGAACCTCTGCAGATGAGATGGGATCATGACTGAGCCCCAACCACACCTGAGCCCAGCTTCGAATCCGGCTGGCCCCAACCCTAGCCAGACCCTGACCCTGACCCTAGAGTCACCCCACTTCTTCCACCTTGGGCTAACCCGGTTGACCCCAACGGGACCGGCCTCCAGCCTGACTCTGACCCTTGGCCAGTCCTCACCCTCCAGCTGTTGGATCTTGATTTGCTGCAGGGAGCTCTCCTTCTCCAGCATGGTCACTGAGTGGTTTAGGAACTCGAAAGCCTGCGGGGAAGAGGTCAGGGGCGGGGAGCAGGGGAACAGGGCCAGAGGTCTCCGAGGACGGCGCAGACGAGCCTCACCTTGGTCTGGGCCTGGAGCTGGCTCTTGAGTGACTCCAGTTCGCAGCGCAGGAGCTTCTGGGAGTCAGGAATCATCATGGTGGACTTAACTATGAGCAGAGTTAAGGGTCAGACGAGGCTAGGCGTGGGGGCAGGGGCAAGGTCAGGTCAGAGGTCAGCAGAAGCTCAGGGGAGGGCAAGGGGCAGGGGCTCAAGTAAAGAGCTGGGGTCTGTTGAGGCTGAGGTAGAGGCAGGAGTCGGGGACAAGGTCAGGGGCAAGACTCAGCGGAGGCTGGGACAGGGCTAAGTGGGTAGCAGTGGTGTGGTTCCTCCCAGGCTAGGGCAGAGGGTAGAGGTAAGAACTGGCAGGTCTTCTGCACATAGTCTTGTCGGGAGGGAGGGTTCTCACCTTTGACTTTGGAAGAGTTGGTCTCCAAGGGCTTCTAGGAAAGGGGGACATGAGGGTAGTAGAAATTCATCCCTGTGCTTCTCTTTGCACACCCCAACCCATTGTGTGGGGGTTGGGTATGAGTTGGTCAGCTGAGTGCTGGGTGTCCCAGACCCCGAGTGCTGGCAAAGCTGCCTCCATGCGTGTGTGCACCCTTCCCCCACCAGCCCACATATGGTCAGAAGCATACTTGTGTGGTTTGTCCCCTGTCCCCGAAAGCACCCTTGCAGAGCCCTGTCTCTGGCCAGGGCTCAGGTAATGGCCCTCCTCCTTAAGGGCAAACGACATAGCCAATGTCTCCAGGGAGCTCCAACAGCCCCGAAGCGCAACCGCACACGATCTTTGAAACATAACTACACCCACACAAGCTCAGACACAGCCACACACACCAGGTGCTTAAGACCTTCAGGGCGTCCACTCACACCCAACTCGGACACACAAGCACAACCAGACACGCAGGCCGTCATATCCAGAAACTATCACAGACAAGACTTCACTAAGAAACACAATCACAGGGGCGCCTGGTGGCTCAGTTGTTAAGTGTCTAGACGCCTTCAGCTCAGGTCATTCGGCTCAGGTCATGATCCCAGGGTCCTGGGATCGAGCCCCGCATGGGGCTCCCTGCTCAATGGGGAGTCTGCTTCTCCCTCTCCCCACTCCCCCTGCTTGTGTTCCCTCTCTTGCTGTGTCTCTCTCTGTCAAATAAATAAATAAATAAATAATCTTTAAAAAAAAAGAAAGAAACACAATCACACATCCTCTCCATTCATCCCTTCATCCATTCATTTAAGACATTTTTGATGTGGGTTGGCTGAGCGTTGGGTGCTGTTCTGGGTGCTGAACTCACACAATGTGAAGGTTCCTGAGAAAGACCCCCCCCCCCAAGGCCCCCTCCCTAAGCCCCACAGCAGTAGATTGTGGTGTGGGTTTCCCCGGGTGGGGGTGACCTTAGCAGTGTTGTGATGCCTCTTCAGAAGGTCCTGGTCATTACACTGCTCCTCTGAGCCTGGGTTCGGGAAGATGGAAGACCCATATGACTGAGGCTCCAAGTCCCTCTCTAGCCTCCAGTCTATCCTCGGCACTGTGTTCTCAGAAGCAGCTGGCCCCACGATCTCTGGCTCTGGGACCCTGGACCAGTGAATCGTATAATCCAAGGTCTTGTCTGAGGAAGAAACTGAACGGGGGGCGGGGGGATGGGGGGTTGGGGAAATGAAGGGGTGAGGGCTTTCTGAGGACCAACCCAGAGCACTCCAGCCCTCCCAGCTCCCCAGCCCCAGGGAAGCCCCTCAACAAACCCCAGTACTTGTCACACTTCCCGTTAGCAGGCAAACACCCGTTGGAGGGCAAGGGAGATGAGCAGTAGCAGGGCACAGAGTAGTCAGGATCCTGGGGTAGGCCAGCCAGAAGAGGGTCGCTTCAACAAGGGGGAACAGGGGGCTGCACTGAGACCAGCCCCCATGTCCTGACATGCCCAGACCTTCCCTAATAGCCCAGAGAGGCCTCAGCCCTGAACACAGGGCCTCCCAGTTACGGCAGGAGCAGAACCTGGATGAGAGATGATCCCAGCCCCAGGCATTGGGCTGGGTAGTGAGAAGAATCCAGAAGACCCCCACAGGAGAGAGTGAAGCCTCAGAAGAGCCTAAAAGCAAAAAAGGATCTTAACATTGGGCACTAATGGAAGGGCATTCCTGGCAGGAAACAGCATGGACAAAAGCTTGGAGGTGTGGAACCACATGCTCTGTGCTGGTAAATTCAGGATGGCTGAAGGTAGGGTCCAAGAGGAAGCAGGAGGAGGTTAGCAGGGCAGCTCAAGCAAGGCATTGAAAGCCAAGCAGGGAAGTTTATATCCGGCTCCCAAGGTAAGTGAGAGCCATGGAGTATGAGCAGGAGAGGCAGGGCATATCTATTCAGTAAATGTTAGCAGAATTGGGGCCGAAGGCCTGTGCTAGGTGAGGCTGGGAATGGGAGAAAAATTCAGCTCTGGGTCTCACATTCATACCCACTGTTCAACATTCCAGTGTTGTCAGAGCTGGCCCAGATGGAGACCTGGGGCAGGTCTGTCTGGAAAAACTTCCAGGTGAAGAGCATTTTGTCCTGAGTCACACTCAGCCAGAAAGCCCACACTCTAGGGCTTTCTCTTCTGCCCTTGCTGGGCTGTCTGGTGTCCTTCCTCTGGCCCAGTCCTCCTGGAAGTCGGCTATACACCCTTCAAAACTCTACTCAACATTTCCTCTGTAAAAAATCCTTAATCCTTTTTTTAAGCTCATATTTTCTGAGCACCTCACTGAGTGCTAGGAACCATCCTAAGCACTCACTTCACACCCGTTTTATGATATAGGAGCTTTTCTTCTGCCTGAAATGTTCTGGGCTACCCCTTCCAGAATCACTGTCTCAGGAGGCCCGCACTTTCAGAGGCAGTACAGCATGATGATTAAGCCAGGGGACTCTCCAGCTGGGTGGCCTGGGTTCGAATCCTAGCTCTGCCCCTTCCCGGCTGTGTGATGTTGGAGTGTTACCGAACCTCCCCATGCCTCAGTGTCCCCAACTATAAAAATGGGATGCCATACTATCCACCTTCCTGGGTTGTTGTGATTAAGTAAATTAATCTGTGCCATCGCCTGAAATACAGTAGTGGGGACACTGTCCTCGAACGTCACACTGAGAACCTGGGAAACCGGACCAAAGGAGCCCTGGGAGGCTTGAAAGGGAAAAGAGAAGATGCATTTCTGAGTGCCAACTGTAGGTAGGTCCCCAGTCGAGCCCCCCTCCCTTCCCCTTAACCTTCCCCCTTCCCCTCCCACATCAACTGTTTCTCCCGCTGTCTCCGGGAGAATTCTTGGGGGGGAAGGGGGCGGGGTCATTAGCCTGAGCCCCGCCCCCCCGGGGCGAGAATCCTGCGCCCGCCGGGCTCCAGACCCCCTTCCACCCCCACCTACCACATACCACCTGCTCATGCTCTCCTCTCAAGGACCGCGAAGCCAGTCCCCAGCTGTGACGCTGAAATTTGATCCCGCGGGGACACCATCGCATTAAAACGCGCAAAGCCTGAAGGTGGAGTCACAGAGAGGGGTGGGGCTGACATTTTAGCTCCGCCCCCGCCGATGCAGCCGAAGGCCTTATTGGCGCCTTCCTGCGTCCGCAGATCTTAGGAGCCGCGGTGTAATTGGATAAAAGCCAGACTAGGGGGCGGGATTCCAGGCTGGTTTCCGCTCATCGATTAGTCAATATCTAAGAGGGTGGTGCGGAAGGCGGCAGGTCTACGATCCAATTGGCTTCGGGTTTAGTTGGGAGGCGGGGAGAATTCTTGGGAGGTGACTGAAGAGGTCCGCGGGCCACCTGGGAGCACAGGAGTGAGGTAGCGAGCCCAGCCCACCCGGGCCCCGATATCTGGCCCCGGCAGTACTGTTCTCGGACTCCTGGGTGCTGAGGGTTGAGGTCTGGGTGCAGTGATAGGGTCGGTGTCCTCAGAATGAGATTTGGGGTTTCCCGGGATTAGATGGGGTGTCCGGGGGCGCTTTGGGGTTCTTCCTGGTGATATTTGGGATCCTGAGATGAGAGCAGGGGTCTTTACTGTTAGAATTAGGTCCTCGGCTAATTTTTGGGAGTCACTGGGGGGATATCTGAATACCCAGGGCTGCGAGTTTGAGCTGCTGGGGCTAATTGAAATTTTCAGGTCTCGGAGGCAGCGTGGATGCTGGGGTCCAGAGAGCCTGAGATCTTGAGGGCTGACATTTGGAGAGATGGGGTTGGAGGTTGTCTCAGGATTGTTCTGGGTCTTCCCCCACCCGCATTCCCGGGCTGGTATCCCTTGATCTCTCTCCCCTGGGTTGGCCGTGATCCTGGCCTTGAGCAGGCTCACAGGCTGAAGACCATGGGGCAAAGGTAAAACTCTGAAACACCCGGTGCCTCTTTCCCAGGCCTGCAAGATGGAGGAAGGTGGGAATCCAGGAGGCCTGACTAAGATGGTCCATCTACTGGTCTTGTCGGGGGCCTGGGGCATGCAAATGTGGGTGACCTTCATCTCAGGTAGGGACCCTCCACCTGGACATCATGGGTACCCAGGGCGGAGACAAGAATGAGAGGGGGGGCCTGGAAGTGTCCTAACAGGCGTATGGTCCCCTGTACCCCACAGGCTTCCTGCTTTTCCGAAGCCTTCCCCGACATACCTTCGGCTTCGTGCAGAGCAAACTCTTCCCTTTCTACTTTCACATCTCCATGGGCTGTGCTTTCATCAACCTCTGCATCTTGGCTCCACAACATGCCTGGGCTCAGCTCACATTCTGGGAGGCCAGCCAGGTATGCGGGCTTGGGTTCCACTGTCCTCTGGAGACTCGTTCCCAGGACCCCACTGAGCACCTATGGCTACACCTTCGGAGAATTAAAACAAACAAGCAACTGCACCTTCCTGGTGGATACGAAGCTGGGCTCTGAATACCCTTGAGCAGTGCACAGCCTGCACAACCATCCCTAGCAGCCCTATCTATCCCTCAGTGTCTCCCTGCTGGCTCCTGCTCCCTCTCTTTCCCCTGGCTGGGCCTGCTGCCAAGTTGTGGTGACTCAGCTGGGTTGGGGTAGTGACCCCAGCTCATTGTTTAAAAACCAGCCTGACTGGGAATTTACAGTCCCCCACTCCCATCCACACATTTTCCCACCCACGAGGAAGGAAACCATCTCTGCATCTCATATTTCTCTATCCTGCCCTCCCCCTGCCCCCATTATGTTCCTCAGATGTGGGCAGGTAAGGCCTGACAAGGGTTTCAAGAATAATCCCAAAGATACAGGAGAGGATTTTGGGTAACTAGAACTTCAAGGACTTTCTGTTCACTCCCTGTGGACCCAATCTCAGCTTCTGGAGTCGGGGCAGGGACCACAGAGGAGATGGGCCCTGTCTTAGGCTCTCTTTTGGGGGAACAGTTATGGTTCTTTGTCCCAATTTGGGAAAGAGAGGTTCTGCCCAGAGATACCCCCACTTCTGGGGAGCGGGGGGGGGGGGGGGAGGAGACAAGGCTGCGTTGTGGAAATTCCAGTCTGGGTATCAGAGGAGGAGAGGCTCAGGGTTTTTTGGGGGTGGGGGCTGGTGAACAGAGGAGATGGTGATGGAGCCTTTCCTTGGGAGCTGCTGGTTTCAGGGTATGAAAGCTGGAGCTCTGTTTGGGGCCTCCAGATGGGGTTTGGGAAGGACAGGGAGGCCTAGCTTTGACCGAATGCAGTCTTCCACCCCGCTCTGGGCTTTGAGGATGCAGGAGGACCCTCCCTAGGAGCCCTCCCGCCTCCCAGGCGTGACTCAGCTTGTCCTCCTTCCACCACCCTACCAGCTCGGCCTACTGCTTCTGAGCTTCACGCTGTCCACCATCAACGCCCGCTGGCTGGAGCCCCGCACCACAGCTGCCATGTGGGCCCTGCACAGGGTGGAGAAGGAGCGGGGTCTGGGCGGGGAGGTGCCTGGAAGCCACCAGGGCCCCGACCCCTACCGCCAGCTGCGGGAGCAGGACCCCAAGTACAGTGTCCTCCGCCAGACCTTTTTCCGCTACCATGGTCTGTCCTCCATTTGCAATCTGGGCTGCCTCCTGAGCAATGGGCTCTGCCTTGCAGGCCTGGCCCTGGGTCTCAGGAGCCTCTAGCACCCACTTCCGCTCTGGCCCTGCTGAGGCCCCAAATGTTAATAAAACACTTCTTTGGAAATGCCTGCTGTCATTTTTCTCCAACTGGAAAGCAGGCAGAGGGGTGGGCAAAGGTAGAGCTGAGGGCCTTCATTACCACATTCATGTGGCTGGATTTCGAGTGTTAGCTATTAACTGGCCTGAAGCTCTTCCTCTAATGGTGCTCATTTATTGAGCACCTGCTGTGTGCAAGGCGTGGTACTAACCATCGCACCGTGTATTATTGTAACAATAGCTGACTCTGAGCCCCAGGGGACAATCAGATTTCCCAACCCATCGACATTGGGGATGGCCCCATGACTAGCTTTGGCCAAGGACATGTGAAGAGAGTCACTTGCAAAGAGATGTGTACAAGGCAGTGCATGATTAGCTACATTTTTCCTTCATCCACGTGGCCCTTGGTGGGAGCTATCATCGTTCCCACGAAGCAATGGGGACTCAGAGAAGTTCAGCAGGTGGCTTCAGATGTAGTTGCTGGGATTTGACTCCAGCAAGGCTTGCAGATCTTCTCATGGCTTGAAAATTCTGGGGCCTCACCTGAGCCCGGATGCCACATTTCCTCATTGTGTGGCCTCAGGCACAGAGGTACCCTTCTCAGAGGCTCCCATTTCCTTATGTGGAAAAGGTTTGATTCTCAGGGCCCTTCAGAGTATTTCGCAGGGACGAGCCCACTTTAGGGTCAGGCATCGCACTTTCTCGAGACACTAGCTCAGATCAGAGCCCTCACACAGCCCTGTGAGGCAGGGATTCTTGTTATGGACCCCTGGACGATGGGCGCAATAGGCCCGCGAGGTTCAGTAACACGTCCAAAGTTAAACCGAGCTAGAAAGTGAGGGAGCTGGGATTCGAACCTGACTCCAGAATCCACGCGCTTCACTTCCATGCAAAGAGTAGGAGCTCTACAATATAGTTAGGAAAAGTGAAAAGTTTATTGTTGGGGAGCGGGCCCTAGGCTGCTCGGAGCTTGGTGCCGCTTCCAGCCCTTCCCCCCTCCCCGGCTTTCGCAAGCCCCGCCCCGGACTCGGCCCCGCCCCGCCCTCTCCCGGGAGCGGTCCCTCCTCCCCCGTCTGGGCGGAGCCGGCGCGGGATCCGGGTGGCTGCGGGCAGCGGCGGTGGCAGCGGCGGCGGCTGCGGGGTCGGCGTCGCGGCTGGGGCCAGGCCGCAGCGAGTTCGGAGGAGGAACGCCCGTGGGCAGCGCCCCCCCCCCGACGCGAGGTGACCCCTTCCGAGGGACCGCACCCCGCCCCGCACCTCCGCGTCCCAGCAGGTTTGGGGGGCCGGGGGCTAGAGGGAGGGCCCGGGGAACAAAGGCAGGCGGTGGGGGAAACGCCTCTTCCCTCGCCCCCACCCAGCTGGGCTCCTCGAGCAGCGTTAATGGGGCGCGGGCGGGGCAGAGAGCCCAGCTGGGAACAGGAGATGGGACCATATGGTGATGGGAGGAAGCTCCTGAGCCCCCCTGCACCGGCGGGGGCGCCCCAAATCCAGCAGGGGAACAGGGCCGAGCCCTCCGGGGACCCTGATCTAGTGCCAGGCGTGAGGGAGGGGGCGCTGATGGTCAGGAAGAGGTGGGACCGGCTGACAGGTGGGCTGGGGCTGGGGGTGGGGTAAGGGCTCCAGCCTGGCAGCCCTGCCCAGCATGGGGAAAGGCTTCCTGCCTCTCGTCTTCCCCTCCTCGAACTCGTTCTCCTGGAACACCGGGTGGGGCCGAGGGCTGGGCAGGAAAGCGGGCAGGTTCGGTCCTCTTTTAAAATGGAAAAAAGCCCCACAGGCGGTTGAGAAATAGCTTTGCTAAGGGTTCCTCTGCCTGCGTGCCTTCATTCACCCAGGCCTCCTGGAGCCTCCCTGCGCAGCTCAAGGAGTAGCCACAGGCAGCTGAGGAAACAGGCCTCAGGAGGCCGTGAAGGCTAAGGGGGGTGTCGGGGCCCAGATGAAGCAACCCAGCTGTGGGGACAGATTGCCAAGAAAGGAAGGATCAGGGGTAGAGGAGTGGTGGTGGTGGGGTTCTTATTATGTGGCTTCCTTAGAGTTGAGGACTGTCCCTGCAGCCTCTGGGCTGGGGCTGGGGTGAGTCAGCCCTAACCTGAAGGAGACGGGGCCCACCCCTTTGACAAACAGAAGGTAGTAGGACCCATTTGGGGCTAGAGCTGGGCTTTAAACCTGGGCCGTATCCACTAAAACCCCCTTCCCCGTGGAGGCCAGGGATGGAGTTAAACTCAGCGTTGGCGGGGGGGAGGTGTCAGGGCAGGTGTCCCTGCCAAAGTCAACACCCAGGCCCTGAGGGGGGCCTCTATCCAGCTGGCAGGCCCCCCTCCCCTCAGCCCACACCTGGGCCAAGCCAGCCGCTCACTCTGGGGCAAAGTCCACGCCTGTACCTTTTGCCGGGTCTGCCTCCTCAGTGGCCAGAGGAGGCACCCCATATGCCCCCCACAACTTGGGCCCTGGCATTGGATAAGCCTCCCCATTTTCCAGAGGAGGACCCTGAAGGCCAGAGAGAGCAAGTGATGCCTCTGAGGTCACTGGGCCTCCAAGTGGCGGAGTCAGGATTTGAATCCGGGTCTGGTGTGTACACTGGAGCCATTCCTGGTGTTTCATTTTTCCGCAGGGCTCCAGCTGCCCCCCCCCTCCCCCGGAGGCTCTCTGCCAAGATGGCATCAGCCGGAGACCCCCCAACAGGCCCGCGGGATGCAGCCGACCAGAACTTCGACTACATGTTCAAACTGCTGCTCATTGGCAACAGCAGTGTGGGCAAGACGTCCTTCCTGTTCCGCTATGCGGACGACTCCTTCACGCCTGCCTTCGTCAGCACCGTGGGCATCGACTTCAAGGTCAAGACGGTCTATCGCCACGACAAGAGGATCAAGCTGCAGATCTGGGTGGGGCGGGCGGCGACTGTGGATCTGGGGCAAGGGACAGGGGTCTGCGTGCTGGCCCAGGAGGGGCTGGGGTTCCTCCAAGGAAGTCCACGATAGGGTGGAGGGCTGTGCGGAGGGGCCCCGGGTGAGCGAGAGTGGGCCAAAGTCAGGGAGGAGGCTTGGGGTAGATGTGAAAGGTGGCAGAGGGGGTGGGGGGAGTTATCTATGAGGTGAATTCATCAGGATGAGGATATGCCCTGCCCTATAGGGTCTGAGGGGCAGAGAGTGCTGACCCGAGGCGGGTTAGAAGTCCTGGTGACCAGTGGGGAGGAGGTTTGGGTACCATCCCAGGATCGCCCACAGAGCCTGTGTGCTCCTCAGAGGCTCTCACTCCCAACATGGCCGCCGATAGCGATTATCATGGTACTGCACACCAGGGTGTCCGCCCCGAGATGGTACTCTCTGGCCCAGGTGGCTCTTGCATAGGGTCACTAAGTCTGTTCTTGGAGATGAGGTACAAGTCTGTGAGAGGCCACTGACCCCTCAGACTGGGAACTCCTCAGAGGCAGGGCCATGCCTCCCGTCAGACCGGGGCTGTGAGCACAGGGTGGTGGCCCGCTTAGAGCCCTGCAGGGGTTGGGTGGGGAACAGGGTAGCTTCTGGTGGCCTGACCCTGCTGTGTGCCTAGGACACGGCGGGCCAGGAGCGCTACCGCACGATCACCACGGCCTACTACCGCGGAGCCATGGGCTTCCTGCTCATGTATGACGTTGCCAACCAGGAGTCCTTCACCGCCGTGCAGGACTGGTGAGTGCTCGTGGACCAGTGACACCCTGACCATCGCCCTCTCCCCCTGACTCTCCATTTCTAGCCTCATGGCCCTCAAACTCCACAGGGCCACACAGATCAAGACCTACTCCTGGGACAATGCTCAGGTGATCCTTGTAGGGAACAAGTGTGACCTGGAAGATGAGCGGGTCGTGCCTACTGAGGATGGCCGGAGGCTCGCCGATGACCTTGGTTAGTACCCAGCCTGGGCCCCGGGCCCTGGACCTCCCAGAACTAAACCCCAATCCCCCCACCCCCACCCTTGGGTCCCGGGTCCAACCGCGGTCATCAACCCTCTGCCCTTTGAGGCTCCGCTCAGGAAAATAGCCACAGGTGCGCCACCTTCTGCATTTAATTTCAGAGAACTCAGTGACAGATACTGCCCGCCTCCCCGCTGCCCCGGGAACCCAGATCGGGCAAAAACATGGCCGGAAATGTATCCTCCAAACATCCCACCCACGTGGGAAGTGGCGAGTGTATCAAATCACAGCACTAAATATCTCACCGTGAGGGAAGCCTCGAAGCATAAAGCACAGCCACACGGTAGAATACCACACAGCTGTGAAAAGGGGTGGACATGTTCTTTATGTTCTGCTATGGCAAGGTCTGTGGGATATAGGGCTAAGTGGGAAAAGCAAATTGCAGAGAGGTGGGCTTGGCTGCTTCCTTTAGTCCGCAGCTCAGCAAATGTTTTCTTAAAGGGCCAGATCGGAAATATTTTTTATTTATTTATTTATTTATTTGACAGAGAGAGACACAGTGAGAGAGGGAACACAAGCAGGGGGAGTGGGAGAGGGAGAAGCAGGCTTCCCGCGGAGCAGGGAGCTCGATGTGGGGCTCGATCCCAGGACCCTGGGATCATGACCTGAGCCGAAGGCAGACGCTTAACGACTGAGCCACCCACGTGCCCCCAGATAGGAAATATTGAAGGTCATAGAACCTCTATTACACACTCAGCTCTGCCTGAGAGCAGCCAGAGAGCTGACAGGAATAAATGTGACTGTCAGTAAACTTGGTTTACAAAAATAGGCAATAGGCGAGATCTGGCCTGTGCCTCGAAGTTTGTTGGCCCCTGCAGGGGTGCCCGAAGAAACTCTGGAAGGATACAGAAGGATCTAGTAACAGTGGTGACCCGTGTGTGTCCAAGAACTGGGGACCAGGGCACCGGGATGGGAGGAGGAGTTTTCAGGCTACCTTTTTGAATCACATAAATGGAAATTTAGGCTAAAAGGATATCTTTTTTTTTTTTTAACGTTTTATTTATTTATCTGAGAGAGAGAGAGAGAGCGCGCGCGCACGAGCACAAGTTGGGGGGAGGGGCAGAGGGAGAAGCAGACTCCCCACTGAGCAGGGAGCCCAAAGCAGGGCTCCATCCCAGGACCCCAGGATCATGACCTGAACTGAAGGCAGACGCTTTAACTGACTGAGCCATCCAGGCACCCCTAAGCTAAAAGGAAATCTTGCCTGGAGTATTCTAGTATTCTAAGCCCTCCATAGAACTTTCCTTGCAGGAGGCAGTGTAACCACCACCAGAGGGGAGGGTGGGTTAAGGACCCAGACTCAGGAGCTCGAATCCCATTCTGCAACCCACTAGCTGTGTGACCGTGGGCACATCGCCTCCCCTCTCTGTGCTTCCATTTCTCCATCTGGAAAACAGAGTGAAAACCGTGTCTCCTTCAGAGCGCTGTTAGAAAGATGAAATAAGCCAACACTGGCCCTGATTGAACATTAACGTGTATTCTTTCCTATCACTTTGTGATCTTGTATTGGTAACTTCAGCTGTCTGGGCCTGCACTTCCTCCTGTGTGAAATGAAGATTGTAACAGCCCCAGCTCATCAAGCTGTCGTGGGGCCTAAATGAGTTATGGCATATGAGGCCCATATCACCGGCTGGTACCCATGCAGTTGTAGCTAAGTGTTAACAAGCATGATTGTGAACTGTTGTTGATGCTTGCCCACGAAACTCGAGGCACCCCATAATGGCCCACAAATCCTCAAATATTTACTATCTGGCCCTTTACGGAGAAAGTTCAGGGACCCTGGACTATACACAGTCTTCTTTCTCTTTTTTTCTTACCATCTATTTGTTGGACAAACTGGGTCTTTGTTCGATGGAATATCTCCCATTTGAGATCTGGCTCTTTGCTCCCTGGTGGTGTCATTTAACCTGTTCCTCTGTTCCCTGTGTTTTCTGGGAACTCCAGGTTGGGTCTCATTTCCAGGTATGATGGGGAGTCAGCCTTTGCAGCTGGGGCCTAGATCCCCAATTTGCCTAGAGTGGCGAAATCAGCTATGGTTTCCAGCCATGGGCTGGAATACTTGTGGCTGTTGCCCCCACCTTGCAGAGAACATCTAGTGAATGGGGGTGAGGGGGCTTCCTACTCTGTCATTAAGTTTAAAATACTGGCATACAGAGCAGGAGACAGAATTTGACACCAGTTTTGTAGGAAAAAAACGACACACGCATGCATGCGCGCACACACGCACATACTCCCTACAGACCCAACCCCAATAATTGTGTATTTATATTAAAAAAAAAAGTGGAAAGCAAAATATCAAAACACCAATAGTGGTTGTTTCTGGATGATGAGCTTACAAATAGCTTTTATATCCATCTTGATATTTTTCAGTCGTTTCTAACTTCAGTGAATTTCTCCACTGAATATTGATAATCAGGAGAAAAAAGTATTAAAAAAAGAATTCAGGGGCGCCTGGGTGGCTCAGTCGGTTAAGCGTCCTCCTTCGGCTCAGGTCATGGTCCCATGGGTCCTGGGATCGAGCCCCGCATCGGGCTCCCTGCTCAGCGGGAAGCCTGCTTCTCCCTCTCCCACTCCCCCTGCTTGTGTTCCCTCTCTCGCTGTGTCTCTCTCTGTCAAATAAATAAATACAATCTTAAAAAAAAATAAAAATAAAAAAAGAACTCAGATTGAGGCAGAGCCACACACAGATAAGGATATGCCAGCCTTGCCTAGGAAGACAGTGGGGTGACATTGATGAGCACTAGGCTCGGAGTAAGAGATCTGAGTTCGTGGCCTGCCTCCATCATTCAATCAATCAATCAATCAATCACTCAATCACTCAGCAAGTAGTTCCTGAGCACCTACTCTGTGCCAGGCACAAGACAAGGCAGACGGCAATCCTGCCCTCCCAGAGCTGGCATTCCAGGAGCAGAGATGGAGAGTAAATGGGTAATTACATTTTTATAGTACAGCATAACAAGTGCTGGGATAGGGCCCTCTTTACCCTATGCTGTGTGTAATATGGCGGGCGTTTGTCTGAATTTCTGGCCCAACTTGGTGGGTGTGGTGGGGGTGGACCTATCAGGAACCATTCGGGGTAGCTCCCTGTAGGGAGAGCCTAAGCCAACCTTTTAGGGGTGCAGGAAGGATTGTCATGTACACCCTTATTGTTAGGTCGACAGCCCCCACTTTCTGCAGCTGAGGGACCATGGGCAAGTCCCCAAAGCCTTTGTACTACCTTCCACCTTTGGAAGGACAAGCTTTTTTAAATGAAAAAATTTTTTTAATTTTTTAATTTTAGTTTTGGCGGGGCGGGGGGGAGAGAGGGAGAAGGAGCTGGGCTCGATCCTAGGACCCTGAGATCATGTCCTGAGCCAAAATTGAGAGTCTGATGCTTAACCAACTGAGCCACCCAGGTGCCCAGGACAAGCTTTTTGTTTTTAAATGAGAGACAAGTTAGGGCCGCCTGGGTGTTTGCTTCTTCTTATTTATTACTATCATTATTACCACTTAAAAAAAGAAAAAGATTTTATCTATTTATTAGAGAGAGCGAGCGAGGGCGCGCACAAGGGAGGGGCAGAGGAGGAGGGGCAGGGGGAGAGGGAGAAGCAGACTTCCCTGCTGAGCACGGAGCCCAATGCGGGGATCGATCCCAGGACCTCGGGATCATGACCTAAGCCGAAGGCAGATGCTTAACCAACTGAGCCACCCAGGCACCCCTCATTATTACAACCTTTAGTATGTTCTGTAGGTCAAGACTGGGCATCGCATATGCCCCACAGACGCTGGGAAACCCGCTGTTTGTTAAATGCCCGCCGGGCACCAGAACATTACTTGCTGGACTCTTGCAGCCATTGCTTTGTGACAAAAAGATTCCTGCAATAGTCCAAACCGGGGCAGATTTTTATCAGCATCAGCATCGTTCCCTTTTTACAGGTGAGCCAGCTGAGGCTTCGAGAGACTTCGGCACTCAGCCAAGGTCCCACAACTGCATGAAGGGCAGACCTGGGCTTGGAAACCAGGTTTGGGTGATGCCCAGGCTCTGCCCTCCGGGGGTCTCACTGATGTTCCCACCTTGTGTCCGTCCAGGTTTTGAGTTCTTTGAGGCCAGCGCCAAGGAGAACGTGAACGTGAAGCAGGTCTTTGAGCGCCTGGTGGACATCATCTGTGAGAAGATGAATGAATCCCTAGAACCCAGCTCCAGCCCGGGGAGCAATGGGAAAGGCCCGGCCTTGGGGGATGCCCCACCCCCTGAGCCTAGCAGCTGCAGCTGCTAGAGATGGTCCCCAACCCCTGCCCACCCCTTCCGGCCTTGGCAGGGACTGTGACTGAGGCATGAGCCACAAGGGCTGTTTCCAAGCTCAGGGCGCCCCCTTCCCTCCCGTCAGCTGCCCCGGCTCCCGCATGACCTCCGACTTGCCTGAGCAGCCTTATCACAAGCTCCAGACCCTGGGGATTCTGCACTGTGGGCAGAGTCTGGGTGCGTTGACATGCACGAGCTTGCTGCTTTTCAGGAATTCTAACGGAGGGAGCATGGGCAGCATGTCCCACCCCGTCTGGTGGAGGGGCCTCCACAGTGCCTTCTGGGGTTAAACTCTTGTCCTCGTCCATTCTGTGTTGGGGTATTGCCTGGCGTTCACAAGCTGGTCGAAGATGCTTCGTTGTCTTCCTCCTGCAGTGTGGGTCCTCAGAGTTCATTCCTGGGGTGGTGGAAGGTGAGTCCTTTCTCAGGGTCTCCTGGTGTGATCCCAGGCCCACCCATGAGCCTCCTCGGACCTCAAGCTTCCAAAGCGGGGAGGTGATTTTAGCCCTTGCAGACCCTTGCCTACTGGCCTGCAGATCCTCTGCCTGTGAAAGCAGTATTAAAGCAGGTTTTCCCATAGTAAAGGGGCAGGAAGTCAGAGGCCCACCCCCCCCACCGGCTTCAGGGACCCCAGAAGTGCCTTCTGAGCTTCCCCAGGATTTCACATCACCCACACCCCCGCCACTGTTTTGGCTTATCCACTGCAGCATCTCTGATCCCTGGATTGAATTCTGGAACCATGGGCCGCATCAGACTGGGCGGAGAATGGCCCAAGCCGTGGCGTTCCTGCTCAGGACTTTTTGCAGGGAGTTAACCTCAGAGCCGGGAGCCCCGGACCTCCCCTCCCGCCCCTTCCTGCCTCTCCCAGGCCCCATTTAGCTGGTGATGTTTTAAGCAAGGTCTTTCCACATCTTCCATCCTGCTAGAAAAGGAAATTGAGCAATGTTCCTATCACCTGCTCTTGCTGGCGACTTGCTGATAGAAGGACTCGGGCTCCTCCCCCTCAAGGACCCTTGAAGACCCAGAGTCCTATTTCCTGAGCCATGTCATTGGTGGGGCCCAGAGAGGTGATGTTTCCTACTAACGGAGGAGTGACTCTAAGCGAGCCTATAGGGTTGGGCTGAAGGGGCAAGAAGGCAGGATTGGGTAATTACTGTTGCTACATGTGCTTCACGGACACAGCTTGGGAGTGGCAGGCTGATGGGGATGGGCTGGGAACCAGTCTCCCTGGTTGACACACGATCAGGGAGCCCACAAGGCTGGGCTCCCCAGCTGGTGGGGGCTCCTGCTGGGAGATTATGTGCAGTCTGGGGATCTCCATCTTGCTCTCCCCCCCCACCCCACCCCAGCTCAGTGTCCTTCCTGCTCACCCAAGGCCAAACTCCAGTGGCATGGCACCCGTTTGTGCCCCGGAATACCAACTAACATCCCATAATTTGACAGACACTGTGAAGATGGTCTAAACAGATGGTTTGTGTACGCCCCCAGCCCCTGCCACCAAGATGACTTGCTCTAGCCTTAAAGATCTCAGCCTCCTCCTCCTGCAAGTGAGGAAGATCTGGTTCAAGCGGAACTTCGCTCTTAGCCTTTATAGAAGCTCTACTTCGAATTTATTTCTAGAGGGCCCCATTCATCCCTTACCAAGGGCTGCCCTTAGAGCTTCAAAGAGAGGGTATCTGTAAGCCAGCAAGCCAGATGACTGGTGAAATGGACAAGTTTCTGGAAACATACAGTGAGTTTGGGGAATGTTTGGGGACAGGAGTCAAAAATGTTAGTTGCTTTAACATAAAGGGGAAATTAAAGGAGCTATTAAAAAAAAAAAAAAAACCTGTTAAGATGCACCATAGGCTGTCAAGATTCTGTAGGCCACCCCATTTTCCTTAAGCTGCTTGCCAAAAAAAAAAAAAAAAAAAAAAAATGGTGGTTCAAAGTGCCATTACCTAAGGGACGAGCCAACTTGTCATAGCCCACATGATAAAAAACAGCTTTGGCTGTGCCCTGTACCTGACGTGAAGTAAGCCTTGTGTTTACACATGATTTTTGAACAGTTGAGCTTTAAGTAGCAACTGAGACAGCTAACTGCCTCTGGGTTTTCTCAAAATTGGGAATAATGTAGGAGAGGGTTTTTTGTTGTTTTTTCTTCTAAAAATAATGCAAGTTTTTATTTTATAATTTTGGGTGGGAGGCTTCACTCATGATGGTCTCTGGGGAACCAAAACCACTGTCCTGGGAGATCATGTGGGTGGGGGTGGTGGTACCTGGTCAGAGGGATGGAGATTTGTTGAGTTTACAAACAAAAATGAAGCCAAAGGCTGCGGGAAAACCACTTCTCAACTCCAGGGAGACCGGGGTCTGGGAAGGGAGCCTGAGGCTGGGTCCTATATTCTCACCATTTGCTTTTAGCAGCTCATCTTTCCACTGCCATGACCACGGTTTGGGGTTGGGGGTTTGGGGTTCTGCCTTTTCCTTTTCTTTCTTTCTTTGGCCTCCCCAGAGATCATGTTCTTCTAAGTAAGGGGTGAAATTTGGTCTCGGTGTTGAAGCGCTAATTCCATGAACTGGCTTCTCCCCTGCGATCCCAAAACACTACGGAGTGAGCTCTCGACTCAGTCATTTATATACTGGATGTGGTTCTCCTGTGTAAGCGATTCCTTGATGTCCACTCGGAAAGACGAGCACTTTTATCCACAGGAGAAAATAAAGCCGTTATGCCCCGATGCAGTTGTTCTTTTATTGCCATTAGTAAAATGTGGTTTTCAGGAAGAGGGTGGTTGATTTACAGCCAAGTAGATGGTTGGTCGAGGGCTATGTAATGCAGCAGAATCTGGATCAGGCTAGGGAGGAGGCTCAGGTCTGGGGCTGCCTCTAGCCAGGCCTCATGTCCACCACCTTGGCCCTGGAAAGTTTGCTGTGTGGTAGGGAGGATGATCTGTCCTCCCCACAACAGCCAGAGGGAGCCTGTGAATACCCAAGTCTTCCCATTGCTCCTCTGCTCAGAGCCCTCTGTGGCTCCCACTCAGAGTAAATGCCTGAGTCTTCCCTGCAGCTC
Source organism: Halichoerus grypus (assembly GCF_964656455.1). NCBI lineage: Eukaryota > Metazoa > Chordata > Mammalia > Carnivora > Phocidae > Halichoerus > Halichoerus grypus. Next base: position 208,318,119 of record NC_135712.1, read on the forward strand.
ACAAGGTCCTGTGTGATCTGACCTGTCACTTCCCTCAATTCTCCCCACTTGCCCCCCACATTTGCTCTGCTGCAGTCACATTGACCTTGCTGCTATTTGAAAACACCAGGCCCCTGCCTCAGGGCCTTTGCACTGGCTGGTCCATCTGCCTGAAGTCAAATGGCTCTTCTCACTCACCCCCTCTTTCAGGTCTTTGTGCAAATCTCACCTTCCCATTGGCCCCCCTTTCCCTCCTCTCCCCTCCCTGTTTAGTACTGCAACCTCTCCGCAGCCATTTCTGATGTCCCTTTCCCTGTGTCCTCCTCCCCATAGCCCCTAGAATCAAAACTACTATACACTTGTTATTATATATTTATATATATAATTATATTATATATATATTATATATTCAATATAATACCAGTCCCTCAAATGCAGGGATGTTTTATTTTTCACCACCACACCCAGCTCAGTTCCTGTTTGATAGAATAAAAAAGAAATATTTGGTTTTTGTCCCTGCTTCCTGGCACACAGTTCCTAAAACCCTTGGGATCTCTGGAGTGATAAGAGCGTCTTTTGTATGCTAATGAGAGGCCTGGTGGCGGGGAGTCTCTAGGTGGCTTCAGGAGGGGGGCTGGTCTCCAGAAAGACCACACCACGACTAGAGGGTGGGAACAATGAACCCAGCCCCCTGACCTTAAAGTGGAGGGGAGACAAGCTGGAGATTGAGTTAATTACCAATGGCCAATGATTTTATCCATCATACCTGAGTGATGAAACTTCCATAAAAAGCCTAAAAAACAAGGAGCACCTGGCCGGCTCAGTTGGTTAAGTGCCTTTGGCTCAGGTCATGATCTCAGGGTCCTGGGATCAGCCCCACGTTGGCTCCCTGCTCAGCGGGATGTCTGCTCCCCGCCCCCTCCCCGCTCAAAATGCAGAGAGCTTCTGGATTAGAAACACATCAAGGTGCTGGGAGGGTGGCATGCCAGGAGAGGACATGGAAGCTCTGCACGCCTTCTCCATACCTTACCTACACGTTTGGCTGTTCCTGATTTATATATCCTTTCATAATCAACTAATAATAGTAACTAAAGTGCTTCCTGAGCTCTGTGAGATTCTAATTATCAAGCCTGACAATCTATCAAGACTTGTTGGAGCCCCCTGATTTTGGAGCCAAGTCAGTCAGAAGTATGGGTCCCCTGGAGACCCAATACTTGAAACTGGCATCTGAAGTGGGGGCAGTCGAGTCGGACGGAGCCCTAAAGTTTGTGGTATCTGCCTCAAACACTGGGTAGTTAATGTCAGAATTGAACTCTAGGACACCCAGTTGGTGCCCGGAGAGAATCGTTTGGTGTGAAACCCCTCCACACACACACACACACACACATTTGATGTCAGAAGTGTCGTCAGTAAAAATAGTTCATTTATGACTTAGAGCCGGCGCACCCTAGATGTTTGTTGAGTGAATGTATGAACTGCAGAGCTCAAGTGGGAGCTAGATCCACGGACTCACATACTGTCCCAGGCTTCTCAACTGCTCTCTGTGCCTTTGCTCTGCAGCCTTGCCCTCGCGAGGTGAGGTGAGCTTCAAGGGAACTGGTCATCTTATCCCAAGTCCCCAAAACGAGTACCCATGGCCACCTGAACCCGAACGTCGGGCAGAGAGATGGAACGTGCTGATTGGCTGGCTGAGACCACGTGACGGCCCTGCTTGGGGACAGAAATCTGAGAGGTGGGCTGGCTCCAAAGGAAACTGGTGTGTTCTTTCCTGAAGCAGGAGGTGATTGCAGCAATAGCAAATACAACATGGGCTCATTTTAGCTTCCTCAAAATCAACCCCCCCAAAGAAAGATGGAAAGATCAGATAAACCGCCATTTTGCAATCCCCAATGAAAGAACTGATTCAGGTAGTTGCAGTCATTGGATGAAGCCCTTGGATTATTTCTCAGCAGTGACCATGGCCCACCCTTAGATTCTGGGTGAATGTCAGAGTCCCCACACCCAGGCCCCATCCAATTAAATCAGAAGGTGGAAGTCGGGGTGCAGGCTTGGGTATTTTGTGAAAGTTCCCAGAGGGCTGAGAACCAGTGACTTACAGGAAATATGGGGGAGGGAGGAAGAAGATCAAGGGTTCACAGTAGAAGCAAGGAGTAAATCATGCTCTTTTTTTTTTTTTTTAAGATCTTATTTATTTATTTATTTGAGAGAGAGAGAGAGAGAGAGAGGACAAAACGGGGGAGCAGCAGAGGAAGGAGAAGCAGGCTCCCGGCTGAGCAAGGAGCCCCATGTAGGGCTCGATCCCAGAACCCCAGGATCATGACCTGAGCCAAGGCAGATACTTAACCGTCGGAGCCACCCAGGGGCCCCCATACTCTTTCTGCAACAAATCAAAGGTTGGTGGGGTGGGAGAAGAGGAGGACGAACCTGGAGCAGTGGTTCCCCCAGCATCTGTGCTTTAACAGAACATTCAGAGGATTCTAATGCATGCTCTAATTTGAGAACAGCTGGATTAGAATAAAAGGGATTTAGGAGACATGACAAGTAAACGTGATATGTGGACCTTATTTGGATCCATTGCAAAGACACCAAATGTGTAAGTGCTGGGGGATGTAAAGTACAGCATGGTGACTAGAGTTAATAACACTGTATTACATATTTGGAAGTTACTAAGAGAGTAGATCTTAAAAGTTCTCATCACAAGAAAAAAGTTTGTAACTATGTATGGCGATGTTCATTAGACTTATTGTGGCCATCATTCTGCAGTGTATACTAATATCAAATCATGTTGTACACCTGAAACAAATATGTTACATGTCAATTATATCTCAATAAAAACCAAACAAGATGCCAAGAAATCAATGTAAAAAGACATTTTTGAGCCAATCAGGAAAATTCCGATGGTGGCCTGGGTGTTGAGTGATAACAAGGAATGGTTGCTAATTGTCTTAGATGTTGCCTTGGTCCATTTGGGCTGCTACTAACAGAATACCACAGACTGTGTGGCTTATAAACAAAAGACATTTCTTTCTCCCAGTTCTGTAGGCTGAGAAGTTCAAGATCAAGGTGCCAGGAGATTCAGTGTCTGGTGAAGGAAGACCAGTGTCCTGGGTCATTGATGGCTGGATTTTTTTTTTTTCCTGTGTCCTCTTGTGGAAGAAGCAAAGGAGCTCTCTGGTGTCTGTTTTATAAGGTACTAATCCCATTCGTGAGGGCTCAGCCTTCATGACCTAGTCACCTCCCAGAGGCCCCACCTCCCAAGACCATCACATTGGGAATTTGGTTCCAACATAGGAATTTGGGGGGGGGGACACACAAACGTTTAGTCAGGTGTGATGATAGCCTTGGGGCTGACGCAGATGTATACATTTTAGAGATCTCTGTGTACTGAAGTATGAGGGGAGAAATGACATTGTCTGGGATTCGTTTCTAAATACTTCACCAAGGGGAAAAAGGGATCATGAAACAAACATGTCAGACTCGAGGTGATTGTTGAATCTGGGTGATGGGTATATAGGAGTTTCTTTGGAAAAGTTCTTTTGGTTCTTTTTGTGGACATTTTAGATTTTTTTTTTCCACAAAATAATTTACAAAACAAGACAACTGCATGAGAAGGGAGGCCATGTCATCCCATTTAGGTACTTAGGGCTAAAACCATTGCTAGCTGCCATAAAAAATAAAATGAAGGAAAAAGGATCAGGATAATGGTGCTTTCCAAAATCTTTTATTACCAATCTCTCTTCCAAAGGCAGTGAGGGCCACAGAGAAATAATGAGACAAAATCTCCAGCAGCCAGGTGGACCAGATGTCCTGTCCTCCCCCGAGCTCCGTCTGTCTCCTTTGATGAATAGCAGCAAAGTGGCAAGAATTCCTGGCAGCTGAAATGGGAGAAGAAAGAAATGTTGAACCAACTTAAGGGACCTCTGGAACCCAAAGCAAATTGGATACACTGATAGGGGGAGAGGAGTATCTTCTTCCTGAAAGGTGAAGGGCAGGGTTTTACAGAGAGCGGAAGGCCCCGGATGGTCAGTCTGGAGCCGCTTTGAACCTGTTTCCACAGTCTCAGTCGTGAGCCGAAGATGGAGGCCTTTTGTGATGCACCTGGGTCATTTTCCCTTTGTTTCCCACAGATCTTATCTCCACCCTCTTTCGGCCCTACCCTGGGTCCTGCGAACTACATTTCCCAGAACCTCCTGCCCTTTCACTTCCGGTTATGGAACCGCAACCGCCCAATAGGAGACACCTACCTGCAGGAGATGGGAAGGCTGGAGGAAAAGTTGGAGTATTTCTTCCCCACTGCCTCCTCTCTCCGGCCCACCCTGAGCTCTTCAAGACTGCAGCTGTGGGCAGATGGCCCCTCTTCCTTGACTCTTGCTTTCCCCACCCCTTCAGGCCCAGAAGTAAAAGCTCCCGTGTTGCTAGCCCCTCAGCACCTCATCCCTCCATTTTTCTTAACCCTGCCCACACCTCAGCAAGGAAGCACCCGAAAATTTCTTAAAAGGACCACCTGGGGGCTGCATTCTGTTTCCTGCTGGGATCTTGACTATTATGACCTCCCTGGGGAAGAGGGTGTGGTATAGTTTGCAAACATATATTCGATATAAATGTGTACAATGAAAAAAAAATACCCATTTTTAAAATACAGATCAGATGGATGAGACTCATTCATCTCTCAACTGGCAGTGATCTGCAGAAGAACACTACTGCATCTTGAAAATCAATCTGAGGGAAGCGCCTGAGTGAAAAAAAAAAAAACTTCGTGGGGGCCCAGAGGGATGGAGCCTTTTTTTTTTTTTTTTTTTTTACAAAATAAGAGCTTTATTGAGAAAATTCATATATCATACAATTCACTTTTCTAAAGTGTACAGTTAAGTGGTGTAATCCCTTTATCTTTAATGTTACTACTGAGAAGGTAAGATTTCTATATGCCATTTCGCTATTTGTTTTCCATTTGTGTTTTGTCCTTGTTCTATTTGCTCACCTCAACTTTCTTCTGTGTTAAATATTTTCTAGTGCAGCATTTTAATTCCCTTGTTTCTTTTGCTGTATTTTAAAGTTCTTTTCTTAGCGGTTGCCCTTGGGATTACAATTAATATCTTAACTGTTTACAACCTAGTTTGGATTAACACTAAATGAATTTCAGTAGCATACAAAAACTCTACTCCTATATATCTCTTTTCTTTCCACCCTCCTTTGTGCTACTATTGTCGTGTGCATTACATCTTAATATCAGCCTGTAAACACAGTTTTATAGGTATTGCCTTATGCAGTTGTCTTTTAAATGAGGTAGGAAAAGAAAATTCAGTCCTGGGATCAAGCCCCGCGTTGGACTCTGCACTCAGCGCAAAGTCAGCTTGGGGTTCTTCCTCTCCCTCTGCCCCTCCCCCTGCTCATGCTCTCTCTCTGTCTCAAAAAAAAAAAAAAAAAAAAAAAACCACAAAAACAAAAACAACCACACACTTATCAATACCATACAATAAATTGTCCAATTGAAAAAATCATATTTCTTGTCTCCCGCTGCTGATTTAGAATGCACACGAGGGCAAAGATTTTTGCCTGTGGAGTTCATTGTTGTATCCACAGTGCCTACAACAATGCCTGGTCCAAAGAGGTGCTCGGTAAGTTTTGTGGACTGAAAAAGTGAACATTAAAACTCTTCTAATGGCTTTCCATCATCCTCAGAATAAAGGTCAAACCCCTCTCTGCAGCCTACAAGGTCTTGTATGATCTACCCCATCAGTTCCCTGCCGCATCTCTCCCTACCCCTCTTCTCACTCACCCTGCTCCAGCCACAGTGGCCTCCCTGCTGGTCCGTGAATAAGCCAAGCCTATTGCTACCTCATGGCCTTGGCACCAGCTGTTTCCCCCGGATTCTCCCACACACACACATGGTTATCCCTCATCTCCTCGGGTCACTGGTCAAATGTCACCTCTGCAGGGAAGTCATCCCTGATTCCCTTCCCGATCCTGTCACCCTGCTTTACTCCCTTCCCAGAAGGGATCTTTAACTGAAATAATCATCCATCCCCCACCCCAACTTGAATGTCAGCTCCACCATAGCAGGGATCCCCAGTGCCCAGAACAGTGCTTGGCACACAGTAGGTGCTCAATAAAAGAGCTCACTGCGTTCCAAAGGACCTAGGCCTTACCTGTATCACTGCTGCCCCCCAGTAAGCCCCCACCAAGTTGAAGCTCTGAGTCTTGGTTATTTTCAAGAGTTTGGGGAAACAGCCCTGAGGATACAAATATCAAACCAAAGAACCTCATTAAGGGCTTCTGGACTCCAAGTTCCCATTGGCCCCACCCCTTGGGCCAATGATGTTCCTCTCAGATTCAGGGAGGAGAAGGGGACAAAGCCACAAGGACCTTGACTCCTCACTTGACTGCTTCCCCTATCCCAGCGTCTTCCCTGGACTCCTTGTTCCCTCACCTCACCCAGAACATACCACGTATTCCCCAGGATCTATCTGTAGTGACCCCCAAGTGTGGTGAATAAGAGTATGACCAGATGTCCCAAGTTATTTTGCTAGTTGTGTGACCCTGAGAAGTCGCACACCACTCTGTGCCTCAGTTTCCCCAACTGTAAATGGGACCAACTGGACCTGCTGCCCAAGTTTTTGTGAGGATTAAGAGAAAAAAAATCTACATGAAGTACATAACAGCGGCCTGATAGCCAGTATTCAGTAACTGTTAGTTATTTCTGGGTGCTCTTTACATGTGAACAGAAGGGCTAACATGTATCCAACACCTTCTCAGCCGTTTACGTGTGTTTTCTCACTTATTTATCACTGTAACCTCAAAAGGTGGGTACTATTCTTTTTTCTGTTTTGTAGGTGAAGAAACAGGTTCAGAGAAATTAAGAGACCAGACACAGTGTGTGGGTAGAGTAGCTACCCACTTCCCCTCCTGCAGTCACGGAGATGCTCTCCTTTCTAGGCCCCTGGCAATTCTTGCTTCCAGAAGCTTGAGTTGCCTTGAGCTTGCTCCTGACAGGATTCAGTGCCCCCTTTACTCACTATGCAGTGATTAAGTGTCTACTGTGAGCTAAGCACTGGGAACCCAGCGATGTACAAAACAGACATAATTCCTGCCTTGGTGGGGCCAACATCTGAGTGGTGAACACAGGTAATCAATACAGCAATAACACTGTCAGGTGGTGAGTAAGTGCTGGGCAACTTTCTGTGCCTCAGTCTCCTCATCTATAAAATTGGAGAAAAGCACTCCCCACCTCATCATGGCGTGGGATGAGGACGGAATTCACAAAGTGAGTGCCCGGCCCCCTGGGGAGCTGACACTCTCCAAGAATGATCATTGTTCATCATTACTGCTATATTGTAAGCCCTCTGTAAGGTAGGCAATGTAGGCCAGGGAATGGACTCAGGCCAAACCCAGCTCCACCAAAGCCACTTGAACTGACCTTGAACTGTCCCCGCCCTGAACCTCAGTTTCCCCATATGAGAAATGAGGATGGGAACCCTAAGCCCCCAAGGCCGTGTAGCCAAAATGAGCTGAACACCCAATGACAGTTGCTTTCTTTTGCCCTTGACCACTCTCGCTGGGGTTCTGGCAAATACACAACTTTTCTAAAAGTCACCCACCCTTGGGGTGTACGTAGGTGACCCCCAACACGGTCTCGAGTTACCCCCGGTGGATGATGTCTGTGGACACGTCATGCCCATCGCAGGCTGCGGTCCCGATGGATTTACAGCAGCTCCTGGGGTAGCAGTAACCAGAAAAATCTGTGTAGTTCTTCACCCAACAGCACTTTAGCTGCAGAGAGGAGAATAATCACTTGAAGACTCCCTTTCAGATGTCAAAATAATAATAAAAAAAAAACCCAATAGAAATCATGGTCACCATGGCTACTGTCTAGAGCAGTCATGCTATTCTGGGGCTTGTGCTGAATGCCTCCCTTACTCCAGCCCATCGTGGCTCAGAACCCTCTGTGGCTCTCTTCTTACTTGGGGTAAAAGCTGAACGCCTCACCACGGCCCCCAAAGCCTGGCATGATCTGCCCAGTCACCCGTGGGCCCTCATCTGCCCCCATTCTTCCTCTTAGTCACTCAGCTCCAGCCACACTGGTCCCCTCACTGTTCCTCAAACACACTTCGCAGGCTCCAGCCTCAAGGCTTTTCTGCAGGCTGTTCCCTCTTTCTGGAATGCTGTTCCCTCAAATATCTGCATGCCTCCCTCACTCACTTCATTCAGGTGTCTATTCAAATGTCCCTCCTTGGGAAGGCCTGCCCTGACCCCTCCTTCCAAATTAGCCACAGCGCCTATATCAGTCAGGCTGGGTTCAGGGATCTGCATAACAAAGGACCCCTCAAACTCAGCAGTTCATTTCTCACTCACACTACATGCCCCTCACAGCTTGGCAGGGGGACTCTGTTTCTTGAAATCACTCAAGGACTCAAGCTGATGGAGCAGCCACCATCCGGGTGGTTCCACTATCGTGGCAGGAGGGAAGAGTGCTCTTGAGAGCCCTGTGCTGGCAATGAAATAATTTGGCCCAGAAATAACACGCGTGACTTCTCATAGCTCATTAGGCAGAACTCATCACATGACACCCCCCCAAAGGGGCTAGGACAGATCATCCCATTGTGTGGTGACAATAGGTGACAAATAGCACCTTCGAGTAAACAAACCCTTACTCTCTGTGCCCTTACCCTGCATTGTTTCCCTTCATAGCATTCATCACATCTGACACTAATATTTACTTAGCGGTTTCTTGTCCATGTCCCCACTTAAGCGTCAGTAACACAGGGCAAGGATCTTGTTCTGTGCGCTGCTGTGTCCCCAGAGCCCTGAACAGTGCCCAGCACACAGTAGGTGCTCAATAAGGATTAACAGAAGGGCTGCATGAATGAATGAGAGATGTTCTCTACCACGTCAAGCCTCAGCAGCCAAAACTGGGAGGCAGGAAGCCCCCTACCCATCATGTGCCGTCTCCCAAGCCCGCACGTGACCCCACAGCAGTTCCTGCGCCCAAAACTCAGATGTGAAACACTCCTAGAAACAGGCAATGCTTTTTCCTTCCAAACCCGCCCTGGCTTCAGGGGCCCTTCTAAACTACCTGCCCCAAGAGCTTCCGGTGACTTATGCAGGCTGGTCCTGCTCCTTAAACACCAAGACTCAAGAAGTAAATGCCACCGCCTCCCACCCTGGGGGGTTAGTTACTAAGAAAGAGAGAGAAAATAAAAAATGTTGGCAAAGTTGTAGAGAAACTAATACCCTTGTGCATTGCTGATGAGGATGCGAAATCGTTCAGCTGTGGTGGAAAACAGGATGGAAATTCCTCAAAAAAATTAAACATAGAATTAGCAGATGATCCAGCAATTTCATCTCCGTATATATACCTAAAAGAACTAAACACAGAGACTTGAAGGGATACGCATATGCCCATGTTCATGCAACATTATTCACAAGAGATAAAAGGAGGGAGTAACCAAAGTGTCCATCGATAGGGGAATGAATAAATCAAACGTGGTGTATCTGTACAATGATGATGTACAGATGACGGCACATTAAAAAGAAAGGAGATTCTGACCCATGCTTACAACCTGGAAGACATTATGCTCAGTGAGATAAGCCAATCACAAGAGGACAAATATTGTAGGATTCCACTTCCGTGAGATCCCTAGAGGAGTGACATTCCCAGGGACAGGAAGTAGAATGGTGTGGTGGCAGGTGATGGATGGTGGCGATGGTTGCATAACCACATGAATGTACTTAATACCCCTGAACTGGACTCTTAAAAATGGTTAAGATGACAAGTTTATGTTATGTGTCTTCTACCACAGTAACACACCCCGGATGTGGAGCTCACCTTCTCCATGACCAAGTCCCATTCTGTGGAATAGTCATCTGGCTCATCGTAACCTCGGGGTCACAAAGATGTGTTCCAAGGCCACTTCTTGAACCTCAAAGATGAAACTGGAAGTGACAGGTACACAAAACAGCAAAGTGCCCCACATGGGGAGGTTTCCTGGGGACAGAGCAGGGAGGTGGGGCGCCCCTTCTGCTTTCTTTCTTTTTTTAAGAGTTTATTTATTTATTTATTTGAGAGAGAGAGAGAGAGAGAAAATGAGTGGGGGGAGGGGCAGAGGGAGAGGGACCAGCAGACTCCCTGCTGAGCAGGGAGCCCGACATGGAGCTGGATCCCAGGACCCTGAGATCATGACCTGAGCCAAAGGCAGACACTTAACCGCTTAACCAACTGAGCCACCCAGGCGCCCTCCTTTCTGCTTTCTTTTACTTCCTTGACAGTACCCCCCCCCCCCCGGCCAGCTACGCATCTGCCCTGGAGGAGGACAATTTCTGGCTGCCATCACCCCTGAGAGAGGGACATAGGAAGAGCGTGGGTCTCCGAGCTCAGTGCATCTGGTTGTACCCACCACAAACTTGAATCATCTGCTCTTTTGAATCGCCCACATGCCTGCTACACCCCCGATTTGGCTGGAACTCGATTAAAGATTTGAATATCATCTTTAGCAACTGAATCAATCACTACACAAAAGGGGCAAATTTCATTTTCTATTTTTTAAATCAAGGTCTAAATAAAAAAGTTTTCTGGCTGAGGTGAAATAGTCACATGGTTCAAAATTCACAAAGCACAGAAGGGTAGACCATGAAAAGTCTCCCTCCCACCTTTTTCTCCCAGCCAAGTTCCTCCCACTCCACTACGGTGACGGTGACTGTTTCCTGTGTCCCAAAAGACATATTCGGTGTGTGTCAAAGCAAAGCATAGTCTCATTATTCTTCTCCCTGCTTTATACTATTCTCATTGTTCTGCATATGGCTGTTGTTAGCAAGAGTAACAGTTGCTCTTGGTGCCCAGCGCACATCCCAGTGGCGTTTGTCATTTCTGTGCCCACTGGCCTGGCTTCCCACTGCCAGCAACCGAGGGCTCTCTGTGGCATCTCAGCCCACATGTGCCCTGCGAGCAGCCCTCAAGCAATACTGATGGGAGGGGGATCAATATCGCAGCTCCCTCGCCCCTCGAGTGGGAAAACAGACACGCATTCGATGCTGCTCCCAGATGCACCCCCCCCCCAGGACTGAGCCCAGCTGCCTGCAGGGTTGCCCTTTCCCCCTGTCCCCTCCAGGTCCCTCTTGGGATCCCCTCTCAAATAAACGGTGAGCATTATTATAAATGAACCACCCTCCTACTGATGCTTACAATCTTTTGCACACCTCGGTGTATACTATACGTCCTTCTGCACCCGAGCAAGCCAATCCTTGGATGATTCCTAGGGATGGGATAGCTGGGTCAAAGCATCCATGCTTTGTCATTTTGACGGATTTGGCTAAATAGCCCTCTGTTTCTGACACATTTCAAAACCCCAACAGCTTTTGCAGCTTTGCCCATTACTTCTTAACACCTCACCACCAAAAACGCAAGGGAGATGGTGAATGAAATTAACTCGGCCAGTCTCTTGAGGCCTTCGAGGAGACGGCGGAGGTTTTTGGCTCTTCACCCCATTTCTGGAGACCCCATCTCCAGCCCCAGGGACCCATGGGCCAGGTGTATCACCGCGTGGGCGGCTCACGGGGGGAGGGGCGTTGCTTCTCACGATTTCGATTTCTTTCTAATCTAATGGGGAGTGGGAGCAACAGCATAGTACTTACAATGTGGAATAAGGCAAGGACCACTGTGGTGACTATGATTTCAGCGATGAGGATGATAACCGTGGACAGGAAACACTGGAAGACACAGAGGGGTCGGAGGGGGCTGGGAGCCTGCTCAGCCGTGTCCCTGCAGGGGTGGGGACTGTCCCTCCCCCAACCCCCGGGCCATGGGACCTCTTCAGTTTGAAAGAACTCAGCCTTGGGTGGGGTGTAGGGCTTCTTTCTTTCACGTGGCGTTTTCTTGCATGTCATCCAGGATGTTGGCACTGAGGTATTCTTGGAGCCACTAGCTGGAGCCTAGCACTTTCTGAGCACCAGGGAGACCTGTGAGGGGACCTCCAGGTCAGTAAAGGCTCTGTGCATCGACAGCAGGAGCCTGTGGGGAATCAGGAGGGATGGTGGGAAGGACAGAACACAGAACGGAGGCAGGAGGAGGGGAGGAGAAGCAGGCTGAGAACTCTTGCAAATGGGGGTAGGGGGGAGGGGGCTGTAGGGAAGATGCAGGGTGATAGGTCGGTGGCTGCGGGGTTGGTGGTAGTGGTGGGGGGCTTATGTTTGCTGGCCTATGCTAGCCTCTGTGGCTGAGATGCCACAGAGAGCCCTTGGCCTTGTGACAAAATTCACAAGCCCAATGGAAAACGATGAGAAAGACAGCAAGCAGAGGGGATGTCTTGAAGTCACCCATCAAGGAGAAACTGCTGCTCAGTCTAGGCCTCAGTTTCCCCATAGATACATGTGGGCATGGGACCAGCTCACGGGGGTGTCTGTACGTTCTGGAGAGCTTCTGGAAGCCAGATGGGGGCAAAGTAGGTCAGCTCCTGGCTCTCCTTTCATCTATTTGATTATGATTACTAAAATCTGTTTGCTAATTGAGACTTTGAGTTGCCAGACCGGCCCATGGCTGGGCTTATCTAGTCCTGATATGGAAAGGCAGGAAAACGCAGTGGAGACACACCCGGGGACCCCAGAACCCACAAGGACAAACATGGGAGCAGGGCTTAGCGGTTGTGGGACCCCAGACAAGTGGCTCGTGTAACGGATTGTGAGGATTAATATTAATATTACTACCTCCCTGCCTCTGGGTGACTGAGGTGGCTGGAGGATAGATATCCAGGCGTCCGTATGTCCTACAGGTTCCATCTTCAGAATCTATCCCTATTCTGCCCACTTCTCCCCCCTCCACAGCCTCACCCGGCCCAGCCCCCACTGTCTCCCACCTGGACCAGCACAGTCCCTTCACCCTGGTCTCTCAGTCAGGCCCTCGTCCCCCACCCTCTGTTCCCCTAATGACCACCAGAGGGCGCTTGTGAGCACCTGAGTCAGGGCACATCCTTCCTCTGCTCAGAATCCTCTGTGGCTCCCAACACCATAAAAAACGATTTTGCTTTTCTGAGTGAGGTCTCAGAGGCTTTGGAGGGACAGACGCGAAGGGTAAAGTTAATCTGATTTGCTGATGGGTTGGATGTAGGGTGTGAGGCCTCTTTGATTCCTTCAAGCTAAGCTATGAATAAAATAGCATCCACATCATATTGAAAATAAAATGGACTATTTCAGGAACAGGACCTGCCCAATAAATATTTGCTGAATGTAGTAATCAAGAGAGAAAACGAGATAATAGAGTTTCAGGGAGGAGGAGGGTGGGGGCGGGGTGCTTTTTAATAATGGAGATTGTTTATGCTCTGAAAGATGACCCTACTAAGGATCTCCCTGAAACCCCCAAATTGAAATAACCAGAGTTTTGCAACAACATAGTGAAGGAAGGAAAACAAAAAATGCTGGAGACAAATTTTACCTAAGGTGGGATAATCCACTCAGACAAGATTCTAAGGGAAATGGGAGTGGGGAAGATGGGAGCTGGCCTTTGGGGAGTTGGCCAAGGCTATGTGTGAGGATGAGCAAGACATGTAAAATCTACAACATGCTGTCTGCATGATCATGCTTAAAACTTTCCTACCTCATGTACTTGAACATGTACTTGTGCAGACATGAGGATAACAACTGTATTGTGTTAGTGGGAACATACACATGGGCTGATGGAACAGAGCAGTGTGCCCAGGAAAGACCCAAGCATAATGGCAATTAGTGTAGGCAGAAGAGGACTGACCCCTACCTCACACCACACACACCTAATCCAACTCCCAAAAGACAAAGAGCTAAAAGTGAGAAATCAAGAACTTAAAATTATGGGAAGAAAACCTAGGAGACTAGAATGTATGGCCTGGGGTAGGAGAGGAGTTCTAACCGAGATATATCATAAAGGAAAAGATGGATGCATCTCATGCCATCATATGAGACACCACAAAGACTGAAAAATAGGGGATGCTGATGGCAGGGGTTTGTAATATGTGCAAGGAAGGATTCACATGGTGGTGGGGTGGGAGTTTTGGGGGATGTATGCAGATCCAACTTACAAACAAGAGAGTACCTCTGCTTTCTTTGGTTGCTCCATACCACCCAGCAAAGCTGAGCAGCACTGTGATGCAGCCCATTGCCAGGCACAGGTAGCCAATGTGAAGGAGATATGCAGAGGCCAGCCCAAGGACCCTTATCAGGACAGCCCCTCTGAACTTGACATAGATGCCCAGGCCAATGGGGATCACACCAGACATCTTTAGGACAGAAATCAGACAGGAAAAAAAAGTCTGTTAGTTGTATACAAATAGAACTCTCGCTGGGGGTGGGGATGGGGGTGGGAGGGGAAGAGCAAAGGCAAATAAAATCAGCAAAAACATTAAAAAATGTTAATACCCAGAGTTAGTGAGGATGTGGAGAGACATTCTCACATATTGTTGCCAGGTAACAAGCTTTTTTGAGGGGGACGGTGTGCAGAAGGACACTTTGCAATTCATATTTAAAATCTTAAAGGTTTTACAGTAAAACCCTTTACCTAGAAATTACATTTGTAGTTATTCAGCCTAATATCTGATATCCTAATAGACATGCACATACATACCTCAGTATCAGAGTGCTCAGGGATGAAACTACCTGAAGCAATCAATAATACAGATTGGGTAGGTAAATCATGGGACAGCCATGCAATGGGACTCTAGACAGTTCTTTTAAATAATGCTCTAGGACAAGGGTTGGCAATTTTTGTGTATGTGAAAAGCCCCAGATATTGTGAGCTTTGTTAGGCCATAAGGCCTCTGCTGAAACGATTCAGCTCTGTCAGTGTAGCTCAAAAGCAGCCATGTGCAATTCATAAACAAATATATTTTATTTACAAATAAATAATATCTATTTATCTATCTATTTACAAGGCTGTAGTTGCCTGATCCTTATTGTGGGAGGAGAATGTTTATTGATATGGCAGTCATGTTCTTTGGTATTTATACAACTGAGCTGAAAACTAATGTTTCCACAAAAACCTGCACATGGATGTTTCTAGAAGCTCATAGTTGCCAAAACTTGAAAGCAACCAAGATAGCCTTCAGCAGGTGAATGGATAAACTGTGGGACATTCAATGGAAGATTAGCACTAAAAAAAAATGAGCCATTAAGCCATGAAAAGATATGAAGGAAACTCGCAATCGTATTGCTGAGTGAAAGAAGCCAATTTGAAAAGGCTACACAGTGTATGATTCCAAGTATATGTCATCCTGGAAAAGGCAAAACTATGGAGACAGTAGAAGGACCAGTGGTCGCCAGGGGTTAGTGGGGAGGTAGAGAAGACAGGTGGAGCACAGAGATTTTTAGGGTGGTGAAACTACTCCGTATAATAATACTAAAATGGTGGATACACTGTCAAAAGCCATAGAATGTACAACACCAAGAGTGAACCCTAATGTAAACTATGCATTCTGGGTGATGATAATGTCCATGTAAGTTCATCAATTGTAGCAAATATACTGCTCCGGTGGGAATGTTCTGATGAGGAAGGCTGTGCGTGTGTGTGGAACAGGGGTATATGGGAAATCTCAGTACCTTCTGCTCAACTTTGCTGTGAACCTGAAACTGCTCTAAAAAATAAAGTCTATCTGGGGCACCTGGGTGGCTCAGTCAGTTAAGCGTCTGCCTTCGGCTCAGGTCATGATCCCAGGGTCCTGGGATCGAGCCCCACATCGGGCTCCCTGCTCCATGGGAAGCCTGCTTCTCCTTCTCCTGCTCCCCCTGCTTGTGTTCCTTCTCTTGCTGTGTCTCTCTCCGTCAAATAAATAAATAAAATCTTTAAAAAATAATAATAAAGTCTATCCAAAAGGAGGGGAAATTAAATTTTTAAAAAGGGGGAAAGTGGATTGTAAAGCAATAGCTTTTCTGTGTTTGTTTTGCTGTTTTTAAAAGGTAAACAGGAAAATCTGGAAGGATATCAAAATGGGGATGGTATTTATTGAGCAATGTTCCCATGATAGGTATAAGCTCTTTAAATGTTCTGTATCATTTAATTTCCATGAAAATGTTACAACACAGATAACAAGATGAGGGGTGATATTTAATATCCTTCTTTTTCCTGGCAACCTTTTCTTAATGCCATTCGGCTATCAAAACAATTGCTTATTTTTTTATTTTATTTTTTAAAAGATTTTATTTATTTATTTGATAGAGAGACAGCGAGGGAGAGGGCACAAACAGGGGGAGTGGGAGAGGGAGAAGAAGGTTTCCCACTGAGCAGGGAGCCCGATGTGGGGCTGGATCCCAGGACACTGGGATCATGACCTGAGCCGAAGGCAGACGCTTAACCGTCTGAGCCACCCAGGCGCCCCCAAATAAAATCTTTAAAAAAGAAAAAAAAGAGATTTATTTTATTTTGAGAGAGCGGGAGGGGCAGAGGGAGAGAAAGAGAATCCCAGGCAGACTCTGCACTGAGCCCAACGGGCGGGGAGGGAGGGGGCTCAATCTCACCACCTGGAGATCAAGCCAAAGCCAAGAGTTGGCTGCTTAACCGACTGCGCCACCCAGGCGCCCCAAAACAATTGCTTCTTAACGATGCACATTTTGGGTCACTTTTATAGTAAGAAAAAAAAGTGTTTTGAAGAATTTAAAGGACCCAGAAAAATAACCACTCCCTTTTATCCTTCCCAAACAACTTAGTGTTCTGCAGGATTTGACTTAGAGTCAAGCTCTTCCGCCACCAACCCGGGCCCCAACCCCAGCCCCCCCATCACAGCCTCTGTGCTTGATTTCACCGACTCTGAGTCGATAGAGCCTACACCTGTTCCCAATGTGTCCTGCTCCTCGTCAGTCTGCCCTACATCCTTCCTGCTTCCCTGGGGACGACCGATCTGGATGCCAGTGAATTTGGATCAACTTATTTCTGTCTTTGAGGAAGCCAGCTATGGAGGAAGGGCTGCAAAGCCCCAGGGCCTGGGTGGTGACATACTTCCAACCACGAAGCCATTGAAGAAAGATAACAGTCTCTTCAGGGAAGAATACGGAGTGTGCATTTCATCCATGTCGGCCGGACTGGGGTGCTCCGGACGTTTTAGTTAGCATCCTCCTAAATAAACGTCAGGGCTACTGTTTCCCCAGATGGTATAGGTCTAGGGTCGGGGGCACCAAGGCTGACTTGCCCCTCTCTCTTCTGGCTGTCTGATATCTGCCAGGGAGGGGCCCCAGCAGCCACCCCTCCTCAATCATAAGCCTCCATCACATCACAATCGGATGCCGGAGCAAGGCTCCCCATGCCCAGGAAGCAGGTGCCCCGAGCTACCCCTGCTGGCTCCTCATCCTCCAAATAGGCTGCACCAGGGGTGGAGAGAAGGCATGACGTCCTGCCCTGGTACACCCCCAGATGCCACCTGGGCCTTCTGGGCATAGTGTTCAGCACTGACCGCTCTGGCCCTGCTAGACTGGGAGCTCTGAGTGGGCACGGTCCTGGGCTGTCCTCATCTTGGTTGTGTTCCCAAAGCCTGGTACACAGTAGGTCCTCAAGAAACCGATGTGGAATGAATGAATGAAGAAGCTCCAGGAAGCAGGATCTAGCTACAAGCCATCAGGTCCCCCAAGCCTCTGCCTCCACATTAGCTCACTTGACTCATCCTCATCCTTCTCACAGGGCTCAGAGGCCAAGGTAACTGCCCAGGGTGACACAGGAAGCAAGGTCGAGGCTGGGCTTTGAAGCTCCAAGAGTGATGTGAAGGTGGGAACCTCTGACAGCTCTCCACCGTCCCCACTCCAGCCCCACTCCCACTCCCACCAAAACCTTTTCTTTCTGCCTCTGAGGTCTGCTCAGCCATAGCAGGTGAAGGAATTTTCCTTGAGCCCATGTGCCACTGATCAGCAGGCTTTGATGAGACGGGCATAGCAGGCATTTCAGAGCAAAAATTGTGCGCGAGGGCATAGAGACCCCCCCCCACACACACACACATTTGAATTGATTTAAGGAATGTTTGTCAAATTGCTTCTTGAAACATGTGGAACTAAAAATGTTCACATAGGAGTGACCATCTACTCCCTGGACTGCGGGTCACATTCACATCCAGGAGTGTATCCTTCCATGACTTTCTCCAAAAGGTCATTTGAAGTAAGGAGCCTAAGAGCCAGGGGCAGAGGGCCTCACAATGGGGAAGCACAGGAGGGTGAGAAAATGGGGGTGCAAGGGAGCATGGGAAAATGCAGGGATGCCAATGAGGGCGTGAAAATGTGGGCAAAGGTGGACAGGAGAGTGTTGGCGCAAGGGAGGACTGGGGAGGTGTGGCTCAAAGAGGGCGGGGAAATGAAGGACAAACAAGGGCAGGGAGGATGGGAGGCCCAGTGGAGGCTGAAGGAGAGCACACCCCGCGATGGCCAGAGGAACTCAGGACCCTTTGACTGAGGCGCGAGGTACCTCCTCCAAGCCCCGCCCCCGCAGCAGCCCCGCCCCCGTCCCGGCTTCTCTGCGGGGACCAGGCGCGGGTCTCGGCCTCTCGCACCCCCTGGCGGCCATCAGTGGAAGCGCGGCCCTACGTGGGCCCCTATTCGAGTTTCCCAGCCAGCCAAGGCCAACTGAGCCTCGGTGCCCGGGACCGCCGCTCTGACCGTCAGTGGGAGGAAATGGAGTGGGTCTGTGACGCAGCCTCCAAGTCCCCCTAACCCACACCAACTGAATCGGTGCGAAGAAATAGAATTGTGCAGGCATCTGGCGAATTACAAATGTCAGATATTTGGCACCCCCCCCAAAAATAGAGAAAACTAGTGCAATCTATCAGTAATAGTTCAGAGGTTCTAGAAAACAGTGAAAAGCCGCTCTTGAAGGGAAGCTACAGAGCCATTAGGAAAACATTTAAATATTATTGTAGAAATAGGAGAACTACTCCAATATTTGCCTAATAATAGAGCTTAGGGTGTGTTAAGATAGTCCTAATTCATTTCTCCCCTGCCTGGTCTCCTTCCTTATATTTTAGAAGATGTGTGGTGGGTTTTTTTTAAGATTTTATTTATTTTTTTGAGAGAGAAGGAGAGAGCATGAGTTGGGGGAGGGTTAGAGGGAGAGGGACCAGGAGACTCCCTGCTGAGCGGAGAGCAGGACTTGGGGCATGGTCCCAAGACCCTGAGATCATCACCTGAACTGAAGTGAGACACCTAATCAACTGAACCATTCACGGACTCCTCTTAATCCTTCTTATAAAGACACCAGTCATGTTGGATCAGGGTCCATCCACAGGGACATCGTTTTACCTTCATTTATCAATATTGGTCTATCAGTTGTAACAAATTGATCACAAATGCAAGATGTTAATAATAGGGCAAGCTGTAGGTGGAAGGGAGAGGAGATATATGGTAACTCTCTGTACTTTGCGTTCAATTCTTCAAGCCTAAAACTTAAAAAAAAAAAAAAAACTCTATTAATTAAAAAAAAAAAGAAGGGGTGCCAGGGTATCTCAGTCAGTTAAGTGTCTCACTCGTGATTTTGGCTTGGTTCATGATCTCATGGGTCGTGAGATCGAGCCCCGCACCTGGATCCACGCTCAGCAGGGAGTCTGCTTGGGATTCTCTCTCTCCTTCTCCCTCTGCCCCTACCCCCCCAAAATAAATAAATAAATAAATAAATAAATAAATAATATTTTTTTAAAAAGAAAACACTGGTGGTGGCATCTGTTTTTTGCTCCAAACTCATTTGCACAATCTGACATTTATTTTTTAAGTCTTTTTTAAAATGAGGAAATAGAACACAAATGCAGAAAACTACATAAAACACATATGCCTGCTAAATGCGACAAATGAATCACGACAAAGCAAACAACACTGCAAGCATGTTTTGTAACTTTACGTAAAAAATATAGTACCATAGGTGTGATTTTTATAACTTGCTGGGAAGGCAGCGTGGTATGTTCCTTAAGAACATGGAAATCTCAGGGTACCTGGGTGGCTCAGTCGGTTAAGCATCCGACTCTTGATTTTGGCTCCTGTCAGGTATCAGGGTCATGAGATGGAGACCCGTGTTGGACTCCGTGCTTAGCAGAGAGTCTGCTTGAGATTCTCTCCCCCTGCGGCCCCCCATCATGATCCCAGGGTCCTGGGATCCAGCCCCATGTGGGGCCCCATGCTCAGCGGGGAGTCTGCTTCTCCTTGTCCCTCTGCCCCCCCCCCCCCGCTAGTGCTTGCTCTCTCGCTCAAATAAATAAATAAAATCTTTTAAGAAGGACATGGAAATCTCTTCTCTGCTATTTATTCACTGGGGGCCCAGGGTTGTTTTGAGATAAATGAAATAATAAATCCCCATTTTACAGGTGGATAAACTGAGGCATGAAAGTTAAAACACCTGGCCAATGTCACAGATAGAAGATGGTGAAACTCAGACTTTGATCCCAGGGTCTCAATCTTAATCACCACATAGATGTTTTGGTTGCAGGACAGCTGTCCAGCTCTCTGCCCATGAGTATATATACAGAGTCTTTCTTATGTTAAAATATAGAATCCATCACAGCCTTGGAAATTCAATGGTGTGGAAAAACTATCCCAACACAGCAGATTCCAAGCTGGGTTTTCAGAACAATCATAACTTTTGAAAAAGCAGAGCAGATACCTATTCTGTAGAGAAAAATGACCAGAATGAAAGCCATAAAAACACCAGCGTTGGTGAGCTTTTGAGCAACTTGGGGCTCAACCCCACAACCCTGAGATCAAGACCTGAGCCAAAACCAAGAGTTGGTCACTTGACCGACTGCACCACCCAGGTGCCCCAGGAAAAAACTGTTTTTAAGAAAATGGAGGGATGCTGTGATTGTAAAAGGAGAACCCAGAGGACCCAAGGACACGTGCCCAGGCTGAATGACAGGTGCTGTCTTCAACCAGGACCTCTGCATGCTTGAAAGGGTTTTCTTGCCATCTCAGCTGATGCTCCTTGCTGAGTCTGGTGGGGATTTCATGATATCGGAAACCACGACCTCATCTTTGACCACAGGAGTGAGAGAGAATGTTCAGAAACAAACAAACAAACAAAACAAACGAACAAAAAAAACCCCAGCTCTGGCCCGCAACTTCTCCATGATCTCAGGGATCCTGGAAAACAATCCCACCCAGTGTTGGAATTCCCTCTGCAGGCTGCATGCCAACTGTTTTTTCTGTTGTTCTCTCTTAAAAGATCCAAGAGAGTTGGTGTGTCCGTTTCTTGGCGCCCTTACCCTGTGCCAGTGTTTAACTAACAGTCTGGGATCTCCTCTTCTGTCTCTGGAGGTAGGAGCTCTTGTTCTTCCCATTTTACAGTCAACAATCTGGGGGCATGATGGGGGAAGCCTTGTGTTCAGGTCACACTACTGAGATTTGAATGCTGCCTTCTGAGTCTGAAGTCAGGGCTTCTTTGTGTGGGTGGCATCTGCCCGTTCACTAATGCATGCAACTTTTCATTCAGTGAGCATCCATTGAGCGCCCAGTGGATACCAACCGCTGTACCAAACAAAACAGTCGCTGTCCCTCCCATCACAAACTCAGATACTCGAGGGACCCAGATGTGTAAACAGACAATTACAACATTGGATCTGGGATGACGGGGATCTCACTACCTGACAAAGCAACCTGGTCCATTATTGGTGGACCCCAGTGTGAGCCCCTTATTCCTTGGGCCTGGAAGTGCTCAGGTGTCCATGAGCCAAAGGGGACTCGGACCCTGCAGCTCTCCCATTTGGAAGTCTGGCCTTTTATCTGCATTGCTGTCTCCTTCTCCTGGGCCTGGCTTCTGGAGTCTGCCAGGAGTGGCCTCTGACCTTCATCCTCGGCCCTTCTAACACATGAAGACCGTCGAGGCATCACCTGACAACTTTTTTTTTTTTTTAGATTTTATTTATGTATTTGGGAGAGAGAGAGCACAAGCAGGGGCAGGGGCAGAGGGAGAGGGAGAAGCAGGCTTCCCGCTGAGCAGGGAGCCAGATGTGGGGCTCGATCCCAGGACCCTGGGATCATGACCTGAGCCGAAGGCAGACGCATAACCAACTGAGCCACCCAGGCGCCCCCACCTGACACCTTTATGTGTTTAATGTGGGCAGATGTAGCAATTGGCACCAATGCCCAGCTTCTCTTATTAAAAAACAAAATGAAGGGGTGCCCGGGTGGCTCAGTTGGTTAAGTGTCCTACTCTTGGTCTCAGCTCAGGTCATGATCTCGGGGTCCAGGGATCGAGCCCCACATCAGGCACCATGCTGCTGAGTGTGGAACCTGCTTGGGATTCTCTCTCTCCCTCTCCCTTTCCCCCTCCCCCGCTTGCTTGCGCTCTCTCTCTAAAAAAGAAAAAAAATTTTAAAAACAAAATGAAGTCTGGCCATTTTTCATCACGAAATAGGCTGTGCTACGATGTCACTGATATGAAATACCTAGAAGAGGCAGGTTTACAGAGACGGGGATAGAATAGAGTTTACGGGGTAGGGGGGAGTACAGAGAATGGGAAGTCACTGCTACACGGGAGCAGAACTTCTGCTTGGGGCGATGAAAAATTTTGGAAATAGGAGTGTGGTGGCCCGGCATTGTGAACATATTTAACGCCGCTGAATCAAACACGTAAAATTAGTTAAAATGGCCAGTTTTATTTTATATATTTTTTACCATGATTTTAAAAGAGCATTAAAAGTCACCATGCTTAGTGTAAAAACATCCAGATGTTGTAAAAACTGATCGCAACCTAGTAAGAGTCCCTGTTAATCCCACATATTCCTCCAGATTTTTCTACCTTACATTAAGCTTTATAACTTATTATTTTGACCAATCTGGGTCCTCTCCATGCCCCACCTCACAATCACAAGTTTTCCTGTCTGCTTTGTTCAGTGCTTGGTACACAGTAGGAGCTCAAAAAAGACCCATTGACTGTTTATTCGAGAGTCCATGGAGTGAAAAAACCCTTGTGTTTGCAGGCTGGTGCCTACCCTGGTTCTGCCCCTTGCTGGCTGTGGGACCCTGATCCATTGCTTGGCCTCAGGATACCTGAGTCTTACCTGCAAAGTGAGTTCAAGAAGTGTTTTCACATGAGGGTGTGGAGAAATACCTGCATTCACTGCTGGCGGGAGTGTAGTGGGGGGCAGCCCCCTGGGAAAAACAGTCCTGCGGTTCCTCAAAGGGTTAAGCATAGAAATACCATAGGACCCATCTGGATATGCACCCAAGAGAAATGGAAACATACATCCACACAAATACTTGTACTTGAATATTCAGAGCAGCATTGTTCATAATCGCCAAAGGTGGAAACAATCCAGGGGCGCCTGGGTGGCTCAGTGGGTTAAGCATCCGACTCTTGATTTTGGCTCCGGTCATGGTATCAGGGTCGTGAGATGGAGCCCCACATTGGGCTCTGAGCTCAGCAGAGAGTCTGCTTGAGATTCTCCACCTCTGCTCCTCCCCCACCCGCCCCCACCTCCACTCTCGCGAACTCTCTCTCTCAAATAAATAAATTAATAAATAAATCTTAAAAAAATAAAAAGGTGGAAACAGCCCAAATGTCCCTCCATGGATGAGCGAATAAACAAATTGTGGTAGATAAATACAATGGAACATGATTTAGCCACAATAAGGAATGAACCTCTAATACATGTACAGTGATGATGAGTCTTGAAAACACTACACTAAGTGAAAGGAGTCAGACCATGTATTACATGATTCTAGTCATACAAAAGTCCAGAATAGTGGGCTAGTGGTTGCTTAGGGCTCAGGGGATAGGGGACAGGGGAATGACAGCTAATGGGTGCAGGGCATTTTTCCAAACATGAAAATGTTTGCCAATTGACTACGACAAAGATTGCATGCATCTGTGAATATATGAAAACCCATTGAATGGTACACTTTAAATGGACATTTATGGTATGTGAATTATATCTCAATAAGGCTATTTTTAAAAAGATTTTATTTATTTCTTTGAGAGAGAGAACACGAGCAGTGGGGAGGGGCAGATGGAGAAGGAGAAGCAGACTCCCCACCCAGCACGGAGGAGCCGGGCATGGGGCTCGATCCCAGGACCCTGAGGTCATGACCTGAGCCAAAGGCAGATGCTTAACCAACTGAGCCACCCAGGCGCCCCTCAATCAAGTTATTTTTAAAAGGTTTTGCTTCTGAGCTGGAGGTGAGGAGAGGCTGCAGGCTGAAGACGGCCAAGGTCAGCTAGCTGTCCATCTGTGGGAATAAATGAGAAAGACGCACGAAGGAGGAGACGCCCCAAGGCACTTAGTGCCTGCAGCTCAGCCCAGATGGCTGAGGTCGGGCCAGCCCAGCCCTGACCTAGTAACCGTTTCTTTTGCGGCCGAGAAGAAATGGACTGCGATCTTACTTTGTGGCCTGAAACTGCAGAGGAGGTTCCTGTGGTGAGATCTCCCCTCCCACATCGGAAACTTCTCCTCATGGGTTTTTGGGGCCAAACCCTGTGGCTTCTGTGGCTTCTGAGGTCTGGCCCCAACCGGCAGAGGACCCTGTCTCCTCTCTGCCCTGCTGGTGCGGGCCCATTCATCCCAGTTGCCCAAAATTCTCCACCCATGCCATCTTTTGTACCCTCGGATGGTTTTGTCTTAATGTGACCTTCTTTTAACTTAATTACCTCTTTAAGCGCCCGATCTCCAAATACAGTCTCATTCTGAGTTACTGGGGGGAGGCTTCAACATATGAATTTGGGGCGACATAATTCAGTCTGTAAAAGGAAGTGAGTCCAAGAAGGGAAGGTGGCCAGTAAGAGGGAGGGTGTTTGTTTGGTTTTTTTTAAAGATTTTATTTATTTATTTGACAGAGAGAGACACAGCGAGAGAGGGAACACAAGCAGGGGGAGTGGGAGAGGGAGAAGCAGGCCTCCCGCAGAGCAGGGAGCCCGACGTAGGGCTCGATCCCAGGACCCTGCGATCATGACCTGAGCTGAAGGCAGACGCTTAACAACTGAGCCACCCAGGCGCCCCAAGGGGGAGGGTGTTTAAGGCAGGTTAGCCCCAGAGGCAACTGGGGGCTCAGTCCCACTGAGGACCTCTGGGAGATAGCATAGGACACGCACCTCGGTCATCTCCCACCTGCAGGCAAGGGAGCTGGGGTGTTTATCTTCCACCCCCATTGGCTGAAGGCTACTCCCTGGGGGAGTTAATTCTTAGACACTTCTCCCTGGTTCTGTGCAGCCTCCAGAGAAAACTCTCCAACAAAGGCATCTAGATGTTGGAGTAGTGTTTGCTAGGATCTCAAAAGCAAGGTCCACGTCTACCATGCTCCTATTCATCCCTCAGCCTTCAGTGTCACCTCCACAGGCAGTCTTCCCTGATTTCCCCACCCTTTTTATGTGCTCATCAAACCCAGGCCTGAGTGCTTAATCCTGTGCAAAAGTTGTCCTCACGGTCACATCAAGTGGTAAAGGGCCTCTTCTCTAAGCCTCGGTTTCCTGTTCTGCAAAATGGGCATGCCAGACCAGTGAGAGAATGATGCTGGGCTAAGTTCACAGCACAGGGCTGAACCTGGCCTGGAGCTGCTTGCATGGGATCCCAAGTCAATCCTGCCATCCGCTGCCGAGTTCCCGGTTTTCATCTCAAAAGTGGATGAATCCAAACCAAAAACCAAACAAAAAACACCCCGTGTACTCCAGTCAGATAAATGCCCTGGTTTCCTGAATGTCTCTCCACTGGGCTTCTGCTCATTCTGTTCCCACTGCCTGCAAGGCTGTTCACCTGCCTGCTGCCAACACAGCTTTTAGGTCTCAGCTTCAATGCCCGCTCCTCTGAGATGCCCTCTGGCTGGGTCAGGCATGGCCTCAGGGCTCCCCCAGTGCCCAGGAGTCCCCATGATGGCCTGATTACTGGGTTGTCATCATCTGCTGTCCTGCTGGTGGGCTCCAAAACTCCACAACACCCCTAAACTCCCTCCCGCTGCCCCTTTGTGTCAGCCCCTCCCCCCATCCCCAACCCAACGCTGATCGGCTCTCCCACACTAGAGTTCTATCTTTCTGAGATTGTTCTATACATGGACTCATACAATACGTAGCCTTTTGAGTCTGGCCTCCTTCACTGAGCAGCATAAAGCATTTGAGCCTAAAGCTTTGTGGCCTCTATCAATAGTTTGTTCCTTTTTGTTACTGGAGAATATTCCATTGTACCCACGGATGCCAGTTTGTTCCACATTCGCCCATTGAAGGACAATTGGGTTGTTGCCAGCTATTGGTAATCATGAATAAAGCTTCTATAAATAATCATGTACAGGTTTTTATGTGAGCATAAATTTTCACTTGTATTTTATTATTTTTAAAGATTTTATTTTTAAGTCATCTACACCTGACATGGGGCTCGAACCCACAACCCCGAGATCAAGAATCGTGTGCTCCACTTACAGAGCCAGCCAGGCGCTCCCCAAATTTTCATTTTTATTTTTTACTTTTTAAATATTTTTTAAAGATTTAATTTATTTATTTGAGAGAGAAAGAGAGAGAGAGAGTGGGGAGAGGGGCAGAGTGGGAGCTGAGAGGAAGAGGGAGAGACTCTCAAGCAGACTCCATGCTGAGCTCGGAGCCCGATGCAGGGCTTGATCCCATACCCTGAGATCATGACTTGAGCCGAAACCAAGAGCTGGATGCTTGACCGACTGAGCCAGCCAGGTGCCTCTAAATTTAAATATGTGGCAGTGGGATTGTTGGGTCATATAATGGCGGCATGGTTAGTGTTTTAAGAGCCACCAAACTTTTCCAGAATGGCTGCACCATTTGGCATCGCCACCGGCAGAGTCTGAGATGTCCAGTTTCTCTGCATCCTTGTCAGCATTTGGTATTGTTGGTATTTTTGAAGTTTTTTTTTTTTAAGATTTTATTTATTTATTTGACAGAGACAGACACAGCGAGAGCAGGAACACAAGCAGGGGGAGTGGGAGAAGGAGAAGCAGGCTTCCCGCCGAGCAGGGAGCCCGATGCGGGGCTCGATCCCAGGACTCTGGGATCATGACCTGAGCCGAAGGCAGACGCTTAATGACTGAACCACCCAGGTGCCCCAGGTATTGTTGGTATTTTGAGTTTAGTTGTTCTCATAAGCATGAAACAAAAGTCTTTTAAGGCTGGCGCCGAGGGGGAGTGCAGGATTCGAACGCGAGCGTGTGAGCGTCTAACCTCCTTTTCTTGGCACAGCTGTTTTCCAAAGATAAAGGAGAAGTCTGGGCTGAGACAATCTGGTCCATCTAGAAGACAGAGCTTTGTCGGAGTCATTGCCACCAACATTGTTCAAGAGGTTGTGCTAAGGAGGAAATGTGCTAACGAGGTGGGGGAGCAAGGTTTGGGTGCAAGAGGGGGCTCTGGGTTCAAACCCATTGTCTCCCACTTGTCAGCTGTGTCGCTGGAACCTCTCAGAGCCCTGGTTGTGTCATCTGGTGCATGCATCTCGGAGGTCCCATGTCACAGAGGCGAGATGTCCCCCGGAGCCCTGGCAGTCAGGGAGAAAGTTCCTGCAGAGTTCGTCCTAGGGGGACGAGTCCCCCACAGGGGACTCACACTTGTGCTTCGATGGTGGAAGAGATGGCACAGGAAATTAGGGCGGAGAAAAAGTCCTTTAGGGGCCAGTCCAGGGGAAACCAGACAGCCTGAGGGCTCTGGGAACTTGGGACAGCTCACTCAGCCTCAGTGTCCCCAACTACTAAAGGGATCGAGAATATGAGCCCATCCTGCAGTTGGAATAATGATGGATATGATGCAAAAGTGTCCCTCGCTGGAATTTTTTTTTTTTCTGATAACCTCCCCGGAATATTATTTAGCAAGAAAAAGAAATGAGGTCTCAAACCACAAAAAGACAGGGAGGAGGCTTAAATGCATGTGACTAAGTGGAAGAAGCCAGACTGAAAAGACCATGTATTCTATGATTGCAGCCATGTGACATTCTGGAAAAGGCAAAACTATGGAGACACTAAAAAGATCAGTGGTTGCGGGGGTGGGGAGGGATGAGCTGCAGAGCACAGAGGATTTTCAGGGCAGTGGAACCATTCTGTATGATACTGTTATGGCGGATACGTGTCATTCCGTCAATCCAGACCCAGAGATTGTACAACACACAGGGTGTGTCCTAATGGGGACTACCGACTTCAGGGAATAATGACCTACCGGTTATAACAAACGTCCGTCACTAAAGCGAGATGTTAGTAATAAAGGAAACTGGGTGGGGTGCGGGGAATATACGGAAACTGTACTATCCGCTCAGTTTTCTGTGAACTGAAACCGCTTTTGTTTTTTATTTTTTTTAAGATTTTATTTATTTATTTATTTGAGAGAGTGAGAATGAGAGAAAGCATGAGAGGGAGGAGGGTCAGAGGGACAAGCCGACTCGCCACCGAGCAGGGAGCCCGAAGGGGGACTTGATCCCGAGACTCCAGGACCACGACCTGAGCCGAAGGCAGTCGCCCAACCAACTGAGCCACCCAGATGCCCTTGAAACCGCTTTTAAAAATAAAATCTATTGAGGCGCCTGAGTGGCTCAGTCGGTTAAATGGTTGAGGTCATTATCGAGCCCTGTGTAGGGCTCCCCCTCCCCCCCAATAAAATAAATAAATAAATAAGTCCATTAGTTTAAAAAAAGGAAAGTGTCTTTCCTGCCCTCTACCCCGGCCCCACCTGTTTCTTGGAATTTTTTGAAGAGAATATCTAGAAAATCAAGTAAAGATGGATATATACATTTTTCCTTAATATTTGACACCAAACGCGGCTTTCTATACACCCTGATCTGCACCTTGCTTTTCTCATTCCAGGCCATTCCATGCACTGCATAGATGCCCTCCTCATTGTTTCTTTTATTGAAAGAGAATTCTTCCTCTTTGCACAGCTGTGCAGTATTCCGCTACGCATGGGCAATGAAGCCAGCGCCTTGTGGGTCGTTATTTCCACCCTTGGCTGTTCGGTCAACCCTGTTTGTCACGAATGTCTTCGTCATTTTCCATGTAAAGACTGGATTTCTAGAAAGGGACTTGCTGAGTCTAAGGGTTCGCAGGTTTGTAGTTTTGAAATATCCAGCCGATTTGTCCTCCATTTGACATTTACTTAAAGACACCTGGGCCAGTGATGGACGGGAGAGTTGGCTCTTCCTGAAATAAACCCCAGGGTGTCCCTGCCATGCTCTGCGCCCCTCTGTAGCTCCCCACTGCCCAAAGGGCTATGCCCGGGCTCCCACTGGGAGGCCTTGGAAACCCACCACCCTCTCCCCCTTGCCCTCCACACAGGTGACTTCTACTTCTCCTCTCAGTCTCTGCTTTGCTGGTCCCCTCCCTCCCTAACTCAGTCTGGCCAACACCCACTTGACATCCCTTCCAGCTGACATCACCTCCTTCCAGAAGTCCCCCAGGCCTGGCAATGCTGCTGGAGCAAATGAATGGATGAAGGAATGAGGTGGGAAAGGGGAGGGGGTCTATAGGCCATAGGGAGGAGCATGGCTCCCTCCGGGGGCAATGGGGAGCCAGAGCAGGCTTTGAGCAGAGGACAAGCATGTTGAAAAATTTCTCTTATTTGCAGGGGCACCTTTTTGTGCCGTGGGCCCTTATTAGCGGAACTTTGTAAGTTCATAAAATCAAACACCTAGGATGGTGAAGGAAACCCATTAGAAACCCATTACGTTCGATACTGTTACCAAAATCTGTTTTAATTGTAATGGAATGTGGGCATCTTTCTTAATACATTAAATAAGATGGCCCAGGGCACCTCCAACGACTGTCATCAGTAGAAGCAGGGGGAGCGTGAGTGATGCAAGTTTTTCCTTCTAAGGAAGAGCTCCTGAATTCTGCTTGCAAACCCCTTGGGTGTCTGGGGACCCCGGTGAAAACCCCCCAGATGCTGGGATGTGGTAAGAGCACCCGGAAGGTGAGCAAACTTCACAGCGGTGTCACTAAGAGGGACAGGAGTGATTTGCAGGGATGATGGACAAGCATCCAGACAGACAAGCATCCGGCGGCTGGGCCATCTGTTCAAAGAAAAACAGGAAGACTGCACTCTGCCCCTCTGGCCTCTCTGGGCCCAGCCTTTGTCTTTGTGACTTTAACTTCCAAAGGCAGGCCGGGAGCCTGTGAGTCGGATTCCAGCTTCCTTCCCAGCTCCGGAAGCAGCAGGAAAAACAGCCTGACAAGGCGGCGTCACCCAGGTTCTGTGCTCTCCTGACAACACTTCATGGTTCCCCAATCACAGCCCCATAGGGCCAGCTCTGAGGGTAACAACCCATTTCAGAGATGAAGAGACAGAGGGCCAGAGAGGCCCCAAGTCACCCAGCCTGGCTGTGGCCAAGCTGGGACAGGAATTCAGGTCTCTTTGGATGCTAAGTCCTGCCTGTGGCCATTCCTGCTCTGAGTTCACCACCTACCTCCAGACACCTACTCATTCATTCATTCCTCATTCGTTCATCAAGTGATTCACCAAGTTGCCAAAATCATCTGAAGATCCAGGGGAGAGATTTCCCTAAACGCAACAGACCCAGTTTCGTGTTTACGACTCAAATGTGTGCTTTGAGGTGGGTGGCTGCTTCCCTCAGCCTCAGTTTCCTGCCCCCATAGGTTGATGACCTGGGGTGATGAGACCACCCCGCCCCCGTGGGGGGGGGACGGGGTTAGTTGGAGCCTGCACACAGCAGGGGCTCAGAAGATGCCTGTTGAACAGATGGCCTTTGCATCCTGCTCCCACCACCCGGCCTTACCTGCGCACTACCCCCA
Source organism: Halichoerus grypus (assembly GCF_964656455.1). NCBI lineage: Eukaryota > Metazoa > Chordata > Mammalia > Carnivora > Phocidae > Halichoerus > Halichoerus grypus. Next base: position 208,348,728 of record NC_135712.1, read on the forward strand.
CCCCACTTGCCTCTCCCTATGGCAGGAGGGTTCCCTGCCTGTGGGCAGGAGGGCTGAGGGCAGGGCACGGTCCTGAGCTGGCTGATCCTGCCATTCCTGGCATCGGCAGCAGGGGGCAGTGGGTGCCCAGTCAGCTTTCCTCTACCTGCCCCCAGCACCCCTCACTCAGGTGGGGAAGCTGAGACATTGATCCTCCTGCCATCAGGCTGGCTTCTCCCACCACACTGATGGTGGACATAGTAGGCACTAGGGGACAGGGAGGTATCATTCATTCTCTTATTGAGCACCTATTATATGCAAAGCCCTATGCCGGGCATTGGGGACACAGCCGTGAATAAGGCAGAGAAAAATCCTTGCCCTCATGGAGCTGACATTTGAGTGGGAGAGATGGACACCAGGGAACCAGGCAGTTACAACTGAGGGTGATCGGGGCTGTGATGGGGAACCCCAGGGGCTGGAGGCAGGAGGACCCAGAGGAGCCCCTGAGCTGGCTTGAGCAGGGAAGGGAGGGGGTCAAGGAAGGCTTCCAAGAAGCATGAGACCTAAGAACGAATAGAAGTTCGTTCGGGTAAAGAGCAGGAGAACCAGGGTTCTGGGCCGAGGGTACAGCCTGTGCCGAGGGTTGGAGCAGCCGCTCCCTGCCCCCACATAGACAGGCAGGCACACGATAATGCTGCATGGACGCGGACAGCGAGGTTCTGGAACAAGCACTGAGCAGCAGCTCAAGGGAACGGAGGAGAGAGAGGCTGGAAATAGATATTCATGGAGTGGCCAACTACAGGTGCTGGGGACCTCGGGGAGGCGGATAACTGGCTGGTTAGACACAGTGTGATTGTAGTTGTAACGGGGGATGCCCAAGCAGCTGTAGGAGGCAGAGATGGCCAAGCTGAGATTTACGGGATGGAGAAGGGTCAGAGGAGGTGTGAGTGGAACAGCATTCTAGGTGGTGGGAACAGCAGCGGGCATTGGTGTACAGAGGGCTGATCTTCAGCTCCGCTCTGTCACTCACAGGGAAGGAGGTTCAGCCCCTGGCCGGCTCCTCAGCCCCACCCCCACCCGGCCCAGCCATCTCCCACCTGGACCAGGACAGTCCCTTCCTCCTCGGTACAGAGGCGCTGTCCCCATACCCTATAGTCTGTTCCTCATCACAGCCAGACGAGGCCAAAGTCCCCGCCAAGCTTGGCCTCTGTTTGAGCAGCTGCCAGGGTCACCTCGCCCTGCCTGGCTGAGTCAGGCCTGGCGTGGCCTGAAGAGGAACTTCCTCACCAATCAGGCCTGGTAGGCACCGGGGCAGGCAGCAGGCTCCAGGCGGCTGGGGCAGGGCCTTTCCTTGGAGGCATCTTTGAAGCAGCCTTCCCACCCAGACTGGGCTTGGAGTCACTGGGCTCACAGCCCCCACCGGCTCCTGGGGGGAACCAACTCCCACGAGGGCCTGGAGCTTGGTGCTCCTGAGCGAGGTCTGTGCCTCGTGCTGGGACCGGCCACAAGCCCTCCATGGAGCAGATGAGGAGATGGAGACTCAGAGAGGTGGAGTGATCGACCCTGGGTCCCACAGCCTGGCCTGGCCTGGGACTCTGTGAGTATTTGGAGACACACATTTCAGGGTCAGGCTCCCTCGCTGACAAATCTGGGATCACAGATGGGACGCTGGCTTGCCGGTGAAATTGGGCAAGTCGCTCCGCCTCGCTGGGCTTCAGTTTTCTCATCTGCAAAAGTGGGGTGATGACGGCACCCACGAGTGGGAAGGGGGACAGCACATGTGAAGAGGGAGCTGTGCTCTAGGGCTCAGAGGACACTGAGCAGGTGGGCAGCTGGAGTGGAGGGGGAGGGGAGGGGAGGCGGATCACGCACGGCCTCGTGGGCCTTGGGGAGGACTTTGGCTTTTACCCTGAATGAGGTGGGAGCCAGGGAGGATTCTAAGCAAAGGAGGGGCCTGACCTGATTCAGGTGTTGCCAGGCCTTTTCTGGACACTAAAGGAAGAACAAACTGGAGGGGTGAGGTCAGGAGCCACGAGACCAGGTATGATGGGGTCTTGGGCTGGAACGAGGCAGAGGGGAGGGGAGAAACCCAGAAATCTTTGCTCATCTTCATGTTTCTTGCCCAGCCGGGCTCCCAGGAGCCCAAAGGCGAGGCAGGCACTTTAGCCCAGGAGGCTGCTGGTTGGGGTGAGGGTGACATGGGGTGGGGCACAGCAGAGTGATGGGCGGGGTTATACCTGGCGGTTCCCAGGTCAGAGTGGCTGGACCACTCAGGCAAGTGCAAGTGCGTGGGCTGCTGACAGATACACATGTCACATGCCAGGCTGGGAACAGCCCTGCTGTGCCCTTAAGAGCTTGGGGCTGAGTGGCAGGGTATGAGGGCTCCCCCCTCCCCCGCCCCGCCCGGAAATCCAAGCCTCCCTTCTCTGGCTTCAGGATCTGATACTGATCCACTTGCCTAGTTAGGGCAAGTTCTTCTGCTTCTCTGGGCCTCAGTTTCCTCACGTGTAAAAGGGAGGATAATGCTAACACCCATACATGGGAAAAAGAGCAGCATATGCAAAGCCCTAAGGTAGAGCCGTGCCCTCGTATCATTCAGCCCCCAATTCTGCCTAGGACATTTTCTGACCAGGGCTGGAAAGGCCATCGGGAGGAGGAATCTGCCCATGCAAAGGCTTGGGGGTGAGCAAGGGGTTGGCACATCCAGAGCATGAGTGGGGGCTGGAGAATTCTTGAAGACTGCTGCTTCACTGGAGCTGGGAGAGGAACCACTGGGGAGAGATTTGAGACCACAAGTAAACCGAGACATCCCCACATCCTCCTTCCAGCGGAGGCATCCGGGCCACTCAGGCCCCAGTCACATGGCCCGGCATCTCAGAGCCCAGCTGGACCCCTCTGCTTCCCTTGTCCTGGACTGGGGCACATCCCACAGTGGCCTCAGAGACCCCTGCGATCACTCAGGCCTGGGCAAACGTCTGATCACCTCCGTGCCTCAGTTTCCCCATCTGTAAAATGGGGAAACGATCGTTCCTTCTGCACCTGTGAATTGCAGGGCCATGCTTCATAAACGCTTGAGGTTATACTTATTGTGGGGATTAATCAGAGCGCAGAAAGAGCATCCCCCGGAGTCTGACACCCCCAGCCTCGGTCCCGGCGCCTCTCCTCTCCTGCCCCCTTCAGAGCCTCAGTTTCCCCACCCCAGGCCCGAGGGGCGCGCGGAGGCGGCCTGGGGCCCCCGCGCCCCTCCGGCCGGCAGGGGCAGCACGGAGCCGCCCCGCACACCCGGAAGGGCCCCGCCTCCGGCCCCGGCCCCGCCCAGCCCGGGCAGCCCAGAACCGGGAGGCGGCGGCGGCGGCGGCGACCACGGCGGGGACGGTGCGCGCGGCGGCAGCTGCGGGACGCGCGCGGCGCCATGGCGGCCGCCGAGCGCCGCGCCTTCGCGCACAAGATCAACAGGTAGCGCGGCCGCCGGGCACGTGTCCGAGCCCCGCCCCGGGGCGGCCCGGCCCTCCCCGGCCCCGGCGCCCCCGATTCAAGCCCCTTCCGCCCGGGCCGACTCCGGCCCGCTTCCTCCGGCGGGGGCCGGGGGCGGCGGGAGGCGGGGAGGGCGGCCGGGGTCCCCGCTGGGGCCGCGGCGGGGCTGCGAGTGCGATGGCGGCTGAGCCGAGGTCCGCCCTGGACGCCGGGGTGGGGTGGGGGGGGACGCGTGGGGGCGTGTCCGGGGGCCTTCCTGGAGGCGGCGGCTCAGGGAGAGCGGGGACCGGGAGCCCTCCGCGTCCCTCGCCACTCCCGGTCCTTCCCGGGTCCCCGAGCCCGAGGGCATGGGAGCGGGAGGGGCCTTCGCGACCCACCCTCTTTCCTGGCGCGGGGCTGGGATGCTCCTGGAACCGGGATTTGGGAACGGGGATGGTGCTCTTGGAGGCCTTTGAGGCCCCTCGGGAAGTTTCCCGTGCTCTTCCCCCGCTGCCAAGGTCCTGTGCCCAGCTGTCTGGGGAGCAGGGGACAGCTGTGGATGCCCTCCCCCCCCCCCCCCAGCCCTGCTTCAGGCTCTCCCAGCGGCGGCTGGACGCGCTGGAGATGGATGGGTGATTGAATGGAGGGAGTGGGGGCTGGGGACCCAACCAGCTGGTGGGCAGACGGGGGAGGGGACAGGCGCCAGGCGCTGGGGGATCCATTTCCGTGGCCACTGGAGATTGTAAGAGACTCAGCCCGGGAGGGGGAGGTCAGACTAGGGCTGAAGAGCCTCTCCCCCATCTTTGCCTCCGTGGCCAGAGTCTGCCCAGGGGTCCTCTCTACAGGGGACCTGTGCTGGCCACGCCCAAGTGAAAGAGCGCCCTGTGGGTCCAGAGCTGGCCTGATGGAGACACAAGAAAAGATCCCACCCTTGGTGGCAGATACAATGGGGTAGACAGAGGAGTAGCACAATAAAGTAGATTATGTATTAATGATAAGTGCCAGTGCTATGGGGACACACAAGGCAGGGAAAGGAGATGGGGACGATGGGGGCCATTTTAGATATGAGAAGCAGATCAGGAAGGCCGGGATGATAAGGTGACAATTGAGCAAAGTTCTGAAGGAGGTGAAGGAGGCATCCATGCCCATATATGGGGGAAAAGCAATCCAAACACAGGGAAAGGCAAGTGCAAAGGCCCTGAGGCAGGAGGAGGCATAGTGTCTTTACAGGTCATCTGAGGAGGCCAGCCAGTCTGGAGCAGAGTGAGGAAGGGGACAGTGGGAGCAGATCGTGCGGGGTCTTGTGGGTTGTGGGGAGGACCTTAACTTGTATCCTGAGTGAGGTGGGAGCCATGAAGAGTTCTGAACATATGGATGTGACCATGTGTCTGGAGCATAGGAGTCCGGCAATTTTTATGTTCTGTTATCTTTATGTTCCCAAATTGCCTCTCTGTCTTGGACCTTTGGCTTCTCTGAACGCGTTTCTTTGCCACTCAGTCTCTGTGTTCTTGGGTCCTGGCTTCCACTCCAGTAAAAAAGAGAGGTCCTGGGTCCTGCCCTGGGGAACGGATGCTACAGAGCCCAGGGTAAGAAGAGCAGAGAATGATCCTGGGGCCCCAGTGAACCACAAGCAAAAGGCTCACGTCTTCTAGCCATCCTTTGCCAGGGCCTCCAGAGCAGCCTAGTGGACACCCAGGTGTCTACATGCTCAGATCTGGGCCTATATTCATCTATTCAATCATTCAGTCATTCATTCCACAATGCCATATTGACCCAAAAGTTAAACAGTCCCCCAGTTTCCTAATGAACAGATTCTTAAAAAAAAACACAAAGATTTGGGGGGACAACTTAAAACTACAAACTCTTATAAAAGTAAATAACATGGACAAACATTACTGTATGCAATATAACTTGTTCATTTTTTCACTTATACTGTTTAGAGTAAAACACAATATGGAATGGTGATAATGGCCAGCGCTTATAATATGTTTATGGCTGGCTGGTCCCCAGCGGGAATGCCATTTGTCACCAGAGCCTGGTGACATAGGTATAACTATAGAAAGCTGGACTCACAGTCCAGTGACTGTCGAGTGTCTCTTGTGGGGAAGTGAGCCCAGGAGTGTGTGGCCCCAGACTTCAGAACAATCTCAGAAACCGTGTCTCTTCCTGCCCCCACATATCCCCCGTTCTTCCAGGCATCTGATAGCGGCATCTTCATTCGGCCCCCCAGCTGTCTCCTGCAGGGCAGGTGGCATTTCTCACTCAAGGAAATAGTGATTTCGTTGGAGGCGTGGGAGGGCAAAGAGACATGTATTGACCAAATTCCAAAGGTGCCTCTGGGATTTCAAGGAAATGTCTCCCTCCCACCCCTGTCCCCAAATACATCTGCAAACGTGAGCACACACACGTATTGTTACTTTCTACCTTTAAAAAAATGGTGACATCTGACATGCATCTAGAAAAATGCAAAGTTTAAATAGTAGTTAGTTATAGAACCAATGCCAAGGGGGCGCCTGGCCGGCTCAGTCAGTGGAGCATGGGACTCTTGATCTCGGGGTCATGGGTTCGAGCCCCACATTGGGGGTAGAGATTACTTTTTAAAAAATTAAAAAGCAGGGGTATCCGGGTGGCTCAACCGGTTAAGCGTCTGCCTTCGGCTCAGGTCATGATCCCGGGGTCCTGGGATCAAGCCCGGCATCTGGCTCCCTGCTCAGTGGGGAGTCTGTTTCTCCCTCTCCCTCTGCCCCTCCCCCTCCCCCTGCTCGTGTGCTCTCTCTCTTGCTCTTTTGTGCGCTCTCTCTGTCTCAAATAAATAAATAAAATCCTTAAAAAAATGAGAACACAAAACAACAACAACAAGACAATAAATACCAGGGAAAAAAGTCACTGGGGTCAAAGGCAGAGATGGAGGCAGTCTCTATCTCCTGGGCCACCCAACCTAGCCGCCCCTCCTGATCTGCACCCAGTTCCGTCCCCCAGGGAATTGCCATGCTGATGGCAGCTGCCCCCACTTCCTCACTTGCGTTATGGTTTCTCCAGCCGGGCTGGTTCCCTGTGCGCCACGGGTTACTTTTGCCTGCTTAGAACATCTTATCAGTGGAATCACGTGGGGCGTCGAGGCTTGTGTGCCCAGAGTCTCTCACCCGACATAATGTCAGGAGGAGGAGGGCTTGTCTGTGCCGTCGATGGGCGGGTGCGTCCTTTTTCATTGCTGCATACTATTCCGCCCACGCACAGTCTCTGTCTTCGGTCAAAAAACGTGTGCGTCTTTTCACTTTGGGGTTGTCATGACCGGGGCTGCCGTGAACATTCTCAGCCTCCTGAGCATCTACGCCTCTGCGTGGAATTGCTGGATTGGCTTATCTTCAGCTTTGCTTGATCATTGCAGACGGTTGTCCAAAGGGGTTCCCCCAGCAGCAGATGAGAGTTCCTGTCGCTGGCAGGCAGATCATTTGTCTTTAAAATGTTCTGCCAGTCCAGGAGGGCTAGGGTGGGGTATAAAGAGGAATCTCTTTATGGTTTTATATGGATCCATAGTCTTCCCTCACTTTTTTACTCAAGTGGGAACGCACAGCGTCAGAGGCTTATGCCATTCTCGTTTCTGGTTTTATCTCCTCCTCCCCTGTGGGGATAGATTTCTGTTAATCTGACCAGCCCTGGGGTGAGGTCCACAGTCTCACATGAATTCCCAGTGATGCCACTGCTTCATCTTTCCCCTCTGAGTGTCTCTGTAGGATTGTTGACTTTCACCTTAGGAGGTCTTGTCTCAGCAATAGCTGTAACCCACCACCTGACCTTTGCAGTGTCTCTCATTGCAATCCTGAGGTCACTTCCTGAGGAAAACCAGTATATTCAGCTCAACATTTTGCCTCCTTTTATTTATTTATTTATTTTTTTTAAGATTTTATTTATCTGAGAGAGAGAATGGGAGACAGAGAGCATGAGAGGGGGAGGATCAGAGGGAGAAGCAGACTCCCCGCTGAGCAGGGAGCCCGATGTGGGACTCGATCCCGGGACTCCAGGATCATGACCTGAGCCGAAGGCAGTTGCTTAACCAACTGAGCCACCCAGGCGCCCATTTTGCCTCCTTTTAAAAGATGTGCTCCGTGGGGGTGTCTGAAGCAGATCTGATGTGCGCGTGAGAAAGAGAGGAATTGGGGATGACTCCCAGGCGTGGGTCCTGAGCATCCCCAGAGGGCGGGGCTGCCCTTAGGGAGACGGGGAGGATGGCAGGAGGGCAGGTTATGGTCAGGCTGCATGCCTGCAAGACCCAAGTGGGCATGCAAAGGAGGCAGGTGCCACACAGAATGGACCCAAGGATTGTCCTTGTTTGGGTGGTCCTGAAACCTGGAGGCTGGATGGGACCACTGTGGGGGGGGAGGGCTGAGCGTGGACATGGGAGAGTCAGGTTTTGGAGCCCCTGTTTTTGGCCCTGTTCCCCAGCATGGCAACGTGGAACACCACGTGCTGGGGGGCACAGACTCTGACTTCTGGCCCACAGGGGTTTGATTCTTGGCACCTACCGCATTCGGCTCTCTAACCCCAGAGGCCTCCCGACCCGCCCTTTTCTGAGCCTCACTCCTCTTCTGGCCCAGCATAAAAAGCAGGGCCAGAAATTCCAATTTCCCAGGATCGTTTTAAGGCAACTTAGTGACAGCAAGCCTTAATTGAGCACTTACTGTGTGCCGAGCCTTATGCTCAGAACAGTTCGATAAAGTGTGGGTACTGTATTGTACAGTACAGAGGTCCAGAGAGGGGATGATACTCATCCATGCTTGCCCAGGCCCAAGTGCAGAGCCCTGTGACACAGGAAAGTGGCTCCCATGGCCACAGTGTTGAGGACCTGGCCTTTTCCCAGTCGGGGGCCATCTCTCCAAGGCCAAAGACAAAATGAAGTGGGAGTCCTGGCTGTCCCTCCTCCCCTCTCCCTGCTCTGTTGGTGCCCTGGTCCCAGCATTTTCATAAATCATCCCCCAAGACCCTGTGTGCCCAGGCTTCCAGAGGAGGTGGCCCCAACTTTGGGAATTTGAGGACAAATAGCTCATTTGGAACACCCTTTGAATTTCCTAGAAGATCCTCCATCAGCTCCCTCCACACCCCCGAACAATAGAAGCAAGACTCTGGGACAGTTGAGAGAGAAAGTAAATAGAATACAGAGGCAGAGGAGTGAGGCTGAGGTCTCAACTGGAGGCCCCCATGATGGGTCAGGGTCATGGTCAAGTTTTGTTTGATGGATTTTTTTTTTTTAATTTATTTATTTGACAGAGAGAGACACAGCGAGAGAGGGAACACAAACAGGGGGAGTGGGAGAGGGAGAAGCAGGCTTCCTGCAGAGCAGAGAGCCCGTTGTGGGGCTCGATCCCAGGACCTGGGATCATGACCTGAGCCGAAGGCAGATGCTTAACGACTGAGCCACCCAGGCGCCCCTGACCTATACGGATTTGAATTCAGAGGCTTCCAGATGACCCCCGGTGGCCCCAGTCTCCCCCAGCCCCACCTGTCTTCCCTGAGCCCACCGCACGCATTCATCTCATCAGTGGTCCGTGGTTTGTGATCAGCATAGTACTTCCGGGGGGGTACAACTTTTCATTATGAAAACTTCCAAGCACAAAAGTGGAAAATGGGAGAAAGGCCCAAATACCCAGGCACTTGCCTTCTCAATTTTAAGAGGGATTGAGGCCCAGGGGCTCCTGGGTGGCTCAGTTGTTAAGCGTCTGCCTTCAGCTCAGGTCATGATCTCAGGGTCCTGGGATCGAGCCCCGCATCGGGCTCTCTGCTCAGCGGGGAGTCTGCTTCTCCCTCTCCCACTCCCCCTGCTTGTGTTCCCTCTCTTGCTGTGTCTCTCTCTGTCAAATAAATAAATAAAATCTTAAAACAAAATAATAATAATAAATTAAAAAAAAGAGAGATTGAGGCCCAGAAAGGGTATCCCATCTGCCCAAAGCCACACAGCTAAAATTTCTGGGGCTTCTCCTAACTCACGGTGGATTTAGGCAAGTTGGACGAGGAGGGAAATGGGGAGGGATTCATTCCCCTCAAGAAAAATTTATTGAGTACCTACTGTGTGTGGGGCTGGTGCTGGGGCCTGCATGGGGACCACACAGCCCTATTCCTGCCTTCATAGAGACCCCGGGAAGCAGGAGTCTCCATGCTCGGACCACAGAGCCCAGCCACAGGGTCTTTGCACTTGCTGTACCCTTTGCCTGGAATCCTCTTCCTCAGATAACTGTGCGGCTCTCTCTCCTTCCCCTCCTTCCAAGCTCAGCTGAAGGAATTGAGTGCCTGGGCGTACCAAGTCCCAGATTCCTGTGCTGGCCCCCTCCCCTGTGGGTCTTGCCCCTTCACCCTCCTCCTCCCTGACTTGGAAGGCCAGCACAGGTGAAGGTGGCCCAGGAAGGCCATAGCCCAGATCTTGGTTACTGGGTGTGCTCTTTGAATCATGCTGGTCTCTTAACACACGCTCAGATGGGTGAACTGAGGCTCAGAGGCAGGAGTAACTTGTCCAAAGCCCCACAGCAAGGATGGGACAGGGTGGGTGGAGGTCCCCCAGATGAGGAAGCCGAGGCCAGGGACCAGGGGGCTGGCCAGCCAGGACTCACACCCATTGCCGGGCATCAGGGATAAAGAAGGATCTGTGACCCTCATGCCCTGCCGGGAGCAAATCCTTCCATCTGTGCTTGGCCGGTGTGGGGGGGTGGGGGGTTGGAAGGGCCCCAGGCCCAGCCTGGGGGGTCCTGGGGCCTCTGTATCAGCCACAGCCCTGGGGCCCCGAGGCTGCGCTCTGCAGATTCTGAAGTCCAGGTTCTCCTGGTCCGTGGCCTGGGTTTTCCCTTCCACAGCCTGGATTTTCCTCTCGGAGAATGAATTTATTGGCCGGAAGTGGAGTTCCCAGGGCCACATCGCCCAAGTTGTCATGTCCTCAGTGACCCCTTCCCTGTCCCCGCAGGACAGTGGCTGCGGAGGTGCGGAAACAGGTGTCCCGGGAGCGCAGTGGCTCTCCGCACTCCAGCAGGCGCGGCAGCAGCTTTCTGGGGGTACGTGTTTGGGAGATGCTCCCCTCCAGGACCCTGCTCTCTAGCAGATGTGGGGTTCCGCTCTGCCCGGGCCTGATCCCACCCACCCCTCCCACTAGTGCCCTGTCCTGGGTGGGACTGTCCCCACTCCTCTTTCCCTGTGGGTGGGGAGGGTAGTCCCCTCTCTGCAGCTGCTGAGGGGTTTCGGGGGGCAGCGCCGTGGGTGGTCAGCCTGATGCTGCCCCACCTCCTGCTGCCGGGACCACCCAGATTGGGGGGGGGATGGGAGGTACTTCCAGCTGCAGCGGAGAGGGAGTGGGGCCTGAGGAATTGTCTTTCTTCGCTGCAGCCAGCTTGCCTTTCCTTCCAGCATAACCCTGCCCCTCCAGGCACAGGGGTGTGATTTCCTGCCTGGAAAGAGGGGCAGGGCAGGCCATGCTGGGATGGGGGTAGAGAGTCTGAGGTCACTGTCCTCCCTGGCTCCTCACGGCTCCAACACCCTCCATGGCTCCCACTGCCCTCTTGCTTGAGCCCAAGCCCACACCCCCCCACCCCCTTCCTCAGCCCCCAGGGCAGGGCCCACAGCCCCTTTGCTCCAACCCAGGTCCCACTGACTGAAGTCATTGAGCCCCTGGACTTCGAGGATGTGATCCTGAGCCGGCCACCAGACGCCGAGCCCGGGCCCCTCCGGGACCTGGCTGAGTTTCCAGCTGACGACCTGGAGCTCCTGCTACAGCCCCGGGAATGCCGGACCACAGAGCCCGGGATCCCTGAGGATGGGTGGGTTCAGCCCCACGCCCTCCTTGTCTGTGACTCCGGACTGCCTCCGTGCCTGCCCCTCATCCACACCCCCCTTCCATCAAGCTTGCCACAGCCCCAAGTTCAACTCCTGGCTTGGCTGTGTAACCTTGGGCAAGTTACCCTCTCTCTCTGAGCTTCCGTCTCCACATCTCCAAAACGGGCAGAAGGGCAGGCCCTACCTCAGGCCACTGGACAGATGAACACCATGCCCTGCCTCTGTTTACCCTGATTTTATTTTGTGCAGAAAGCTAGATGCCCAGGTGAGAGCTGCAGTGGAGATGTATACAGAGGATTGGATCATCGCTCACAGGAGGTGGGTCTGACTCGGGGGCAGCTCCAGGCAGAGGGTCAAGAGGCCAGGTCTGAGCCCATTGGGCCAGTCCTCCTGCTTATCTGCCCACTGTCCCTGCAAGGGCAGCCGGACTTCTCTGGTGGATCACAGGGAGGGTGGAAGGCCTGGCAGGCATCACATGGACCTGTGGGGTGCCTTCATCCCTGCTACCCACCCAGCCCTGCCTCCTCCTAGGTACCAGCATCTGAGTGTGGCGTATAGCCCTATCACCACAGAGACGCAGCGAGAGCGGCAGAAGGACCTCACTCGCCAGGTCTTTGAGCAGGACACTTCTGGGGATGAGAGGTCCGGCCCAGAGGACTCGGTGAGGGAGCCCCGGGCACGCGTCACCATAGGAGTGTGTGGGCTCTGGCCCCAGCTCTCGGTCACATGTGACGGGAAGTGACCCAAACGGCCTTGAACCCAAAAGGAAATGTGTCAGCCCCGTGAGTTAAAAGTTAAGGGTCATGATTATGAACACACATGCTTAGTGTGTACTAAAGGCTTTATACTTGTCCTCATCTTTCATCCTGGGAGGCAAGGCCACACCCATTTTGCAGATAAAGAAACTGAGGCACAGCAAGGTGATTAGAGGAGCTTCACTGGCCCACTGGGTCCTGAGCCAGTATTCACCGGGCTCCTGCTTTATGCCCACGATAATCCTACCAAGAGTTACTGATATCGCTTCCATTGTTACTAGTTTTAGATGTAGATGAGGATCCTGAGGCCCTTCGAGCTGGGTTCGGGGACACAGGGTCACAGAGCTGAGTGGGGCTTTGAACCAGGGTGGTCTGCCTCTGACCATATAGCTGGGTCAGGGAGGTCAGGCAGGTTACCCTGAGCCAGCGACAGTCCCCTTGGGAAGAACTCTCCCTCCCCTGTTGACAGGGAGCAAAGCCCCAGGGAAGGTTCTCACTGGCCCAGCCCACACATGTCCTTACCTTGGCCCCAGGAGGAGCCTCCCCCAACGGTGGTAAAGGAGGGGCGCCCTCCCAGGCAGAAGATTCTAGAAAGAGGCTCAGCAAAGCCTCAAAGTGACCCTTATAGCAGTGACCCCCCCACCCCCTGGGCCTCAGCTTTCCCATCTACGCATTGGGCATGGGGACAGTCTCACGGGAGCGGGATTGAAGGTGCATCCAGCCGGCGCTCCGTGTTTGTGCCTCCTCACCGGCAGGATGACCCCCGGCACTCCTCAGGCTCCCCAGAGGACACCCCGCGGAGCAGCGGTGCCTCCGGCATCTTTGACCTGAGGAACTTGGCCGCTGACTCACTGCTGCCGTGGCTGCTGGAGCGCACAGCCCCTGAGGATGTGGACCGGCGGAACGAGGCCTCGCGGCGGCAGCACCGACCCCGCGCCCTGCTGGCGCTCTACCCGGCACCTGATGAGGTGGGAGCCCCCAGGCCCGCCGCCGCCCTGAGGCCCACATGCACGCACCCGACCCTATATGGTATCCCAACATTCTCTGGGGGCCTGCTGTACACCCTGGGGTTTTTTGTTTTGTTTTGTTTTGGGGGGTTTAAAAAAAATATTTATTTATTAGAGAGAGAGAGAGAGAGTGCGGGCATAGAGGGGAGGGGCAGAGGGAGAGGGAGAGAGAGAATCTCAAGCCGACTCCCGCTGAGCGCAGAGCCCATCCCATCACCCGAAATCAAGAGTCAGAGGCTCAACCAACTGAGACACCCAGGTGCCCCTGGATACCGTGTTTTTTTATTCAATTCCTTTTATTGGATGTCTACGACATGCTCTTATATTTATCCCAGCAGCATTTATTGGATACCTACCATATACTCCTATCGTCTTTCTTTTTTTTTTTTTTTTTTAAAGATTTTATTTATTTATTTGAGAGAGAGAGAATGAGAGACAGAGAGCATGAGAGGGAGGAGAGTCAGAGGGAGAAGCAGACTCCCTGCCGAGCAGGGAGCCCGATGCGGGACTCGATCCCGGGACTCCAGGATCATGACCTGAGCCGAAGGCAGTTGCTTAACCAACTGAGCCACCCAGGCGCCCTCCTATCGTCTTTCAACCAATACTTAATGTATGCTTGTGTATAGTCTTCTTAATTCAGACAGAATTTAATCAACTGATATTTATTGAGCATCTCCTATATATGCCTATGTTGATCCAAGCGACATTTATTGGGCACCTAGTGTATACCCTGTGTTTTTATTCAGTGGCTTTTATTTTATATATACTCCTATATTTATCCACCCAGCATTTATTGGGCACCTATTATATACTTCTCTATTCAACCAATGTTAATTATGTGCCTATTGTATAATCCTTTATTTAATCAGATGGCATTGAAGCAACTCCTATGTCTTGAGTACTTATGTTTACCCTACCAACTTTTTTTTTAAGTAAAGTCTTTGCGCAACATGGAGCTTGAACACACAACTCTGAGATCAAGAATCGAGGGCTCTACCAACTGAGCCAGCCAGGCGCCCCTACCCAACCAACTTTTATTGGGAACCTAGTGTATACACCTCTGTTTTCATTCAGCCATTTATTGAGTGCTTACTGTATACTCCTATCTTTATTCAATTGGTACTTACTAGGGGCCTAGTATATATCCCTCTGTATGTCCAGTCAGCATTAATCAAATGTTTTCTGTAGACATCTATGTTTATCTAACCACCTCTTAGTAGGTCCCTACTGTATGCCTCTGTATTTATTTGACCAACATGGATGGCAAGCCTTGGAGGTACAGACATGAACAGGATAGACTCAGTCCCTGCCCTCAGAGTTCACAGTGTAGTGGGGGAGAGACCCTCCTCCCAAGAAATCGCAACCCAGGCCGAGTTGTGCCGTGATGAGTTGCCGGATATTGGCCCTCACATGGCCCTCTGTGTCCCAGCCATGTGGCCCTTTGCAATAGGGCATGGTGAACACCTGGACAAGGAGCCTGCCCAGGCCTCAGGGGTCAGGGAAGGCTTCCTGGAGGAAGTGCCGGCTAAGCTGCGACCTGGATGAGGAGGGGACGAGGAAGGGCATCCAGGCAGGGGGAATACAAGGAACTGCAAGAAACTTCAGTCAGGCTGGGGGTAGAGCTGGTCTCAAGCCACGCATTCCAAGCCCTTCTTAAAGGACGTGTCCCAGCTGCCCTCCCTGGCTCTCGGCAGGACGAGGCTGTGGAACGCTGCAGCCGCCCCGAGCCGCCCCGGGAACACTTTGGACAGAGGATCCTGGTCAAGTGTCTGTCGCTGAAGTGAGTGTGCTGACTCACCCCCTCCCTTCAGACGTGCGAGGCCCCACGTAGGTCCCGGTGCGCGCGCACATGACGCCCATTGCCCAAGCCGGGCCATGACTGCGTGCAGCCCTGAGACCCATGAGGCGGTCCGGGCACTTTTAGGTGGGAAGTAAGACTTCCTTTTCTTGTTCTTCAAAGCCACCAGGCCTTAAGCACCGACTGTGCCAGGCTTTGTTCTCAGCCCTTCACATGCATTACCCCTAATCTTGTGAGATAGGTGCGGGTTGGGGGGGAAACCGAGGCACAGGGTGGCAGTCATTGTGCGCGAGATCACATGACTTGTGAGGCCGGAGTCTGGCTCTCGCTCTGCTGGGACCCAGGCTGGTGGGGGCGCTGGTGACCCTGGACCTGGCTTCCAGCTGACCGAGGCCCCCTCCACATCAGTCCCTGGGAGCAGCCAGAAGTGCGTGGGAATGGAGCTGAACAGGATGTGGCCTTGGACCTAAGCCCAGCCCTGCCCCTCCCCACCCTGAGTTCCTGCCTGGATGGGGGCAGGAAAGGGAGGCCCTGGTCTGGCCTGAGGCCTGGGTGGGCCGCCTGCCCCAAGCACTGGGGCTGGGAACCAGCTCTATGAGTATCCAGTCATTCAGCAAACACTCATTGAGCACCTACTGTGTACAGGACATGTAACCATGGAATGACCACACAGGGCTCTCTAGGTGGGGGGACATGGTACACCCAAAGGCTGGGAGATGTCTGGAGGGGAGAAAATGAGGCCAAGAGGTGGGCAGGAATGGACCAGGCAGGATTTTGTTCTCAGCACACTGGGGAGCCTCAAATTGTAAGTTTTAAGATGCTTCCTTAGACTCGCATGACGAGTGGGAGCCAGCAGGGCAGAGTAAGACAGGAAGGTGGTTACAGGGACTGTTCAGGGGAGTGAAGATGGGCCTTACTTAGCCCAGGGTGGCAGAGGACACCTCAGAAAGGGGGGACAGGGAAGCCCAGGAGTTGAGAACTTCAAGATGGGGGTCATTGTGCCAAAAGCTTCCTCTGTATCAACTGAAGAAGGGCCATCGTTTCAGGGGAAGGGCTCTGCACGAGTTACAGGGCCGGAGTGGGGGGCAGGAGCTCAGTGGCTCAGTTTCCCCTTTTGCAAAATGGGACAGGCTTTTCCTACAAGCTCTTAAGTAGCAATTCTTGGTGGGCCAATGGAAATTAGTCCCCACCAGCACCATAATGCACCACGCCTAGGCTGGGTCTCAAGAGGGAGTGGGGTGTGTGGGTGGTGGGAGTTTTAGGGACAGCCTCTGCCAGAGTCTTCCCATTCACTGTAGGTTTGAGATCGAAATTGAGCCCATCTTTGGCATCTTGGCCCTGTATGATGTGCGGGAGAAAAAGAAGGTAGGAGCCCCTTTCTTCCCTTTCCTACCCCAACCTTCCTCCTTGTTGCAGGGCAGTGGGCTTCCTGGAGGCGGTGGCCCAGCTGCCTTTCATGTCCCCAGATCTCAGAAAACTTCTACTTTGACCTGAACTCGGACTCTATGAAGGGGCTGCTGCGGGCCCATGGCACCCACCCCGCCATCTCCACCCTGGCCCGCTCCGCCATCTTCTCCGTGACCTACCCTTCGCCCGACATCTTCCTGGTCATCAAGGTGCCCGCTGGGGCTGGGTCAGGGGGTGATAATGGTAAACGCCAGAGGGTGGTCCCTGCTTTCATGGAAGAGGATGGCCAGGTCACCAAGAAGGGTGATCAAGTCTCTTGTGGGGGAAGCACAGGCAGCTGGGTAGCCCAGAGGAAGCTCCTGACCCAACCCAGGTAGGGAGAAATCACGGAGGGCTTCTGTGGAGAGGTGACTGCTAAGCCGGGACCCATGAGTGGGCGGCCTGGCACGTGCAGATGGACATTTAGAATGTTTTTTAAGTTGAGAGTTTTTCAGTTTATTAGGGAAGAAGGACCTAGTTGGCACATTTGTGTGAGATTTTCTGTGTCTAGGAGTGGGCTCAAATTTCCTTCCCCAAGACGTTCAGTTGGGTTACACTAATGACACTAATTGAGCGCCTACAGGCAGGCGCTGCTCATGGTCAGTCAGACTACACGGGGATTCCCACCTTTAACCTCACCGCAGCCTCAGGAGGTGGGGGTTGCTGTGGCCTCCATTTTGCAGATGGGGAAACTGAGGTACAGAATGGGTTAGGGACCTATTTAGGCTCCCACAGCCCCCAAGTGGTCAGGATTGGCATCCGGCCATGCTTGGAGTGGCCTCTTTGTATATTAACAAAAATATCAATGTAGAGAAAATATGGAGACTTGGGTTTGGAGTGGGTTCAAAGGGGAGGGGAGGGGGCAGCTGGCCAGGCAAGCCAACTGCTAGTGCTCAATCCGGAGGACAGTGGGAGCCATGGGAGGTGTTGGAGCGAGAGCCCTAGCTGGATGGAGTGTCTGAGGGCCGACGAGGGGGCCAGGCGATTGGAAATGGGGTGGGAGGTTGGGGTCCGGACAAGGCCTCACTGGCCCTGCCTGCCCCCTCAGTTGGAGAAAGTATTGCAGCAGGGGGACATCAGCGAGTGCTGCGAGCCCTACATGGTGATGAAGGAGGTGGACACGGCCAAGGTAAGCCTGGGGAGGCTGGGCGGGGTGGTGAAGGGGTCACCGGGCAGGGTAGGCCTGGGGCACTGAGCTTGTGGGGTGGGTTGGGGGCCCTCCCCACAGAACAAAGAGAAGCTGGAGAAGCTGCGTCTAGCGGCGGAGCAGTTCTGCACCCGCCTGGGCCGCTACCGCATGCCCTTCGCCTGGACCGCGGTCCACCTGGCCAACATCGTGAGCAGCGCGGGGCAGCCGGACCGCGACTCGGACTCCGAGGGCGGTGAGGAGGCGGGGCTGCCTGGCCAGGGGCGGGGCTACTGGGAGGGGAAGGGGCGCCCTCTGCTGGCCGGACTTGGTACAAGGTCGAGTCTCCGTGTCTCTCTGGCACTCCCCGCCTCCCATTCATCTCTGCCCCCTCCATCTCCATCACTGCCTCCCCTAGAGCGCCGACCTGCCTGGACTGACCGCCGCCGGCGTGGGCCCCAGGATCGGACAAGTAGTGGGGATGACACCTGCAGCTTCTCTGGATTCCGCCCAGCCACGCTAACTGTCACCAACTTCTTTAAGCAGGTGCCATGGCCGTGGGGCTGGGGGAGGGTTTCCCAGGGATAAGCCCCGTTACCCCGCTATGGGCGCACGGGCCCCAGGGACCCAGTTTACGTGGGCATGTCCCGTGCAGGAGGCCGAGCGGCTCAGTGATGAGGACCTCTTCAAGTTCCTGGCTGACATGCGGCGCCCGTCTTCTGTCCTGCGGCGCCTGCGGCCCGTGACTGGTGCGTGGTGCACCCCGTAAATAAGAGCTGGCACTTCCATGCAGTCACTTAGCAAACCCACACTGAGCACCTGCACTGCCAGGCCCCGGGGACCCACAGGGGACCGGATGCACAAATCCTTGACGTCAGGGGCTGGATCTTTAATGGGCATCATAGACAAGAAACATAATAAGACAGATAGTGGGTCAAATGGGGGACATGGTGGCAGTGGGGACGTGGGTCCTGAGGGTAGAGCTGATCGAATGTGGAGGCAAGGTACAGCAATCGAGGGTGACTTCTGGCCTTAGCACCTGAAGGACAGCCACTAGAGGGCATCATGGAAAAGTCAGAGCCCCAGCCCTGAAGCCCAGAGAGGGTGGGGCTGGGGCTGGGAGGCTCCTGGGCAGGTGCAAACGCGCTCCTCTCTCCCCAGCCCAGCTCAAGATCGACATTTCCCCGGCCCCTGAGAACCCACACTTCTGCCTCTCCCCGGAGCTGCTTCATGTCAAGCCCTACCCAGACCCCAGGGGCCGGCCCACCAAGGAGATCCTGGAGTTCCCTGCCCGTGAAGTCTATGCCCCCCACACAAGCTACAGGTACAGCCCCCAGGGCCCAGCTGGGCACTTGAATGGGGGGGTATTCAGGCATCATGCAGAGCAAGGTACCGTTTCTCCCAGACACACACAGACACCCGGAGTGAGATACCACTACTCCGCTTTAATGGAGGGGTGTGTACGCATGAAGGGTCCCATGCCCTGCCTCCACCCCTCCACACACACATGTCCTCTGTCTGTGTCCCCGCCTGCTTCCGTCTCTCCTCCGTGGCCAGAAGCAGGCCCCGGCACCCTGGCCGACCCCAGGGGCAGGCAGCTCCTCTTTGTGCAGGGGCCGCGTGGGGCATGGCAGCGCCCGTCCGTGTAGACTGGTCTTCAGTTCCACCCAGGCAGGCTCAGGCCGGGAGCGCCGCTGTATGGAGTCTGGAAGGGAGATGAGGCTCAGCCAAGGCAAAGGGGCCCCCATCCAGGTGCCCTGTACGCCTCCCATCCAGCGGCCCCACCCAACCAGTCCCCTCCAGCCTCACCTCTCCTGGATCTGTCGTAGCCGATGCTGCTGTGCGGCCATCTCCCGCCTCTGTCGCTGCACGTGGCCTGTGAGCGCCCACACGATGTGGCTCTGCTTGTCAGCGTGGGCCTGTGGGGTCAGGACAGAAACCTCAGCTGGGGCCCACTCACCTCCCATCCCCCAACCCTGCATCTGTATGACCTAACAAGTCACTGCTACTCTGTGGCCTCAACTTCCCCATCTGTTAAATGGGGATGACAGAAGACTTGCTTCATGGGGGGGTTATAAGCATGATACGGATTATTAAGAGGCATGGCTGGGTAGTTCCTGGGCGCTCAAGAAACACTACCAGTTACTCTGATAGTATACATTTGTTGAGTAACTTCCATAGCCCCTGCCCCATGCTGAGTATTTTATCTGTGTTGAGTCCCTGTCTCTGCTCTGAGATGTGAATTGTTGCCCTTATTTGCAAATGGGGAAACTGAGGCATGGGAAGGGACCAGGGTTTTGCCCAGGGTCACATAGATTAGAGGCCATGGCACTGGGAGGCTGATCTGGAGATGTCTCTGGGACTCAAGGCTCAGAAGCGAGTTCTTTGTGGGAAATCAGAGTCTCCACTCCACCAGGGCCAGGAGGCTCTTACCTTTAAGGCCTCAAATTCTTGCTGGGCACGGCCCAGCCAAGCGCCCCTCAGCTGGACTTCCAGCCGCTGCATGCTCTCCCGCAGCACTTGTTGTCCCTGGGCCACCTCCCCTAGCGCCTGGGCCGTGGCCTCTGCTTGCAGCTTCAGAGCATCCTCCTCCATCTGAGCAATAAATAGTGGATGTTAGTAGGACGACCAACTTGTCTTTGTTTGCCTGGGACTTGCTTAATTTTAACACTGAAAGTCCTATATTCCAGGGATGCCACCCCCCCCAATCCTGGGCAAACCCAGTTGGTTACCCTAGACAACTCCACCGCAAACTCCTACCCACCCCACGATGCCCCACCTGCAGTGCCCACCTGCATCTCCAACAGGCTTGTGCGTAGCTCCTGGGCTGCATCCCGGCCCCGGCTGACCTCCTGCCCCAGAAGGCCCAGCACACGGCCATAGAGGCCCAGGCTGTGCCCAGCCTTTGTCAGCCGTGCCTCTGTGGCCCTGTACACACCGTTGAGGGCCTGACCCAGCTGCAGGGCCCCGTGGAAGAGGAGGGTCAGCTCCTCATGTTGTGCCAGCTCCAGGCCCCCGACGGGCGCTGCAGAGGCGGGCCGGGCCACCGTGGCCAGAGCACACAGTAGGCACAGTGCGAGCTTGGGCATGGCTGAGGCTCTGAGGGTGCAGCCACGGTACCACTGCCACCAGCTTTTATGCCCCAGCACCCCGTTAACCCCCGGTCAATCGTTAACCGGCCAGCTGGACACCCCGGGTTGTGCAAGGGCCTGGCGGTGGCGCGGCAGTTGCATCAGGCGAATGTCCGGTGAGGCCACGCTGAGATCACGCCGGCTGGGGCTTGGGGCCAGCTGTGGACTGGGGGGCACTGGTTGAGGACAGGCCCAGGCCCCGCCGGGGAAACCTGAAGCTCGGAGCCTCAGTTTCCCCGCCCGTGGAAGGGACGACAACAGTAACAGACATGGTAGCCATAGCAGTGAGGATAGTGAGCATCTTAGCTCGGATGGTTTGGGGGAGGGGTGCAGGGGGCAGAGATTCTCCCAAGGCCGCACAGCCTGACTGCAGGCCCCGTGTGTGCCCCGGATCAGGGCTAGCTGCCATTTCTGCTCCTTGGATGACTGTGGGCAGGTGCCTCTATTCTCCCCCCGCAACACACACACATACACCGTAAAATGGGAGGAGCGTTCCTCCCCCCTCTTCGGCTGCTTGGAGAAGTAACTGAGTTGTTTCTCATGCTGAGCGCTTAGAACAGAGCTGGGCCTGCAGTAGGTTCCATGTTAACGTTTGGTACAATCCTTGTCGCTCCCCTTGTTTTCTTATTACTGGTATTGTTATGAAGGCTAAGCTGGGAGGCTCAATGCCCCCGTTATACAGATAGGGAAACTGAGGCCCAGAAGGAGGTTGGGGCTTGCACAGAGTTAGCCGTGAGAGGGAGAGGCAGAACTCTGACTTTAGCCCAGCCCCACTTCTGATTCTGGCCTCAGTTTCTCCACCCGAGACACAGGCCTCCTAACTCTAGTGGCTTCTCCTGGGGGAAGGGCAGTCAGGCCCCTGAGCGGGGGGAAGGGGCGGGTCAGCCCAAGTGGGGGCTCGGGCCTGACTGCTGGCCGCCCGGGCCACCTTCTTGGAACCCCGACCCTGAGCACCCATCTGACCCTGCTCGACACCCCCCCATGCCTCAGTGCCCCCGGAGTCCCTCTGTGTCCCCATGCTCAGCTGTACTGTCCCCCCATCTATGCTCTGAGGGTGCCCACCTGTCCCCCACTCTCTGCCAGTGACATCTCTCGCCCGGTGCCCATAATTGCCCCATACGCCACCCTCAGTGCCCCAGCTGTGTGGCCATCGACGCCCCCCTCCCCCCCCCGTGTCCCAGGCCAGGCTTGCGCCGGAAGCCCAGCCCCGCCTGTCCCTCTGATGCCCCCCTGCCCCCGCAGGAACCTGCTGTACGTGTACCCACACTGCCTTAACTTCAGTAGCCGCCAGGGCTCCGTGCGCAACCTGACCGTGCGAGTGCAGTACATGGCGGGGGAGGACCCCAGCCAGGCCCTGCCGGTCAGTGGCTGTGCCGGGGGCGGGGGCGGGGGTCCCGGCTGGGACATCCCGGGGGGCCCCTCACGCTCACCCTCCCCCAGGTCATCTTTGGCAAGTCCAGCTGCAGTGAGTTCACCCGAGAGGCCTTCACCCCCGTGGTCTACCACAACAAGTATGCGGGGTGGCGGGACGGGACTGGCGGTGGGGACGCGGTAGGGCAGCGGGAGGGGAGGAGGCTGCCGCTAGGAGAGCCGGCGGCGGATCCTGAGGCAGAGAGCAGACCGTGGGGCCAGGCAGCACTGGGGTCTGACTTGCAAGAGGGGATGGGGAGGGCCAGGGGCGTCCCCGCCCCCAGCAGAGCCCCATGCCAGGTCCCCAGAGTTCTACGAGGAGTTCAAGCTGCGTCTTCCGGCCTGTGTGACCGAGAACCACCACCTGCTGTTCACCTTCTACCACGTCAGCTGCCAGCCCCGGCCGGGCACAGCGCTGGAGACTCCCGTGGGCTTCACTGTGAGACCCCACCAGCCCTCACCCCCACCCCCCAGCCCCGCTGACCCCCTGTTTGGCCCCAGACCTGACCCCCAGCCTCTCCCCAGTGGATCCCACTGCTGCAGCATGGCCGCCTGAGGACCGGCCCCTTCTGCCTCCCTGTGTCTGTGGACCAGCTCCCACCCAGCTACTCCGTGCTCACACCAGACGTATGTGCCCTGGCCCCCTGCCTCCCTTCCCAGTGCCTTGTCCCCCGACAACACTCCCCAGGCTCCCACCACATGGTCCCCGATCTGTGCCGTGCCTTCCTTCCCATCAATACCCCTGGGAGCCTTGTTGCCCTCTGTTAGGGCCTCCGGGGCCCCTGGCTGCTCCATCCCCCCCATTATACTTTTGTGTGTCCGACTGTCCCCACATGTCCCTGTCCCCCACTAGCCTGGCCTCATTACCACCTCCTGCCCCTGCACTCACCATTCCCCACTGTCCTTCTGCTCCAGTCCCCCATTCGTAGCCCTGCCTGCCTCCCTGACCACGATGCCCCCAGTAGTTCTTCCAGGTCCCATCACCCCCATTAATGCTGTCACCCTCCCACTTACCCTTGAGCTGTCATTAATGCCCTGGGGGCCTCAAGTTCTCCCATTATGCTCTTTCCCAATTCATTCCCCTCAGTAATGTGCACCCCAGGCCTCCATTGTCTGTTTCTCTGTTTGTACCCCAGGCTTCCAGCCTGCCCAGGGGACCCCCATAGTACTCCCTCCTGTCTGTGTCCCCCCCCGTTGGCGCCCGGCTGCTCCCGCCGGTGGGGCTGGGTTACACCCACAGTATTGCAGTGGCTGGGGCCGGTGGCGCTATGGGCACGGGAGGGCGGGCCAGTGCCCACCTGGCGTGTCCCTCCTGCAGGTGGCGCTGCCGGGCATGCGCTGGGTGGACGGCCACAAGGGCGTGTTCAGCGTGGAGCTCACTGCTGTGTCCTCTGTGCACCCGCAGGTAGGGGGTGGGGGGAACCCAGGAGTCCGGCCCTGGGGTTGAGCAACAGTGCCGCTGACCGGGGAGGCCTGGCCTCGGGCCATGGACGTGACTTTGGTCAGCGAGGCCCGGCTCCCAGGGAAGCTGCTGAGTCAGGCGGGGGCGGCCATGCCAGTGGCCATCCCAGCTGGGGCTTTGGCCCTTTGCATGGTCTCTCCTCCCCGCGTGTGTCCCTCACCGCTTCTGTGGTCACTCCCCCGCCCCTCTCCTCCCTCCAGCTCCTAGCTCATCCCTTTCCTCATTTATAGTCAGTTCATTGATCCCCGGCCTTGGTTTTCTGCCCACTGAGCACCACCCCCAACCCTCCAGGGCCTTCCCAGCCATGGAACCCTGGCCACCCCCCGCCCTGCTCACCCCGGCTCCCCCCACCCCCAGGACCCTCACCTGGACAAGTTCTTCACTCTGGTGCATGTCCTGGAGGAGGGGGCCTTCCCGTTCCGCCTCAAGGACACCGTGCTGAGTGAGAGCACTGTGGAGCAGGAGATGCGGGCCAGCCTAGCAGCCCTGCGCCTCGCCAGCCCCGAGCCCCTTGTTGCCTTCTCCCATCACGTGCTGGACAAGCTCGTCCGTCTGGTCGTGCGGCCTCCAATCATTGGCGGCCAGATCGGTGAGCGGGCACAGCCTCAGACCCCAGTTTCCCTATCTGGAAGAGGGCCGGCCCCTCAGTCCCCTGGTCCTGAGTGACCTCCTCAGCCCGCTTATCTTTCTGGCCTCGGTCTTCCTTTCTGAAAAATGGCTCCCAACCACCTGTGACCCTTTGATTGGCCCCACAACCCCTTGGAAAGGTGGGAGATAGGAGTTCCTTGGGGAGGTAGAAGGCCCTGGACTTTAGCACTTGACCTCTGCTCTGCCCGGCAGTGAACTTAGGCCGTGGGGCCTTTGAGGCAATGGCCCATGTGGTCAGCCTTGTCCATCGGAGTCTAGAGGCTGCCCAGGATGCCCGTGGTCACTGCCCACTGCTGGCTGCCTACGTCCACTATGCCTTCCGACTGCCTGGCACCGAGCCCAGCCTCCCAAGTGGTAAGTGTTAGTGGGAGGCCCCTGGGGGACAGGACATATCTGGGAGGAGAGCATCCCAGTCAGAGGGAACAGCATGTGCAAAGGCCCGGAAGCCGTACAGACCTTGGCTGTTTTGGGCAACTTGCAAGAGAGAGAGTTTTTTGTTCACTCCTCCCCTCCCCAGGCTGGTGGTCTTTGTTGCTTGACTGGTGGGTCATTCAGCCAGTCAACAAGCATCTGCAGTTAAGTTGAAGCAGAGACGCAGCTGGGCTGCCCAAGCTCGAATCCCAGCTCTGCTTCCTACACATGCTGTGACCCTGGGCAAGTGACTTCACCTCTCTGGGTCTGTTTTCCATTTGTAAAACAAGGATAATAACGGTCATCCCTTCATGGGGGCGCTGGTAATAGTAAGTGAGGTCTAATCCGTACAACACGCTTGATATGGTGAACGCTCAGTGCAGTTGGATCCTTTTCAATTTGCTAAGTAATTAATACTAACCTCTAGCCCCTCTGGGCACTGACCACGTGCCAGGCACTGTTCTTGGGCTTTGCCCGTCTCCCCCAAATCACTATGAGGTGGCAGCCACTAGCATGCCCATTTTATAGGCGAGAAGCCTGAGGCTCAGAGACAGAAAGTGACTTTACCCAGGCCAGCCGGCCGGGAAGGGGCAGGGGGCCGACCATCTTGCCGCCATCCTCAGGGGCCCCTCCAGTGGCGGTGCAGCCTGCCACACTGGCCCGTGGCCCTGGCCGCCCCACCAGCCTCTACCTGGCCCGCTCTAAGAGCATCAGCAGCAGCAACCCCGACCTGGCTGTGGCCCCGGGCTCTGTGGACGACGAGGTCTCCCGCATCCTGGCCAGCAAGGTAGGGCGCGGGTGGGCGCTGGGGTCTCTAGCCTCAGCGGCCACGGCTGTCAGGTGGGCGGGTGAAGGATTAGGGTTGACAGAGGACGGGAAGCTCCAAGCAGCAGCACGGACAGAAGCTTGACTCTGGGCAGCGGGGCTGGTCTGCGGCTTTCACAGCTTGGGAGCTGCGACTCAGACTTTGCCCTGGGCTCCGCACTCCAAGGCCGACCCAAGGATGGGTGGCTGGAGGTCGGCCTGGTTGAAAAAAGCAATGTGTACATAGCGGACCAGGTGCGTGTGGGCGCATATACGCACAGGTGCATATACTCACAGACCCCACGCATGTGTGTGCACGGGGCACATACATACGTGCACTCCATGCACGGCCGCCCCCAGGGAGCGTATGCGCGTGGGCCCCAAGCACGTATGTGCACGTGCATTTGCCAGGGTTGCGTGTGGGTGCCCGGGGTGCGCGTATGGCCCCGGGCAGTGCTCACGCTTGGTGTTCCGTGCCGTTCTCCCCGCCTTCTGCCCACGGATTCTACCGCGTCCCTGTGTGTCTCCAGGGTATCGACCGCTCACACTCCTGGGTGAATTCTGCTTATGCTCCAGGAGGCAGCAAGGCTGTGCTGCGACGGGCACCCCCTTATTGCGGGGCCGACCCCAGACAGGTGCCCTCCCTACCTGCCCCTGCACGCGTGTGACCCCATCTTGGCATGAGCTCCTCCCACCTTCCTGGCTGTGGCCCACTAACATAGGGGGGCTGCCTGAAGGAGGCAGCACACCCCTCCTGCCTTTGTTCAGGGGCTGTGGAGTCAGTGTTTTAGGCATCACGGTCATCTTAACCAGCCTTTTGCTGCCTTACAGACTCCAGCCTCAGGCAGAGACAGGAGGGAGAGGGTGGTATGCAAATAGCATGCAAAGGATACGCAAATCCAGCCACTATAACCTCCCTGCCTCGCATGGCCTGTTTCTCTCTAATCCACTCTGTTCAGGAGCCTCGCAACTGTCCCCTTGACATAGCAATCCGAATGACGCCAAAGGGCCGAGACTGACCCTCTGGGCTCTCCCTCCCCTCCTGTTTCAGGCAGAGAGACCTCTGTGGGCAGCTCCCTTTACTCTGCCCCTTCCCAGGGATCTGGTGTGGGGAGAGGCTTTGCCTTCAGACAGACCTGGGTCCCAGTTCTCGAGTTCTCGCTCTGCTGCGGGCTCGCCCTGTGCCCGAGGCTCTGAATTTTCAGATGTGGTCAAGATTCAAAGTAAAGTGTTTATTAGCACAGTGGTCCCGAACCTGGGAACGCATTAGGGCATCACAGGCAGGATTTTATTGGGATAGATCTCAGTCCAGCCCGGCCTCTGAGCTGCCAGGTCTGGGAGATAGGCACCAATCATGCAAACACACGAGTATATGAGTGCAGGGTGTGAAAATGCCTGAAAAGAAATGAATAGGAATGAGGCCACCAGCCTCCTCTGGGTGGTCTGGGGGGGGCCTCTCCAGGGAGATGACATTTCTCTTGGGACCTGAAGGGTGAGACAGAGCCAGCCAGGGAAGGGTGGCTGCTCCAGATGGATGGAAAGGCACATGCAAAGGTTGGGACCGAGCTCAGAGCCCCCGAGGCACTGAAAGGAGGCCACTGGGGTGGTTTCCCCACACACTTGGCCCCAGACCTTGTTCCAGCTCCGTGCCCATCACCCGGGCAGCCTGCACTGAAGGCACGCCAGGGGACTATTAGCAGCAAGGGATCTTTTGGACAGTCTTCTCCTGAGATTGCTGGAAATCTGGGTTCATGGGCCCTGCCGGCCCCCCAGCATCTTTAAGAGGGCCTCCCCCAATGCCCTCATTCTCTGAGGTGTCAGCTGGGCCTCGAAGAGCACCTAGGAGGGGATGAGGTGGTAAGAGGGTGGACATTGCAGGCAGGAGGGGACCCTGAGGCCGGCCTTTGCTATGGGTGGCCCATCTGGTGTGTGCTGAGGAGCCAGGGCCCTGCTGGGGTTGTGGGAACTGGGGGTCCCTCGAGTGCTGGGGCCCGGGCAGGTTCCAGGGGTCAGAGCAACTCCATCTTCGGGCCTCCTCTCCTTGCCAGTGGCCTCACCTCCCGACCAGCAAAGGAGGAGGGGAGAAGTGGAGCGTGGGCCCCCATCCCCATTTCACAGATGGGGAGCACTGAGGCAAGCAAGGCTGGAACAGGGCCAGGCCTGGAACCTGGGGCTCTTGGCTGCTCCTGCTGCATCTCATCGGCACCTCCTCTCACCTCTGTCCTGTCTCTTTCCCTCTTCTTTCTCTACCCTCGCTTGGACCCCATGTCTATACTCCGCTCCCCTGTCTACGCTCCCTCCTCCACCTCATTGCCCTTCTCTTCCATCCACCCCGGCCTCACGGACTCTCTCCGGCTCTCTGACTTCACCCTCCCTCTTCACCGTGTCCACCCGCACCCCCATCCCTCTGCCATCTTTGTCCGGCCCCGTCCACCCTCGCCGACGGGCTCCTGTCCCCATTCTCACCTCTTCTGTTCCCCCTGCTGGGCACCCCCTTCTCTCTTTGTTATGCTTCTCATCCCCTCCATCACCCCCCCCACCTTTATCCTTATTATCTCCGCCAAAATCATCCATGCCCTCCTGGCCTGTCCACATGGACACGTCTGTGCCCTATCCATGCCAACCATCTCCTCCCCGTCCATACCGCCGGCACCCTCACTAACCCACCTCGCCATCCCATCCTCTTCACCCCATCCCGTCATAGGCCATCGACCGCAGCTCTAGCCGAACTTCTTCCTACCTTGAGGGCTCCTCCTTGGCCCCACCAGCCACCCAGCCGAGACCCACTGTGCAGAAGGTAGTGGGAGGCAGGGGGTGGGTGACTCCGTGTTGGCCCTGGAGCTCCTGTCTCCCCCGAAGCCCAGCAGGGTCTGGAGGGCCCAGGGAAAGGGCGTGCTGACTCCTTCCGCTCCCTCTCCTGCACGGTCCCCAGCTGCACTAACCCCAAGCCATCCTGCTGCATCCAAGCCCCGTTATGCCCTCCAGAGGAGGGCATGGGGTGGGCTCCTCGGCTCTCTGTGACCCTTGCCCCCGCCCCCAGCTGCTGCACGAGGAGCTGGCTCTGCAGTGGGTGGTCAGCGGCAGTGCCGTGCGAGAGGCCGTCCTGCAGCACGCCTGGTTCTTCTTCCAGCTCATGGTGAGACACCCTCCTCCCCACCTGAGAGCAAGAGCCGCCCCGGGGAGGTCCTCTCCTCGGGAGAGAAGCCCCTGAGATTGCACCTGAGACCCCTGAGAAATGACCCCAAGAGACCCTCCGTGTCGAGAGATAAGAAACACTGAAGGGGTTCTCTCCCTGGAGAGAGGCCCCCTGAAACTCACCTGAGACCCCGTCCACAGAGAGATGACCCCCCACCTTCCCTAGGAGATTATAGAGACCACTGAGAGTCCCCCTAACCAGCGTGGAGACCCCTCCCTCTCAAGAGATATCCCCAGAGAGAGAGGGAATCCCTGTGATCAGACTCGAGACCTCTGCGCCAGACTCTTCAAGTGGTGCCTTGAACCACCACTGCTGGATACAACCCCCCCCCAATCTGGTGGGCCATCAAACCCCACCCAGGGCTCCCTCAAATCCCACTTCTTGAGCCCTGCTTTCTGTCCTACCCACATACTTAGCCCCAGGAGACCTAGTCCAGCCCTTCCCAGGCTCTCTCAGCCTCCCCACCCCTGCACCTTGCCTAGAACCCACTCAGGCTCCTCTCACTGCCGGCTCAAGCCCTGTGTTAAGAGTCAGGGCTCAATCCCCACCCAGGACCCCTTATGCCCACCTCTAGCCCCCGTGCCTTGCTAGTAAAACACCGCTCACAGCCCCTCAGGCCCTGCCCCCTTCTGGTGGGGCCCCCCTGTTCAGTTCCTCAAGCCCCGCTCCACTCTCACCCCACCCCCAGGTGAAAAGCATGGCGCTGCACCTGCTTCTGGGCCAACGGTTGGACACGCCCCGCAAGCTTCGCTTCCCTGGGCGTTTCCTGGACGACATCGCGGCCCTCGTGGGCTCTGTGGGCCTGGAAGTCATCACCCGGCTATACAAGGTGTGCAGGAACAGGCCTCAATGGGAGGGTCTGAGAGAGGACATAGAGCCAGCCAGGCAGCAGCACCATGAACCCGCTTGCCAGATCAGTCGGTTCACTCAGCATCTATTTCTTGAGCACTGACCGTGTGCACAGTGGCTGTGCCGGATGGTAGACACAGCAGTGAACAAAAGAGGCCCAAATCCATGTTTTCATGGAGCTGACTTTTTGAGGAGACTTGAAGGCGCGGGGGGAGAGCACTCTATGCCATGGCTGGGGGAAGGGCCTTCCAGGCAGTGGGAGCAGCAAGTGCAAAGGCCCTGAGGTAGGACCATGCCCGGGTTGTTAGAGGAGCAGTTAGGAGGTAAGTGTGGCTGGAGTGGAGTGAGCAAAAGTGGGAATGGGAGTTGATGAGGATGGGGAGGTGGACGGAGCAGATCCATTAGCGCTTAGCACAGTGCCGAATACAGTAAGTGCTCAATAAATGGACGTTGATGTTCTGAGGCCTTGATCATTGATTGTCCAGGTCCTGGATCACTAATTCCAGTGTTCCCAGGAGCTAGGCAGGCAGTAATAACAATGAGGGTAGTAATAATATTGAGCATTTATTGAGTACTTACTGTGTGTCTTAAATGTGGTTGATGAATCATATCATTAAATTCTCCCAACCACCCCCATGAAGTTGTCTCCATTTTACTGGTGGGGAAACTGAGGCAGAGAATGACCAGGTAACAACGTGATACCACACAACTGAGAAGGGGCAGAATGGGGATTTGAACCCAAGCTACCAGCTCCAGAGCCCACAGCCTCACCACCTGGGAAGAGTGGGGCTTAGGGTGGACTCAGGGGCATGTACCCATTGGCTGTGGCCAGAATGCCTGATTTTTCAGGAGAAATGGGAGTTCTGGATTTGATAGGAACTTTCCAGATTTTTGAAATGCCGGCCCAACCCAAGTCAGCCCTTGTGCAATATCCCATGACCTCTGGGCTGGGCTCAGAGTTCTCGACCTTGTTCCACTGGAGCCTCCCCAAGGGCTGATATTCCCAGGGGCTGAGCCGGATTGTGAGGAAACCACACTCAGAATGGGCTGAAGGGAGGAACAACGCCCCCAGGAAGCAGCATCATCACAGCTGCCAGTGAGGCATTGGTGATGGGCCACAGTGGTTTCGTTGCTTCACTTGACATTTATCGTGCACTGACTACCAGGCTCAGTGTACAAGGAAGACCCAGTCTCTGCTCCCCTCTGGACTCAGAGCTAAGGCAGGTTTTATATCTTGTTTCTTTGGGTTGCAGGGAACTGAGGGCCACTGAGGCTAACCGCTCTGTGGGCTTATGGTAGCATGAGAGCAGAACAAGCATCAGCTAGGCCTCGGAAGCCATAGCAGCCTTCTTGCTGTTCCTCACGGTTGCCAGGCACATCCTGCCCCAGGGCCTTTGTACTTACTGTTCTCTCTGCTCAGGATGCCTTTCTCATCTTGGCTCTTTCCCATCTTTCGGGTTCCTCTCAAAACAGCACCCCATTCAGTTCTTTTCAAAATACACGGAACTATCCCCAGTCCTTTTATTTATTCTCTGCCTTCCCCCCACACAAGACTGTGAATTGGACAAGCTACAGGGACCATGTCTATGCCATTCACAGGGCGTGGCACATAGTAGATGCTCAGTATCGTCTTGTTAAATGGTTGCTGAGAGCGTATCAGTTAAGAGAGAGGTTAATTTGCTTGATCATCATTACGAGTGGTTTAAATGTGACCAGAGTTTATTTCTGAGCCTAGGTGGGTTGCAGGGGATTCCCAGTGTGGGACTGGCCATCGTGGTTCACCATGGTGCCCCCCACATGAGGCGTGGCAGGTGGTGGGAACAGGCAGACCTGCCCCTTCTCTATAAGTGACGGCATCACTTCTTCCCAAACCCCATTGGCCAAGATGTGGTCACATGGTTATTCTCAGCCACAAAGGAGGCTGGGAAATGTAGTCTTTGCCCAACTCTGAACTGTGAAGAAGGGTTCCAGTACTCTGAGTGGGGAGAGGATTTGGGGGAAGTCAGCAGCCAGTTTCTGCCATCCATATTGTACTGGTCAAATCTAATGAAAGAAAACAGTGTTCTGAACAGAGTCCTGAGGAGTGTAGACATATAACCGTGGGAAAGGGGAGGGACAGAGGGAAGAGGACAACCAGGAAGGCCAGGTGTATCTGGAGTCCAGAAATGAGGGTGTATCAAGAAGCCCCAAGGCTTTGGGGCAATGACGCGGCTCCTGGAGGTCACTGGTGGCCTTGGTGGGAGCCAGGCCCCATGTGGAGACTGAGGCTCAATGGGACACGTGGATACGGGCTGACCGGCCCTGTGCCCCTAGGATGCAGAGCTGGCCGAGCGCCTGAACGCCAGCCTGGCCTTCTTCCTCAGCGACCTGCTGTCCCTGGTGGACCGCGGCTTCATCTTCAGCCTGGTCCGGGCCCACTACAAGCAGGTAGGGGTGGGCACGGTGGGAACGGCACATCTGCAGTGACGTGGCAGGGTGGTGGGCGTGGTGGGCAGGGCCACGTGAAGGTCGCCCGCTGACCCCTCCCCCACAGGTGGCCACACGACTGCAGTCGGCCCCCAACCCGGCATTGCTGCTGACCCTGCGCATGGACTTCACCCGCATCCTGTGCAGCCACGAGCACTACGTGACCCTCAACCTCCCCTGCTGCCCCCTGTCGCCCCCAGCCTCGCCCTCACCCTCTGTATCCTCCACCACCTCCCAGGTGGGCTGGCCTCACTCCTGGCTCCTCCTCTTCACCTATGACCACTCACCTTCAGCCCCCTCTTCTGTGGGACCCTCATTTGGCCATCTCAGAGTGGGCCAAAGCCCAGGTAGTCTGACCCTTCACCTCTGACCCCGCACTCTTGGCAGTTTCTTGGAGTGGGGGCCAGCTTCTTATTTCTCACCCCAAATCCTAATTCCCGCCTGGGGTTCCAGTTGCTGTTTCTCTGACTTCTGACGTTTGACTCCAGGCCCTGTCCCCTCACATATGGGTTAACGCCAGTCTCCCCCCCCCCCCGACCCTTGACCCCTGGCCTCCCGCCATCCCTGCTTTCTCCACCTGCCCTCTGCAGAGCTCCACCTTCTCCAGCCAGGCCCCGGACCCCAAGGTAACCAGCATGTTCGAGCTGAGTGGGCCGTTCCGACAACAGCACTTCCTGGCTGGGCTCCTGCTGACAGAATTGGCGCTGGCCCTGGAGCCCGAGGCCGAGGGGTGAGCACAGGCCCGCTCTGGTCCCCGGGCTGGCGAAAAGGTCCAGGAGCCATGTCTGCTCCATCCTGAGCTCCTCACTACCCCCCCCCCCACAGGGCATCCCTGCTGCACAAGAAGGCCATCAGCGCCGTGCAGAGTCTGCTCTGTGGCCACGACGCGGACCCCCGCTACGCTGAGGCTGCTGTGAAGGCCCGTGTGGCCGAGCTGTACCTGCCGCTGCTGTCTCTCGCCCGGGACACGCTGCCACGCCTGCATGATTTTGCTGGTCAGTGGGCCGGGGGCGGGACGGGGCTACACGATCCAGGGGCTTCACTGATCACACCGGCTCAGGTCGGGGAAGGTGGGGAGCAGGGTTAGGAACAAAAGCATGGGTGGTGGGGGTCAGAAGAGGAGGTTCCAGTGTGCTGCTGGGGGGCCCCAGGCAAGCCATTAACCTCTCTGAGGCTAAAGGTTTCTCACCTGTTACATGGGGACAGTGGTCGCATGCACTTTCCCAGGCTTATGTGAAAATTTGGGGAGCAGCGTACTGGGACACTGTCACCCTCCCGATAGGTGAGGAGGGGCAGGTGGGGAACATCGGGGTGAGGGGATGGTCGGAGCCCCGTGTTCATTCAGTCACTCCTCTTCAACCTTCACTGGCACCTGGGGGACAGGGGACAGTTGGAAGCACAGACTTAGGCTTTCTGGGTGGATCCCCTTTGTCATTTGGGGAAAATTCTCAGTCTTTACCTCTTGCATTTTTTTTTTTTTTCTGCCTCATTTTCTCGCTTCCCTCCTTCTGGGACTCCAATTACACGTACGTTAGACCTTTTGATCACGTCTCAGTGCCTGCTGTACTCTGTCCTGTTTTCCATTCCGTTTTCAGTTGGGAAACTTAACATTCACTGGAGCTCACTGCTTCGGTCTTCTCTGGCTGCGTCCAGTCTTCTGTTAACCCCGGTTCCGAATTTCAGATGTTATACTTGGCGGCTATAGAACGTTTGTTTGATTTTGTGTGTGTGTGTTTTTGTAGATCCCAGTTCTCTACTGAAATTTGCCATCTTTTTAGCCACGTTTGTCCATCTTTTCTGCCAGTTTATATATTAACGTCTTTGTTCGCTAACTCCAACATTTGATCATCTGTGTGCCTGCTTCTGTTGTCTGTTTTTCTCCTATCAATTACATTTTCCTGCCTCTTCCTATGTCTTTTAACTTGTTACGGTATTTTGGATGCTGTATGTAAACGAATCATTGGGACTGAGGTAATGTCATCCTTTCCCAGTGACTCACGGTTCCTCTTTCCTCCCTTATGCAGATAGGAAAATGGGCTGGTCTCCTCAATCTGGTCAGGAACTGAGCTAGGTTAAGCTGAGCTGGAGCTTTAGTTAAACTCAGTCGACCCTTTGTTTCAAGAATCTCTGGGGTGAGACCAGTTCTGTATTTGTTGGCAGCTCCTGTCTCTGGCGAGACCTTTTTTTTTTTTTTTTTTTTTTGGTGGGGGGGGCTATGGGAGTTACTCTTTTAAGACCATAGAGTTTGGAAGCCGACTCTTTAGGTTAAAATCCTATCTCTAGGGGCACCTGGGTGGCTCAGTTGTTGGGCGTCTGTCTTCGGCTCAGGTCATGATCCCAGGGTCCTGGGATCGAGCCCCACATCGGGCTCCCTGCTCCGTGGGAAGCCTGCTTCTCCTTCTCCCACTCCCCCTGCTATGTTCCCTCTCTCGCTGGTCTCTGTCAAATAAATAAATAAAATCTTGAAAAAAAAAAAATCCTATCTCTACCATTTACCTGCTGTGTGACCCCAGGCAAGTGATGTAATCTCTCTGTGCCTCAGTTTCCTCACCCATAAAATGGGGATGGGTAAAAGCATTTATCTCATAGGGTTGTTTTGAAGATTACGAGTTAGTATTTTCAAAGTGCTTAGAATGGCACCTGGCACATAGGAGATTCTATCTAAGTGCCAATTGATGCTACAATCATTGTAGCAGCGTTTATTACTAATTATTATTACTGTTATTCCTGCCATTGTTCCCATCATCATCATCATCGTAGTAAACATTTACGGCTCCTGTGGGCCAGGCCACATTCTGAGTGTTGAGCATATAGCAGCAGCTCGAGCAGATATAGTTCAGGCTTTTGTCATCATATTGTATGATAAATGTATCTAATCATAAGCACAAAAAGTGAGCTCTGAGAATAGATAACTGGAGACCTCACCCTGGCCTGGGGGAGCGGTATCAGGGAAGGCTTCCCTGAGGAGGCGAACTTTGAGCTAGACTATGAGATAGAGACGGTACTTACCAAGGGCCATTCTTCTGTCCCCCTGTCCCTGCCCCCAGAGGGCCCAGGTCAACGGTCAAGACTGGCCTCGATGCTCGACTCAGACACAGAAGGGGAAGGGGACATCGGAGGCACCATCAACCCCTCAGTGGCCATGGCCATCGCTGGTGGCCCCCTAGCCCCTGGCTCCCGGGCCAGCATCTCTCAGGGCCCCGTGGCAGTGAGTATGGCGCTGGTCCCCAGAGACACCATCCAACCTGGTAATAGAAGTTACGTAGGATATCCTGATAGGTCAGTTCTCATCACAATATGGAGGAAATGAGAATCCACTCCATCCCTTCTGAGCACCCTCTCCCCTGTTTGGCCCCAGGCTTCTCGCTCAGGCTGTCCCCTCTCTGCCGAGTCCAGCCGGACCTTACTGG
Organism: Halichoerus grypus; assembly: GCF_964656455.1. Lineage (NCBI taxonomy): Eukaryota > Metazoa > Chordata > Mammalia > Carnivora > Phocidae > Halichoerus > Halichoerus grypus. The sequence continues at coordinate 208,383,888 of NC_135712.1, forward strand.
TGTGTGTGCTGTGGGTCCTGAAGAATGCTGAGCCAGCCCTCCTGCAGCGCTGGGCCGCTGACCTTGCCCTCCCTCAGCTGGGTCGCCTCTTGGACTTGCTCTACCTTTGCTTGGCTGCCTTTGAGTACAAGGTGTGGGGATGGGGGTGGGGTGGCCAGGGGACTGAGTGGGTGGACGAGGCAGGGGTGAACTGTCTTCATGCCCAGGTTCCTATGGGTTTGAGGGTCAAGGGGTGGACTGTTTCTGGGCTGAGCCAAAGAGAAAAGGGAAAATCGTCTTCGTGAATAGAATTTGGAAGGTGCCAAGACTTTGTAGTAAAGGGGAGAGCTGTGTCTCCAAGCACACGATCCTGGAGGTCGGAAAAGGCCGAATGAGTGTGACCCAGCAGCCCAGGTCCCACAGGAAAGGGCAGAGTCAAGCCTCGACCCGTACTCTGTCCTCACAGGGGAAAAAGGCCTTTGAGCGCATCAACAGCCTCACGTTTAAGAAGTCACTGGACATGAAGGCCCGTCTGGAGGAAGCCATCCTGGGCACCATTGGAGCACGACAGGACATGGTCCGGCGGAGTCGTGGTGAGAGGGAGATGTACCCTGTGCACGTCCCCACGGGCTGCTCCCAGCCTTTGTCTGAGGGGCCCCAAGAAGGGGGCATCCTACCTCTGTGTCTGCCTCACCTTTCCCAGAAAGAAGTGCGCACATCATCCGTATGCACGCGGGCATCTGTGTTCCCTGTCTGTTCTCATGTCGTTCGTGTTTAACTGTGTTCCCTTAGCATGTATATGTGTCACCCGGTGTCCTCACGGGCCGTCCCACATGTGTATCTTAATGCCTGAGCCCTTCTCACGGTCACACGTCCTTATGTTTTTGCACGTCTGCGAACGCTCACCTGCGCATCTCAGAGAGGAGCCCGTTTGGGAACCAGGAGAACGTCCGCTGGCGGAAGAGCATCACGCACTGGAGACAGACCTCGGACCGCGTGGACAAGTGGGTGTGGGCAGGAAGTCGTTCGCTGGGGTCAGACCAGTTTCCAGAGAACGGGTGCCCCTAGAGCAGCTAAGGCAGGGGCAGAGAGCTCAGCCCCCAGCCCCTTCCCATCCCCTCCAGGACCAAGGATGAGATGGAACATGAAGCCTTGGTGGACGGGAACCTGGCAACCGAGGCCAGCCTGGTGGTTCTGGACACACTGGAGATCATCGTGCAGGTAGGGCTTGAGCCAGCATCTCTCTGACCTCTGACCCCACTGCCATGCCTTGTGATCTCTGACTCTAGAATCCCTCTCTTTCCCTGACCCGGGAAGCAGCTCAGTCCCTAACAGCTGGATTTCTGACCCCTTTCTCCCCCACGCCCCGGCAGACAGTGATGCTGTCAGAGGCCCGGGAGAGCATCTTGGGTGCAGTGCTGAAGGTTGTGCTGTGTAGTCTGGGCAGTGCCCAGAGTGCCCTCTTCCTGCAGCACGGCCTGGCCACACAGCGAGCCCTGGTGTCCAAGGTAAGCCCCGCTCGACAGGCAGGGCCCTGAGTAATCGTTGCAGCCCACTGAGCTCCTGCTTTATGCTCAGCCACTTCATGAGACAGACACTCCTGAGCCATGGTTTATAGAGGAGGGAGCTGAGGATCAGAGTGGCAGAGTCACTCCCCCAGGGTCACACAGCCAGGGCCTAACCCCGTGTCTGATTCTGAAGCCCACTGTGCTTGGCCAGAGGGGGCAGAATACAGCCGCCCCTGCCGACGTCCCCATCAGGGGCCTTGTGTGGCACCACGGGGAGGGGCTGACCAGTGTCTGTGTTGCGCTGGGGGGACAGTTCCCAGAGCTGCTGTTCGAGGAGGACACGGAGCTGTGCGCCGACCTTTGCTTGAGGCTGTTGCGACACTGTGGCAGTCGCCTCAGCACCGTCCGCACGCACGCCAGCGCCTCGCTCTACCTCCTCATGCGCCAGAATTTCGAGATTGGCAACGTAAGTGGGAGCGGCGGGCAGAGGCCATGGTCCACAGGAGGCTCGGGGGAGGGGAGGGCGGCCGGGGGGTGGGGGTGTTGGTGCAGTAAATGGAGGGCGGGAGGGGAGAGGTCGGCAGGTCGAGCGGGCCCTGGGGGTGAGGGTCCCAGGCTCACAGGTGTTCTCTTCCTTCCCGGCTCCTCGTAGAACTTTGCCCGCGTGAAGATGCAAGTGACCATGTCCCTCTCATCCCTGGTGGGGACAACGCAGAGCTTCAGCGAAGAGCACCTGAGACGGTCGCTCAAGACCATCCTCACCTATGCCGAGGAGGACGTGGGGCTGCGGGACAGCACCTTCGCCGAGCAGGTGACGCCGCCGGGCCCCCCCGTCACGCCTTCCTCGGCCTGCATCTTTGCTCTGCCTGCTTCGCCCCCGCCACTAAGGCTCTCAGTCACGTCTCGATGCCCTCATTGTCCCCGGCCGCTCCCCCGCTCCAGGTCCAGGACCTGATGTTCAACCTGCACATGATCCTGACGGACACGGTGAAGATGAAGGAGCATCAGGAGGACCCGGAGATGCTCATTGATCTCATGTACAGGTGACGAGGGCCAGGTGGGCCCTTCAGCTGTTCTCACCCACAGACAGGTGGCGGTGGGGTGGGTGGGGAGAGGGACAGGTGAGCAGGCAGGAGAGGGCACAAGCAAGGGGAGGGCAGGTAAATGAATGGTACAAAGGGTGCCAGATGAACATAACTGGAGGACGACAAAGGAGAATAAGGTCAAGTGAGGGGGACAGGTGGGAGAGACAGGTGAGGTGCTAACCCGTGACAGGTCCGGAAACAAGTGATTTGGAGGAGAGGTGAGGGGTGTTTGGGAAGAAGTAGGGGAGTGGGAGGCGGAGGACAGGTGATGGAGCTAGGGAAGGCGCGGGGGCCTATGGGAGGTCGGGGCCTGGTGCACGGGGATGTGGGGCCGGGAGCAAGGGGAACAGGGGCGTGGCTTAACATTCCAGCTTTGGAGCCTGGCTGGTGAGCGCCACCGATGGGTGGGGTAGCAAGCAAAGGGGGTGGACCAGCAAGGGGCGGCCAGTGGGGGCTAGGCGAGTCCCCATCCTCCTCACCAGCCCCCACCCATATGCCAGGATTGCCCGCGGCTACCAGGGCTCCCCCGACCTGCGGCTGACGTGGTTGCAGAACATGGCGGGGAAGCACGCGGAGCTGGGCAACCACGCGGAGGCCGCCCAGTGTATGGTGCACGCCGCCGCTCTGGTGGCCGAGTACCTCGCCCTGCTGGAGGACAGTCGCTACCTGCCCGTGGGCTGCGTTTCCTTCCAGGTGAGCCAGTGGGGGCAGTGGCGGGCCCGATGGGGCAGGGGGTGGCACCCGTGGGCCGGGGCCAGGGCCTGATGCCACCTCCCACCCCAGAACATCTCATCCAACGTGCTGGAGGAGTCTGCCATCTCCGATGACATCCTGTCCCCCGACGAGGAGGGCTTCTGTTCCGGGAAGCACTTCACGGAGCTGGGACTGGTGGGGCTGCTGGAGCAGGCGGCTGCCTACTTCACCATGGTGAGGCCTGCGGCTGGCCGCAGAACGTGGGGCTCGGGCCAGGGTGGCGTCCTCAGGGCCACTGACGGGCCCAGTACCTGCTCCTGGGGGCTCCCGGTGAAGCTGCTGCCCGATCCCTCCCTTTCTGAGCAGGGGATTGACTGAGGACAACGGGGTCCTTCACGAGCTTGGGTTACCTGCCTCTCTCCCTATAAAACCCTTAAAACGTGGCCTGGACGTAGTTAGCCTTCCACACACTCAGCCGCTATTAAATTTTTTCTATTAGAGAAAATTTCGAGCACACATAAAAGAAAAGGTTGCACCCCCACCCCCACCCCCAACACTCAAATCCAGCAACCACCAGTCTTCACGCTCTTGTTTCAACTCATTGCCTCTAGTTTTTTGTTTTGTTTTTGATGGCGTTTGTTTTTCTGTTTTTGTCTTGGGGTTTTTTTTGTTTTTTTATATATACATAAAAAGATCTTAATTTTCACATTTTTTTTTGTACATAAAAAAGAGAAGATCTTAATTTTCACAGATTGATTGATGAAACCCAACATGACCGTTCAGCTAGAGTTTTTTTTCAAAGCTTGCCTACTCAGTGTGGTCTGAGGACCAGCAGCACGGGCATCACCTGGGGGCTTGTTATAAATGCAGAGTCCTGTGCCCCCCAACCCTACATTTTAACAAGATCTCAGAGATTCCTGTGTGTTGGGAGTCAGAGAAGTTCCAGCTTCAAACAAACCCTACTCATCACACCAAGTACCTCCCTGTGCAGCCCCGCTGGTGAAATCCTTTTATGCAACTCTTTATACCCGTCCGTGCTTAGATGTCCCTGACGATCTCGAAACAGTTTTCTTTCTGCAGTTGGTTTGTTTGAATCAGGATCCATATAAGACCCACAGTGGCAATGACTGACAAGTCTCTTAAGGCTCTCTCAATCAAAGAAAGAAAACAGGAACAAAAGACAGGGCATAAGTTCCCCACTTTGTACAATAAGGGTTTTTAATGTTTTCCTTGATAGGTTGAGGCCCAGGCGATGTATTGTCCACTGTTATAAAAAGGTTTTCTCTTCCAGTTTGCTTGTTTGTGTGAAAGCAGTTGGGTTTTCCCCTGCATTTCACTTGTTGGAGACCTGGGCTTTGTTCCAAGAGGTTTTCTGGCCCGCTTAGGGCTGGTTGCATCCCTGTGGTGTTGCTTTACCTGTTCCTCAGTCCCCTGTGTTTATGGGAACTGATGATTAGATCTGGAGCCCTGCTCAGATTCAGGGTCAGGTTTTCCAGCGAGAATTCTTTTCTGTGCTGCCAGCCCCCTAGTGGGGTTTTCATTATTGTCATTGTGTTAAAGGCTCAGAAACAAAAGCCTTGGGAATAAATTGCACGGTAGACACAGACCTCTCACGGTTGGTCAGCAAACATCGCAGCCTGCCTGCTGTGCTGGCGCTGGCTGTGGGTGAGGGGCACTTAGGAGCGGCCATTACCACAAGCCAAGAGGTAGCTGGGTGTGGAAGTCTTGGGCACCAGGCCAAAAGGGCTGGTGTTCAGGTCCTGGCCCTGGGGAGCCATGTCTCTGAGTTTTAGTTTTCTGAGAAATGAAAAAAAAAAAAAGACAAAAAACAAGAAAACCTCCTCCCACAAATGAAGGAACATGGGTAAAGTACAGATGTACACAGCACCTGGTCTGCAGTAAGCACGATAGAGACCACGGAGGGGTCTGTGGGGGGTGGAAAGACTGGTGTCCCATCCGGGGCAGGGTGGTCAGGGTGGGCTTCCTGGAGGAGGTGGTGAAAGATGGACCCCTAGAGGATGGGTAGTTGCACAGAGGGTGGGCTGTTCCAGGCAGGGGAGAAAACTAGGGGCGGGGGGTGCTGGGAACCCTGATGTGCCCCCACCCCCAGGGCGGGCTCTACGAGGCAGTGAACGAGGTCTACAAGACCCTCATCCCCATCCTGGAAGCCCACCGAGACTACAAGAAGCTGGCTGCCGTGCATGGCAAACTGCAGGAGGCCTTCACCAAGATCATGCACCAGGTGGGCCCAGGATGCCCTCCCAGACCCTGCCTTTGGCCCCACCTCCCACCTCACCACAGCTCAGCTGACCCTGACCCTTCTCTCCCCCACAGAGCTCTGGCTGGGAGGTGAGTCAGCCCAGTGGCCACCTGCCTCTGGGGCCCCCATGATGGCTGGTCAGCAGTGGTCAGGGACCACCAGGGGGTGCTGGAGGAACATGGCTGCCTGGCCGCAGGGGCTGGTGCTCAGTGGGCAATGACGCACCCTCCACTTCTTCCCCCATTCCCCCGGGTCCCCCTCCCTGCCCCAGATCCCAAGGGCAGCCTGTGACTCACCCAGCTGGGAGCTCTCCAGAGACACCCCTCCCTCGGGCAGGGCCAGCTTGGTCACTGCCTGTAAGGGGGGGCTCTGACTCCCTCCTTGTCTGTCTCTGTGTTCCTTTTTGTCTCGAATTATGGTCTCTTTCCCTGTCTCTTTCTCTCTCCCTGTCTTGGTCACACTCTGTCTCTCTGGGTCTCTGTCTCTCACTGTCTCCTCCAGCTTCTCCCAGGATCTCTGCTCCTCACTGCCATCTCGTGCTCCCCCTCTCCCGCCTCTCCCCGACTTGGGTCTATTTTTAGGCATCTCCTAGTTTGGGGAGAATTTTCTGGCCAAAGAAGGCAGGAACCCAGAGCCAAGATGGGAGGGCTGGGTGGGGGCCGGGTAGGACGGTCAGGTCCCCTCCTTCCCCGGAGAGAAGGAGGGGGAAGAGAGAGATCTCTGGTCTCTGCCCGAAGAATGGTACTCATGGGGCAGCATAACCAGGATCCTGGGGGTTGGGGGCTCTTACCTCTGACCTCTCCCATGACTTTGTGTCTCCCTCCCCTACCAATACCCTTGTGCCTGCCCCATTCTGCCTGGATCGGCCTTGGTGAGTGAACATGGAGCTACCCTCTTCCTTTCTGGTGGAGGGTAGTATATCTGATGAGGGTGAGGGGTGCCCTGGAACAAGGTAGCCAGAGCCTCTGTCCCAGAGGGCTATGCATTTCCTCAGCCACTTAAGCATTTATTGAGCGCCTGCTGTATACCCAGCCCCATAGGCATTGAGGACACAGCTGTAAGCAACAGAGCCCTAGTCCTAACTTCATATTGAGATTCAGACTCTGAAGAACTGCACGGGATGAGAGGGATAATCAGAAAGCAGGGGCTTGTGTTGAATGAAAACAAAGATTTGGGGGAGGCAGGAGACAAAGGTTGGGGAGAAAGAGTGAGGGTGTAAGCAGCTGGCCATCGTCTGGGTCTCAGGGTCCCCCCAGCTGTGCCTATGACCTAATGTTCTTGGGGTCTCCCTGGCCCTGCCCACCTCTTCCACACTTGGGGGCTCAGGGCCACGCATCCCTGGGGCCAGGGAGCCTCCAGGGGGGCATCCCGGGCCACAGCTCCCCTTCTCACAGATGCAGCGCGTGTTCGGGACGTACTTCCGCGTGGGCTTCTATGGTGCCCGCTTCGGTGACCTGGACGAGCAGGAGTTTGTGTATAAGGAGCCGTCCATCACGAAGCTGGCCGAGATCTCACACCGGCTGGAGGCACGTCCCAGCGGTAGGGGGTAGACGGGCACTGGGCTGCGCTGGGGCGGAGCGGGGGCCGCTGCTCCTCCATGGCCCCGAGTCAGCCCCGTGTCCCCAGGAGTTCTACACGGAGAGGTTTGGGGAGGACGTGGTCGAGATTGTCAAAGATTCGAACCCCGTGGACAAGACCAAGCTTGACCCACAGAAGGTGAGGGCTCCTGACCATCCCAGGGGACCCCCAAATCCTATCTTCAGGGAGACTCAAAAGTACTATTTCCTGGGGACCCTCAAATCGTATTTCTCTGGCAAACTTGAGAGCTTATCTCTCTCGGGGACCCGCAAATCCTTCTCTTTGGGAGATTCTCAAACATCGAGACTTCGGGGGCTGTGGGAACCCCAGATTTAAAGCTCCCAGACCCAAGGAAGTCCAAATCCCCTTTCTCCAGGGATGGGGCCCTGCAGGGAGGCTGGCAAGCCCCAAGTGTGTGTACTGGGGCTGTGGGAGCCTGATACCTGAGCCCCGCGTCCCAGGCCTACATCCAGATCACTTACGTGGAACCGCACTTCGACACCTATGAGCTCAAGGACCGGGTGACCTACTTCGACCGCAACTACGGGCTGCGCACCTTCCTGTTCTGCACGCCCTTCACACCTGACGGGCGTGCCCACGGGGAGCTGCCGGAGCAACACAAGCGCAAGACTCTGCTCAGCACAGACCACGCCTTCCCTTACATCAAGACGCGAATCCGCGTGTGCCACCGGGAGGAGGTGGGCAGAGGCCCAGGGCCCAGGGAGGGGAGAGGCCGAGACCCAAGATCAAGGGAGGCCCGGGTACCCCAGACCCACGCTGGCGAGAGGACCCCAAACTCCAACCCCTAAACACCAATCTTCAGACTCAAACCTCTACTCCCCGACCTAGACAACTGGAGGCTGGACCATAATCAGACCAAAGTCCCCAGAGCCAGACATAGGAGGCTGAGACCAGACACCCCCCTCCCCCCTCCGCCAGACCCAGGCAGGCAGACACCCCCACACCCTGTTCATGACGCAGCCTCTTGGAACCCCTCTCCACCCCCAGCAGGGGTCCAGGCTGCTCTGGGCCGGCTTGGGTCAGGACATGTTCAGGCCCCAGCCAGTGCCTGCCACCCCCCCCCTCCCCTCACAGACAGTGCTGACGCCAGTGGAGGTGGCCATTGAGGACATGCAGAAGAAGACACGGGAGCTGGCTTTTGCCACCGAGCAGGACCCGCCCGACGCCAAGATGCTTCAGATGGTGCTGCAGGGCTCTGTGGGGCCCACTGTGAACCAGGTACAGCCAGTGGGGCAGGCAGGCTGCCTGAGGCACCCCAGAGGCCATGCGGACACCCTCAGGAGCGCTTCTCACCCTGCAGGGTCCCCTGGAGGTGGCCCAGGTATTTTTGGCAGAGATCCCAGAAGACCCCAAACTCTTCAGGCACCATAACAAGCTGCGGCTCTGTTTCAAGGACTTCTGCAAGAAGTAGGCCTGACCCTTCCAAGCCCCGCTTACGGGCTCTTTGCCTTCCTGACCTCGTACAGCCTCTCTCTATCCCGGATGTCCATCATGGAGCTCCCGCCTCTCTGGTTCTCATTAAGTCTCCTCTACCTAGCAGACTCACATTATAGCTCCTGACCCCACCCCCCATGGACTGCCCCCCACCTCCAGTCTTGCCTTCTCCTGACCGCCAGCCCCGAGCCTCTCCTGCCCTCTGTCTCTCAGGTGTGAGGATGCCCTGCGGAAGAACAAGGCCCTGATAGGACCAGACCAGAAGGAGTACCACCGTGAGCTAGAGCGCAACTACGGCCGCCTACGGGAGGCTCTGCAGCCGCTGCTCACCCAGCGCCTGCCCCAGCTGCTGGCGCCAACCACAGCGGGCCTCAGGTGCCTGACCCCAGCCCCCCACCCATCGGGAGGGCAGAGGCGGGCACAGACACGTGCTGTCCTACACGTGCATGTCAGCACGCATGCTCACGGCGTGGCACAAACATGCAACTATGGGGACATGCCTGCTGGGCAGGCTCCCGGCAGCCACTTCGGATCCTGGCTAGGTCATTTCCCAGACATGTGACTTCATGTTCCGGAGCCGAGATTTCCACATCTGTAAAATGGGCACAATTCTTAGCTTTGGTGGGAGATTCCAAGAGAGATTCTGTGAACTCGTGGCCAAATCAGAATGGATGGGAAAGGAGCAGAGTCCCTAATTAGAAGAGGAGGGGGCGGGGGGAGGCTGATGAGCACTATGGAGTTGGCCATGTTGACCCATCTCATCCTTCCCCCAGGAACTCCTTGAACAGAGCAAGTTTCCGGAAGGCCGACCTCTGAGCTCCGAGTGGCCTGAAGCCACACCCAGAAGAACCATCACCCTAGCCTCAACTGTCTATGCCTTCCCAGGATTCTCCCTCCACTGGCACACTGGGCTGTGGGGTGATCATATTGACACGGGGCTGGGCCCTCTGTTCCTTTGTTCCCATCTGTGTGCACTGATGCTTCTTACCTTTTCTAATTTAAAGTGGTTTTCATAAGCAGCCTGTTTGATGTGGATCCTGGGAGTTGGGTCATGAGCGCACCCACACACCCTGATCTTTGACAGACTCTGAGAACTCACTGGGTGCCAGGAACACAGCAGTGACAACCGATGCAAATTCCTGCCCTGGTGGGGCTGACATTCTAGTAGAGGAGGCAACACACAAATAATGTCACGTGCCCATGGGGAATAATAGTAACATTAATTAAACTCTTGGCAGAGGACTCAGCACTGCGCTAAATGGCTCCTAAAAAGACACCGCCCCATTTATGGGGCCTTTTTGATCTCCATTAGGCCCCCGCCTCCTAGTTAGTGAATTTTCTCAATGCCATTAGGGGGGTAGGAAGCATTCTTAACCCCGTTTTACAGGTGGGGAAAATGAGGCACCAGGCAGTTAGAGGCTTGGTGGGGATTGGAGCCCAGGTCCGGTTTAGCCATTGCCTGCGCAGCCTCGCACTGACCCAGCCCCACTCCCCACCCCGCGGCAGTCACGCCACCCCGTACCAGGCCTGTGCTGGGCCGCTTCCAGCCCTCGGCCGGCGGGGTGGGGGAGGGGTGACCTCCCGCCGCCGCCGCCGCCGCCGCCGCCGCCGCCGCCGCCGCCGCCGCCCGCGCCCTCCCGGAGCTGGGCCTTGGCCAGCCCCGCCCCCTCCCGCCCCCCGCAGCGCCCAGCTGCGGCGGTGGCGGGGACCGTGCTCTGGGGACTCGGGGAGGAGGGGCGAGAGGACGACACCGGACCCCTTGCGCGCGCGCGAGCACACACACAGACACACACCTGCGGTCCAGGTGCGATCGCGTTCTCCCGGCATCCCCCTCCACGGCTGCCCGGGGGGGCGGGCGCCTGGGGGCGGGGCCGGCCCGGAGGGGGCAGGGCGGGGGCGGAGCCACCGCCGAGGGCCGGGCGGCCGGGCGGTGGCGCGCGGAGGGCGCACGGGCGGCGGGACGCAGGGACTGCGGCGGCCGGAGCGCGCGAGGCGAGTAGGACCCGAGGCTGGGTCGGGGTTCGAGTCCGGTTCGGGGTTCGAGCGTGGTCCCCACCCCACCCACCCCCAATCCCGGGGCGCGACCTCGCCGTTCTCTACGAGCCGCTGCCTCCAACTCCACCGTCTAGGTCCAAACTTTCCGGACTTTCAGTGTCTCGTTCCCCGTGTCTCTGTCCCTCCCTCCCCCGTCTTTGACCCCGTCCCTACTTCTCCCCTCCCCGGCCCCATCCTCCTCCATCTGTACTTCTCGCCCTGCCCCTTTCCCGCATCATTGCCCTCCCTCTGCCTCTTTCCCCCACCTCGGTCCTCCTCTCTACCTCTCTACCCCCGCTCTGCCCCCCCTCGCCCTCCTCCGTGGCCGAGCCGAGCCAGGCCCCAGACGGCGGGAAGGCGTCCGGGCGTCCGGCCGGGCTGGGCCTCGGCCTGGCGGTTGGGCCGGCATGGGGAGCGGCAGCTGTTTGCCATTAGCCGGGGACCCCGCAGGCCCCGCCCCCTCCCTGCACGGGCGGGGTCACCCTTGCCCCCATCTTTGGGGCGGGGAGACCCCAGAGACGTCCGGGTTTGGTTGGCAGGGGGGCTTCAGGGAGACCCCGCCGGACATTCGGGCCGGCCCGGGACCCCGCGCCCCCTTACCTGTCCCCTCTGGGAGCGTCTCGCCTCCCTTTTTCTCCATCTCTCTCCTACCCGGTGTTTCCTTTTCTGTACCCCAGGGGTCCCATACAGGGAGAGGGGCTTCAGCCACCACATTCCCCACCTCCATCTGCTTTCTAGATCTGGAGTCATCCTCGCAGATGACTGGACACTCTCAGACCTCAGTCTCTGTGTCTGGGAAATGGGCAGAGGGATGTGGAGTTGGGGGTGAGGGTGGTGTGGCCCTGGCAGTGGGGAATCTGCCAGGCGTAGGTTCAAGTCCACACCCGGCCCCTTCCTCCTCTCGTGACCCTGGGCAAGTCATTGGACATTTCTCTGTCTCCAAAACAGGGCAGTAACCGTGCGCCTGATGGGAATGTTGTGATCAAATGAGCGGCTGGGGTGATTATTACACTTATCACCATTATTCGCCCCACCGCTTTTCACCTCCAGGGGCCCCCACAGGCTATTCCAATTCTGCTTCCTGCCACCAGTCTCTCTCAGGTCTCCAGAAAATACTTTTGATCACCTCCCTGGTGTGTAGGGGGTGAACCTCCAAGCAGATGGAAAACCGAACTTCATACAATTGGTGACTGTGCTCCAGGCGTTGAAAGACAGAGACGTGGAGAGAGAGGGAGAGAGAAGTGGATCGAGACACAGACGGATGTGGAGAGACTCGGAGAGACGTGGAGAGACTAAGCAAGAGGCGAGCAGGGTGTGAGAAGAGGACAAGCTTGGCCGCCCCTGGAGCCCCAGCCTCGCCTTCATGCCCGGCAGGTGCCCCGCTTGGCCCATCCTCCCAGGTACCCACTGCCCTGGCACCCGTAGGCCAGAAAGGGTCCTCCTTGGTGGGATGGGATGGGGCCTCTGGAGCAGGGTGGCTAGAGGTCAGACAGCAGAAAGGACTGGCCAAGCTCAGGCTGAGTGGTGGGGACAAAAGGGTCCTGGCTGGCCTCCAGGGCTGAGGAGGGGTTAGTGAGAGGCTTTGATTGTCCCTCCCTTTTGCAGCCTCCAGGCACCCTCTCTTACTTCCTCCCCCCCCACCCCCATGACTTCCCTGGCCACCACCCGGCCATCTATCCCTGCTGCGCCCCTGAGCCGGACGCATCCTGGGGGGGCAGGAAGTTCTCGTGTAGCCCGGCAGCAAAACTGTTTATTTTTAGAGAAAATTGTTTCCATAAAGAGGAAAGGCTTTGCTCCTCGCTGCCTCCCCTCAACTTTCCCTACCCCCCCCACTCTGGCTAGCCTGACCCCGCTCTGCTTTGGGGTCCCCTACCCTGAGCTCCATCTCTCCTTGTGCCTGTGTCTCCGTGTGCTCGGATCTTTGCAGGAAGACTGTCCCCCACTTAGTGCCCCAGGCCCCTGCCCACCTCAGCCCCGATCTGTCCCTGTAGCCAGCTTCTGGCCTGGGCTGAGAGGAGGGGTGCAGGAAGGGTGGGGCCTGTCGGGCTTGGGGCCCCCCGGCCCAGGGCCTTGTGGAGGCGGGGCTGTGGGAGCAGCTGGAGCCTGTCCAGGGGCTGGACAGATGTGCAGGCGGGCCGTGAGGTTTGGTTTCTTTGTTCCAGGCCTCGGGGGCCCTCCCCCCAACCCCTTTCCACAAGCCAGGCCGGGTGTATTCCTATGAGAGGGTCCCGGACTCGGGGAAGGTGGGGGGGGTTGGGAGGGGGACAGTTGTGGGGGAGGGGTGGCCACATCCCCTCCCCCTGCAGAACTCCTCCTGACTCCAGGCTCCAATATCCTCTCTCCCCAGGTACGCCTCGGCCTGTGCTGCAGGTGATCTGAGTCATAGGCCCCAGGTGACTCTTGAGGAGCATCTGCAGACCAGAGGATGGCCCAAGTCCTGCACGTGCCAGCCCCCTTCCCAGGTCAGGGGTCTCAGGAAGAAGGGGCCCTGCCTTGGGGTCTGGGAGAAAGATATGGCCCCGCCTCAGGGGTAGAGGCCAGGGAGGAGGAGGTGTGGGGGGGGGTGTTGAGGGTAGAATACAGCCCTGCCCGGAGGGCCTGAATGAGCACCTCTTGGCTCTGCCCTGGAGGGTCTGATGGGGGAGACAGTCTTTCAGGGAAAGGGGCTGGTCTGAGTAGAGACACAGGTCCCCGTGCTGGGGGTGTTGACGGAGTAGGCGCAGCCCTGCCCTGAGGGTTTCTGAGGGGGGGACAGGGCCTTGCCTTGAGATGGAGTCACGGTTGAGCACCCAGTGGGCTCCCAGCCCTTGGGCAAATAAACCTTGACTCTCCCAGGGATGTGAGTCTTCACCCCGAGGAGGGGACAGCAGTGTTCAGAGGCCCTGGTCTTTCTTCACACCCCAGGGACCCCTGGCCCAGCCTCCCCACCCGCCTTCCCTGCCAGGGAGCCTGACCCGCCGTACTCCGTGGAGACGCCCTACGGCTACCGCCTCGACCTGGACTTTCTCAAGTACGTGGATGACATCGAGAAAGGCCACACGCTCCGGCGAGTCGCCGTGCAGCGCCGGCCGCGCCTCGGCTCACTGCCCCGAGGTCCTGGCTCCTGGTGGACATCCACCGAGTCTCTGTGCTCTAATGCCAGTGGGGACAGCCGCCACTCGGCCTACTCCTACTGTGGCCGTGGCTTCTACCCACAGTACGGTGCCCTGGAGACCCGAGCCGGCTTCAACCCGCGCGTGGAGCGCACACTGCTGGACGCCCGTCGCCGCCTGGAGGACCAGGCGGCTGCGCCCACTGGCTTGGGCTCCCTGACCCCCAGCGCGGCAGGCTCCACCAGCTCCTTGGTGGGCGTGGGGCTGCCACCCCCGACGCCACGGGGCTCGGGACTGTCCACACCTGTGCCTCCCAGCGCCGGGCACCTGGCCCACGTGCGGGAACAGATGGCAGGTGCCCTGCGGAAGCTGCGGCAGCTGGAGGAGCAGGTGAAGCTGATCCCCGTGCTCCAGGTGAAGCTCTCTGTGCTGCAGGAGGAGAAACGGCAGCTCACAGTACAGCTCAAGAGCCAGAAATTCCTGGGCCATCCCACAGGGGCCCGGGGCCGAAGCGAGCTCTGCCTGGACCTCCCAGAGACCCCCGAGGACCCGGTGACTCTCGAGACCCGGAGCGTGGGCACCTGGGTCCGGGAGCGGGACTTGGGGGTGCCCGACGGGGAAGCAGCCCTTGCCGCTCAGGTCGCCGTGCTGGAGACCCAGCTCAAGAAAACCCTCCGGGAGCTGCAGGCAGCTCAGGCCCGGCAGGCTGATCCCCCGCCCCGGCCCCGGCCACCACCAGACAGCCCCATCCGCGTGGACACTGTCCGGGTGGTAGAGGGCCCTCGGGAGGTGGAGGTGGTGGCCAGTACAGCTGCCGGGGCCCCTGCACAGCGGGCCCAGAGTCTGGAGCCCTATGGGACAGGGCTGCGGTCCCTGGCGACGTCTGGAAGGGTCGAGAGCCCTGCTGTGTTCCGCAGCCATGAGGTGGTAGAGACAGCGTTCCCAGCGTCCACTGCGCCCACTGGCAACGTCCACCTGGTGAAAAAGATCAGCATCACGGAACGAAGCTGTGATGGGACAACAGGTGAGCCATAGGGGACAGGGGAGGATGGTGGAGAGGTCCTCTTTGTTCCTCTGAATGCCAGGGTGTAGCCCCCAGCCCTGGCCTTCCAGCAGACCAACCACTCTGGCTCTCAGAGCCTCTCGTCTCTTCACCTGCAAAAAAGGGGACAGTTGTACCACTGATTCTGTGCTGTAGGGAGGCATGCAGAAAAATCAGGTATCTGATTAAGTGTGCGTTTTCATATCTAGTATGTTGTAAGTATCCAGAAAACAGGAGGTTTTTGAGGGTTTGAGGGAGGGTCCCTAAGACTGTTGGTTCGTTGGGCCAAAAAACCCACCCAATTTATTCAGAAAATGGCAGAAACCAACTTCAGAGCAGTTTAGGCGAGGAAAAGGAAACGTATTGTTCGTGTAACTTAGGGACAACTTTAGGTATAGCTGGATCTAGGTGCTCCAATATCATCGAGGATCTCTGACTTCTGTGCGCCTTGGAGTTGTCTTTCTCAGGTGAGTGAAAGTGGCCCCACCACTCCAGGCATCTGTCCTTCCATCTCAGTGGAAAGGGAGCCTCTCAGTCCAAATAGTGCCCATAAAAAACTCCCAGGGGTACCCCTCATTGGCCGGTGGCAGTCATGTACCCATCACAGAGCCAATCACGGTGTCCCTCACTGCCCGACTCCAGATCCTGGGGGTAGAGGAGCCCCACCCAAGTCCGGTGGCCTTTGAGGGAACAGAGAGGTGTCCCTCTGGCAGAAGTGCTGAGTCTGTATGCCAGGAAAGAGGATGTGGGATCTGCAAAATGACACTTGCCCCACCACTGCTACCCTTGGGCTCCTGGGAGAAGCCGTCGGAATGATTCATGTAATGATAGTTGTTCTTTTTTTTTTTTTTAAGATTTTATTTACTTATTTGACAGAGAGAGAGATAGTGAGAGCAGGAACACAAGCAAGGGGAGCGAGGGAGAGGGAGAAGCAGGCTCCCCGCTGAGCAGGGAGCCCGATGTGGGGCTCGATCCCAGGACCCTGGGATCATGACCTGAGCTGAAGGCAGACGCTTAACGACTGAGCCACCCAGGCGCCCCTAATGACAGTTGTTCTTTATCAAGCGCTAGCCTAGTGCCAGGTGCTACGCTAAGGGTTTCACTCGTGGAATGCTAAAGAGTATGGGGCTTTATAATCAAGCCACCTGGGTTCAAATTCTACATCTTGATGTAGCCCTAGAGGGACTTCACATCTCTGAGCCTCAGCTTCCCTATCCGTAAGTGGCATAGCAATAGTCCCCCCCTCTAGGACTCGTGTGAATTAATGTGCACAGTGAACCCTCAATCCCTGCTTGGTGCTGCTTTTGATAATTTTCAGGCCAATTCTGCTTATAGCTGGGGAAACTGAGGCTCAGGGAAAAGTTGTACTGGCCCTGGGTCACAGCCAGGAGGTGGCTGAGCCAGGATCTAGACCAAGGTCAGCCTGAACCTACAGAGAGCTCAAAGGTGCAGCTCAGGCCCTCAACCCAGTCTCGAATGTCAGAGCCCCATGGCGGGACCCGAGAGCACAAGCTGGAGGGTGGGGACCCAGCTGTGTTTTCTTGCTTTTCCGTGTTGTTCCTGGCCAGCTCCGGACACCACTCCTCTGTTCTGTGTCCATCACAAACTCCCGGCCCTTTGACTCTGGCCCCCAGCCAAGGGCCCTGCCCAGCTCAGCCTTGGGATTTCTGAGAGGCAGCCTTCATTCCAGACATGCCACCTAGGGCAGCCATGGGGCTGCCTGCCTGTGGGACACACAGACATAGTGATGCTCCCACTCTGTGCAGGCTGCTGCCCCCCCGAGTTCTTCCTTGTGTCTCACTTAATTCCTTCTTGCTGCAGCCAGCCCCAGTCTTGGCTCTGCCTGGGCAGAACTGGAGTGTGCCAGTTCATTTTAGTGTCTTTTCCTTCAGCATACTTTTATTGAATGTCTGCTCTGTGCCAGACTCTTCTAGGCACTGGGGACGCAGCAGTGAACAAGATAGACAGAGCCCGTGCCATAAACACGTGAAGCCCCATAGTAAGTGAAGAAGTACCATTTCAGAGAATACGTGTTTGAAGCGGATAAAACGGGGGCATGGGGCAGGCAGCAATTGGATGGGGTGGTGGGTCTGGGTTCCAATTCTGATTTCGCTGTTTCCTAGTTCTGTGCCCTTGAGCCAGTTACTTGACCTCTGTGTGCCTCATTTGCAAATCGGGGGTCCTGACAGCCCAGTGTCACCAGATCAGTGTGAGGTTTAATGCGTCAGTTTCTATCGAGTGTTCCGTGTGGCGTCAGGCTGTTGGTTCTTTGAACCAAGACGTGAAAGAGAAGAGGCAGGCAGGTGGCACAGAGGTGGGAAGAAGAGTGTTCACAGCAGGGACAAAGGTCCTGAAGTGAGGAGTTGCCTTGAGCACATCAAGGTGTGGAACCAGCTGGAATAGGATGAGGCCGGAGAAGCAAGGTCTAGAGGTAGCAGGGCATCAGAGGTGGGTCCTGTAGGGCTTGTAGACTGGGGAGAAGCACTGTGAAAAATGAAATTAGATAGTACAGAACTTGAGAAGCGTTCCAACCATGTGTTCAGGTCAGCCAGCTTGATGGGTGGATCTGGGAGTACTCCCTGGAGGAGGCGGCGGCAAGAAGGACTTCTCTGCCATCTAGAATTCCCTCACTGCAGCCAAAGGGCAGGGAGGGTGAGAAGCAGCCTTCCCCTCGGGCTGACGAGGGTGGGTGGGGCAGGCAGAGGCCTGGACACCTCACCAGCGCCCCCCCCCCCGCCCACCTTCCAAAGGCACCGCCTCAGCGGGATGACTGGGAGAAGGGGCAGCTGGGCATGTACATCCGTGGGGGCTCCAGGGCTTTGAAATGTCCTTTGCTCCCTTTCGAAACATATTCCTCTGACAGCAATTCATATTCTTGGTGGAAAATTTGGGAAGTAACAGAAAAATCTGGAACACAAAGCAAAACCCCAGTAAACCCACCACCGCCCAGACGCAGCTGTTGTCAGCACTTCTTCTTTCCTTCCGAAATTTTTAATGCAGAAAATAATACGTATTTTTCAAGCCTGGCAACAGGGAACTGATGCTGATGGAAAGCGTTGTTTTGCGTTACTTGACTTTGAAAAGCAGTTCGGCAGCCTCACCAAGGGGCCAGGGCATTTTTAGACGCTCTTTTCATATTTTAACTCACCTCCCCAAGCCACCCGGATGCGGATGCGGTGGGCAGTGTTTTCATCCCCATTTTACAGATGAGGAAACGGAGGCCTAGGGTGGTTGCCCACTGTTCATGAGGGCAGGATTCAAACTACGTCTTTGGTTTCTTGGATTTAACATGATCCCAGAGCCATTTCTTCTCGTCATTAAAAATTCCTGGGATGCCGTATTTACTGAACAGCCACGTCGGTCTCTGCTGTCATCCGTGCCACGCGGACTTCCTCCTGCAGAAACCCCTCACGTCTTCTGTTTTCTCAGGACACGTTTCTGGAAAACCATTTTTTTTTTAAGGTTTTATTTATTTATTTGACAGCGAGAGAGCACAAGCAGGGGAGAGGGGCAGAGGGAGAGGGAGAAGCAGGCTCCCCCGTTGAGCAGCAGGGAGCCCAATGTGGGGCTCGATCCCAGGACCCCGGGATCATGACCTGAGCCGAAGGCAGATGCTTCACCAACTGAGCCACCCAGGCGCCCCTGGAAGACCATTTTTGAGGCCCATGACGTCTGTTGCCAACTTGCTTTATTCCCCTGTGGCCTCACTCCCTTCCCACACTGGGTGGCTGAGTGGTTTACATTTTTAAAAATGTCTTTTGGTGGGGCGCCTGGGTGGCTCAGCCGTTGGGCGTCTGCCTTCGGCTCAGGTCGTGATCCCAGGGCTCTGGGATCGAGCCCCGCATCAGGTTCCCTGCTTGGAGGGGAGCCTGCTTCTCCCTCTCCCACTCCCCCTACTTGTGTTCCTTCTTTCGCTGTGTCTCTGTCAAATAAATAAATAAAATCTTAAAAAAAAAAAAAGTCTTTTGGCCCGAAGGACGTCCAAACCTAGTTCATCTAAATTCTTCAGCTCACAGCGACCAGCTCCGATGGTCTGTGCACGCCAGCCCTCTCATTTTACTTGTTTCTTTTTCCACCTTCACCTTCCACCCTCAGTGCTGAGGGTCGTTATCATCTTTGTTGCGATGGCTCAGTTCAGCTTGGTTCTTTTTTTTTTTTAAGCTTTATTATAATATGTAAAAATATTTTTTGCATATTTAATGTATGCATTTTGATGAGTTTAGTGCCTTGGTTCTCCCTGTGTAGCATGTAAGCGTGGACAATATATAAAGGGACAAGTGGGGCTGTGTGAAATTCAATTTCATATAATTTCCTTTTTTTTTTTTTAAAGATTTTATTTATTTATTTGACAGAGAGAGACACAGCGAGAGAGGGAACACGAGCAGGGGGAGTGGGAGAGGGAGAAGCAGGCTTCCCACGGAGCAGGGAGCCCGATGCGGGGCTCCATCCCAGGACCCTGGGATCATGACCTGAGCCGAAGGCAGATGCTTAACGACTGAGCCACCCAGGCGCCCCGATTTCATATAATTTTCACATGTCCCAGATAGCATTCTTCTTTGTTTTTTTCCAACCATCAAAAATGCAAAAATCGTGCCCACGGCCCGTAGTTGGACAACCCCTGCCCTATGCCATTCACTCTCCCCGCCCCCCCAGCCCATGTAATACCATTCCTCGCAATCCACCTTCCAAAAGCTTATTTAGACATTTCAGTGTCCTTGAAAAATATGCTCTGTGCATGCTTGACTTCCTAAAATGGTATTGTGATTTCCGAAGAAGAAATCTTGCTGTTTCTTTTTTTTTTTTCTCTCTGTACACTCTTTTTGAACTCTGCATCCTGATGATGGTACCTCGGGCTTGTCACTTATAATGACTGCGTCGCCTTCTGCCCTAGGGGCGTGCTACACTTTTCTTTTCCGTGCCCCGTCGGTGGGCAGTTGTGTGCCTTCCAGCTCCTGGCGGCCGTGAGCAGTGACGGCGCTGTCTTCAAGTGTCACCTCCCCTGGGGTTGCTGAATCACAGGGAATTCACTTCACTCCACGTTTTGTCTGATCCTTTCTGGGAAAACTCTGCCTGTCCACACTCCCACCAGCCACGCTTGGATGCGAGGTGCCCATTTCCCCACATACCCACCGGCACAAAGTTTTGTCTCATGTTTTGCCCATCTGACACTGGTGCAAAGTGGTATCTCCGAGTTTTAATGTGCGTTTCTTTGATTTTTTTTGGTGCGATTGGGCATCACCGTCCATGTTTAATAAGATTCTTCTGTGAATCACTTATTCGTAGCCTTTGTCCATTTTTCCTCGGACAATTTTGAGAAGTTCTGGCATATTCCAGATTCAAGGTTGGCAAACTACAGCCTTTGGGCCAAATCCAGCCCACTGCCTGTTTTTATAGGCTCGAAAGCTAAGAATGGTTTTTATGTTTTTAAATGGTTAAACAATATGAAAAGAAGAACAACATTTTGTGACATGAGTAAAATTATATGAAATTCAAATTTATCATGACTCGGCCACGCCCATTAATTTGCATACTGTCCAGGGCTGCTTTTGCCGCTGAGACCCTTATGGCTCACATAACTGAGGATATTTATTGTCTGGTCCCTTACAGAAAAAGTTTGTTGAGTCTTGTTCTAGAAGATAATCCCTTGGCCATTTTTGGCATTGTGAGTATCTTCCCATAATGTGCATTCTTCTATCATTTAACTTTTTTTTTTTACGAGTTTATTTATTTATTTGACAAAGAGTGAGAGAGGGAACACAAGCAGGGGGAGGGGGAGAAGCAGGCTTCCAGCTGAGCAGGGAGGCCGACGTGGGGCTCGATCCCATGACCCTGGGATCATGACCTCAGCCGAGGGCAGACACTTAACGACTGAGCCACCCAGGCGCCCCTCATTTAACTTTGTCTATGAGGGTTGTTTTTGTTTTTGCTTATTTTTATTTTTATTTTATTTTTAATTTTTTTTAAAGATTTTTATTTGTTCATTTGAGACAAAGAGATAGAGAGCACATGCGGGGGAAGAAGCAGAGGGAGAGGGAGAAGCAGGCTCCCCGCTGAGCAGGGAGCCCGATGCAGGGCTCGATCCCAGGACCCTGGGATCATGACCTGAGCTGAAGGCAGACGCCTAACAACTGAGCCACCCAGGCGCCCCTGTTTTTGTTTTTTTTTTTAATCAAGTAGAAATCTTCATGTCAGATACAGTTAAATCCGTCGTATTTTTCTTTTCTTCTTGTGTTAATTTTTAATTTTTTTCAGGTTTTGAGGTATAATTGGCATGTAGCATTGTACCCATTCAAGGTATACAAATAATGATATTTGTATATATTGCAAAATGATGACCGCAGTAAGTTTAGTTAACATTTGTCAGCTCAGAGTTACAGACTTTCTTGTGATGAGAATGTTTAAGGTCTACTCTCTTAGCAACTTACAAATGTACAATACAGCATTATCAGCTATAGTCCCCATGCTAGACAGGACATCTCCGGGCTTTATTTATCTCATAACTGGAAATTCCTACCTTTTGACCCCCTTCTCCCATTTCCTCACCCCCTGCCTCTGGAAACCACCGCTCTGTTCTCTGCATCTAGGAGTTTGTTTTTTTTCCAATTCTACATGTAAGTGAGATCATCTTGTATTTTTCATATGTGGTTTGAGGTTCGCTTGTTTGTTTTTAGAGAGAGGGAGAGCGTGGGGAATAGGGAGAGGGATAAAGAGAATTTTAAGCAGGCTCCATGCTCAGTGCAGAGCCTGATTCTGGGCTTGATCTCACAACCCTGAGATCATGACCCGAGCTAAAATCAAGAGTCAGACACTTAACTGACTGAGCCACCGAGGCGCCCCATCTTTGAGGAATTTTTCTAAAGGAATCTTTCCCCTTCCTGAGGTCCCTGATATTCTGTTACATTTTCTTCCTGTAGCTTTGTAGCTTCTGGTAGCTACATTGATCCTTCAGAGTTTTTGTGTTAAGGTGTGAGGTAGGGACCTAGCTTGACTTTTTTTTTTTTTTCCTTGGGGCGAGTAAGCTGCTTTTCCCAGCATTACACCCCAGAGACCAACTTTCCCACCAATTTGTGGAAACCCCTTGGTCTTAACCCCAGCTTCCTCAGCTGGGGCCTGGGCCTGGCCTTCTCGCCTTTGTTCCTTTGGCCCCTTTCTTCCCTCAGCTGTGCCTGCTGTTGGGCCATTGTGGCCGTTTGGAATGTTTTACTCTCTCCTCAGCCAGGTTCCCCATCTTTGCCCTTTTTCGTAAAGTTGTCTTAGCTGATTGTGGACTTCAGTTCCCCCATGTAAATTGTGGTATCATTTTGCCCCATTTGGCCTGCTTTTCCCTTGGGGCAGAATGGGCTATGGGGCTGCTCTATTTCTTTTTTTTTTTTTTTCCTCCACTTTTAAAAAATTGTGGTAAAATACACATAACGTTAAACTTAGCATGTGACCCATTTTCGAGTGTCCAGTGGCCTAAGCACATTCACATTGTTGTGCAGCCATCCCCACCATCCATCCCCAGAACTTTTCCATCTTCCCAAACTGAAACTGTCTGAGTTAAACACTGACTCCCTGTTCCCTCCCCCGGCTCCTGGCACCCACCATCCACTTCCTGTCTCTGTGAATGTGACCCCTCTAAGGACCTCACAAAAGTGGAATCCTGCAGTATTTGTCCTTTTGTGACCGGCTGCTTTCACTGTGCAAAATGTTGTCTCACCTGATTTTTTTTGACCCTCCCCGGCATTGAAATTAGGAATCTGGAGTTTGGGGCCAATCACTGAGACGGTGAACTGGCCCATCTGCCTCCTGACACATCCCACTTGGCCACGAAGTGATTTTGTTTGTTGGATGTGAATTTACTGACAGAGTTTAAAAAAAGAAATCAGGAGATTCACATAGGAGCGCCTGGGTGGCTCAGTCGTTGGGTGTCTGCCTTCAGCTCAAGTCATGGTCCCAGGGTCCTGGGATCGAGCCCCACATTGGGCTCCCTGCTCGGCGGGAAGCCTGCTTCTCCCTCTCCCACTCCCCCTGCTTGTGTTCCCTCTCTCGCTGTGTCTCTCTCTGTCAAATAAATAAAAATCTGAAAAAAAAGACTCACATAAAAACCCCAGTGTGTGTTTGGTTCCCCACAAGGGCTCGGGTTGCGGCCCTGGAAGCGGCCAGACCCGGCCACACCCTGGGCTGGGCGCCGTCAGACCCATTTGTGGCTGTGTCTCATGTGTTCACGCTTTGCTTGTGCTGACTGGTGACTCTCTGCTCTTAACTCTGAGTGGTCGTGGACTTGAGGAAGTAGTCACTGTGCCTGTCAAAAAAAAGTTGTAACTGTTAAAAGGAATTGAAAGGAATTGGTCTGCAGAGCCCATGGCCAGGGGTAGAAATGAGACGTCCTGGGGAAGCAGGGACACAGAAGCCACACGTGGCCTGGGGGAACCTGAGCAGGTTCTGAGATGCAGACAGCCACTCACGGTGGCACTTCTGTTCCTGGCTCCCAGGCTGGTGATCCAGGCCTGGAGCTCCCTGCTGCCCTCACTCCCACATGGGCAGTGGGCACCCTTGGGACCTAGTGCCCACTGAGTCACCTTTGTCCTCTGCCCAACCTGGGTGGTTTTTCAAATTGTGATAACGTATGCATAATATGAGACTTACCATCTTAAGCATTTTATTTTATTTTATTTTTATTTTATTATTTTTTTCAGTAGGCTCCATGCCTAACGTGGGGCTTTAACTCATGACCCTGAGATCAAGAGTCACATGCTCCACCGACTGAGCCGGCCAAGCGCCCCGCCCCCATAACCATTTTAAAATGTCCAGTTCAGGGGCACTAAGCACATGCACATTGTTGCGTGACCATCCCCACCGTCCATTTCCAGAACACTTTCATTTTCCCAAACTGAAAATCTACCCGGTTGGGTTGTTTGTTTTTTTAAGATTTTATTTATTTATTTATTTGAGAGAAGGAGAGAGCCAGCGTGCACGCGCGTGCGTCCATGTGAGTGAGGTGGGAGGGGCAGAGGGAGAGAAAGAATCTCAAGCAGACTGCACTGAGCACAGATCCTGACCCGAGTCTCGATCCCATGACCCCAAGATCATGACCTGAGCTGAAACCAAGAATCAGACGCTTAACTGAACGAGCCACTCTGGCACCCTTACCTGGGTTTTAATTTTTATTTTCCAGGGCCCCAGGGTGGCTCAGTCAGTTAAATGTCTGCCTTCGGGGGGCGCCTGGGTGGCTCAGATGGTTAAGCGTCTGCCTTCGGCTGAGGTCATGATCCCAGGGTCCTGGGATTGAGCCCCACATTGGGCTCCCTGCTGGGCGGGGAGCCTGCTTCCGCCTTTCCCTCTGCCTGCTTCTTCCCCTGCTTGTACACTCTCTCTCTCTGTCAAAAATAAAGAAAATCTTTTAAGAAAATAAATAAATAAAATAAATGTCTGCCTTCGGCCCAGGTCATGATCCCAGAGTCCTGGGATTGAGTCCCGCATCAGGCTCCCTGTTCAGCGGGAAGTCTGCTTCTCCCTCTCCCTCTTCCCCTGCCCATGCTCTCTCTTGCTCACTTTGTCTCAAAAAAATCAATAAAATCTTAAAAAACATTTATTTTCTAATAGCCCTTATTATTTCTTTTTCCTGATTGTTAAAGTGTTACCTGCTTAAAGTTCAGAAGAAGGGAGCTGTGATATCCATAACACAACCTTGCTTTTGTTAAAATACTAGTAAATCTTATCTAAATAGTGCTTCCAGCTCTCTTGAGTTAACAAATGATCCTCGAGCACTGTTGACGTCCAGGCGCTGTTCTAAGCCCTTTCCCCCCATGTTGCTGTCTTCAGTCTGCACAACAACGCCATGATGGAGGAGATGTCATTCTCGTGAGGCACAGAGAGATTAAGTGACTTACCTGAGGTCACACAGCTTGTTCATGGGAGAGTTGAGTCCCTACCATGATGGGGACTCTTGGCTGTGATCAAACCTTATTTCCAGATAACACTCAGTGTGGTGTTTGGGGGGGGGGTTGGTCACAAGCCAGGATTGTAGTCACAGTGTCTTCTTCCCTGTCCCTGATCAGCTGCCAGCGCGGGCTGCTGGAATCATATTCTGCTGCTCAGAGGGTGAGGGTGACCTCAGGCAACCCTCTGTGCCTCAGTTTCCTTATCTGTAACAATCAGAATCTCATGGGCTGGGAAGATTTGACGAAGCAACACAAGCCTCAGCCCTCCGAGCGCCTGGCCCGGGGTATGTGACCCACGTTGTTACGGTGAGCACCTCTCTTCCTGCCCCTGCAGGGCTCCCACAGGCTCTGGCAGAGTCATCCTCATCACCCCCAGGAGTGGCAGTGACCCATCTGGCACAGCCTGAGAAGAACGCGGGTGGAATGGGCGCCCGTGAGGCTGCTAACACGGAGCCCACCAGGCAAGCAGCCTCATGCAAGTCAGAGGAGGCGGGGAGTGCAGGTGAGTGAGGGTGGCTGCCGAGGGGGACGGGGCCCTGGAGGCCTGGGCATAGGGTCTGGCTTTGGGAGATTCTTACGACACCACCTGTCCCCCCAGGTGAGCCCCCAGCAGGCGTGCGGTCCATCATAAAGCGCAGAGAGGAGTCCGCAGACCCCGCGGCCCACCGGAGGAGCCTGCAGTTTGTGGGGGTCAATGGCGGGTGAGAGGAGCCCCCCACCCCTCCCCACGCTCCCACCCTTTCCTCAGCTTCTACCCTCCTGATTGTTCCTTGGTTTGTTCATGTCCAAGAATGCACCCTGGCCTAGGCCCCTTACTTTGATTCACTCCTTTAAGCAAGGCGCAGTAGACGGTTGGGACACTGAGGCACTCCAGGGCCAGATGCCTTGCTGGAGCTCACACGGCGACTGGGAGTCGGCCCCGGTGGTCAGACTTCCAAGCCTGTGCTGTGCCGTTGGTCTCCTAGTCCTCGGAAGGTGCTGGGCTCGGCTTCCTACCCGGATGGAGCTCCCAGTCCAGTGGGGCCTCGGGCACTGGCGCGCAGTTCAGACCCAGTGTGGTTGGAGCAGTGATGGGGGATGGGGACACTCGGGCAGTGCAGGGTGCCGGGGGAGGCAATGATGTCCCCAGGGAAGACACTGAAGGAGGGGACAATTGTGCTGCAGGATGAGCAGGAGCCAGCAGAGTGAAGAGTGGGGGTTGGGAGGGCACTCCCGGTGGAGGGCACAGCCTGGACAAAGGCTCAGAGGTGGGAGGAGGAAGCAACACACGTGAGAAGCAAGAGCCATAAGGAGTAGGAGTGGTAGACAGGGATGGTCTGGGGACTTTGAATGCCAGGCCCAAAGCTTAGACTTTGTCCAGAGGCAGCAAGAAGCACAAGAGGAACCTGTTTGCAGTGGGGTGAGGGTCTGACGCAGTTAGACCTGCATAAGGGGCCAAGGGAGACGAGGTACTGAAGAGTAGAGGGTGAGAGCAGTATTTCTCCCCCCACCCACCCCAAGCATGATCGCAGTGCTAGCTAGTGTTTATTGAGCGCTTACTGTGTGCCAGGTGCTGTAAGGCACATCCCTGCGGCCCTGTGAGGCTGATACTGCCATTATTCCCATTTAACAGATGGGGAAATCAAGGCGCAGAGAGGTCAAGCGGTCAGAGCCCATGTCCTGTCCCATCTGCTGCGTCTCCTCACTCCTCCCGTCCTTCCTTCCCAGGTACGAGTCCTCATCTGAGGACTCTAGCACAGCAGAGAACTTTTCAGACAACGAGAGCACGGAGAGTGAGGCCCCAGAGCCAAAGGAGAAGGTTCCAAGTGTGGCCGAAGCCCCCCAGCTCAGGCCCTCGGGGACGGCGGTGGCCAAGAGTAGCCAGGAGGAGAGCCAGCTATCTCGGGAGTCTCAGCAGGCGCCCGTGGCGGAGGGTGCGTCAGGAGCGAATGCAGAGGAGGAGATCCGGTCAGTTTTCTGTGTGGGATGAACTCAGACGGGGTGAGGTGGGTGACCCCTGCCTCAGATCTCACCATTCACGCCCTCTGAGGGAACCTGCCATCAGTCGTGCACACCTTAGTCTGAATTGGCGAACCAGCACTTTCTCCTTCTGGCCATCCGAAGGTCTACAGGCTTTGATAAAGGGCCTGATGAGGGCAGTTTGGGCTGTTGGGGTTAAAATTTAAGGGACAAGCAAAGTTTGTCCTTAAGCCACCCACTGTCTTTGGGACATACGCCACACCTACCTTCCCCCCCTGGTGAAAAATCTGCCGTCGGGCAACAATTTTCTATCCACCACTGCCTGCTTGGAATAAACTTTAGCCTGTATGTCCACTTTCTCTTGGGCTCTGTCTGCTCCCCATGTCTGGGGTCACCCGGGAGGCTGCGGCGAGTGCTCTGAAGATAAACTTCCCCCAGGGCGCCTGGGTGGCTCAGTCGTTAAGCGTCTGCCTTCGGCTCAGGTCATGATCCCCGTGTCCTGGGATCGAGCCCTGCATCAGGCTCCCTGCTCAGCGGGAAGCCTGCTTCTCCCTCCTCCACTCCCCCTGCTTGTGTTCCCTCTCTCGCTATCTCTCTCTGTCAAATAAATAAAATCTTTAAAAAAAAAAAAAAAAAAGATAAACTTCCCCCTTATCTGCTCCTGGCAGGATGGAGCTAAGCCCCGACCTCATCTCAGCCTGCCTGGCCCTGGAAAAATACCTGGACAACCCCAATGCCCTCACTGAGCGGGAGCTGGTATGATGGGGCCCTGGGCCTGGGGTCCCCTCCTTCTCTTCCACCCCCACCCCAGGTTCTCATCCACAGTGTCTCCCTGTGCCGGCTTTGAAGGGACTCTGGGATCCCAGCCGAGAGCTTGGGCGTTGGGGGAAGGGGCCCTGGAGAGAGGGGCCAGGATGGTGGGAGGGGCCCCGAGGATGGTCACCTGCCAACAGTCCTGACCTCTGGTTCCTGCTGTTTTGGGGGCTTGAGGGAAGTTGCTGCCACATTTCTCTTTCTGGGGGTCTGTACTTGCCTTTGAAGACCACGGGCCCAGGATGGAGATGCTCACGCCTTCCTCGGCGGGGCGGGGGGCACATCTGGGACTGCGGTGCCTGGAGTCCCTTTAGAGCCCTTGTCTTGTCCGGGACGGGGAGCCCACGCTGTTGAGTGCAAGGGGCTCATCGGGGGAGGGCTGCCCACGCTTCTCCTTCAGGCTCTGGTTCAGGATGGGGGGGGTGTCCCTACCCACACTCCCCGACCTGGGGCTTCGTCCGGGCTGGGGGGCCGCTGGGGAGCAGGCTGCTGCTGCCCTCACGGCCTCCCCTCCCGCACGGCGGCCAGAAAGTGGCCTACACGACGGTGCTGCAGGAATGGCTGCGCCTGGCCTGCCGCAGCGACGCACACCCCGAGCTCGTGCGGCGCCACCTGGTCACCTTCCGGGCCATGTCGGCGCGCCTGCTGGACTACGTGGTCAACATCGCCGACAGCAACGGCAACACGGCTCTGCACTACTCTGTGTCTCACGCCAACTTCCCCGTGGTGCGGCAGCTGCTTGACAGTGGTGAGCCGGGGGGGGCGGGCGGGAGCGGGGGCCCCGGGCGGGGGGGCCAGCTGCCCCCCCCAGTCTGGTGGCCCGATGGCGAAGACGCTGCCTTCTTCGTCTCCTGAGGAGCATGCCAGCCTCCCAGTCTGGTGAGGGAGGTACACGTCCCACCCGAGGCCCCAGCGTACTGAAAAGGGCAGACATGGCCTTAGGGACAGCATGGACACCTTCCAGCCCCCCTCCAAGGCCCGAAGTCCCTCATCTGATGGGGCAGGATAGTGGAGGTGGAGACGCTGGGGCAGAATGGGGCTCTCAGCCTGAGAGAAGGGAGGAATCTGGCCACTGATGGGGGAGATGCTGCCTGGTTCTCATGGGTGCTCCCCCAGTTTTGGGGTCTGAGGGTCCAGTGTCCCCCCCCCCCCAAGGTGTGTGTCAGGTGGACAAGCAGAACCGTGCTGGCTACAGCCCCATCATGCTCACCGCCCTGGCTACCCTGAAGACCCAGGATGACATCGAGACCATCCTGCAGCTCTTCCGGCTCGGAAACGTCAATGCCAAAGCCAGCCAGGTACGGGCCGTCCGTGCTGCGGACCCAGGCAGCCCTTCCCACTGACTAAGTCCTGGCTGTGCACCAAGCCCAGATGTGATCTTATTCCATGCCCCCGGGGGAGAATCCCCACTCCACAGACAAGGGAGCTGAGGCTCAGAGAAGCACCCATTTCCTCAAGGCCAGATTAGAGGAGGTGGGATTTGAACCCCCATGGTCTAGCTTTAGAACCCCATTATTTTTTTTTAAAGATTCTATTTATTTACTTGACAGAGAGAGCGCAAATGAGCACAAGAAGGGGGAGTGGCAGAGGGAGAAGCAGGCTCCTCGCTGAGCAGGGAGCCTGATGCGGGGCTCGATCCCAGGACCCTGAGATCATGACCCGAGCAGAAGGCAGACGCTTAACGACTGAGCCACCCAGGCGCCCCCCCCCCACTGGCTTCTCTATTGATTTAGTTCTTCTTTAATTAAAAATAATTTCAATGGTTTACTTATTTTAACTGAGGTGAAATACACGTAAGATTATCCATTTAGGGGCCCCTGGCTGGCTCAGTTGGTGGAGCATGTGACTCTTGCTCTTGGGGTCCTGAGTTTGAGCCCCTTTTTGGGAGTTGAGTTTACTTAAAAAAAATTTTTAGGGGGCGCCCAGGTGGCTCAGTCGGCTCAGGTCATGATCTTGGGGTCCTGGGAGCAAGCCCCACGTCAGGCTCCCTGCTCAGCGGGGAGCCTGCTTCTCCCTCTCCCCCTGCCCCTTACCTGTGCCTGTGTGCACGCTCTCTCTCTCTCTCTCTCAAATAAATAAATAAAATCTTTTCTAAAAAAAATAAAAATAAATAAAAGTGATAATCTTTTTTTTTTTAATATTTATTTATTTGACAGAGAAAGAGACGGCGAGAGAGGGAACACAAGCAGGGGGAGTGGGAGAGGGAGAAGCAGCTTCCTGCTGGGCAGGGAGCCCGATACGGGGCTCGATCCCAGGACCCTGAGATCATGACCCGAGCCGAAGGCAGACGCTTAACGACTGAGCCACCCAGGCGCCCCAGGATAATCTTTTTTAAAAAAATTATTACTATTTTTTTAAGAGAGCACACATACGTGTGGGGCGCGGTGTTGCAGAAGGAGAAATTTTTTTTTTTTTTTAGGGAGCAAATCTTAAGCAGGCTCCATGCCCAGCCCAGAGCCTGACGCAGAGCTCAATCTCATGACCTGAGATCATGACCTGAGCCGAAGGCAGACACTCAACCAACTGAGCCACCCAGGCGCCCCAGATTATTCCTTTTAAAGTATACAACTCAGTGGCATGTAGTACATTCACAATGTTGTACAATCATCACCTCTGTCTATTTCTAGAACATTCTTATCACCCCAAAAGGAAGCACTGTGCCATTAGCAGTCACTCCCCATTCCCCCTCCACTTGCTCCTGGCAACTACCAGTCTGTTTTCTATCTCTATGGATTTACCAATTCTGGATATTTTACATAAATAGAATCACATAGTATGTGTTTTTTTGTGTCTGGCTTCTTCCAGCGAGCATAATATTTCCAAGGTCCGTCCACTGTGTGGGGTGCATCAGTCCTTCATGCCCTTCTAAGGCTCAGTGATACTCTGTAGTTTGTTTTTCCATTCATCCACTAATGAACATTGATTTAATTTTTATTGAGGTTCAACTGACATACGGGAAAAGTATACAAATCTTAGCTCAGTAAGTGTATACATCTATATTGACACCTGGGAGTGAGGAACCTGCTTTAGTTAGGGATGGGAATGGGTAGGCAAGTCGCACCTCCCCAAAGAGGACACATTTAAGTCCAGACGTGAGGGATGAGAAGGAGACAGGAGGAGGAGGAGGGACCAGCAGGTGCAAAGGCCCGGTGGTGGGAGGGATTGTTTGAGATCTAGAAGGAGGCCAGCGAGTGGGGATACCGTTACCATCACAGTACTTGGGAGCCACGGAAGGTTTCCAAGCAAGGGTGTCATGCCTTGGGGCCCCGCATAGTCCATAACCCTGCTCCTTGCCCTGCCCAGGCGGGGCAGACCGCCCTGATGCTGGCCGTCAGCCACGGGCGGGTGGACGTGGTCAAAGCTCTGCTGGCCTGTGAAGCGGACGTCAACCAGCAGGATGACGACGGCTCCACGGCTCTCATGTGCGCCTGCGAGCACGGCCACAAGGAGATCACGGGCCTCCTGCTGGCCGTGCCCAACTGCGACATCTCACTCACTGACCGCGTGAGTCCCCAGCCCGGCGCGCCCCAGGGAGGGCGGGAGCACCGCCCGGGGCTCGTCATAGCAGTGGATGCTTTACAGGACGGGAGCACCGCTTTGATGGTGGCCTTGGACGCCGGGCAGAGTGAAATCGCATCCATGCTGTACTCTCGCATGAACATCAAGTGCTCGGTGAGTGTCAGCCCTGGCGGGGGGCGGGGGGGGGACACTCTTCGAGGGGCCGATGGTTAGGAAGGGCTGGGGCCATATGGGGCCCATGCTTGTTGAACCTTCCTGGTGCCCCCGTGAGGAAATGAGGCACAGACAGCTGAGAATACATGATAGTATTTGAACCTGGACCTGTCTGGTTCCAAAGGCTGGCTCTTAATTACCATTCACTCATTTGAGAAATATTTACAGAGCAC
This sequence comes from Halichoerus grypus, assembly GCF_964656455.1. NCBI lineage: Eukaryota > Metazoa > Chordata > Mammalia > Carnivora > Phocidae > Halichoerus > Halichoerus grypus. The sequence goes on from NC_135712.1 coordinate 208,415,214, forward strand.
CTGCTGCATGGTAGACCCTGGGGGCCACTGCATGGTAGACCCTGGGGGCCGCAGCCCCGAACCGAAGAGGAAACGGTTTCTGCCCCCACAGAGCAGGCAGATACAAAATATACAAATCAGTGTACCATGACCAGGTGATAGAAATACTGGAAAGAAATCTGAAACAGGATAGGAGGGGACAGTGAGAGATGGGAGGTACTGCGGACGTGGGGGAGTGAGCTGTGTGGCTGTCCAGGCAGAGGGAACCTGCAAAGGCCCTGAGGCGGGAGCGTGCTCGGTGTGTTTGAGGAGCATCAGGGAGATGAGAGCAAGGAGGTGACACCGTAGATCATGCAGGCCCTTGTGGGCCACAGTGAGGCCTTTGGCTTCTGCTCGAAGCATGTCAGTGTATATTCAAGGCCTTGAGATGTCTCCCCGTAAAGAAACCTAAGCTGCGTCTAACTCGGCATCGCTCTTATTTGAGCACAGAAACCAGGGTTTTTAAGAAATGATGCCTGTTAGCAGAACACTCTCTGGAAGCCTAAGAGGAGGATAATTTTGTTACTTGCTGTATCATAAGCGCCTGATGGAGGAGAGAGGCGTTCCAGTCTGAAGGGGGAGACAGAGGCACTCCTCATAGGTCTCTAAAGCGATACCCTTGTCTGATGGAGGAGACAAGCTCTTCCAGTCTGAGGGACCGTATTCTAGGTGCCTCTCAGCCATGATTTCTTGAACCCTCCACAAGAGCCTGATTCAGCTGCATAAAGTACTGTTATCCTTTCCGTTTTTCAGGTGGGGAAACTGAGGCTTAGAATAGTTACACCCCCGGCCCAAAGTCTCACAGATAGGAATGGGGGAGGCCCCGAGAGCCGTCTGTCTCCAGACCTAGGTCAGGAAACTCACGTTCCTTCCTCCTCACTCTGCCTTGCCCTTGCCCTGGCCTCCCTGAGGCACGTCTGCAGCCTGGCTCGAGGGTGGCATGGTAGGTGTTGACCACAGTGACCCCCCCCCAAATAGTCCAGGAGAGCGAAGGTCACTGAGATAAGCCCTCCGTCGCCCACGTGACTTCCAGGTTCTTACTGAGGCTCTAGGTTTTCCCAGCTTCATTCCCCAGAATGTTTGGACACCTGGGACTCGGTTGCTGTGCTCAGGGCATCACCTGGGGATCAGCTCGGCCTCAGTTTCTTCAACTGAAAGATGGGGGTGATAGGACCAGGTGATGAGCTGTTGTCTGATGTGTGGTCCCGCTCCCAGGCGCTCCTGAGGGACAGACCCCAGTCCTCCATCATTGTCTACCTAGACCACTGCTGTTGCCTCCACCCTGGCTCCCACCCTCACTGCCGCCTCCAGTCTGTACCTGCCCCCCCCGCCCCCCCAGCAAGCAGAGGTCAGTCACTGTGAACACGTGAGTTAGGGTATATCCCTCCTCGGCTCACAGCCCGCTGTAGCTGTCACCCTGCTTGGAGAAAAAACCGAAGTCCTCCCCAGAGCCCACCAAGCCCTCACCTCCCCCCCACACTCTCTTCCTCTGCCCCTTGCTCAGTCTGCTCAGCCTCTCCGCTGCTCCTGCCTCAGGGCCTTTGCACTTGTTACTTCCTCTGCCAGAAAGCGCCATCCCTCAATGTCACTCAGCTCAGAAGCCCCTCCCGCCCTGACTACCTGCTCTCCACTTCATTCCCCCCGCCATCCTTTATCTGTGATGAAAATCCTCCTCAGCATCCCTGCGCTTCTCTGAACATCGCCTCCTTGAGGCCAAGGGACCAAGTTCTGTTGTTCACTCCCCTCAGCCCTGAGGCCAGTCAACCTAGTTGGCACCTGGCAGGCACTGGAAATGATGCCCAACAAAAGAATTCTGCTTGTTTCAGTTTGCCCCGATGTCCGATGATGAAAGTCCTGCGTCATCCTCTGCCGAAGAGTAGCTGTGAGGGAGGCCAGGGGCACCTCTGCTCGGGGCCAGCCAGCCCCAGAGCCAGCTGGCCCTCGTCCCTTGTCCCCTCCCTCGCCAGCCCCCACGCAGACTCACCAAGGCCCACGTCTCAAAGGCAAGTGGATTTTTCTTCCGCTTCCCAGGAGGAGCCCCGGACAGCAGCAAGACTCCAGCTTAAAGCGGGTTTTTTCCGGGTAGGCCAGTTCAAAGCCGCCGCAGTGCAGACTGAAGCTACATTCTTACGTAAATCGGCGCCAGTGGCCGAGGCTGGGGCGTGGGTTTGTGAAGAACATGGAGAACAATCAACTGGCAATTATGGATGGAGCGGGGTGAAAGGGAAAATACTGTATTTTTGAGTCATTATCGGGGGAGGGGGGGAATCATATTCCTTGTTGCCAATTTTGAAAGTCACTGGAATCGCATATTTTCATTTTAATCCTGAATGTTATTATGCATGGGTCACGTCTGGAGTGGCTTAACGCCCCACCCCCCGCCCACCCCACATTTAATTGTCTGCTATATAATAGTGTTTTGTCCACTCCTCCCCCCCTGCCCCCCCGCAAGACCTCTCTTGGGAGAATTTTCTTCTGGTCTCTTCACAAAACAGATTCTGTCCTTGTCACTCAGGGCAGGAAGCTGAGTCCTTCCTTCTGCTTTCAAGTAAGGGAGCTCAGGACCCAGCAGCCGAGATGTGTGAGCAGTTCACATCGAAAAATCACCCAGAAACCCGTCCCCTCCCTGCGTGGAGGCCCTGGCAAATATTAATTTTCCTAGAAAATCTTTCAGACCTGGGGACGCAGGAAATGAATCCAGTTCCCAGAGCAGCTGCTGAGTCCCTGGGTTTAGAACCCTGGTAACGGGGCCGTCCTCAGCCTCCCCAGACTCCAGAATTTCTCTCCTCAAAGCGGGGCGGGGAGAAAGGGCCTATGCGCTTGCTAGCAAAGCATAGGGCAAGCTCCAAAAACTCCATGTGTGCACAATTAAAAGTTGGCTGCCCCCGAGGGTTCCCAGTGCAAACTTAAAGAGACAGGGCTTTGCCGAAAACCAAACAAGGGCCAGCTGGGTTTGTTTTTTTTGTGTGTGTCTGTGTGTGTGTGTGTTTTTTTTTTTTTTTTTTTAACAACCTACAGGCCTTCCGGAGCTGCCTGGAACAGAGCCTGCTGGAAATAGGGCTCGCCAGACACAGTTTCCTTCATGGCCTGTTTTGTCCCCCAGAACCTTAACATAGTTTTCTTTCCAGTTCCTTCCTTTTGTGAACAACAACAACAACAACAACAACAACAAACCGGGGATGGAGGATGGGTTCAGAGCCTTGAGAAGTGCCTTATGACAGGGAGTAAGGTCCCCAGCTAATAGGTGTCCCGTCCCCTGTCGTCCAGTTCTCTGAGCTCAGCCGCCAGGGTTGAAGCCAAACCACGGCCCTGAGTGCTCGTGTTCATTCAGTAAAGTGAGGCGCTGACTTCTCTCCTAGAAAAGTGGGTTTCTTGGCTTGATGGAGTCTGGCTTGCTTTGATTTTTGACTGAAGGGAGGTACCGAAGACAAAAGAGCTTGGACGGTCAAAGGAGACACCCTAGGTTGCGTGTGTGTGTGTGTGTGTGTGTGTGCGTGCGCACACGTGTGTAAATCGGAGAGAAAACAAAACCAAAGCTGACCGGGGACAACTGCTCATGTCTGACAGAAGGCCACAACTTGGGGCAGCTTTGAGAAGTGGTACAAGAGTTGTGTGCCTGTGTGTCTGGCCCCAGAGCCAGCAGTTAGGTTTATTTTAAGCTCCTAGAAGCAGCTCATTGACAATCCGCCCCCCCCCCCAGATAAGTCCGTATTTATCCCTGCTTTCCCTTCCCCTGCCCATGAGGCTTGGTGTGCGAGGCTCCAGGGATGTCCCGCCTTTGTCCCTGTGCTCTTCTCACGTGTATTCATGACCTTTAACTTGACTTTCCGGCCACGGTACGTCCATAAAGACAGTATTACACTTAAATGAAGT